>NC_056054.1:198936908-199561908 GCF_016772045.2 Ovis aries
ATTTGGATATATAAACACCACCCTCATTATGCACACATCTATTTACTACCCAGCTTTGATGCACAAGGAAGAAGCTGAGTTCCAGACTGTGACTCTATACTTGAAATGAAGTGCCTGCCCCTACACTATACTACTAGCATGCCCTGTATACCCTTGAGGTTCAGGTATTCTCGGCAATGCTTTCTATCCCATCACTCATGTCTTTTCCTAACATAGAGCAAATACTCCCTCTGGGCTCCCAGCTTTATATTCTTCTAGCAAGTCTGGTTTTCTCTTCATGGAGCATTAACTTATTGAGGTCAGGTTTAGCAGGAATACAAAACTGAGGAGCCAAAGACCCATGGGAACTGGAGGACTTGCTTCTCTGGTGGTCAAAATAGACCCATAACTTCTCTGAAATTCAGATCCTTCACCTGTAATGTGAAGATAAAGATGCCTTCACAGTTATTGTAGCTATTACATGAGATAAGAAATGTGAAAACTGTTGATAAAATGTGGTATATGGAAGAATATTAGGATTTTAAAGAGAAGTCTTATGCAGTATTTAAGAACACTAATGGTTTTATGATTTTACCCGAGTGACAAAGTACTTCCGTGAGAGATAAGGCTTGTGATAGGGATTCGGGTAGAGAGCTGATTCAACGACACTTGGCAGCCTTGAAATCTGCTTTGGCGCTGGGACCTGTGTTTCTGGCTCCCTCTCCTCAATGGACAGCTGATCCGTCTCAGAAGGTTGGTCATCTTCCTCTCGCTTCAGAGACACAGGCTGGAATCCCTCAAAGCTCCCAATTCTTGACATTTCTCTAGCCTAAAACAAAGAAACAAAATTCTCAGGGGGAAAAAAAAAAAGTCACCTGTGTCTTAACTATGGCCCAAAAGCCCATGATGAAAAACCAAAGCTCCTGAAACTGACAAACCCACCTCACGTTAGCTGAACAGATGCACTGACGGATGGAGTTCAGTAACAGAGACTCTGTGAACATCAGGGGACATTTACCAGGGGACAGCAGCAGAGACTTTCTGGACAGAAAAAAAGAAGCTACAAGTAGTTTCATTTTCCCCATATTTAATTCCATGGAACAGGAAGGTAAACAAGGAAAGAAAAATATGAAATTATTATCACTAGACAATTTCTCTTCAAGTTTTTGAGGTGTTTTTTCTTGAAAGTCTACTAGCCTGTGAGCTTATTTAGTAGTTAAAAGCAATGATAATGCACTTGCTTATGTACTTCTTACTAATAGGGCACAGAAGCACTCAGAACTGAGTGCTTTCTTGTAACTGAAAAATTGCAATTCTAAAAATGTATCCTCAAGGACATATTGTACAACACAGCGAATATGACCAATATTTTATAATAGCTATAAATGAAATTTAATCTTTAAAAATTGTGAATCACTACATTGTACATCTGCTACATACAACACTGTACATCAACTATATTTCAAAAGGAAAATTTTTAAGTAAAAAATAAATTGAAAAATAAAAATGTATCCTAAAGAAATAATCTAGACATGCCAAAAGATGTAAAAATATAGAAGGTCCTGCATTACAACATTGTGTCTAATAGAAAAGAAAAAAACATAACTTCAAGTCTAACAGCAAAACATTCTATGTAATAGCAACATTAGACACTCACACAACATTGTGTCTAATACTACAGATATATATAGTGAAACTAAGTATCCATCAGCAGATAATTGGCTAAGACAAGAGTTATAGTGCACAAATACAATTTGGTCTTCAGAAATGTGAGAATATATTCTTACTACAGAATGATGTCCAAAATGTAATGCTAATGGAAAAAAATAAGTTATAAAATATTATGAAAATGTTATTCAAATTTGTTGCAATAATTTAGAAAGAAGGAAGGAAGGGAGGGTGGGTGGGAATGAGGGAGGCAGGAAGGAAGGGAATAAGACATAATACCTGAACTTGCGTACATATATACATGTATGGTAGGACAGAGGTTAGGAAAAAAATCTAAAAAGAAGTAAAATAAAATATGAACAATGATCATCTCTGAAAATCTAGTGGTTACCAGTGGGGAGAGGGGAAGGGGAAAGGACCTGATAAGGTAAGGAATTAGGAGGTGTTGACTACTATACATGGGCTTCTCTGGGAGCTCAGTTGGTAAAGAATCTACCTGCAATGCAGGAGACCCGGTTCAATATCTGATGTGGGAAGATATGCTGAAGAAGGGATAAGCTACCCACTTCAGTATTCTTGGGCTTCCTTTGTGGCTCAGCTGGTAAAGAATCCACCTGCAGTGCAGGAGACCTGGGTTCAATCCCTGAGTTGGGAAGATCTCCTGGAGAAAGGAAAGGATGCCCATTCCAGTACTCTGGCCTGGAGAATTCCATGGACTGTATAGCCCAAGGGGTCACAAAGAATTGGACAAGACTGAGTGACTTTCACTTTCAACTACTATGTATGAAATAAAGAAGCTATGAGGACATATTGTACAGCACAGGAAATATGGCTGATATTTTATAACTATAACTGGGGTAACCTTTAAAAGTTGTGGATCACTATGTTGTTTACCTGAAACGTATATAGCATTGTATATCAAGTAGACCTCAACTTAAAAAAGACAATGATTGTCTCTGAATGATAGAGTTACTGCTACTGCTTCTGCTGATAGAGTTACAGGTGATTTTTATTTTCTGTTTTCATAAGTCTCTGGATGCTTACAATGACTACCTCTGACTTAACATAAACAGAAACACAGTAGATTCACTAATATTTTGTACATTAAAAGAAGTATCACAAAGCAAAACAAAATAGAAGCTACATGCTAGCCTAGCAAAAGGTCTCCTTAACCAAGTGACCTTTCTCAAGCTGAGGCCACATAGTTACGGCTGCTGTGCACACATGCCCAGTGCTACAACGGAGGAAGTTCTCATGCCCAGCGTCACCATGGGACTGGGAATGCCATCTTTGTCTTAGGGCTCCTTCCCACAAATTCCATTTCCTTCCTCTTTGTGAATCAACAGAAAGTGAGACGCAGCGCCTGCCAGGAGCCAGCACGGGAGATCCCACCCATGACAAGGTCATGCGGAGAGGCCTGATGTCAAGGCGAGTCAGGTCTCAAGGGGTCCTCTGTCTGAGCATCTACCCCAAACCCAAAATCTGTCTGTTTACTGTCTGCTATACTATACTCTTCTGACATAACAGGGGGCTATCCCCGAAAGAGTTAATTCAGAGCTCCAGTTGACAGTCTCCTGCGTATAAAAAGAATGTCTCGGTTTAAACCCCTTTGATGGCTTTCTAACTTATCTGACTGGTCTTTACAACTTGTGGATTGTTTACAGGCCCGAACTGTGAGAGGCATGAAGCTCAAAACATCTTAAAGATATAGAGCCTTTTAGAGCTAAGAATTCAGAGAGGCAATGGCACCCCACTCCAATACTCTTGCCTGGAAAATCCCATGGACAGAGGCGCCTGGTAGGCTGCAGTCCATGGGGTGGCTGAGGGTTGGACGCGACTGAGCGATTTCACTATCACTTTTCACTTTCATGTATTGGAGAAGGAAATGGCAATCCACTCCAGCATTCTTGCCTGGAGAATCCCAGGGATGGGGAAGCCTGGTGGGCTGCCGTCTATGGGGTTGCACAGAGTTGGACACAACTGAAGTGCCTTAGCAGTAACAGCAGAGCTAAGAATTAGTTTGGTGAAGGGTTCCATTGTTGACTTAATGTTTGCTGCCAGGCCTCCATATCCTTTATCTTTTAGGCACCTGGAAGGATATTAATCAATGTAATTGGGATGCAGAAATAGGAATATAGTAGTTTTGATGTTAGCAATAGTAGACATTTGAGTTAATGAACTTTCTCTTTGTTATAAATCACTGTACTCCACTTCTTGTTATAAACTGTTGTGTCCTTGCTATGTAAGAATGTAACTTTTTTTTAGTGCTTTCTGAGAGTGGCACCAGACTTTGGGACGATCAACACTATTACCCTTATCAGAAAAGGGCTGTAAAATGTTAATTAGCATTCTGGCCGGAAGATGATGTAAATCATCTAAGACTTATGTATACAACTAGGTATGCAGAGAAAAAGCCTGGTCTCGATAAGAGTCAGGGCTGTTGACACTGTATAATTTTGTATTATCCATTGATCTCTATGTACAATCAAAAAGTGAAAAAAGCTTTTCAAACAATAAAGGATGGACCAGTTTCTCAGACCAGCTTCTCGAACTGGTTTCTTGGAAATCTGGCTCCCCCCATGGCGAGTCTCTCTCTCTGTCTCTCTTTCTCTGTCTCCCTCTCTCTCCTTTTCAGGCTGAATTCGCATCTGGGGCGTGGAGACTCTCTGAGGCTACTTACTTGCCCTGGCATCTAAGATCCACGTGAGAGGGAGCCCAGGGCGGGGCACCCTCCGCTATTCAAGTGGGCACTGGTGGCCTAACTGTAGATGGTGCAAGTTCCTTCTCTGGAACTTTATTAGCTTTCTGCGTAAACCAAGTTATTCAGCCTCTTTTCTCCACTGAATTCTCCTACTATACTATTTCTTCCTAATCTCTTTTACATTTCTAAATAAATAAATTTTTCCTCGCCTACTCCATCTCTCCTTCGAATTACCCTGGATCCACCAGGGCTGGACCCCAGCAAGCGCCTACCCACAGCAAATTACATTATTGAAACTGGGAATAATTAAAGTAGTCAAGGGGGGTAAAATAGTACTAGCATATAATTTATTGCTTAACCCTGGATCATGGAAAAAGCAAGAGAGTTCAAGAAAAAAACATCTATTTCTGCTTTATTGGCTATGCCAAAGCCTTTGACTGTGTGGATCACAATAAACTGTGGAAAATTCTGAAAGAGATAGGAATACCAGACCATCTGACCTGCCTCTTGAGAAACCTATATGCAGGTCAGGAAGCAACAGTTAGAACTGGACATGGAACAACAGACTGGTTCCAAATAGGAAAAGGAATACGTCAAGGCTGTATATTGTCACCCTGCTTATTTAACTTCTATGCAGAGTACATCATGAGAAACGCTGGGCTGGAAGAAGCACAAGCTGGAATCAAGATTTCCAGGAGAAATATCAATAACCTCAGATATGCAGATGACACCACCCTTATGGCAGAAAGTGAAGAGGAACTAAAGAGCTTCTTGATGAAAGTGAAAGAGGAGAGTGAAAAAGTTGGCTTGAAGCTCAACATTCAGAAAACAAAGATCATGGCATCTGGTCTCATCACTTCATGGGAAATAGATGGGGAAACAGTAGAAACAGTGTCAGACTTTCTTTTTTTGGGCTCCCAAATCACTGCAGATGGTGACTGCAGCCATGAAATTAAAAGATTATTACTCCTTGGAAGGAAAGTTATGATCAACCTAGATAGCATATTCAAAAGCAGAGACATTACTTTGCCAACAAAGGTCCATCTAGTCAAGGCTATGGTTTTTCCACTGGTCGTGTATGGATGTGAGAGTTGGATTGTGAAGAAAGCTGAGCACCAAAGAATTGATGCTTTTGAAGTGTGGTGTTGGAGAAGACTCTTGAGAGTCTCTTGGACTGCAAGGAGATCCAACCATTCCATTCTGAAGGAGATCAGCCCTGGGATTCCTTTAGAAGGACTGATGCTAAAGCTGAAACTCCAGTACTTTGGCCACCTCATGCGAAGAGTTGACTCACTGGAAAAGACTCTGATGCTGGGAGGGATTGGGGGCAGGAGGAGAAGGGGATGACAGAGGATGAGATGGCTGGATGGCATCACTGACTGGAGAGACATGAGTCTGAGTGAACTCCAGGAGGTTGTGATGGACAGGGAGGCCTGGTGTGCTGTGATTCATGGGGTCGCAAAGAGTCGGACACAACTGAACAACTCAACTGGACTGAACTGAACCCTGGATACTTCTGAGCATGAAAAAAGTGCTATTAACACTTATGCTAGGATGATAGGTGTAAAGCAGCATTGTCTCAGGAAAATGTGGACATACATAGTCACCCTGAGGGGCTTGAATGGAGGGAACACATGGCTGGTCAGAGACTCACAAGCAAAAAGCCCTCTGCTGATCACATGACAGGTTATTTCCTCTGATTCTCCCAGCAACCCTAGAATGATGGATTGGTTTCCATCTCTCTGAGGATCCCAGAGTTGATGGAATGCCACCCACCCAACCCCCGCCCCAGGCGGTGCTAGTGGTAAAGAACCTGCCTGCCTATGCAGGAGACATAAGAGACTCAGATTCAATCCCTGGGTCGGGAAGATCCCCTGGAGAAGGAAATGGCAACCCACTCCAGTATTCTTGCCTGGAGAATCCCATGGACAGATAAGCCTGGCGGTCCATAGAATCCATAGGGCTGCAGAGAGTCGGACACGATAGAAGCACCTTAGAAAGCATACACGCATCCACACACGCATCCCAGGGCATGCTTGGAGAGGAGAGAAAGCACCTGGACTCCCACTCAGGACTCCCACTCAGGACTCCCAACCACACTCAAGGTCCACAAGCCTGCATGACGCACGCTGTCTCACAACAGGAAGGGCTTCACTGAGTTTCCAGATAAGTTTTTCAAGTTATTGGCCTGTGAGAAATACAAGGACACGCATGGAGAAGCAGGAGGATTTGTGTGTGTGTGTGCGTGTGTGTGTGTGTGTGTGTGTGTGTGCGTGAGAGAGAGAGCAAGCACAGAGGCACTGTAGCCTCCCTGTTAGTTGCATGCTCTATTTTTGCAGGTCTGCCACCTCTTACAGAGGCTTTTGGAAGGAAGTGTGTTTCTAGAGTTCCCTGTAACCTGTGAAGGGAGATTTGTGCCTTTGGGATAGGAAAGCCTGCTTCTGTATTTGCTGCACTGTGTGAACTGGAGCCTAACAACAGACATCTGTGAAAAGCTCCAGTGCCTGGAAAACAGAGGGAGGATTTAATTAGCACCACTTCCTCTCCCTCAGGCTGTCTTCTCTGGAAACACTCGGGGATGAGAAGTTGAAGCACTTAGAGACTGAGCTTTTGAGATCCAGGAAAGAAGGAAACTCTCCTCCGCTCCAGTTAAATTCTGACAGCCGTGAATAGCGGGAACACAGCACAGAGACCTCAGTCCAGGAGTCCAGCTCTGTTTCTGGGGACATATTCGCAAGGACAATGAACTTACCTCCCTTTAACAACTTCCAGGATATAAGAGAAGTGTCATGCATTGAAGCAGCCCCCTCCATGCCACTTGCCCAGACGCTGTTTATTCCCAATTCAATAAGACATTGCATCCTATCTCTGCTTAACCATACTATATACATTGAAATACTAAAAGCTTTGTGCCTGGATAAATTAGGCTGCCTCATATCAGACCCATCCAGAGCCATTTAGAGTTGAAAAGGATTATTGTTCCCTAAGATTGCCTAGTAAATTGATCTTAGCTTGCGGTGCCCAAGAGAGTCAAGGCAGAATAATTTCTTAGGGAAGCAAAGGGTCAAGGTTTAGAAAAGAATTTCATCCATATTTTTTGACCTGATTTTCTCATTTTACGGAATTCATATCAATGGAGGAAACAGACAAAACAGGCTTCATCTTGAAAGCAGGACTCCATCTTGGGCCGGACTGTGGACTTTGAGCTATATGCCCAGTATCTATGGAAACGACATACCAACTGGAAAACCAGACTCTCCGCCTCCTTGGAAGAGCCCCAGGGCTCGTACCTAGACTCTCCTTCACCTAAACAAATACCCTAATTACCTGTGTAACCAAATAGAATCATAAATTCTATTATGCTTATTGGGGTATGACCACAGGCCTATTGATAAATGTCTGCTGTTAACTACCTAGGCTTAAGGCATATGAACCACGGGTTAACTTTTATTGTATCTTTCTTTTCCTTTGTTCAGACTGCTGCTGCTGCTGCTGCTGCTGCTGCTAAGTCGCTTCAGTCATGTCTGGCTCTGTGCGACCCCATAGAGGACAGCCCACCAGGCCCCCCTGTCTCTGGGACTCTCCAGGCAAGAACACTGGAGTGAGTTGCCATTTCCTTCTCCAATGTATGAAAGTGAAAAGTGAAAGTGAAGTCGCTCAGTCATGTCCGACTCTTCACGACACCATGGAATGCAGCATTCCAGGCTCCTCCATCCATGGGATTTTCCAGGCAAGAGTACTGGAGTGAGGTGCCATTGCCTTCTCCGTTGTTCAGACTAGTTTCAGAGAATTTGGGGAGGTGGGTTTGAGCACGTACCCTTAGAGTATATAAGTTTTTCACAAAAACTGGTCAGGGTCCTAGGCTAAGGCCAAGACTCTGCCTTGGGCCCGCCGGTATAATAAACTGCACTCCACTATCTGCATTGTCCTTCTGAGTGAGTTTGTTTCCCGGAACGCATGTCTACAATATAATGACACATCACCAACTCAATGGACATGGGTTCGGGTGGACTCCGGGAGTTGGTGATGGACAGGAAGGCCTGGCATGCTGCAGTTCATGGGGTTGCAAAGAGTCAGACATGACTGAGTGACTAAAAAAAAAAAAAAAAGAAATAAAGAAAGAAAGAAAGGAAGTAAAGCCCTACAATACTAATTGCATGTTCTAGGCAGTAATGAAAAATTGGAAACCCACTAAACACCCAATGGTCAAGGAATTTCCTAGCTACCTAAATGACACTGAGCAGATCCTGAAAATAACAGCCCTTAAAATAATTTGTACAAGCACTACAGCGGCACGGAGTAAAGGATGTATCACTTGGGACAAGAAAAGCAAAGAGATTTTCTGTGGAAATGATTGAATTGTTTTTATGTTGGTAAAGACTAGAGGGAAAATATTTGTATGTATCGAGGTAGAGGGATAATAAGTGAATTTCTGCTTTAAAAAAATTAAATCATGTTAGCACTCCTTTTGTAATAAAATATATGAATAAATCTGTTGGTTCACAAAGTCAGGAGCTTCCTGGGTGAAATCTGAAACTGGCTCCTGTACAGAAAGGGCAAGAAGAGACCAAAGAGAGAAGCAGACCACTCCAAATTGACCAGTGGCAGAATTCATAAGCAAGAGAACTTACCAAGTCTTGTCTTGGGTGGCCACAAGGTACATGAATCTCCACACCTACCTGCTGGAAACTTAAAAGCTTATAGAGAGGCCTTAACTGGTCCAGCCACATCTTCAGTCCAGATGGTCTCAACACCACATTGCTCTCTCAAGGCTACCTCTGGACAAGGGCTCCCACTTTGGGGATGGTGGGTGAAAGGTACATGGAACATTGCAAAGATGTGGTGGAGGGTCCATTGCTCAGTTCACTTACTGGCCAGCTAGTCACCATGCCCTCTGGAGGACCTCCCCCAGCAATGTCAAATAAATACATAAAGAAGTGCCACCCTCCCTTTGGTCAGACAACAAGAATTGTATATTATTTCTCAGCTGCCAGAAATTTCAGAGCTAAATTTAATATCATATTGCAGTAAATAACTTATTTCTGGGTCCTGGTCTACATATGCCTGCCTCCTTCAGTACCTGCTATTGTATCTGAGACTTTTTCTAAGAATATTTCAGAAGCATATAGAGCATAAGTGATAGCTAGAGAATTGTTGCCTAGTCCAGTTCCTTCATTTTGCAAGGTTTGGAACACTGATGTAAAAGACTTGCCCAGGGTCATACAGCTAAATAGATTCAAAACATGAAATCAGACTCCAGGACTCTAGTCCATTGCTACCCATTGTAACATTTTAAAGAGAAGCAGTTATCATACTTACAAACTGATAAACTGAAAATGCTTTTGCCAGCTGTCTACAGCCAGTCAGGCTTGTTTTGCTCTGAGATGGGAGAAACAACTCCCACAAATCAGGCTTCTCCCAGCTTTTCCCCATCAGCAGCCCACAACTAGCCCTGCAAGGTGAAGCTTTCTCCTTTGCCTGGCATCAGACTAACCTATCCATATGCATAGGGGCACAGTGCTTGGGTCCACAAAACTTGTAGGGGCTCAGGAAATGTTTTAATGTATTTTAAAATCATAAGCAGAGACATCACTTTGCTGACAGAGGTACGTATGGTCAAACTTACCGTTTTTCCAATAGTCATTTACATTTGTGACCATCGGACCATAAAGAAGGCTGAGAGCTGAAGAATTAATGCTTTTGAACTGTGGTGTGGGAGAAGACTCTTAAGAGTTCCTTGGACAGCAAGGAGATCAAACCAGTCAATCCTCAAGGAAATCAACCCTGAATATTCATTGGAAGAACTGATGCTAAAGCTGAAGTACCCCAATACTTTGGCCACCTGATGTGAAGAGCCAACTCATTGGAAGAGACCCTCTTGCCGGGAAAGACTGAGGGCAGGAGGAGAAGGGGACGACAGAGGATGAGATGGTTGCATGGCATCACCAACTCGATGGACATGAGTTTGAGCAAACTCCAGGAGATGGTGAAGGACAAGGAAGCCTGGGGTACTGAAGTCCACTGGGTCACAAAAAGTCAGACATGACTGAGCAACTGAACAACAACAAAAATCAGAAGAGAAAAATTAAATTTCATGGTCAAAAAATTGTTTTCATTTTTTCTTGTATCAGAGGAAACAATGAAATTTGTAGGCCACCCCAAATCCATTGCATTTTGGCTAAAAAACAAACTAGATTATGCAAGTCATAAGATGCTGAACTATGTATAGTTATAGAAATGTGTTTTAATAGTGATATTATTATGGTAGAGACATTCAAGAAGGAAAAGTTTTAGGCCCACAGAAGTCATAATGTGGACCTGACTTGACTCTATATCCTACTACTCAGATTTGCTGCTTAATAGTTCATTCTGGGCTCCATACTGGACTGTCAAAGCTAGAAACATCCCCACATTCTAGCACTTTCCAATCTCCTTATGAGACTGTGGGTAATCAGTGGCAAATCCATTTGCCCTGGCTTCACTAATCAAGGTTGTTTAAGATTTGCATGTCCTCTGAACAGCCTGTAGCCTATGTGAAAAGTGGTTTGCTGAGATGTTTTCTAGGAACTTAGAGTCAGTTTTTTCCAGTTCAAGTTGAACTGGATGGGACTGGCTAGGACCACTGACCCTCCAACTGGGCATGTGCAAGTGTCCATCCACTTGGGGACATTTTGATGCCAGATGGCCAAGACTCCACCCTCAGATTTAGGCTAAGTGCCTCCACCGTGAGCATGCCTGTAGTCTAGTTGTACCTAATCTAGTCTAGGTGTGTGTGTGTGTGTGTGTGTGTGTGTGTGTGTGTGTGTGTGTGATCAGTCACTCAGTTGTGTCTGACTCTCTGAGACCCCGTGGACTGTAGCCCACCAGGCTCCTCTGTCCATGGGATTCTCCAGGCCAGAACACTGGAATGGATGGCCATTCCTTTCTCCAGGGGATCTTCCCAGCTGAGGGATGGAGCCTGAGCCTGCCGTACTTCCTGTGTTGCAGGCAGTCTTTACCCTGAGTCAGTAGCCCAGCTGCATGTGCAAAGAATGCCGATTGCTGCACCTTTTTCCAGTCTCCTTTCCCCACGCTTCTCATACTCCCCACATCTCCAACCACCCCACTTCTTTATTCTTCATCACATAAATGCTCAGAGCCCCTTGACTTGGAGAGGCAGAACTGAGTCTGGCTTGGTTGCCTTGTGAATAAACCCTCTCTTTGCTGCAAACCTCAGTACATCAGCATTTTTACTCGCTTCGTGTCATACGAAATGAACCTGGCTCTGTAATACTTATTCTGGAAGATTCTGTTCCACTATCCACTGAAAGATTTCTGTCCTATAGACAAACTGTACAATCTTAAAGTAATTATTTTTGCTTTCTTAAAATCAAAGGGAGATCCAGAATTAATCACCCTCTAATAAATATAGGTTTCCCAAAGAAGTAGATGAATAACCATCCTAAGAACTTATAATCAGCTTGAAAGGAGTCACTGCTTACACTGAGGGGCCACAAAGCCAGCCAGAGGTGAAGAAAGGGGGAGTGTACAGATTTTTCCCCTCTCACAAGAGTTTAATAAAGAACAGTTTGTATGTAACAGAAAGCACCATTTTTTTTTTTGGTTTTATTTATTTATTTGACTGCTCTGGGTCTTCATTGCCATACTCAGGCTTTCTCTGTTTGCTCTGCATGCAGGTTACTCTCTAGTTGCAGGGTGTGGGTGTCTTATTGCTGTGGTTTCTCTTGTTGCCAAACATGGGGTCTAAGGCATGCGGGCTCAACAGTTGTGTCTCACAGGCTTAGTTGCCCCATGGCATATGGAATCTTCCTGGGCAAGGGATTGAACCCATGTCCCCTGCATTGGCAGGCAGATTCTTAATCACTGGTGCCTGGGAAGTCCAAAAAGTATCATATTTCATATTTCTGATCAAGACAGCAGGACTGACATTATACAGATCCTGGTAAAACTCAGGAGTGTTTCATGGTGAACCACTTCCTAAGGTCATGTACCCTCCATTTCCTCAGCACGACTTTTGCTCTTTGTCCATCTAGTTTTCAGAATTCCTTCCTGGCTTCCTGCTCTCTCTGCCACTCTGGAGAACCTGTACAACCAGCCGCTCCCTTGCTCCCTTTACTGTCTGTCTCCTAAGATCTCTATTAAGTCTCTATGGGATTTATTTATTTTTTAATTTATTTTTTAACCCTATGCATCCCTAATGCAAAACTATTTTATTGTGATTTCCACAAAGCTTTTGAAATATGAATAGCTACTTGAGTGTTCCCAAGACCATCCCTCTGGACCCTTGGAAAGATAGATCACATCGTTAGAGAGCACCAATCTATTCTAACCTCCACATTTTGTAAATAAGGAAACTGAGGCCCCAATGGATTTTGTGTCTCCTGAACCCTCAGTTTAGTCAATTTTTTGAAAATTAAAGACAATAAAGAATGAAGTTGTGGCCACCACAAGATTAAAAATATAGTATCTCGAGGAGTACTTGTGGACTAACCAGCAGCTTAGAAAAGTCTATGGTTTATTAATAAGAGCTGCTTCCCACATGCAGGTGAGGTGGTTCTGGGCTGGGGAGGAAGTCCACACTTGAGTTCCTGTGGCTTGGGTTGCATTCAAAGATATCAACTGTGTTTTACTGATGGTGACATTTCTATCCACACAAAGGGGTTAACATTCTCAAGGCACAACCCCAAAATAAAAATCTGCTTTTAATTCTGACATTTCGTAATTTATGTGAATTTATGTGTGCAGCCTTTCCTGAGTCTCTGTGAACAGCCAAGGGATGTGCATTGGATACACAACAACCTCAAAACTCTCCAACAAACCCTCCCCTGTGCCAGTTGAGATAAGAAGATTGTCAAAGAGTCCTTCACAATTTCGCATTTTGTACATTAGTGGTAACATGCCAGTGGGGCTGCTCTGCGTCCTGGGGAAAAGTGGACTTGATGGAGGGTCTCTTGCCTCCCAGCTCCTCCTCTGCCAGGCAGGGCTCTGTGGTCTGTTACTGGAGATTTTACTCAGTGGAGGGTGGGGAGAGGAGAATACAGGACCAGGATAAAGAAACATGGCTCCCCACTCCCTCACTGGTTAGTGATAGTGAAAGTCGTTCAGTTGCATCTGACTCTTTGCCACCCCATGGACTACACAGTCCATGGAATTCTCCAGCCACAATACTGTAGTGAGTAGCCTTTCCCTTCTCCAGGGGATCTTCCCAACCCAGAGATCGAACCCAGGTCTCCTGCGTTGCAGGGGGATTCTTTACCAGCTGAGCCACAAGGCCCTGGGCGATTTCTTCCCCTTCTCTGCATGGCAGTTTCTTCATCTACAAAATGGGGAGCCAGACTTTATGATTGGCAAATGTGCACTCTTGAAAATGACTAACCGATTTCAATCAAAACAAATTTTGTTTATCTGTTTCTGGATTTCTTCTGAAGCTTTCATTTCAGGAGAAAATATATTGAAGTCTGAAAGTTGTTGGACTAAATTATTCCTTCCAGTGCATTCACTCTACAAGATTTCATTTTTCTCCAGTGCCCAGAAGATTCCAGATCTAAGCCTACAAATGTTCCATATGGTTTCCCCTACCCCCTCTTTAGCTGAGCGCATTAGTTCCCTGTGATTCAAATGTGAGGTCAAAGAAGGATTGGGAAGGCAGTCATGAATTTGGGCACCCATTGTGGAGAATCTGGGGTGTTTGGCCTCTGACTTCCTCTAATGAAAGCAGGTATGCACAGTGACAGGAAATACTAGCGACACCCACAGTGGCACATTGGACACTCAATCTGTGCCAGGGCCAGAGATAGCCTCAAAACTTATTCTTGCATTTTAGAAGGAACAAATTTAGAGGTTTTCAGAGCTTCTCACACAAAATATTAATTCTTAAAGATATTTCCTCAAAAATAATATATGGAAAAATTGATTAGGATAAGGATATTGATTAGAGAACTTGGAAACATTAGATTCCTTGAAATTAACTTTGCTCATTTCCATAAACACTCCACCATTCACCTAGTCCAGGTTACAATGATGCTGGCATTCTTAACTTCTGTAGTGTTTGTCATGCTGCTCTGTAATCACCATTTACTCTCCTGTCTTCACTCCTGGGCTGTGAACAAGTCTGGAGCAGAGATTGTGCTACCCTCCTCTTTAGAGACAGCACTTGGCATGGGATGAATGAGTTCTCAGATGGATGAATGGATGCCCTGCTTTTTTCTCTATCAGGTCTGAGACCTGAGGGCAAGTCTTATGTCTGATCCATTGTTATTGGTACATTGTCTTATACATCATCCATGAAAGTGAAAGTGAAGTCACTCAGTCATGTCTGACTCTTTGTGACCCCATGGACTGTAGCCCACCAGGCTCTTCCATCCAAGGGATTCTCCGGGCAAGAATATTGGAGTGGGTTGCCATTTCCTTCTCCAGGGGATCTTCCTGACCCAGGGATTGAACCCAGGTCTTCTGCATTGCAGCCAGATGCTTTACCATCTGAGCCACCAGGGAAGCCTTGTCATCCATGAAGTGAAGTGAAGTGAAGTCGCTCAGTCATGTCTGACTCTTTGTGACCCCATGGACTGTAGCCCACCAGGCTCCTCAGTCCATGGGATTCTCCAGGCGAGAATACTGGGTTGCCATTTCCTTCTCCAGGGGATCTTCCCAACCCAGGGATTGAACCCGGGTCTCCTGCATTTCAGGCAGATGCTTTAACCTCTGAGTGCTCAGTAAATGCTTATGGACTGAGTAATGAAGTTCTTTGTGAGGCACGAATGGAAATGGCTCTGAACACATCCACTTAAAATCAGACACACATCGAAATACATGCCACAGCTCAGAACCTAGTGGAGGTGATGGAAAGAGAAGTGGAAACCTGCAGACCTGATAGAGCCAGAATAGGAGAATGTGTGCAAACACAATGGAAACAGGAGATGGTAGTAACAGGGGTGAGTGGAGAAAGAGTCTGGAGAGGGTAGAAAGTTAGAGCTATGGAGAAAGGTGCCTCGGGGCTATCTGCATCTTAGAGGGTGGGTGAGGACATTCCTGGCAAAGGTTCAAAGGTATGAGATGTGAAGAGGAGGATGTGTTTGAAGGACAGAGGGCTATATGGTGTATGAAACTCAGACGTCAACGGCCCGCCTCCAGCCCCTACCTACTCTGGAACAGCTGGTTGAAGTGAAGTGAGGTCACTCAGTCATGTCTGACTCTTTGCGACCCCATGGACTATAGCCTACCACACTCCTCTGTCCATGGGATTTTCCAGGCAAGTGTACTGGAGTGAGTTGCCATTTCCTTCTGCAGAGGATCTTCCCAACCCAGAAAACGAAGCTGGATCCCCTGCATTGTAGGCAGACACTTTACCATCTGAGCCACCAGGGAAGAGCTGGCTAACACTTGGTTAAAACTATGGGGCCCTCTGACAGTATGGAAGTCTGAAATTCTCCTGATAATCCTCTGTATTCCCTTCTCTCTGCCATCACGCCTCCATCTGTGCTGGAGTAGGTCCCCCACAGTCACGCCAGATGCAGTCTGGGCTCAGTACTGTAAGAATCCACTGGCCTCAAGAACTTCATGAGGTTAACAACTTCTTTAAAGATTTAGAGCCATCATGGAGGGGTGAGTCACTCTGTGTATAGTCCAACTTTGCTCCATTCATCTATTTCTTCTCTCTTATTGGGATAACAATTTTTGCTTTGTGTGTGTGTTTATATTTGAAATATGTATGTATTTTGATACCATATAATCCTGAAATCCCACTTCTTGGCCTATATCCAGAGAAAACTCTAATTCAAAAAGACGCATGCACCCCAATGTGCATTGCAGCACTATTCACAAGAGCCAAGTCACGGAAGAAGCCTAAATGTCCACTGACAGATGAGTGGATAAAGCAGATGCAATATACATATATACAACGGAATACTGCGTGCTGTGTGCTTAGTCTCTCCATCTTGTCTGACTCTTTGTGATCCCATGGACACAGGGAAGAATATTTGAGTGGGTTGCCATGCCCTCCCCTAGGGGATCTTCCCAACCTAGGGATCGAATCCAGGGCTCCCACATTGCAGGCAGATTCTTTACCATCTGAGCCACCAGGGACTGGACCAGTGATGTTGATACAACCTCATATGTGACATAGGTAACCAATAAGGACCTACTATATAGCACAGGGAACTATACTCAATATTTTGTAATAACCTATAAGAGAAAAGAATCTGAAACACACACACACACACACACACACACACACACACACACACACACACACATGCTGGGAGCCAGCACGGGAGATGCCACCCATGACAAGGTCATGCAGAAGAGACCAGACGGGCAAGGTGGATCAGGACTCGAGGGACCCCCTGGACCTGCTCAGCATCTACCCCAAAACCAGAATCTGTCTGTCTTACTGTTTTATGCCTTTCACCAACTCCTCTGACATTAACGGGGGCTATCCCCGACCACCTTTCTCTAAAGGAAATCAGCTTAGAGCTCTAGTTAATAAGTCTCCTGGGCATAATTGGAATGTTTCAATTTAAACCCCTCTGATGGCTTTCTAATTTGCCTGACAGGTTTATCCAGACTCTTACAACCATGCATGTGATTGTTCACAGCCTCCCAACCATGAGAGGCACAGGAAGCACAAAACATTCTAAAAATATAGAGAATTTCAAGGAGTTAAAAATTATTAGAATAGTACTGGTGGAGGATTTCATTGTTGAACCAATGCTTGCTGCTAAGTTTTCATGTTTTTCATTGTGTGCCTGGGAGTGCATTAATTAGTATAGTTGATATATAGAAATATAAGTAGTAGCCTTGGTATTAACAACATTAAACCTTGAGTTAATAAATTCTTTCTTTGTTATAGCCCACTGCACCTTTGCCCTATAGGAATGCAACTTTATCTAGTGCTTTCGGAGAATGGCGCCAGACTTTAGAAAAATCACCTTTAGAGAAAATAAGCTTTTTGGTTGACTAAACTTTATCAGAAAAAAGGGTCATAAAATGTTAACAGGCCTCTTGGCCAGAAGATGATGTAAATCACCTAAGACCTTTGTATATAGAAAGGTATGCAGAAAGAAAGCCTGGTCTCAATAAGGGTCAGGACTGCTGACCCTGCATGACTCTGCATCTTCCATTGTTCTCTGTGTACAACTTAAGGTATAAAAAAGCTCCTTTTGAAAATAAAGTTGCAGGCCTTGCTCACTGAAGCTTGGTCTCCCCATGTCATTCTTTCCTTCTCTCTCTCTCTCTCTCTCTCTCTCTCTCTCTCTCTCTCTCTCTCTCTCTCTCCTTTTCAGGTTGATCTCCTGGAGCGCAGAGGGTCTCTGAGTTCACTTTCCTGCCCGGGTTTCTAAGACCCTCTCGAGAAGGTGCTCTGCACCTTCGCCACATAGAGAGGGCACCTGAGGCCTTCGTGAACAGAGCAAGTCCTGTGCAGGGGCTTTATTCACTTTCCTGTAAACCAAGGAATATCAACCTCTTTTCTTTCTTTCTCTCTTTCTCTCTCTTTCCTGATGCCAACGCCATTCATCCTGAGGGTATCCCTGGATCCTGCTGGAGCTGGACCCCGGTACATACACATATGTATAACTGAATCATTGTGCTATACACCTGAAGCTACAAATGTAGCTCCAACAATACTTCAGTTTAAAAACATGAATGCCTACAATTATGTCATTTATAAATATGCATTTTTTGTTGAAACATACTTACCTATTTTATTCACATACTGAGGTCTCTCAGATTTTCTCCTTTAACATCCCCAAATAAATGGAATTTCCCCACCAAGATGAATTCTGGAGGTAGCTATCAATATAAACCTGTACAAGGGTTTGTGATTCCAGGAACACCTGACTGGATTTATATGTCTGAAAAAGTAGAAGAAAGCCAAGCAATAAGCCAGCATCAAGGACAGTGACTTATCTCAGGTAGGAGCAGAAGTGTCTGATTTGCCTTTGGCCTGACCGTGAGGAGCCTGGGGCAGAGAAGGGATAGAAAAGTGGCGGCCTTGTCCTCCTGAGGAGGAGGATAGGTGCATGAATGCTAAGCCACTTCATTGTGTCTAACTCCTTGGGACTCCATGGACTGTAGCCTGCCAGGCTCCTCTGTCCGTGGACTCTCCAGGCAAGAAAACAGAGTGGTTGCCATGCCTTCTCTTCCAGGGGATCTTCCCAAACCAGGGACTGAATCCAGGTCTCATGTCTCCAGTATTGGCAGGCAGGTTCTTTACCACTAGTGCCACCTGGGAAGCTGAGGAGGAGAATGCTGCTGCTGCTGCTGCTAAGTCGCTTCAGTCGTGTCTGACTGTGTGACCCCATAGATGGCAGCCCACCAGGTTCCCCGTCCCTGGGATTTTCCAGGCAAGAACACTGGAGTGGGTTGCCATTTCCTTCTCCAATGCATGAAAGTGAAAAGTGAAAAGTCAGTAGTGTCCAACTCTTCGCGACCCCATGGACTGCAACCTACCAGGCTCCTCCATCCATGGGATTTTCCAGGCAAGAGTACTGGGGTGGGCTGTCGTCACCTTCTCCAGAGGAGGAGAATAATAAACTTTAAATCACCAGCTTCCCTACTCCCTCAAAAGAAAGAAAAGAGAAGCACTTCAGGAATTAAACAGGTTAAAAATGTACTTTGGGGGTCCTAAAGCACTCAAATAGGTTTTTTTTTTCTCTCTCTCTATACAAGTGAAAAAGAAAGGAGCAGAGCAGCGAAAAGAATTGACCAAGCCCAAATCATTCAGCCTGCAGCAGTTTTTACTTTTTTTCTCTCCAAAGTAATAAGATCCCAGATTTTGAATCTTCTGATTGAGAATGCTTAGAATTCTGGTGACAATACTTAGAAATTCGAGCCAGCCTCTTTCTCAGTTACTGGGACATCTCAGGGGAGTGTATGGGTTATGTCTACCAAGCATTACTACCTATCCAGCACTAATCCTGGTCCAGGGAGGGGCACTAGCCTGCATTCCTCAACCAGGTATTCCTGGCTGGAGCTCTGTTTAAGGAAGTCACCCCAAAGCCTGGGTTTCCTGGTAAGCCAACTGCTCTGCTCATGAACAGATTTCATGAAATTCAAGTAAAGACATTTAACTAAGTGCTGACAACAGTCTCCCCTACCCTCCCTACTACCCAGCCTTTGTTGTTTTAACAGCATTTTTATTATAAACATTTCTATTGAAGTAGGACATGCATTCAAAAACTCATAAGTGTGCAGGTCAATGAAGTATCATCAAAATAAACACACCCATAGAACCATCACATAAGTCAAGAAATACCATATTACCAGCACCCTGGTGGGTGATGGAATCTGAGATCACTGCCAGACAGTTTAAATATCATCTAACTCAACACCCTCATTTTACAAATAAGGAAACAGATGCTCCCATGGGAGCAGGTAAGTGATTCCTCTACAGGTTTGCAGGAGTTCAGATCATGAAGGTCTTGCCTACCATGCTCAGGAGTTAGATTTTATTTAGAGGACAATGGGGTAGGCGGCCAGTGATATGATCCGATTTGTATTTTAGGAATATGAGTCTTCCCTTTGTGAGCTGCATACACTTGAGAGAGCAATACTGAAGAGAAATCAGTTAGTAGACCTTTATTATGATCCCCAAGAGATGAATTAAGGCTGTGGCAAGGAGTGGAACAAAGTAGAAAATTCAGTACCTACTAAGGAATTAAAAACTGTAGGACTAGGTGCCTGATTGGTCAGTATCAAGCAAGAAGAGGTAATCAGGCAGCTTTCTGACCTGGGAGAATGTAGAGCTGTGATTCCCTTCATTGAGGTTGGAATAAAAAGGAGAATCATATTTACGATAGAGGTAAAAGGATAATAAGTTAATCTTCAGACAAGAAGAATTAGAAGTACCTGATGGCTAACAAAGAGGACAGATCTAGGAGACAGTTGTGTAGATAGAACTGGGACTTGGAAGAGGGGTATGACTATAGATATAGATATGGGAGTCATAGATTTACAAATTATGATTAAACAATGAAAGCAAAGGAGATTGCTTATTGAGAGCATTCAGGGTGATTTCTGGTAAGCATCACCATGTTAATCAATATAACAGAATTTATCATACCTTAGAATAGTACCTGTCAACTTGCCTTAACTTTCAGCTTCCTCACTAGCACGCAAAATCCCTTATGATAATGATAAGGTGTTTTGTGTGTGTGTGTGTGGTTTTTTTTTTCCCTCCACTACAGTTACCTTAGCACTGAGTAGAGCACATGGAAAGCATTAGTTATGTACCAATTGAACAAACGGATCCATAATAAATATCCATACTCCATGGAGTATGCATGGCAGAGAATGGAAAGGAGATTCATCCTAGAGAGTCTCTCCTCAGATGCGATGGCACCAGACCTAACAAGGGATGATTTGAAACCCTTTCTTCTAAACCAAGCTCCAAACTCACCAGTTCCTTCAAGCAACTTAGAAATGCAATTTGTCCTATGCTGTCCAGGTACCACGATCTTTTTTTATCAGCCAGTTCTTTAATCATTGCTTGTAACTTGTCTCCATGAGCAGATCGTGAGCTCCATGAGTGAAGGAACTAAGCCCATCTCTGTCCCCTTGGATTCCCACAGAACACTAGACCTATGTTTGGCACAGTGATCTCAGGCATGGAGGGTGTCACAGAAGATGTTGGCACCATGAGAAACACAGAACAAGGAGAAACTCACTTCACCTGAAAACACCCTGTGAGGTAAGTGACAAGTGTGAAACCTTCTCCTAAGGGCTGGAAGGAGGGAATAGAGGAGAGCCTATCTGAAAATCAAAGGGCAACATTCCTCCAGGAGCAGACATTTGAAAGGGGTAGAAAAAGACCAGAAAGGAGAGCCTCTAGCATCACAAAAACAAGACTGCTCCCTTCTCATCTTGTGGGCCACCAGGACTGAAGAACAATGTGCATTTTCAAAGTGAAGTATACGTCGAGTTCCTAAAACGTTGAATGTTAAACAAGACACCTCATTAGACAATAATAAGGGATGTAAAAAAGTGTTAGAGAAATACTCTAAGGCGACTTTGACCCATTTCCAGTCCTCCCAGGTGAGAGTGTAAACACCTGAAATTCAGTCTGTTCTACAAAAAAGATCTACATAGGTCCAGAGAGTTCCACCAGGGAGAGAGAAAAGATAAGAGAACTAGAACAAAGGAGTATCTCTCAAGAAAATAATGAGGGCTAAGGAACAAGTATGGAGCAATGAAAGCAGTTCTGTCTCAAGAGTGACATTCAGATTCACTGTAAATGATTTAAGTGGACAGTTCAGAATGCTAAAGAATAAAAACTGTTCGTTCTTTAGCATTATAGTATAGACAGTGTGTATATACACACACACTCTCTCTCTATAGTCTCTATGGGCTTCCCCAGTGGTTCTGCAGTAAAGAATCCACCTGCAATGTAGGAGACACAGGAGACCCAGGTTCAGTCCCTGGGTTGGGAAGATCCCCTGGAGAAGGAAATCCCCTGGAGCAATCCACTCTAGTATTCTTACCTGAGAAATCTGATGGACAGAGGAGCCTGGCAGGTTACAGTCCATGGGGTCACGAAGAGTTGGACACGGCTAAGCACACGTGCATACACTCTATATATGCTCTGTATACATAATATATATATATACTCACTATAAGTGAAGTGAAGTCGCTCAGTCGTGTCTGACTCTTTGCGACCCGTGGACTGTAGCCCACCAAGCTCCTCCATCCGTGGGATTCTCCAGGCAAGAATACTGGAGTGGGTTGCCATTTCCTTCTCCAGGGGATCTATACTCACTATAGCATATTATATATATAGGTTTTATTCTATTCTATTTTATTCTATTATCTTGCTAAAGGTAATTAGATAATAGACACAGATGAAGAACAGTAACAACCATCAAAAAAAGCCCTTTTCTTTTTTCTGTATTTCAGCAAGAAAACGAAACAAAAAATATGTGCCTAAAAAACAGAATTATATTCACATATAAGTGCATTATATTAGAAAGTGAGGATAAATGTATATTTCTGTGTGACCTGCTACTATTACCATTAAAGCAATAAGCCAGAATAAGTAACAAATGCACTGAGAAAATTAAAATACTACCTTGATAATCAGATTTCCTTGGTCCTATGAATGTGTTTCTCAAGGCTGACTTACTGGTTAGAGATAATGTTTGGTTTTGACCAGCCTTTCTATAAAAGTATGGCTTTACTCAGAGTGATCAAGAGAGGAGTAGAGTATGGACCAGGGAAACCATGATTAAGTGTGGTCAGTAACGACATCTTCATATACAAGTGTATACATATGTAGGAATACTTTATTACAACCTCTTTATCTGTGAAAATGTGCACGAGGAGACCTGCCTGACTTACTAGCTGAGATATTTTTGTAAAGATCAAATTTTTAAAAAAGTTGTGAAAGTGTTTTGTAAATGATGGAGTGCCTTGATCTTCAATCTTCTGAAGAGCAATTAGTATATTATCATAGAAAGAGGAGGCAAGAAAATAATACTTAAGCAGTGTGGTTGGCAGTCTCTGAAAGATGCCAAAGGGAAAGTAACATTGTCCAAAGGTTTTAGGGAAGGTTAAAAAGCCTCTTGATGACAGTGAAAGAGGAGAGTGAAAAAGTTGGCTTAAAGCTCAACATTCAGAAAACGAAGATCATGGATTCTGGTCCCATGACTTCATGGGAAATAGATTGGGAAACAGTGGAAACAGTGTCAGATTTTATTTTGGGGGGCTCCAAAATCCCTGCAGATGGTGATTGCAGCCATGAAATTAAAAGACGCTTACTCCCTGGAAGAAAAGTTATGACCAACCTAGATAGCATATTCAAAAGCAGAGATATTACTTTGCCGACTAAGGTCCATCTAGTCAAGGCTATGGTTTTTCCTGTGGTCATGTATGGATGTGAGAGTTGGACTGTGAAGAAGGCTGAGTGCTGAAGAATTGATGCTTTTGAACTGTGGTGTTGGAGAAGACTCTTGAGAGTCCCTTGGACTGCAAGGAGATCCAACCAGTCCATTCTGAAGGAGATCAGCCCTGGGATTTCTTTGGAGGAAATGATGCTAAAGCTGAAACTCCAGTACTTTGGCCACCTCATGCGAAGAGTTGACTCATTGGAAAAGACTCTGATGCTGGGAGGGATTGGGGGCAGGAGGAGAAGGGGGTGACAGAGGATGAGATGGCTGGATGGCATCACTGACTCGATGGACATGAGTCTGAGTGAACTCCGGAAGTTGGTGATGGACAGGGAGGCCTGGCGTGCTGCGATTCATGGGGTCGCAAAGAGTCAGACATGACTGAGCGACTGAACTGAACTGAACTGAACTGAAGTCTATATTGACAACGTTGAAACCATTGGCAAGATGTGGGGTGATGGTGAGCAGATGAGGGATGTTCCAAACTATCCCAAAAGGCCATCTTCCCACTCAACCTTGGGGACCAGATTGAAACCAAAGCCCACAGGGCCAGAATTTGATGTTACCCAAGTTACTTGTACACACACTTCCTTATGTCAGTTCCTGCCCTAGAGTGTTCCTTTAGAGTGTAAAAGCAGTGAAAAAACATCTGTGGCTAATAGAGGTCCTATTTTAATGGAGAAATTCAACTCAATGGATACATTTGACCACCTCTTTGAACTTCTTTGTTGAGATAAGTGTCACCAAAATAGATTAGTTCAGAGTATTACTGTTAGGCAGTATCTCTGCATCTGAGAACTTCAACTATGACACTGAATGGTATTTAAAGAGATCACTGAAAAGTTTGACACATCACCAAAATATATTCCCTGTTATCCACAAGGGAAGTTCCATTTTTCTTTATGAGCTGGGACCAGTCTATAATATGCAATACATTCTGAGTGTATGTTATCCATTACTTCTTCTCTTGCATCTCACCAAAAATATTAACACGTAATGCCAGATTCCAAACCCCATTAATGTTTGACTGTAAAACTCAGTGATTCTCCTACCAACCCCCAGCCAGTGGATAAACTTGCTAGAAAATACTACAAAGAGGGCTTTCTTGTTGAGAGTGACTGAGAGTAGAATCTCGAATTTAGGAGTGACCTTGTGTAGCTCAACATCACATCCAAGAAGCATCTCTAAGCTGGTTGCTTTGATTCTCGATTAATGTTGCTTATCTGTAGACTTAGATCTCATGACTGAGGAAGTGGAATAAGTCGGTACATCATTAGAAACTGCACTGGTATACTTTAACATATGAAATAAAGAGATCATTTAAAATAAGTGATATAGCTAGCTATCTTTTTAACTCATCATTTTCCTGTAGCAACTCTAAGTACATTCTTTATGCTAATACCCTTTTTAAAATAGTGACACTATTTTATTTATAATTTATTTTTAATCACTAAACTACCTAATTGTAGTTAGATAAAATATTTTGTAACTGTTATAATTCACACTGTACAAATACAATAGAAGATACACAGTACATTTTTTAAAGTTATAAAATAAATAGGACATACCATGATTTTAGTTTTTATCAAAATAAAATATGGTTATATGTAACTAATACAAATGTATTCAAGAATATCCACACAAAAATGTTTCCAAAGGTTTTCTCTGGGTAATTTGGATTATATAGGTGTTTTTTATTTCTTTTTTACTTAATTATATTTTCTAATTTTCTACAATGAAAATGTTATAAAGAAGATGAAATAAGAAAAAAAATATTGATACTAATCAGAACATTTGAAAACACAAAGATTTTTTAAGTACTCACATTTTCATCACAAATTACCTGTTCTCCAGTATAAGAAAAAACTAAATTGTTTCATAGAGTAAATACATCAAAATTCAGCCCTTAGAAATTTTCCAGAAATTAAAGTCAAAAGACTAAAATTCATACCCAGATATTTCCCTGTACATGGATAGTTGCATTTTGGGGCAATGATTTTCACCTGCCTACTAATATACCAAAGCTACATTCAGGAAATAAAATCAAAGAAGAGAGATGGAGAAAGATAATGTATCTTGGGCAAATTTTATCACAAGAAGTTATGAAACTGCTATATGAGCCAAAAAGTTAAAAACTCTTTATGTAAATTATGTAATGAAACAAGGTGGGAGAAATATTTGTCTTAGAGAGATAAGTCCAATGCACCTCCAGTGAACAGATCTTCTGAAAACAAAGCCCTTAGTTACAGAGGGACTGGACAGAATAATTTGGCAGAAGTTCTAGTTTTCCCAGCAAAGGGTCATAGCAACTGACATGGAGTTGGAGAGGGAAGGGATGGCAGTGACCCTGTTTCAGAGCGACCTGGGAGGGCAGTCATTGAGAGGCTGTGGAGGGGAGCCATTCCACAACACCCTAACCTTGACCTAGGCTAGCTTCAAAAACTGGTCTGAAACAAACTAGAGTAAAACAATTTTCCCTTTTCCTCCTGTGTTATGCCAGAAGAATTAGAATCATAAAGCAGCCCATCTTTCTTTGAAAAAATGTCAAGAGCAAATGCCCAGCCAAGGGAGTCCATATCCCAAAATGGAGCCCTAACTTCCCTTCAAGCCTGCTAATCTTTCCATGACTCCTCTGACATGGGTGCTTCTTGAAATGCATTCTCTCTCTTAATAGAGATGACACTACTTATGTTGACCAGATGTGTTTTTGTTTTTTTCTTTCTTTTTCTTTCATGCCTTTTCCTCAATTTTTGCAAAACTTTGATTATTGTTTGTTTTCCATTAAGCTTCAATCCTGTTTGGGAGTTCAGCCAATCAGTAGGAGCAGCTAAGCCCCACAATTTAATTTCTTCCATTGGAACCTCAGAAGTGTCTTTACTTTTGATTTAAACAACTTTGTGGGTGATCTGTCAAGATCACTCACCTACAATTCAAAGACGTAATAATGTTTGGAGAATTAATTAAGTCATCCTTTCCACAAGATAATGGATAAGGAAGAGGAAGGACATAAATTGATTCATTTCATGTAATCAGTTCCTGTATTAGGAAGTAGGCTGGCACAGTAAAGAAAGCTTTGGAGTCAGACAGATCTGGGCTTCAATCCAGACTCCACAACTTACCAGCTGCCTAAGGTTGGGTATCAATTTAAAAATCTTGAGCTTCAGTTTTCTCAAACGTGAAATGGATCCAATATTTAACTTGTAGGATGATATAAAAATTAGATGAGCTAATGGATCTAAAGATTTGGCAAAGTACATAAAATATAGTAGGTTTAAAAACATAGTTTTAAATGTTTGAGGAAAAGGAAGGCCAGAAGGAGTCTAACAATCAACTGAATCTATTTTAGAGCAACTTGAAAAATTGGAAGAAATCTACATGATAATCATGATGGTGGAAAATGCCTTAACGTAATAGGAGTTAGGAACCTGGATTTAGATGCAAGTCATGTCTTCTCTCTGGGCATTGTTTTTTCACCTATGCTAGGAGAGTACTGGGCTTCCCTGGTGGCTCAGATGGTAAAATGTCTGTCTGCAATGCGGGAGACCCGGGTTCGATCCCTGGGTTGGGAAGATCCCCTGGAGAAGGAAATGGCAATCCACTCCGGGACTAGTGCCTGGAAAATCCCATGGACAGAGTAGCCTGGTAGCCTACAGCCCATGGGGTCGCAAAGAGTTGGACATGACTGAGCAACTTCACTTTCACTTTCAGGATAGTACTGAAGCACTTGGCTCCCATGATTCCTTCCAGTTGTGCTAGTCTAGAACTCCACATGGACCTGATGGGAAGCCTCCATTCTAAGTCAGGGTGAAGAGCTAGGAGGTTATCTACAAAGCATCTGCAAATATAAAAAATAATTAGGCTAGAATATATTTAATTTTATCTCATTTATCCCACTAGAAATCAAAACTTTCAAATCCTTTGTTGCATGTTTAAAGAAAAGCGCATCTTTACGAGCATCCTAGATAAGAAATCAATAAGAACAAAACCAAGTTATTAGCTTATTTCTGCTTTTTGTACTTAACAGGCAAGGAACACTGAATGATAGGAACCTCTTGCTTGGTTTCATTAGCCATTTCCTCTTAAGCAATGAGACTGGCACTTCAGAGAGGACTGACCTTCCTAGGTTGGGGCATCATCCAGCTACACCTGGTCCACCCAGAGTAAACCTTTCCCTCCCACCCAACAAATCACCAAACTGTGAGCAATATTCTCATCTCTGAAATAACCCAGTCACAGCTTCCTAGATCCTTGCATATCATAAAGCCTTCCACTCAGAATTTATCTCATCTAGAACAAAGGATTTTATCTTTGTCAATTAACTATATGACCACACTTCAAAAAGAATAAAACTAGATCTTCTTGCATGGCGTTTCAAACCTAGAAGAGATTATGATTTAAGCATCAATCCTAAATTAGAGATATTTATTCTATCACACTATGTGCACACATTCAGGGTGGAATATTAGGCAACCCTTACAGATCACATGTTAAGATATTAAATGACAGACAAAAATTCATAGAATAACACAAAGTGAAAAGTAGGGCCCTAAGTTGCACATACCCTATGGTTTTATTTTCAAACCAAAATTTTTTATAAATATGGAAAGAAAAATATTAGAAATTAACATATTTAAGTGTTAAAGGCAGTTTATCTTTAAGAGGGGGTGGTTGTAAATGACATCATAGAGTAGGGATTCTCCAGGCAAGAGTACTAGAGTAGGTTGCCTTGTCCTCCTCCAAGGGATCTTCCCATTTCAGGGATTGAACCCGTGACTCATATGTCTCCTGCAATGGCAGGTGGGTTCTTTACCATTAGTGCCGCCTGGGAGGCCCTAGACAAATACTAATTGACATGAAAAGATATATTATTATAAAGCAGAAAGTTCAGTTCAGTTCAGTCGCTCAGTCATGTCCGACTCTTTGCGACCCCATAAATTACAGCACACCAGGCCTCCCTGTCCATCACCAACTCCCGGAGTTCACTCAGATTCACGTCCATCGAGTCTGTGATGCTATCCAGCCATCTCATCCTCTGTCGTCCCCTTCTCCTCCTGCCCCCAGTCCCTCCCAGCATCAGAGTCTTTTCCAATGAGTCAACTCTTCGCATGAGGTGGCCAAAGTACTGGAGTTTCAGCTTTAGCAACATTCCTTCCAAAGAAATCCCAGGGCTGATCTCTTTCAGAATGGACTGGTTGGATCTCCTTGCAGTCCAAGGGACTCTCAAGAGTCTTCTCCAACACCACAGTTCAAAAGCATCAATTCTTCGGTGCTCAGCCTTCTTCACAGTTCAACTCTCACATCCATACATGACCACAGGAAAAACCATAGCCTTGACTAGATGGATCTTAGCCGGCAGAGTAATATCTCTGCTTTTGAATATGCTATCTAGGTTGGTCATAACATTTCTTCCAAGGAGTAAGCATCTTTTAATTTCATGGCTGCAATCACCATCTGCAGTGATTTTGGAGCCCCCCAAAATAAAGTCTGACACTGTTTCCACTGTCTCCCCATCTATTTCCCATGAAGTGATGGGACCAGATGCCATGATCTTCATTTCCTGAACATTGAGCTTTAAGCCAACTTTTTCACTCTCCTCTCTCACTTTCATCAAGAGGCTTTTCAGTTTCTCTTCACTTTCTGCCGTAAGTGTGGTGTCATCTGCATATCTGAGGTTATTGATATTTCTCCTGGCAATCTTGAATCCAGCTTGTGCTTCTTCCAACCCAGGATTTCTCATGATGTACTCTGCATAGAAGTTAAATAAGCAGGGTGACAATATACAGCCTTGACACACTCCTTTTTCTTTTTGGAACTAGTCTGTTGTTCCACGTCCAGTTATAACTGTTGCTTCCTGACCTGCATACAGATTTCTCAAGAGGTGGGTCAGGTGGTCTGGTATTCCCATCTCTTTCAGAATTTTCCACAGTTTATTGTGATCCACCCATTCAAAGGCTTTGGCATAGGTAATAAAGCAGAAATAAATGTTTTTCTGGAACTCTCTTGCTTTTTCCATGATCCAGCGGGTGTTGGCAATTTGATCTCTGGTTCCTCTGCCTTTTCTAAAACCAGCTTGAACATCAGGAAGTTTACGGTTCACATATTGCTGAAGTCTGGCTTGGAGAATTTTGAGCATTACTTTGCTAGCGTGTGAGATGAGTGTCATTGTGCGGTAGTTTGAGCATTCTTTGGCACTCCCTTTCTTTGGGATTGGAATGAAAACTGACCTTCTCCAGTCCTGTGGCCACTGCTGAGTTTTCCAAATTTGGTGGCATATCGAGTGCAGCACTTTCACAGCATCATCTTTCAGGATTTGAAATAGCTTGACTGGAATGCCATCACCTCCACTAGCTTTGTTTGTAGTGATGCTTTCTAAGGCCCACTTGACTTCACATTCCAGGATGTCTGGCTCTAGGTGAGTGATCACACCATCGTGATTATCCATAAAGATCTTTTTTGTACAGTTCTTCTGTGTATTCTTGCCACCTCTTCTTAATATCTTCTGCTTCTGTTAGGTCCATACCATTTCTATTCTTTATTGAGCCCATCTTTGCATGAAATGTTCCCTTGGTATCTCTAATTTTCTAGAAGAGATCTCTAGTCTTTCCCATTCTGTTGTTTTCCTCTATTTCTTTGCATTGATCACTGAAGAAGGCTTTCTTATCTCTTCTTGCTATTCTTTGGAACTCTGCATTCAGATGCTTATATCTTTCCTTTTCTCCTTTGCTTTTTACTTCTCTTCTTTTCACAGCTATTTGTAAGGCCTCCCCAGACAGCCATTTTGCTTTTTTGCATTTCTTTTCCATGGGGATGGTCTTGATCCCTGTCTCTTGTACTATGTCATGAACCTCATTCCATAGTTCATCAGGCACTCTATCTATCAGATCTAGGCCCTTAAATCTATTTCTCACTTCCACTGCTTATAAAATGATATTAAAAATCCCCCACACATGCATTGGAAGCACATGTACCAAATGTTATAAATGATTAGCTCTGCATGACTAGCTTATGGATGAGTTTTACTTTCATTTTTGTATCTTTCTAAATTTTCCAAAATTTTTGGCGCTGAGCATACATTATACTTACGATTGAGGGAAAACACTTTTTCAAGGAAATCTACCAAGTGAATATAAATCAAAGTCCTAGGGTTATGGGTACAAAAGAAATTGATCAAAATAGAATAAAAAATCAAAGACCCCAAAAAGTGGTGGATAAAGAAGCAATCGTACAGGAAATCTCATTCAAAGGTTTTGTGACAGAAGAGGCTTTGGAAGGCCTCCATCCTAGTCAGAGATTACTATTCCTGTGGGCTATGGAAACATAGTGGGTTTTAAAGTCTATCTAATAATAGTTCAGCCCTACCTCCTTAAAGAAGGTTTCCCTAGCTACCAAAACTCATTTGCAACACAAGGACCTTCTCAGCAAGAAGAAGCACCTCAACATGATGAAGATGAAACGTGCACGGTTAAGGTGAATGCCCTTTCCCTCCCAGGGCACTATAAACTCCTCTCGCTAAGAAACCATCCTCTGGCTGCTTTTTATCTCACCCTCCTGCCAACACTGAGTGTTCTGAACAAAACATGCTTAGCAAACGTGTATGATATACTCGAGATACGGTATGGCAGAAGGACAAGGACAGAGGAGCAAGGGAGACCTGGCGGTAACCAACTGAGTGCTACCAACTGTTGGATATATGGCGTTAAACTAGTATGAGAGGTTGTGGTGACTTGACAATGCAGAAACAATGATAACACAGGCAAAGAACTACTGAACTGACAAATGTTCATTTATCTATGGGGATGGATGTTAATGATTCTTTGGACCCATTTAACTTTTCTTATTGTGTTACAAGCCATACATAAAAGCCAAAGAAAATAAGAAATCTTTCCTTAAACCCACCATGCTGAGAAAATGAAAGTGGATCGTTTTGATGTATATCCTCTAGGACATTTTCTACGTTTTTCTGTAGATAATGTCATTTTTTCTACTTTGAAAACTGAGTTATACTGTAAATATCATTTGAAAAGCTGTCCTTTACACTTTATGCATCAACAATGATGCTGACAGTGACAATGATAGTAACATTTATTAAGCACTGACTGTGTACTGAAACTGGGTTTTAACAGGATTGGCTTATTTCACACTCACCAAAGCCCTGTGGTCCAGGTATTTCAATGATTTTCATTTTACAGATTAGTACACTGAAACTTAGGCTTTTGAGATGGCACTAGTGGTGAAGAAATCACCTGCCAGTGTAGGAGATGAAAGAGATGTGGGTTCAGTCCCTGGGTTGGGAAGATCCCCTGGAGAAGGGCATGGCAACCTACTCCAGTATTCTCACCAGGGAAATCCCATGGACAGAGGAGCCTGGTGGGCTGCAGTCCATAGAGTCCCAAAGAGTCAGACTGAAGTGACTTAGCATGCACGCATGCACACTGAAATTCAGAAAGGTTGAGAAACTTGCTCAAAATTGCACAGTTAGTGATAAGAGCTTTAAGTTGGTCAAATATCTCTCTGATCAAGCCCCTATTTTCCACCGCTGTGCTATACTACTTAGTTCATGAACAATTTTCTACAGCAGCACATTAGTGACTGTAGAGCATTCCATTATACGATCATCCATATTTAACTCATCCCTTACTAGTCACTAACTACTTCACTGTTGTAGTGACTATGCATTGAAGATCCTTACAGGTACAATTTTTCATAATCCTTAATTTTTTCCTCTGTTTAAATCCCTAGAAATGAGAACTCTGAGTCAGAGAATTTGTAGATTTAAGGTTCTTGATATATATGGCAAAATTACCCCTCCCAGAAATGTAGTAGCTATTTAAGTCTTAGCAGGCCATGAAGCCTATTTACATATGGAATCTCTTAAAAAAAAAATTCATAGATACAGAGAACAAATTGGTGACCACATGACTACATGTGGAGGGTGAGGGGTGGGCTAGATGGATAAAAGGAGTCCAAAAGTACAAAAGGTATAGACTTCCAGTTACAACATAAATAAGTCTTGAGGATGTAATGTATATTATGATGACTATGGTTAATAATACTGTATAGCATATCTGAAAGTTTTTGAGAGTAGATCTTAAAAGTTTTCATCACAAGAAAAAAATTCATAAGTATGTGGGTGAAGAATAATAACCAGACTTATTGTGGTGATCAATTCCCAATATATACAAGTATTAAATCATTATATTATGTACCTGAAACCAATATAATATTAGATGCCAATTTTATCTCAATATTTCAAAAATTACAAAATTTTTTTAATGATATAGAGTCCATTTTTCTGCAGATCAGGAGAGGACTTGTAATTTAAAGTTTAATACTTGGCAATAAATAGTTTTAATAGTTCAATATTTGTCTTAATTTGCAATATTTTTTTTAGTTGTGAGATTGACAGCTTGGAGGTGTGTATTCTAGACATTTTTATTAGTTTCATCGTCTTTGTCTTATTGATTGTCAAGAATTCTTCATTTGTTAAATATATTAACAATCAAAGGAATGTTTATGGCATCAACAGCTGTTAATGATTGTACTTGCACTCCTGAGGCTTATAGGCATGAGTAATGATGATGTTAAATTTTCAACATGGACATATCCATTATACAGGTTTATGTATTCCTAACTGTAGAGCAAAATGAACTGTACCAGCTAGTTTCCAAGTTATAGATCTGAATTGCCTCATTCATGCACTAATTTTGTTTACTGCTGCTAAGTCGCTTCAGTCGTGTCCAACTCTGCGTGACCCCATAGACGGCAGCCCACCAGGCTCCCACCTCCTTGGGATTCTCCAGGCAAGAACACTGGAGTGGGATGCCATTTCCTTCTCCAATGCATCAAAGTGAAAAGTGAAAGTGAAGTCGCTTATTCGTGTCTGACTCTTCATGACCCCATAGACTACAGCCTACCAGGCTCCTCCATCCTTGGGATTTTCCAGGCAAGAATACTGGAGTGGGGTGTCATCACCTTCTCCGAATTTTGTTTACAGGAAGATCTTAACTTGGATACTCTACTTTTTTTCCTTATACAACTTAGATTAACCTTCAGTATGAAACTCTACATGGCACAAATTGTTTCATTTAATAAATTAATAAATTAATTTATTAATTCAAACACATTTTGGGGGGAACTTCTCTGTGCCGATAACTGTGCTAAGGGAAAGAGAGAGAGGTGGAAAGTAGAAGAAAACCTACAAATATAATGTCTTTCTGTTTTGAAGAGCAAATATAGGTGTAAGAACCAGATCTGCAAATAGATAATTATAAGATGGCCAGATAAAGCCTAGATAGTAATCTGTAAAAAGTGTAGTAAGAGCGTTCTAGGGGCATCACAGTGTCACACTGAGCTGTCTGGATACATGCAATTTGGACAAAATAAAGCAGACACCAAGGACCCAGTGTGACCTGCTGCTGAAGGATAAGTGCGATCTTTTACTCCATGAGTTTCCTTCTGGTGCCATCACGGATGGGACAGAACATCTGCCACCAGGTAGGAGGGTGGCTCCGGGAGAGGGGGAAAATGGTCCCCCTTTACTTTGTGTAAAGTTTTTATTCTGGGCATTGAGGACAAACTGAAATTATAATCAAATAATCATAGTTTAGATATGTTGTTGTTCAGTAGCCAAGTCGTGTCTGACTCTTCACAGCACCATGGACTGCAGCATGGACCAGTCCTTACTGTCCTCCACCATTTCTAAGAGTTTGCCCAAGTTCATGTCCATTGCACTAATGATGCCATCCAACCATCTCATCCTCTGTTGCCTCTTCTCGTTCTGCCTTCAATCTTTTCCAGCATCAAGGTCTTTTCCAATGTTTCAGCTGTTCTCTCCATGTGGCAAAACATCGGAACTTCAGCTTCGGCATCAGGTACACAAAAATGAGATTAGGTGGCCATTGAGAATCTGGCCTCAGACACACCGCTGCACCACTGAGAAACTGAACTTTCTTTACCCAAGGACCCCACCAGCTGTATTCAGAACAATAGCCAACACTGCAACTTTAGGTACTCAAGGCCCCACTTTGTAATTATTAACCATTTCAGGCCCCAACCAATCCTTGCTTAACAAGCATTCTCCTTTCTCATCAGCTGCAATTGTAATTCTTGACAAACAACTTATGTAACTAACCGCGGCCTTGCAGTTTTTGCCTTTATAAGCTTCCTCCATTTTGCAATCCAGCAGAAAACAGTTCAGGTGCTTTTGAATCTTTGTCTCCCAGGTTGCAGTTTTAACAAACCCCAAATAAATGTCTGTTTATTTCTAGCAAGTCTCTGTTACTGAAATTTTTGTTAGTAACATGCATTGTTCAGGGCTATGTCAAAATAACATGTGTTTCACTGTATCCCTGAATATAGAGTAGCAATATCCTGACCCAGAAATGTGTGGCTGGAGCTCCATGTAAGCAAAGAATTTTAACAGTATATCAGCCTCAGCTGGACAGAAAGCAGACAGTATTAAGGATGCATTATGAATGTCAATAAGTAGGCATATATTCACTGCTAGATGAAGAGATTGATGTAAGAATCAGTCCAAGATTACTGGCATAAGAAAGTACATTCCTATCTTCCAGAAAACAGATGGTTCAACCGGAAGCCCTGAGTTGACCGTATTTGGGAGTTTCAAGTTTCCACTGATGCAGATACTGGGTTCTAGTTCCCTCCCAGGGCCCCAGACATCCTGCATTTGGTATAACACACCTGCAGTTTAGGGCACATACCTGAGAAGTGTGAATTCCTGGGATTTAGGAAAGGTCCTTAAACAATAACAAAAATGAAAGTTTCTAGAGCTTGGAGTTCTAAAGCTGCACTTGATCTCCAAAATCAATCGGTTTAGTATGAGGCAGTGGCAGTGAAGAAAAAAGTGAATTCAACCTTTTGGACCCAGGTGTGAGTTTCATCTGGTATTAGTTTGCTGTGTGATTTGGGGCAGATGACTTCAACCCCCTGAAAAAAATGTAAGACAAAAAGTTTACCAGGACTACCTACAGGTGTGTGTGTATGGGTGAGTGTGTTTGTGTTGGTCATTCGTTCGTATCTGGCTCTTTGTGACCCTATGAACTGTAGCCCATCAGGCTCCTCTGTCCATGGAATTCTCCAAGCAAGAATACATGGAGTGAGTTGCCATTCCCTTCTCCAGGGGATCTTCACAACTCAGGGATTAAACCTAGGCCCCCTGCATTGCAGGTGAATTTTTTACTGTCTGAACCACCAAGGGAGTCCCACTTACAGGCGTAGGAGAGAGAAATACAATCTCTACAAAAGTATATTTCTATCATCTTTCTCTCATCATAAGAGGGGCAGGGGAGAAAAGCCTCTTTCTTTCCCTCCTGGGTTGTATCCAATTTCTCTGGCTCTATTTACAAATGGGATTCTTGAAAGAAATTTACCAGCACCAATTCCCTTTCTCTCTTGAATGCAGCTCATCTCTCTGACATCAACTCATCTGCCTCTCAGCAACATATGTACCATCCGACGCCTCTCTTCTCCTTGGATGTCTCCTTCATTTGGATCCCAACACACATCACTGTCTCCTAGTGTTCACCCTCCCCTTCCACTGCTCCTCCTCCATCTCTTCTTGGTTGCCATGGAACCGGAGGGAATAGAGAGTGGTAAGAATGGCAGGAGTGGTCTGCTCCAGAGTGCAGACAATAAAGGGATGATGTGTTGTCTATAGAAAAGGTAACTGAAAAATGTTTTTCATTATTGCCATGTGCTGGCGATTCTAAACAACCTCAGTGAAAAAATCCTTCTCTCTGCTGATGGAAGACCACCTTCACCATGCCCTTTCCCCTTTAGTGCATGCTAACTAGATCCTCCCCACTTCCCTAATCCAAAACTTTATAGCACCTCAAAAGTCAGCCCTTAAACCTCTTCTCTCTTCCGTCTACATTGACTTCTTTGAAGATCTCATTTAATTTTATTGCTGTAAATAGTATGTATCTATTGATGATGACCACTTTTTATCTTCAACTCAGATAGCCTCCCTGAATCCAAGGTTCATATATTTAGTCACTACTCAGCATCTCCAGTGCCCTCCTGGCCAAAATAATCTCCTGATGCTCTTTCAAAAACCTGTTCCTCTCACGGTCTTCTCCATCTCAGATGAAGGCCGCTCCTTCCTACCAGTTGCTCCACAAATTCTTGGAGTCATCCTGGTCTCCTTCCTGTCTCATTACTCCCCCTGCAATCAGTCAAACACAAGGTCTAAACACTTGTCAACACCTCCGCCATACCCGCTTGTCCAAGCTTCCACAGCAATCATCTGGATGATAGGAAAAGGTCAAAGTAAAATTAAAACTTGTCATTGTAAGGAGTCTCACAGGGCGTCTGGGTTTAGTCCCCAAAATGACACTGTTAACACTTCTACTTAGGGCTGCCCAACACAATTCACTACAGGTAGTAACCAGTGTAAGAGTTAAAGCCCCAGAGATCACTGGCCACCCGGCCTTGTGCACACTCTGTCCCCTTTCTGAGCCTCAGTTTCTCTATTTTGTATAAGGTAATTGCTTAAGTGATCTCTTCAAGACCCTTACAGGCAGAAAGATCCTAAGAATATACCGAAGAGTGCTAAAAATTGCATAACATTGCAACCCACTGCATTGTGGTGGGCCCACAGGGATGAATATTAGCACTGTCATAACAAACTCAAACAGACACACACGCACACACACATCCGCAAAAGAAACATTTCCTTCCACAACCAAGAACGATATAACCTTCAGAGCATGAAGAGAAAAATGATAGCCAAAATTAGCATCTTAAAAAAATAAACTACATAATCACTGAAGATGAGATTTTCTTAAAACTGTAGAACAATGAGACATAATGATAGCTGTCATAAGAGAGGAAATTGCAGGAGTCAATTTGAAAGGATTTGGGAGTGTTCCCTCCTCCCATTGAGATTTGGTTTTCCACATACCTCAGTAAGACAGAAAAGCTAAAATATTTCCCTAGGGCCATTGTGATCAGTGCCTCATAACACTGCTGTTGACATTAAGAAAGTGTCATTCAGCCCCAAATGAAAGCCAGAGCACGCATCAGACTCCATATCAGTGTTCAGTTAACAAGGCCCCTTTATGTACAAATTCTCATTCGTCCTCTAAAAATAGTTTGATGAAGCCTAGATATCTCTATGAAATCTCTCTGTCTCTCAGATGAATTCAAAATATCCCTCCCAATCTCCCTGCAAGAAAGGAGCACCTTTTCTTGGCCATTTGACAGCTTAGGAAACACATTCACTTCTCTTGGCTTTTTGAGATAAGGTGTGACCTGCCAGGGCTGAGAGGTGGGGGCCCTGCAGAAGAGGGAGAGAAAAGGAGGCATCAGATCTAATCTTGGCCTAAGTCTGCAGATCAAACTTGAACAAATCGCTTCAATTCACTAAGCCTCAGTTCCTAAGCCACTGAATAGAGAAAATTACTCCTATCCCATGATTCTTACAGTGCAGTTAAGATCAAAATCAATAGAGAGATAAGTGTGTCAGGGGATTTTATAGGCTAAAAAATGCTGGTCTACAAATATCATCAACCCTGGGCAGTAAGGAAAAATGGAACACTTTTTTCATTGGGTCACAGAGAATATGAGTCTAGATGGAAGTACAAGGCAAGGGTGGAGGGGAGCTGAGATACAAGTCGGGGACAAGATAAATCAGTTCATAGAGAGAAGCCCCATCTCTTTGTAGAACCAGTGAAAAGCCATCTGGCCTTACCTGGCTAGACTCCTGCCAGTACTCAAGGATGTGTTCTTCTTGGACGAAGGGGGCAGACCCAGACAGTGGCCAGGGGAGGTGTGGTAGGCTCAGAGGAAGTCAAACAAGAGGGAGTTCTTGTACTCTCGGCCCACTCAAGCTGAAAAAATCTTGCTCACCGACAGGGCTGAAGGTGATGTGATCCACCTTCAACAAAGGGTCAAATGAAAAGACTGAGGATGTTTACAAGGAGGAACTCCACCTGTCAGAGGTGGGGAACTAGGTTTGTGGGAGGGGCCTTTCTTGTTCTACAATGACACACCTCTCTCTTCTGTCCTCTGTCTCAAGAAGTCCTGGATTTTTCTGCCTACTCCCTCTTTGATTCAACTCTCCTGATGGGATGAACAGAAGCAGACTGCCATCCACTCCTCCCCAGCATCTGTGTGCTTCCCCTTCACAGTAAGAAAGCTTAAGCTCGAAGACTATGCTTCTTTGATTAATGTTAATAAATAAACATTATTTGTTAATGGATTGATTTTTTGAATATTTATGATTTTGAGCATCATCATCACTTTCAGCTCAGGAGAGGAGAGGCATGAAGAGCAGTATGTCTATGAGAACAAACACAAACTCTCTAGTCAGAATTCCTGGTAGAGTGCTTGCCACATGACACTTCTCCTTTTAAGTGGATGTCCCTTTTACTAGACTGTGAGTTCCTTGAGAGCAAGGACCACGTCTTATTCTCCTGTAGATTCTCCACAATGCCCAACATGTGGCAAGCGCTTAATAAACACATATGGAATGATCATTTAGTATCTAGTTAGCTAGAGGGGTGGGATGGGGGTGGGAAAGAGGCTCAAGAGGGAGGGTATATATGCTGCTGCTGTTGCTAAGTCACATCAGTTGTGTCTGACTCTGTGCGACCCCATAGATGGCAGCCCACCAGGCTCCCCCATCCCTGGGGCTCTCCAGGCAATAACACTGGAGTGGGTTGCCATTTCCTTCTCCAATGCATGAAAGTGAAAAGGGAAAGTGAAGTTTCTCAGTTGTGTCCAACTCTTCATGACCCCATATATACTTATGGCTGAATCATGCTGTTGTACAGAAGAAACCAAAACAACATTGTAAAGCAATTATCCTCCAATTAAAAATAAATATATAAATAAGGCCTAATGATAGGCAATGGGCTTCCCTGGTGGCTCAGATAGTAGAGAATCTGCCTGCAATGCAGGAGATCCAGGTTCAATCCCTGGGTCAGGAATATCCCCCTGGGAAGGGAATGGCAACCCACTCCAGTATTCTTGCCTGGGAAATCCTATGGACAGAGGAGCCCAGCAGGCTACAGTCCATGGGATCCCAAAGAGTTGGACACAACTGAGTAACTAACACTCAGTGATAGTAAAGAGAGGATCAACGTATAGATTTTCTTTCAGTTTTCATTTGATTTATGAAAATACTTAGCTGATGCTGCTTTCATTTGATTCAGTAAATGAAAACATTTCTATTCAAAACAAATGTGCATGCATGGTAAGTCACTTCAGTCATTTCTAATTCTTTGCAACCTCATGCACTATGGTCCACTGGACTCCTCTGTCCATGGGATTCTCCAGGCAAGAATACTGGAGTGGGTTGTCATACCCTCCTCCAGGGGATCTTCCTGACTCAGGGATCCAGTCCATGTCACTCAGGTCTCCTGCACTGGCAATTGGGTTCTTTACCACTAGCCCCACCTGGGAAGCCCAAACAAACATTTGTCTTATAGAAAAAAGTTAGTATCTATTTAATGAATCCTGTTCTGCCATTTAATGGCTTTGCAACCTGTGGAAAGCCATATGTTAACTATTCTAAGCTGATATTTCTGTAAATCGGGGATATCATTCCTCTTTCCAAGATGCAGATGCAATTTGCAAGGCAGCCTATCAAAATGAATATAGGATAAGACTTAACATGGCAACACTTGCTAGAAAATGTAACTGAACATTAATGAATTTTTCTGAGGGATTCCTTGGTAGCTTGGTCTTCCCTGGTGACACAGATGGTAAAGAATCAGCCTGCAATGCAGGAGACCTGGGTTCGATCCCTGGGTTGGGAAAATCCCCTGGAGGAAGAAATGGCAATCGACTCCAGTATTCTGGCCTGGAGAATTCCATGGACAGGGAACCTGCTGGGCTACAGTTTATGGGGTCACAGAGTTGGACATGACTCAGTGACTTTCACTTCACTGGTAGCTCAGTTGGTAAAGAATCTGCTTGCAATGCAGGAGAGCCAGGTTTGACTGGAGAAAGAAATGGCAATCCACTCCAGTATTCTTGCCTGGGAAATCCCATGGACTGAGGAGCCTGGCGAGCTACAGTCCATGGGGTTGCAAGAGTCAGACACAATGATCTTGAAACCCAAATAAGAGTTTACTACTTAGAGAGTCAGTGTAAAGTAAAATATGAGCTATGAAGAGAATCATAGGTCCACATGATTTTTTACAAGTCTCCACAATGTCTGTGGCTTCCCAGGTGGTTCAGTGATAAGGAATCCACCTGCCAGGGCAGGAGACACAGGAGACGTGGGTTCGATCCCTGGGTTGGGAAGATCCTGTGGAGGAGGAAATGGCAACTCACTCCAATATTCTTGCCTGGAGAATCCCACAGAGAGAGGAGCCTGATGGACTACAATCCATGAGGTCGCAAAGAGTCGGACACAACTGAGCAACTAAGCACCACACATACAATGCCTGTGATGTAATCAGTTTATGCTTTCATTCAGCAAGTAGTTAACTGAGCAAGGACATTGACCATTATCAGTTCTCAGAGCAGACAAGGATAGGAGAATGAACTAGACATAGTCTCTGGCATAAGGAGCTCAGGAAGATGAAATATATAGACAATGATGAGCACCTGAGATGAGAACAAGAGCTGTGGGAAGCCACAGGAAAAAGCAGTCTCCGGACGCTTCATAGAGGAAGAGGCAGCCTTAGCTCTAGGGGTTGTAAAGAAGAGCTGGAATTTCAGTAAGTGCTGATGGTAGAGCAGGATATAAATGTTAACTGTGAGATGGACTTAGCCACCATTCCCTGACCTCACTGATTTATGTCCTCCTTAATATAGACTCCAGGATGAAAAGCGTTTCACATAACTGGTATGTAGGTCACACCACTTACACGCCACAAAACTACAGGGCAATTAGAAGTAATTGCGAGACAAATACTGTTCCCACTTGGCTCCACGCGTCTTTATGATGGCTCAGGATGGGGGCAAAAATAGAGAAGGAGCATAAAGATGCTGAATCCCAGCCTGATCATTTAAGAGTGGGACCAACCGGTGCATTGCTATTGAAGTTACTGCTGTATCGAGTTAGTTTAAAGGGCAAGAGACTATGAAAAAACACCGCAGGTCCATGTGGCAGCTATCTAATGATCACTGGGCTTCCAGGGGCTTCCGAACCCTCCTCCCAGCTCCTGCTACACTCCTGTCACAACCGACCCAGCAGGAACTGAGCAGGAAGCGATCCATCCAGAAAAGAACATGAGCAGAAGAAAGAACATCACAGAAAACACAGGCTCTGGTTCCTCATCTGCCACTTGTGGGGATCATCTGCAAGTAGCTTAGTCTTCCCCAAGCCTTGGTTTACTCTTCTGTGCAATGGGAGTTATAATGCAGATCCTACTCCCATCCCTGGGCGAAATTCTGGAGGTGATGCCAGCCCTGTAAATGCCAACATTTAGGCGTGAATGGGCAGTGCTATTATGATGGGACATATGATGACACAGGGGATTTGCCTCGTGTCTACTGTTACCAGTTATACATCACAAGCTATGTACAGATCTCCCGGTGGATGAGAATATAACCACCAGTTAAGGAGCAGAGAATCACAGAAAACGTGTACTGGGTAGGCACTCAGAGATCATTTCTCTTGGAGCGTCAACCCTTCTGCCTCTTCTGCAGCAGCCTTCATGACGGATTCCCCTTCCTCCCCTATTTCAATCCTGCGCTCCCTGGGAGGGAATGTAGGTTGTTTCTTGTTTGGGTAAGGAAACACTAATTTATTAGACCTCCTCCCCGCCTGCCATTTTTCAGATGGAGACAGAGAAACACCCCATGTACACACAGCTGGTTCTCATCCTGGCCTCTGCAGGGCTGTTCTCTTTCATACATACGTGCTGGGGGCAGCAGACGGGCAAAAGAAAACATGAGGAGGCATGGATTTTCACTATGTCTGAACCAGAGCCCCCTCCACTCTAGGTTCCACCCCCCACACACACACATACCCTGGTGCAGAGAAGGATTGGCACATAGCCGTGCATCACCAGGGTAAATAGATTCTGTCTATAGGAATCCCACATCCCCGCTCCCCAGCTATGCGCTTTCCCCAGGAGTCTTTTGGGAAAGAGGAACACAGCGATGATGAATAGATCCAGGCAGCAGTTGCTGAAGCAAATAGGAACCAGCAGGCCAGTTATCAAGCAGAAGTATAATGAATATATTATAATGAATTTCTCCTTCTCTGGAGTTCCAATAGCGCGTAGCAGGCATCACTAGTATTATTCTTAATTGTGGTTACTTTCCTCTCATGATGGTAGTTGTCTACTTTCTGTAAAGGTAGGGGTGATGTTTTAAACATTCTTTTCAGGATTTAGTATAATAAAGGAGCTACACGTACCACCCAGTAAGACAACAGAGGTGCCCAAGAGATGCCTGATAGATGGAAGAATAAACAAATGCGTGAATATATGATCTACTATCTCCTTTCCTGGCTCCATGAGGTCTTGATGCCTGAGAGATGACAAGCAGGAGAAAGAAGCAATAAGCCCCCCTGTGATTTTGACATGGAACTGAACTCAGCCCAAAGCGTCTTTTTCCCTCTCTCTATTTACTCTGGACAATCGGTCCTTTATCAGATGACCTCAAGTCTGGTTGGAAATAGGCATATTTTATTGGAAAATATCATCCTCTTCCAGTTTTGTTTGGCTGAACAGACACTTGTCTGCTTTGTTGTATGTTGTGCATCCAGTAGGACTCAGACAAGTTGCTTCAGCTTTCTAAACTGTTTTGTTTCCTCCATTCAATTATTCTTTATAACCCTTTTCCATCCTGCACCTCACTCTTATTCCCAAGTTCCCACTTAATCCACAATGAGAGGGCACAATTGTGCTGTTACTCAGCTTCAGGCTGAGAAAGAACATCGAAGCTGGAAGGTCTGAGATTTAGATCCCATTTGTCACCAACAAGTAGTGTGACCTTCCACCAACCACCTTTGCTATCTGGGCCTGCATCTCTTTTGCAAAATAACATTTGCCACAGAATCTAAAAGCAATTGCTTGAAACTCTCAGGGCCCCAAGCTGTAGTCACCCTTGTGCTATCTGCCACCTTTAGTGCAGCTTGGGAAGACTTCTCGTTTTTGGCTTGGGTTGGAGGCAGTGGTCTGGTGTCTATCAGCCGAGTGAAGTCCCTTCCCTCTCTACCTCAGATCCCCACTCCACACCTTGAGCCACCACCACCCAGAGCAGACTCACAGGACTGCAGTCTGAAAGTGGCACACACCCGAACATACAGGAGGGCCCCCTACATGGTTTTGCTCTGCTGATACCATTTTGAGAGCCTTGATAATTCCAGACCACTGTATCTGCCTCCTGAGAAACCTGTATGCAAGTCAAGAAGCAACAGAACTTTACATGAACAAATGACTGGTTCAAAATTGGGAAAGGAATAAGACAAGGCAGTAAATTGTTGCCTTGCTTATTTAACTTATGTGCAGAGCACACCATGAGAAATGCTGGGCTAGATGAATCACAGGCTGGAATCAAGACTGCTGGGAGAAATACCAACAACCTCAGATATGTAGACGATATCACTCTAATGGCAGAAGGTAAAGAGAAACTAAAGAGCCTCTTGATGAAAGTGAAAGACGAGCATGAAGAAGCTGGCCTGAAACTCAACTGTCAAAACACTAAGAATGTGGCACCCAGTTCGATCACTTCACAGCACATTAATGGGGAAAAAATGGAAACAGTGGCAGATTTTATTTTCTTGGGCTCTAAAATCACTGTGGATGGTGACTGTGGCCATGAAATTAAAAAATACTTGCCCCTTGAAAGAAAAGCTATGACAAACCTAGACAGCCTATTAAAAAGCAAAGACATCACTTTGCCAACAAAGGTCCATATAGTTAAAGCTATGGTTTTTCCAGTAGTTATGTATGGATCTGAGAGTCTGACCATAAAGAAGGCTGAGCACCGAAGAACGGATGCTTTTGAACTATGGTGTTGGAGAAGACTCTTGAGAGTCCCTTGAACTGCAAGGAGATCAAACCAGTCAATCATAAAAGAAATCAACCCTGACTATTCATTGGAAGGACTAATAGCTGAAGCTCCAATACTTTGGTCACCTAATGTGAAGAGTCAACTCACTGGGAAAGACTCTGATGCTGGGAAAGACTGAGGGCAGGAGGAGAAGGAGGCAGTAAAGGATGAGATGGTTAGATAGCATCTGACTCAGTGGACATAAATTTGAACAAACTCTGGGAGATAGTGAAGGATGCGGAAGCCTGGCATGCTACAGTCCATAGGGTCACAACGAGTTGGAAATGACTGAACAACACAATAATTTTTGAATGAAGGGCCTGCATTTTCATCTTGCACTGGGATCTCAAACTGTGTCAACATTCCTGCCACTCCTTTTCTACCCCCACTACCCCAAAGCAAGAGGACTAAGAAGCCTTGCTGCTGCTAAGTCACTTCGGTCGTGTCCAACTCTGCGCGGCCCCACAGACGGCAGCCCACCAGGCTCCCCCGTCCCTGGGATTCTCCAGGCAAGAACACTGGAGTGGGTTGCCATTTCCTTCTCCAATGCATGAAAGTGAAGAGTGAAAGTGAAGTCGCTCAGTCATGTCCGACTCTTAGCAACTCCTTGGACTGCAGCCCACCAGGCTCCTCCGTCCACGGGATTTTCCAGGCAAGAGTGCTGGAGTGGAAAAGGGAAACAATGGCACAGCTCTGCCAGATAGGGATGGCTGTGAAGGGATCACCCAATGCACAGCCTAGCTGTGGAACGCCCTTCCTTATACATATACAACCTAAGAAAGGACAATGGCAGGAAACTTGCCACAGGCCCCACCTCTTTCAATATCTTCCTTCTTGAGAGCCTCTGGAGCCTGACTCAGGCCAAGGAGTGGCTCACCATTCCTGCTAAGCACTGGGCTCCTCCCTGCTTTCAGGTGGAAATGCAGGTTGCCTTGGACCAGACACCACCCAGCATCACAGAGCTGGGCAGGATCTCAGAGCAGAACCCAGGCAGCTATCACAACCCACCTTCCGGCATCAGTGAAAAAAACTGCCCCAGGTTAGAGAATGGACTGACTCAAGCTCACACTGTGTGTCAGTTTCCCAGGCTGCTTTTGGCATTAATTCTCTTTAGATATCTTCCCCTTTCTATACATTTGTGATCTGCAGAGAAAATCAAACAAACAAACCAACCTGTTATTCTGTCACACAGATAACATACTCCCACACCCAATGCAGAGAGTTACAGAGTCTGATGCTCAATTTATATTGGCCAAATTAAATGAAAGATGACCCTGGTATCTTAAAACTGTAACAAGATGAAATGATTTCCTTGGCTCTCTTCTGTCCCAAATTCTGCTGAGAGCCTCAGTCATTTCACATGCCTCAGTGGGAATGAAATCTAAGGAGGAGGCAAAGCTTGACAAAATTTAAACATGTGAATAAAGAGTGTGTGATAAACTACAGTACAAACAGAGACTCACTTTTGAAACATTGAGACTTGAAGGAAAATAGGAAGAGCACTAGTTAGGATGAAAGAGATTATGCACCTGTGTGGGCACAGAGAATTACTTCCGGGTCTTAGTTCACTAGCTCTCTGGGTGTTCTTAGGCAAGTACATCTCTGGGAAAGTTTCTCTCTGGCCTTCGGCTTCCTGGTCAACCACCTGAGGAAACTTGGACACATTCACAGTGAAGTCTCTTCGAGAGCTGGCATTTTGTGGTTCTAAGTAGCCACTGTTATCACCTCCATATCAGTGTCAGGACTTTCAGACTGATTTGCAGAGGAAGATTACCTTCCAGAACCTAAGTTAGTGCAAAATAATGAAAGCAGCAAAAGAATTCAATTCAGAAATTTGAGTTCTGGCTATAGGGAGTGATCCAGAGAAGAAACTGCTGTGGAATTCTGACCCAAAGAAAGAACACATTTCTGAGGGACGAAAGTATGTTGGGGTGAGTATCTGAGGAGGGACCTTGGGCAAGGAGGCTCCCATTCCCCAGTGACTCAGTTTGGACTGGCCGACCCCTCCCCCACAAGCACAGTCACTTGAACAGTCTAGTCACTCTGCTCTGCTGGAATGAGTGATGATGAAGAGAACAGAAGATTCTAAGGGTAAGACCATGTGACTGAGTAGGTCTGAACAGTAGACCAAGGTGTTCTTAAGTTTCATATTTATTATGTTTTAGGGACCATGTTCTATGATTGCCATGACATTTGAGGAGTTCCTATGAGCTGTATCCAGATGGCAAACAAGACAGCCTCAAATAGCCTCCCCAAGTCCCATGGGGAAGGAGAAACCCATGTGCCTTTTCGTCTGACTTGGTCCCTGGCCCAGCCACACTCCTGCCATGTGAGTGATGGGGCACACCAGCAACTTTCTGTGGCGTCTGAACCAAAGCCAGAGTCACAGTGTGGGCTTTGTGACCCAAGTCTCAGGCCAGACCTTCAGCACAGGGCATCCTTCAGGGCCAGGACCATGACAGACAGCCCTGAGACAACCTCTGATGTGTGGGCAGAGTCTGTACCACTGGCTTGAGAACTTGCCATTAAAAATGCACGTTAAATAGGAAAAGGAGTACGTCAAGGTTGTATATTGTCACCCTGCTTATTTAACTTATATGCAGAGTACATCATGAGAAACGCTGGGCTGGAAGAAGCACAAGCTGGAATCAAGATTGCCGGGAGAAATATCAATCGCCTCAGATATGAGACAACACCATCCTTATGGCAGAAAGTGAAGAGGAACTAAAAAGCCTCTTGATGAAAGTGAAAGAGGAGAGTGAAAAATTTGGCTTAAAGCTCAACATTCAGAAAACTAAGATCATGGCATCTGGTCCCATCACTTCATGGCGAATAGATGGGGAAACAGTGGAAACAGTGGCTGACTTTATTTTGGGGCTCCAGAATCACTGCAGATGGTGACTGCAGCCATGAAATTAAAAGACACTTACTCCTTGGAAGGAAAGTTATGACCAACCTAGATAGCATATTAAAAAGCAGAGACATTACTTTGTCAACAAAGGTCCATCTAGTCAAGGCTATGGTCTTTCCACTAGTCATTTATAGATGTGAGAGTTGGACTATAAAGAAAGCTGAGCACTGAAAAATTGATGCTTTTGAACTGTGGTGTTGGAGAAGACTCTTGAGAGTCCCTTGGACTGCAAGGAGATCCAACCAGTCCATCCTAAAGGAAATAAGCCCTGGGTGTTCATTGCAAGGACTGATGTTGAAACTGAAACTCCAATACTTTGGCCACCTGACGTGAAGAGCTGACTCATTGGAAAAGACCCTGATTCTGGGAAAGATTGAGGGCAGGAGAAGGGGATGACAGAGGATGAGATGGTTGGATGGCATCACTGACTCAATGGACATGAGTTTGAGTAAACTCCAGGAGTTGGTGATGGACAGGAAGGCCTGGCTTACTGCAGTTCATGGGGTCACAAAGAGTTGGACACAACTGAGCGACTGAACTGAACTGATTTCTGATTTACTAGATGAGAACCTCTGGGGTGGGCCCAGGAATCTCCATATTAGGAAGTTCTGCCAGATAGCTTTTCTGCACATAAAAGCTTGAGAAGTAGAGTGTTTCACTTTCTCAAACTACTCTCAGAAAACTCCAACAGGGAACAGACTATGAAAAACTCAGGGACAGGAGCTTAGAGACTGAATCCATTCCTGCTGCAAGGAGGCAGTTGGTGAAACACACACAGCTCGATGGTAAGCAGAGGGGAGTGTGTGATAAAGTTAGAAGACAGGTAATTTGTACGTAGGTGACCCAGAGTCCTTTAATTTCTGTCTTGCTCTTAACTGTAGTATGCAAGAGCTCCTAGGTGAACTTTGAATTTCAGTACCTACACCCCAAATGGATTCCTATGCTCTCACTGCCTGATTAAACACAGGAGAAGTACTTGCTTAGCAACAATAATAAGAAAAAAAGATGCAAGGGACAGGGGCCAGAGCCACCTGCATGACATGAAGGTTTACAGAAGAGAAAACCTGAAGGCTCTTGTGAGGGGAAGGAGGCTGGCCATCCATGCCTCTAAAGAGGCCCCCCGCCACGTTCAGGGTGTGGAGCCAGTGAGGACAAGCTTCCTCTCCCTGGAGTTTTCGTAAAGCACCCAGGTGACGTGGAGACTGCAAAGGGAACCTGCCACACAACATGCCATATCCGTTTTCAGAGGGTGTCAACACCCTCCTTCCCACACCTGCTATTCCCAAATATCACAACCTGATTTTTTTCTCCAGCCTCCTGTCTTGATGATGACGATTAAATATTCATGGGATGCTGTGATGCCAGCATACTTTGTGAAATTTCAGAAACCTTTTTTTTTTTTTAACTGAAACATTTCTTTTTTTCTTTCAGATGATCCCAATTTTGAAGAGAGGTAGAAAGAATGACAAATGCCAGTAACTCAAAAACTAGAAACTGTACCAGAAAAGCTAGCATCCCAAGTTTTCACGATTGTGTTTCCACCCTACAGTGCCCCACTTTAAGAAGAAGAGGAAAGCACAGAATCAAGAAATCAGAGAGCCAGGAGTTTTTCCTACTACAAAAGAATTCTTCATTTTACCATGGGGTCATTTAAATAGCAAACTTCCCAACTCTAGGTAAAATATTGTATAAGCAAATTTATTTATGTATGTATTTATCATTTAATTATTATGCAAAAATATGTTCACCTTATTTGAAAAAAAAGTATATATTCTGAAATCAGAGTCTGCTAGCTAAAGGCATCATCTTATGCAGTGGCTTTCAAAATGAGCTTCAGGGAGCCCTGGGGTTCCTCCAAGATGCCTCTAGGGCCACCCTGAGACATAGGCTGGGCCTGCAAGGTGAAGCAAGGTGGTGCCCATCTCAGATTACCCAGCACAATTCTACTTCCCCCGGGTATATATCAGAGGTACATGTAATGTTTAGCTTCTAAGAAGTTGAGGGAAGGTATCCAAAGCACTCACAGAAGCCTAATTCCTTAATTTTACATTTTGGAAAACTAATACAAAGACATGATTTCCCCAAAGACATATTACAGTTTAGCTTCAGCCCAGTGTTTCCTCTTACACTGTAACTTGTTGCCCCACAGAGCACTCAAAATTGGATTAAGGAAACCTGTTTGTCTCCTAGAGACGTTAGCACCTTAGTCTGAAACTAGTCAATAATTAAAATAACCAGAAGAACCAGCTCAGAAATAATCAGAAACTGAAGGTAAATTGCAAAACATTTTCTTGCGGAACAAGCCTGACATTCTCAAAGGTCTCCAGATGAGCTGGATAATGTCAGTGTTGATCACAGCTCCGTCTTGAATCACAACACAGATAACTTGAGCTAGCACCTTCCAAAATGTTATTCAAAATACCAGCAAAAGCAAGGTGCCTCCATCAAGCTGAATCGATGCCTCAGTGAGAAGTAGTCACACAGAGGAAAAAGTAGTAATGAGAACCTTATGTTGGATCAACTTGTGCCCTATATTTATTTATTTCTAATTATTTAACAAATACCTATGTGTTGCTTGCTCTGTGCTGGGAACTGTCAAAAGCGCCTTACAAATATTAATCATTCCATTCCTATAAAAAGGCTGTGAGGAAGGTACTATATATCATTGCCATTTTACAGGTGAGAAAACTGTTTACAAAGAGGCTGTGTGTTGTGCTTAGTCACTCAGTGTCTGACTCTTTGCAACCCCATGGATTGTAGCCCACTAGGCTCTTCTGTCCATGGGGATTCTCCAGGCAAGAATACTGGAGTGGGTTGCCATGCCCTCCTCCAGGGGATCTTCCCAACTCAGGGATCAAAACCAGGTCTCCTGCATTTGCAGGCAGATTCTTTACCAGCTGAGCTACAAGGGAAGCCCCACAAAGAGACTAAGTGACCCTTAGTCACAACTAGTACATGGCTGTTCAGAGTGACAAGTCTCAAAGACACACCCCTAGGTCACATGCAACACAAAAGGTACTATATCACGCTTCCCCAAATTTACTCCAAGACCTCTAAAAGCAGAGCCTAGAAGAATCTGTGCCATCAATATCATTATTAATGATATCATCCCAGGTAGCGCTAGTGGTAAAGAACCTGCCTGCCAATGCAGAAGACATGAGACGCAGGTTCAGTCCCTGGGTTGGGAAGATCCCTTAGAGAAGGAAATGGTCAACCCACTCCAGCATTCTTCCCTAGAGAATCGCATGGACAGAGGAGCCTGGTGGGCTACAGTCCATAGGATCACAAAGAGTCACACACGACTACAGTGATTGAGCAATATCATTATTAACAATCAGCTGATAATATCATCTAATATTAACACCTTTTACTCTGCCAGCACTGCATAAATATTAATCCTTACAGACATCACAAGTCTGTTAGGGAGAAATCATCATTAGACCCATTTTGCTGCTGAGGGAAGAAACACAGAAAGGTTATGAAATGTGCCAAAAATCATGGGAACCTAAAAAGGTAGAATTGGAATTCAAAAGCAGATTTATCTCACTACATGATGTGTATCCTAGCAGAGTTCTTTAATTGACTCCTGCAGATTTGTTTGTTTTGCCCACAGTGTTTTTTACAATTTTTTTGAATGAGATGCTAAAATCGACTAATTGAGAAGCTTCAGTGAAAAATCCAGAATTGCTAGATGTTTTCCTCTTTAGAGGAGGTTTCCACTTCTCCATCATCACACATCCAGCCAGCTTCCTGTCTTTATGCTATTAGCCTGCCTCCTTGAAGCACCTGAGCTAGAGTCATTGAGCAGGATACTCCAGGAGACTCCAGAGTACCTCCTAAGAGGCACTCTGCAAGTGATCCCTGGCAGAACCCTCAGACTTTTTCAAACTTGAGAAATGTATGGACCCATTTACAAGGGAAAAAAAAAACAAACAGTGACATGAAACCCTGAAATACATCAAAAACCTTTGAGAGTCAGCAGAGCCCTATTCAAAAGTCACTATATTAAAATGTAATTGCTGTGACCTACACAGATATTTTCAACTGCACACCATAAAAAGTGATACAACTTGTCATTTCTATTAACACTGAAATAACACAAAAATTTAAAGCTTCTTGATAGCATAATGCTTTCAAAGGTAATCATCCATGATGTAACCTGTATCAATCGTTTGTTTCTTTTTAGGGCTAAATAATTATTCCACTGTTTGGCTAGGCCAGATTTTGTTTATCCACTCATCCATCTAGGTTTGCCTGGGGCTGGGGGAAGGGGGAGTAGGAGTGATGCTTAATAATTATGGATTTCCTTTTGGGATGATGGAAAAGTTCTGAAAGCAGATAGACAATGGTTGCACAACATGTCAATACATTTGATAGTTAAATGGTAATTTTACGTTATGTGAATTTTACTGCAATTACAAAAAAAAAAAAAACTCTAATGGCGCATGAAATTTCCAAAAAAAATGACTTCAAAGAAACAGAAATCAAAGTTAATTTATTTAAGTTCCTTATTTGATGGATTTACATGTACTCTGATCTTTTTTAACCTAGAAACTAGCATCACTGATATGAACTGTTAGAATCTCATTGTGTTTACTTTAAATCCATCTGCTCAATTCTCCTAGCTGTATCTTCTATTCATAGCAGTCTGGATTAAACTGTTTTCAAATGATTCCTGAGGCTTTCTCATCTCTGTGTCCTCACACATCTGCTTGACTTAGAATTTGGAATGCTGCCGTACCAACTATCAAAGACCCAGGTAAATACCATTACCTGGTCATTACTAGAGTCAGATGTAAACATCACTTCTGATACAACTTACTGTATCATTCTTGCCCTACTCAGAAAAACTCTCAGTGTTTCCTCATTACAAACCAAACTGAGTACAAAATTATTATCTTGTCATTTAAAACGATTAACAATCATGCCTCACCTTTATTCCCCAGTATGTCCCTTCATATACCATATCTTCCATCCAAACCAACCTGTCACCATTCCCCAAATGTGTCTCATGCACTTCCACACCCGAGCCTTTTCTCAGGATGTTCCCTCTACCTGGAGCCCCTGCATCTAGAGGAAGTCTTCCCAGCTCTAGGAGTATTCCCAACTGACCTCTCCACGGAACTTCCTCCAGTCGTCACCATCCTGCCACAGCTCAGGTGCTACCTGCCTCGATTTTGACCCTTTACATTCTTTCACCTCTTTTCCAGCATGAACAGTCTGTCTCATCGTGAAATTATTTCCAGACTGTGGAAATATATATTTTAATCTGGGAACTCTTTGAGAGAAGAACTGTCACATTAATCATGGTAAGTACCATCATCTCTGACATATAATAGGTGCTCAATTAACATTTATTTCATGGAAAGGAATGCCATAAAATGAAACAAATACAAGGTAAAAAAAAAAAAACAGATAAAGAACTGAGGCGCAATCATTGCATTTAACCCTACTGTCAGGATTTTGGCGTCCCAGATGGCTCAGTGGTAATGCAGGAAACACCAGTTTGATCCCTCCATTGGGAAGATCCCCTGGAGGGGGAAATAGCAACCCAATCCGGTATTCTTGCCTGGAGAATCCATGGACATGGGAGCCTAGTGGGCTACAGTCCTTGGGGTCATCACAAAGAGTCGGACATGACTTAGCAACTGAACACACATGCATGTCAGGATTTTGAGCCTAGAAAATAAAATCTTTTGTATAGTCACGACACCTGAAGAAAAAACTGGGTTGGCCAAAAAGTCCATTGGGGTTTCCATAGGATGTTATGGAAAAACTCAAATGAAAGTTTTGGCCAGCCTAACAGTTGGTGTGGAGAGGCAGGCGGATGCGGATAAGAACAACAGAAGGATGAACTTACCGTCTATTAAGCTGAGAGGGCAAGCGCTCTGCTGGGCAGTTGATGTCTTTGTATCACTGGGTTCTCACAAGATCCCTCCATCTGATGGCTGAAGATACTGAGGAGAAACAGGAGGGAATGTGCAAGTTGCCCGAGGTCACACAGGTATTCTAACGCCTGTCTCCCCATACTGTGCTGTCTCCCCACTCCACACTGCTTCTCTATAACAAAAGAAAGGGCAGCGAAGACAGGCCAATTCCCACTAATCTTGCCCTCTGTGGTGATCTGCCTCAGCAGTTACATGCAATTTTAAAAGTAATAATAAACGCTGCTACTGCTAAGTCGCTTCAGTTGTGTCCGGCTCCGTGCGACCCCACAGATGGCAGCCCACCAGGCTCCACCATCCCTGGGATTCTTCAAGCAAGAACGCTGGAGTGGGTTGCCATTTCCTTCTCCAATGCATGAAAGTGAAAAGTGAAAGTGAAGTCGTTCAGTAAGTGTTCAACTCTTCGTGACCCCATGGACTACAGTCTACCAGGCTCCTCCGTCCATGGGATTTTCCAGGCAAGAGTACTGGAGTGGCTAATACCGCTTATATATCCACCATGTACTCAATGAATAGGCACTTTACACACACTGTCCTAAATTTTCCAACCATCATCATGAGGAAGGAAACTGAAGTTGTTACGTGTTCAGAGTCATGCCACAGTACAAGCCAAAGACCCTACCCCGACCTCTATGGGGTTGCCTTTTCTCAATAGATTCTGGCCATAAGGAATTCTCACCAAAAAAAAAAAAAAATTTACCCTAGACGGAATCAGTGTTTTGAATATGAAAGACACAAGAATTTTCCATTTGGTAATCTGTATTTTTATCCCCAGAGAAGAACAGACATGGAAACAGTTCTGGCAGGTAAAGAAGTTGGAACAACACCACCATCCCAGCGCTTCCTCTGAGCTTTCACCTTTCCCTGGAGTTCTTTTATTTTGACTCCCGTTGCCACCACCAAGTTAAGTCCCCATCTCCTAGGGCTGGGGAGGCAGATAGGATAAGAGAGAAATACTTTCCCTCTTTTCCCCTCAGCTCAAGGTAAACATAATCTTTCTCCTTGTTTTTCTTTGCACAACTGAGACAGGCTGACATATTCAAGATGGAATTTATCAAACACTAAGAAAAACCTAAATGTAAATAAAGAAAATAAAAAACAGCACAAAAGAGATGACTGGTCCTAAGACTTTTAATGAAAGAAGGAGTTTACTGAGCACCAAAGTCTATTGCATTCCCAAACATTATCGCAAATAATAAACCAGCATCAGCACATTGCATGGGGTCCCACCCACTTGATGGCCAAGTGGCATTGTCTTCCAACTGTGAAGAAAAAAATCACCCAATCAAATCCCCAGAATCAACTCACAGACTGCCTAGGGGCCTCCCACTCAGTTTTATTCTTCTTTCAGAAAAATCAGCTCATAGATCATTTGTCAAGAGGAACTAACTGACATTCTGGACATTTATAAGTCCCAACGAGGTCTGCAGCCCTTCTGAGTTGGGGCTGACAACTCTACCCACTTCCTTCTCAGCCTTCAGTCGACCCCTTCACCCATCAGCCCACCCATCCACCAGAGACGTGTTCCTTTGAAATTTGAATTTTAGAGTTTATTATGACATGAAGCAGAGAGTAGCAGTATTTGAGAAGGCCACCTCCTACACTCCTTTGCAGTGCTCACAAGATTTATGACAGTAGGTCTTCACAGCTCACAAAGTCCATGGAAAAACATTCTATCCAAGCATCACCTACCACAACAGTTTACCCCCAGGACTGTGGGTATGAATCTGTGGGACCTGAGAGAAACAGGAATCCTGCTTCTCATTTCCCAACCCACAGTGCACTGCTAACACCAAGAATAACAAGAGGACTGAAAAACACCAGCCACTGAATCAAATCATTCCTCTTTGGGACTCATGGCTGACTTCAGGTTGCTGGTAATAACAATGGCAAGAACATGCAAATATCAGTATTGGCAAGAGCAAACACTGCTGCCTTATATTAGCCTATGAAAGCTTCTCATCGCTCTTCTTAATTGGGCTTCCTGCCAGTTCTAAGGAAACACCAGAATCAGTCCTTCTTCTTACCAGCCTATTCTTCCAGAATTCTCTCTCACTTTCTCCCATCTTTCCCTTCTCTATGACCCTGATACACCATGTTTGCTTATGTTTCTCTATTTTTGTCCGTCTGATTCCTTCTACCTGAAACACTGCCTCGATGTCTTCCTTTGTCTGATTTAATATGCCATCTTTGGAGACCTATTCCCTGAAAAGCTTCTGTAAGTCTCAGCATTGGTTCTTCCCTTGCCATCTCTTTATCTAAAAAGCTGGATAGAAGCTTTATTGTCTTTTGTAAATGCTTTGCTCAGATGAAGTACCATTTTAAATATTTTTGAAGAGTATACTTTGATTTAACATTGAAGCAAAAAGTTGTGAGCACAGGACGGCCCAGCCCCAGGGCAGTAGGGTGTAAATGCGGTGTGAGCGGAGTACATTTTTATCATTAAAAAAATAACTGCCAGCCACTCTGAAGGAAATTTTGGAGACAATAAACTTTATTATCTTAACAACTTTCACAATAATTTTTTTAAGAAGAAAATTGCCTTTGTCTAGGGCAAAAGGAAAAAAACACCTTGATAAGCTCTTAGTATAGACAATGTGCTTTTGAGGACAGCTTCAAAGAAGTGGGCAAACATCTACAGTGAAAATGAGAGTAATTTGGTTTTATTCTTCAAGAGAGGGAGAGAGAATAGAAAACAACAGAGCTGTGGAAAGACGGGGGAAAGCCAGAGCCCAACAAGCCAGAGACAAACTTTTCACTTTAGTAATTAACTATTACTAAATAAAAAAAGGCCAGTGTCATTCCCTGTCATTGGGGATGATGGTTTAAGAAAGGTAATGCCTGCTCTTCCCATCTGATGGTATTAAAAGACTTTATGTCCACTTGATTTCTAGGAGCCTCAGTTTCCCTAGTCGTCCAAGGGATATAACAATCAAATCTAGTTCACAAGGGCTATTTGGGGGACTGAGTGATACACATTAGTAAGAACAGTTTGAAAACCAGGAAATAGTGATAGTTACTATTTTCAGCATGAGCTGGTTTGTGGGTGATGGTGAATGACTATGACATGACCACATGATTTCCCTTCCATCATCAAAGTTGTGGGCAGAGTCTTTGTCTTACAAATGTGGTCCCTGATAACTGAAAGAGTGATGTCACATTAATAAAGTCCTGCAGTAATTAGATCATTTTCTTTTTGTTTTTTGCCATGACCCACGGTATGCGGGATCTTAGATCCTTAACCAGGGATCGAACCTGAGGTCCCTGCAGTGGAAGCACAGAGTCTTAACCACTGGATGGCCAGGGAAGTCCCTGAATAATATACTTTTAATCCATTTGCTTATTTAGTCAAGCTTTATTAGTCTATATAACATGCATTGCACAATACACGGCACTAGTAACGCAGTCTTTGGTGCTATTAGACAGATCAGGTTCCCCACAACCAGAAAGGAGAGAGGATGGAAGAATTTATGAGATCTTCTGTCATGGAGACCCAGCAGGTTCCAACTCATCAACCTGGCCCAGGGAGGAAAATGGAGAGTACATCCACAAAACAGATCAGCCTATCCTCCTAGGATGTAGCAGTAAGGTGCTTTGTTTGTGCTTTATTTTAATGGAAACGTTTTCCCAGAGGGTAAAGGATTTCTGCCATACTCCCTAAGCAGTATAATCACTTCCTTCTTTGCTTTTTCACCAAAGCATCAACAAGCAACAAGGACAGAAGGTGGCCGGAACCTGCTCTGTGTGTCTGCCTCACAGAGCCACAAGCCAGAAGGAGGGTGCCCCTCACTGAGTTCCTGGCATTTGATGTCCAGTCTGGAAAGGAAGTGTAGCCATCTGCCCTGGACTCTGTTGAATAGATAGAGCTCATGGACCATTTGCAACAGAAATAACCTCTCTAATGCAGCCTAAGAAATGATCGCTTCAGGGTCAGAATAAAGCCCCGTAGGATGGCAGAGAAGAGAGGATGAGAGAAGCAGGTCAGTGCCTGCTCCTCAGGACCCAAGACAGAACCATGGCTGGCTGAAGCTATGTTCAAGTTTCTCTCTGACACTCCACTGATGCTGGTGAGAACCAGAGAACCAGGTTCAAGGGGCCTCGTGGAAAGCATTGGCTCCAGTGCCTTCCATTTACAGATGAGGAAACCAAGGCTGAAAACAAGAGTGACAACAGGTAAGCAGCAGAGCCAGATTCAGAGGAACCTGTCTCTCCTCTCACTGCCCTAATAGGAGCCTGGTCACTGGGTAAGGACAGTCAGAGAAGGGCGGTGGTGGTAAGTGACCGTCTCAGTGATGTTCTGCGTAAGGAATCATCCCTACAGCTTGAGAACCCCATCAGCAGACCATCAACAGGCCTCCAGATAATACAGTTTACGTCAAAACAACTTTTATTTCCTGAGTGTTTTCTCAGCTGTGCCTTAAAATAAAATATATGTGTCTAATCTCATCCAGCTCTATGCTGCCTGCTGCCATCAGAGAACAGTGAGGAAGTGCTGATAGAAAGAGGCTGCAAGAGTGTGAAACTGCTGGGAAGCTAGAGGAAGGGTGGCAGCAGCGGAGACACCCATCGGACAAGCTTAGATGGGCACATCTCCCATGAATGTCATCCTGGCTCGGCTCCTGGCATGGTCGGAGAGGACAGGGTGTGGCCTGATAGACCTGGTCTCATTGTCACACAGAGCAGGTGTTCCCCATCACTAGAAAGGACATCCTTTCAGTGGCTCCGTCACAAACTTTTAAAGGTATCCCTGACTTTCTTTTTCTCCCATTTTTCATCCACTCGATCACTAAACACTGTTGGTTCTGACTCCATAATAGAGCCTATGTTGGTTTCCTGGTGGTACTATAACAAATCACCACAAAGGTAGTGGCTTAAAATACAACCCGATTTCTTTTGTTTTACAGCTCTGGAGGTCAGATGTCTGCATTCTGTCTCTAAGCTCTAGAGGAAAATCTTTTCTTTGACTTTTCAAATAAGCTTCTAGAAGTCAGTTCCATTCCTTCTTTCATGGCCCCTTCCTCCATCATCCAAGCCAGCAGCAGACCATCTTCTCTTCCATCCTCATGTTGTCCCTTCTCTTTCTTATTCCGCTGTATCCATCTTTAAAGACCCTTTGATTACACTGGGTTCATCACACAACCCAGAATAATCTCCTCACCTCAAGATCTTTAATATACCTATAAAATCCTGTTTGTCTTAAGGCTTTAGGAAATGGGACCAGGACATGTTTAGGGGCCAGTATTTAGCCTCCCACATAGCCCATCTCTGATTATATTCTCAGCATTTCTACAGCTACTAGCCTAATCTCATCCTCCATTATCACTCACCTCCTTTATTGCAGTGTCTTCCTAATATTTATCTGCTTTTGCCATCCTTCAACCAACACTACTCTTTCCCAACACACATGAGCTCTTCTAGAAACAGCAGTCAGAGTGATCTATTTGAAGTGCAAGTCAGATCAGGCCAAACCTCTGCTCTGTGTGCTTTCTGATCTCCAAGGCCCCTGTGATCCAGCCTTGTGGTCCAGGTGCCTGGCCACTCCCTCCCTTTGCTCACCCTGGCCCACATGCACTGGCCTCCATGTGGGTCCTTGAGCTTCCCAGGTACACCTGTGCCTCATAGCCACTTGCACTAGTTGTTCACTCTGCCTAGCGCACGCCTCTCCAGATCCTCCCCTTATGTCCTTCAGGTCTGTGATGCAATGTCACTGTTTTAGTGGGACCTACCTTGACCACCCAACTTAAAATAGCAAAATCATCATAATACAGCCACGTCTTTCCTCTCCTTTCCTGATTTAGTCTTCTTTCTATTATTTGTCTCAAGCTGGTATACTGCAGGATTTACTTATCTGTTATTTTCTGCCTGGATCTGTCCCCACCACACAGAAATATACACTGCGTGAGGGCAGAGATTCCTGCCAATTTTGCTCACAGCTGAAACACTAGCCCCTAAAAAGTACCTAACACATAGTAGGCACTCCACAAACATTTGATGAATAAATGAATGAAGGTTCTTAACCTCTCTAAGTCAATGAATGAAGTTACGTCTGAGCCAATCTTTACGCTTATAAAATGGGAATGACAAAATCCATTTCGCACATGGTTCGGGAGGTGTTTTGCACATGACTTCTGTTTTCTGTCCAGCCTCCAACCCGTCTTCCTGTTTCTAAAGACTATCTCATGATATGAGTTATGGATGAGATGAAGTGCCTTCTTCCCATCCAAGAAAAAAAGTCTCCCTCTCTTTATTTCCAGGCATTTGTAATGGACATATGACCAAGATTTGGCCAACAGATGCCTCTAAGCAGAGACCCAGCTTTGGAGGGATAACGGGCTTTACTCCCAGTTGCTCTGGTGTGGTCCAGGGTTATCTGGACATGGCGCTGTCTTGGTTAGTCAGTTATGGCTGAAAGACCCTCCTTGCACTGAGGGTTTTCTAATACATGATCCTCTCGGCCCTTGAAGACTGCCTTGGCTTCTGCCAACAGTCCAAATCCGGTGCTCCTACTTCTCAAAGCAGTGAGCCCTCTCTGGCTTCCAATCAGTTCTTCCCTCACCTATGCTAGTCAGAGATTTTGTTGCCTGTAGCCAAGCCCCAGTAGTAGACTTGGGGGGGGGGAGACCTGGAATAGATTCTGTTGGCACCCAACCCAGATTCAACCTGCTGACTGGAACACCCAGCTTGCAGCTCCTGAAGGTATGTAGCTAACAGCTTACACACAATGGTACTCAAAGAACTGGCCTGGGCTGATGGGAGCTGACTCCCCAGAGACACTTGAGAGGTTATCCCATTCCTCACCCCTTATATCCAATGACTGACTGATCCAAGAATCTTGAAGCCTAGACCTCTTGCTTCAATGTGGAACCACTCTCCTGGGTGAAGTATCCTGAATCAGATTGACGCTCACCGTCACCCGAGAGATCACATGTTGCCTGGCTCTCCTCTTCCCTATCTGCTCTCCTCATTCCTTTGGAGAGTGGCCCCCACCTCAACCCCCCGAGGAGCATGCCTTCAGTTCGCCATGTGCACCCAAATCCCTTCTCAGATTCTAATTCCAGAGAACCTGAATCACGACAGATCTCAACTAATAGCCAGATGAAGAGAAAGAAAATATTTACTTGGAGCAATCCTAGCCAGTGCCTGGCACAGAAAGGCCCAATCAGTGCGAATGACAAAAGTCAAAGCCTGGCAATGGTAAACTCACTACCTGATATGACCTCACACCCCGTCTATATTGTGCTCTGACCATCAGAACAAATAGTTTCCTTAAAAGATGTATCCCTGTATACATCACGGTCCTCTGCCCTATCTGTCTTCTCTAGAGTCATCTGAGGCACTCCTGATACTACTTTCATAAGACAGCTGTACAAATAATAGAGCAGCAATCCTGCTCCTTCCAAGGTGTTCTCTTCACTGAAGGAACATTCCCAGTCAAGCGGACACAACTGTCCCACCATCACAGTCCTTTGGAAAGAAAACTGCCCTGGTACTATCTTCATTGAGTGATGGGGGTTCCCTCTGGGTTTAGGAATAGTTGTATTTATAGGCTAGAACCTGCTTCTGGCCAAAGGTGCAGAAAGTACCCACAGCCTAACAACTGCCAAAGTATAGGCTAATAAGCAACTATGGAATGACTTGAAGAACACCATCTACCCAACCAGGGGCTATGGTAATTAGCCACAGTAACCAGATTCTGCCTTTCCAGGTTATAGAACATGGAGCCAATGGTGCAGCTTGTAGAATACAAAGGATGGACCCTAAGAGAAGCAGAAGCTGACAGAGTAGCTGGCTTGCATTGAAGATAAAGCACAGATCAAGGCGAGTGTGTCCCGGCTCCCACAGTCCCTAGAGCAGATCTGAGTCACTCTTGGGTGCAGACCACCTTCCCCTTCCAGGAGCTGTGTGGACTATCGGTTAAGGTTTGCCTGGCTTCCAGTAAACCCAGAGGCCGATTTCCGTGTATGTGTGTGTCCTTGAAAATGTTATTCAGTGATCTGATATAACTGGGGTTGAGTTTCCTTTTTTTTTTTTTTTTTTTTTACAGCATAGAGAGCTTAACATCCTCAGTCGTTGTTCAGTTGCTAAGTGGTGTCTGACTCTTTGTGATCCCATGGACTGCAGCACACCAGGCTTCCCTGTCCTTCACTATCTTTGGAGTTTGCTCAAACTCATGTCCATTGAGTCAGTGATGTCATCCAATCAACTTATTCTCTGTTACCCCTGTCTTCTACACCCTCAGTAATTAAATACAAACTAATATCCTATTGTAAAGCCCTTTGTAATGCTGTGGTTTTAGCTATATTTAGGGTGAGTTTTGACTTCATAATACATCTCCAACATACTTACATTATATAGTGAGAAGACTGCTGCTGGATATCAACTCTCCCTCTTAAGTCAGCTTCTTCTGCATGGGTGAGTGCTTAGTAACACAGTGTCTGGGAACTGTGAAACCCACCTGCTCTTCTGAACGCCTGAACTTATTGAACCCCAAGGACAAGCAGCACTAAGGGACTCCTTTTGGAGGCATGCTTTCCATTTGAATCATCTGTGCTGATCTTTGTCCAGACATCTTGAGAAATGATTGGGAGCCAACACTGGACTTTTACTAATTGAAAATTGCTCAGAAGTTCCCATCAAAAGATTGGGGCTTTTTTGTTTGTTTGTTTTTTTGGTTCCTAAGACAAAATAGAAGAAATCTAACCCTAACCCTAAAGGAGATCAGTCCTGGGTGTTCATTGAAAGGACTGATGCTAAAGCTGAAACTCCAATACTTTGGCCACTCATGTGAAGAGTTGACTCATTGGAAAAGACCCTGATGCTAGGAGGGATTGGGGGCAGGAGGAGAAGGGGATGACAGAGGATGAGATGGCTGGATGGCATCACCGACTCAATGGACTTGAGTTTGAGTGAACTCCGGGAGTTGATGATGGACAGGGAGGCCTGGCATGCTGCGGTTCATGGGCTCTCAAAGAGTCAGACACGACTGAGCGACTGAACTGAACTGAACTGAAGGCATTGTCAGAGATGGAAGGTTCTAGAGAGTCAGTGTCCTCATTTCGCAGGTGGAAAACTGAGATTGGAAGATGAGTGACTTAGCCAGGCTCACCTGTGTGGGAGCTGGAGAGCCAGAGCCCTAATACAGATGTTATAACCTCTAGCCTTGCTCTCTCCATCAACATCCACTTTCCTGCCCCCAGGGATCTATGGAGGATGCTGAACAACCCCACACTATATGTGAGTACCACTGCACTGTGTTTGGGCTTCCCAGGTGGTGCTAGTGGTAAGGAACCCACCTGCCAACGCAGGAGACGTAACAGACATGGGTTGGATCCCTGGGTTGGGAACATCCCCTGGAGGAGGGTATGGCAACCCACCCCAGTATTCTTGCCTGGAGAATCCCATAGACTTACCGATTTTCATTTGAAATTAGCCCAGAGGGTGGAAAAAAAGTTGCATCTTGTCTTAAGGAAACTTTATTGAGGGCCCATATATCTTCTATATCTGTATGGGTTCTTCGAAATATATTGAAAATCCATTGAGAAAAGTAATTATTGATCATGTACTGTGAGTCAGGTTCTAAACCAACACTGAAGGCTCCTTCCTCCCTTAACAAAGGGAGACGAGTGTCAAAACCAAGTTACATCTGAGTGAGGTAAGTGAGCAGTGGACAGTCACTCATAGAAATCCACATAGTGTACAAAGATCCTCCCACCTCACTGTTTTTCATCAAGAACTATAGGATAAGCTACATTTCCTCTCTCCCTAATAAGACATAGAACAGCGAGCCCCATTCACTCTAAAGTGTGACATTCACTCAGCTAATGTTCATTGAACTTGGCACTGAGTACATAAAAGGACACTGGCCAGCGTGTCCTCAGGAAAATAACAATTTAACTTAAGCAACGCAGGCGAGAGTTGGTGCTGAAGTAGTTGTTCAACCGTGTGGAAAATTCTGTGTCCATAATCAAGTCCTGGGAAAAGTCTGAGTGGAAGTTAATATCTTCTTGTGAAAACCTCCAAGAAAAGGTGGGGGCCTGAGTTGGAAAGATGTGGCAGATGTCAGCTGCCAGATGGCAAGAAGGAGGCAGTTCCGGACACAAGCTTGAAACAGAGAAGCTAGTGTGGGAAGGTGAGAGCAAACTGACCCCATCATGCAGAACGAGTGGGCAAGGCGCGAGGAAAGACAAGGAGCAGGAGAGGGAGTGAGACGAGGCGCTGTGGAGCGGCTGGCATTTGTGCTTTGCCTCTGAAAGCGTAGATCTGAAAGGGCAAGAAGATAACTACTTAGGGGGAACAAAGCAGCTTTTGGCTACGGGTAGGGGGGCGGGGCACGTCACTCTTGATCAGTTCTCCCACTGAAATCCCTCTTCTTAGAGCAAATGCCATCCAGAGGCTACAAGGCTTTACAGAACAGCAAGACAAGCAGCTCTCCTTAATTCAGCCACTCATTACAAGGTCTTGACTGCTTTCCCAAAGTGCAGTTCTCAAAATAAAGGCAACAAATTACATGCCATTAGCAAGAGCCAAAAAATTCCCTCTCAAAACTCCATCATAGATGGTCTGTGGGCCAAGGACGGCATGTATGCTGCACATACTGAATGTGAATTAGCATATTGGGCAGCAGATAAATGATGCTTAATAGGCACTGCAGAGATGGCTGGTCTCTAGTCACCTTCCTACATGTACCCTCTTGCAACTAGAGCCAGGGACCAAGTGATATAGGTTTCGTGTTTAAGAAAGTTAATTTATTAATATAATGGGGGTGAGCATAAAATAAAGTTTAATGTAAGCAGCTCTAATGAAAAGCATAGGAAAGAAGTCAGTCTTAAAAGGCTACATACTGTATATGATTTCAGCTGTATGACATTCTGGAAAGGCAAAACTTGGGAGACAATAAAGAGGTCAGTGGTTACCAGGGAGTGGGGAAAGGGATGAACACAGAATGTTTTTAGGGCAGTAAAACTCTAATGCAACCTCTGTGCTTTGGTTGATTATGATATGTCAGTAGAGGTTCATGGGTAATCGGTGGTAACAAACATACTCCTCTTGGAACAGCTGATAGTAAATGGGGGAGCCACGTGGAATGGCAAGGAATACATAGGAAGTCTCTCTATCTTCCTCTTAATTAAGCTGTGAACCTAAAAGTGCTCTAAAAAACAGTATCTTTAAAAATATCAAGAATAAGTAGCATAATTTTGTCATTAATTTAAAATATAGGAAAATATCTAGGACCTAATATATGAGAAGGACAGGATGTGGTTAGCTCTAGGATCAGAACAGGAAAGGTCACGTTAGTGAAGGGACTGTCCACAGCGGTAGGTATTAAACTATGTTTTGCTGGGCTTCAGTATTGCCCCAAAGCATCTACATGCACCAAGGAAGGGAGATGGAGGGTGGGAGACAATTCTTCAGGCTCTAAACTGTCCCTTCTACTTCACCCTGAATATCTATGGCTTCAGCTAGTTTACATATGGGTTCCATGCTGCTGCTGCTGCTAAGTCGCTTCAGTCGTGTCCGACTCTGTGAGACCCCATAGATGGCAGCCCACCAGGCTCCCCTGTCCCTGGGATTCCCCACGCAAGAACACTGAAGTGGGTTGCCATTTCCTTCTCCAGTGCATGAAAGTGAAAAGTGAAAGTGAAGTCACTCAGTCGTGTCCGACTCTTAGCGACCCAATGGACTGCAGCCCACCAGGCTCCTCTGTCCATGGGATTTTCCAGGCAAGAGTACTGGAGTGGGGTGCCATTGCCTTCTCCGATAGGTTCCATAGGAGACTTCAAATAACTAAAGGGTCTAGAAGCTTGAGAGCATACGTATAGACACTTGTCCAGATTACTTTACCACTGAAACCTGATCCCAGATTTTCCTGCTAACTCATCTTATATGGACTCATTGCCTTACTCAGACATTCAAAGTCTTTCATGGCCTGGCCTCAACCTTTTTCCAGCTTTTGTCTATAACTTCTTTCCCACATTCCTTACTTATCAATCAGATTACCTAACAGTTTACACTCCTAAAATGGTGCTTTTTAAGATACAATTATTTGCTAACATGTCAGGTTTTTCCATTAGACTGGGAGCTCTTCAAGTCGTTTTCAGTCACTCAGTCGTGTCTGACTTTCTGTGACCCCATGGATTGCAGCATGTCAGGGAAGGGCAGGCGTCCCTGTCCTTCACTATCTCCCAGAGTTTGCTTAGACTCATATCCGTTGAGTCAATGATGCCATCTGACCATCTCGTCCTGTCACCCTCTTCTCCTCTTGCCTTCACTCTTTCCCAGCATCACGGTCTTTTCCAATGAGTAGGCTCTTCACATCAGGTGGCCAAAGTATTGGAGATTCAGCTTCAGCATGAGTCCTTCTAATGAATATTTAGGACCGATTTCCTTTAGGATTGACTAGTTTGATCTCCTTGCTGTCCAAGGGACACTCAAGAGTGTTCTCAAGCATCACAGTTCAAAAGCAACAATTCTTTGATGCTCAGTCTTCTTTATGGTCCTTCTTAATGCTCTTCAAGGGCAGGAACCATATTTTGTTCATTATAAGAAGGAAAGTGGGCCCCTTCTCCAAAGTGTTGGTTGAGCAAACGTTCTCACTTGAACTGCAGTGACCAGCAGTTGCCACCAGATGGCAGTGTGCGGACACTTTTCCCTTACCAACCAGAAGGGAGGGGGAAGGTTAGGGCAAATTGCCTTTCATCTCTGTCCTTGCAGACTGACAAACAAATCTCCGCAGACATCAGAGCTTGTGACTGGGCAGGAGACGTCACATGGTGAATCAGAACCTCAGGCGGCTGCTGTATTCCCTCGATACCGCCTCTCTCTGAAAACTTTCCTTCTGGAGGCTGAGAAAGGATTATTCTAGTCTGTGTTCTAGGACAGAGGAACTTGGAGTTGAGTTTGATTGTCACAGGCACACGATGACCATCTTTTCAACACTTAGGAGAAATGGCCACCAACACCCACTGATTGCTGCCATCTGTTGAGGTTTCTTAACCTCCTGCCCAGCCCCACCTACTACGCCCAGGCAACAAGCAGAAGTCAGCCAAACATGCCGGCTAACTTCTGAAGACAGCGGCTTCCCCAAGTTCCTGCCTCCTTCCGCACTGGAGAATCCTGGATGATCAGCTCAGGAGACCTTCAGGTGCTCTGAGCCTGCAGCCCCTCACCGCTTCACTACCTGGGGACCCTGTGCTCTGCTCTGGAATGTCTCAGAAGAAAATGGCTCCCAAATAGAAGACAGCCCCAGGCCAAGTGAAGAAACAAGGAGAAATATCTCCAAAAGACCTTCCAGACTCGAAGTGCCCTGGTACAAAAAGGGCCTTACCTTTTCACTTCCTTCTGTTTCTGTAGGCCTCTAATCTCACCACAGTCCAGGAAGGCAGGAGCCTTCCCTTCTTGCTCCTTTGAAAGCTTCTATGTTGTGTCTCCCATCATCCAAAATGCTCTAGCCCCTCTAAACTTGTCCTGTTCCTACAGACTTCTCCTTTTCTTCACTGCTAGAGTAGAGAGTATAATTGGATATAAGTCAAGAAGATTCTGAAGAGTTCAATTTCTTTTAGTCAAACAAGCTCCCAGTTCTAAGGGGATCTCCCTGAGATGGGTCTCACTGCTAACTCTGCTCCACCTTGAGCAACACACCTCGTTCAGTGGATAGAGGGGTAGTTAAGACCCAAGCTCTGGAGTCAGCAGATGTGGGTCAAATTCTGCCTCTGCCACATCCTAACTACTTGACCTTGGGTGAGTTGTTCAACCTCTCCAAATCTTAGCTTCCTCATCTATAGAATGGACGAAGCATCTACATATCTCAGAGGGATGTTGTACTCATTAAATAAGGCTTGTAAAGTATTTAGCACAGTACCAATTCAAGGGGCATTAAGTAAATGCTCGGACTCACTATTAGCATTAACAGAAATACCCTGCAGAAGACACAGCTCACTAGAAGTAACTCTTGGTGTGATATGCTAGAGAAGGAAATGGCAACCTACTCTAGTATTCTTGCCTGGAAAATTCCATGGACAGACGAGCCTGGTAGGCTACAGTCTATAGGGTCACAAAGAGTCAGACACGACTGAGCCACTTCACTTCACTTTACTTCACATTCAGCAAAGCTGCAGAAACATCTAAAGACTCCAAAAGCTTTTCATAAATCCTACTGGGACCTATCCCTTCAATGAGATCCGTTTTGCTTTTATTTGTTTAGTTTTTTATTCAGTAGGATCTAACTGAGCTTATAAGCTGTGGCAAGCTCAAGGGAGGCTGGGAAGGTACATATAAGACAGCCTCTGTCCTCAAAGAACTCAGAGCACATTGAGGAACCCACCCACAAGCAATTATAATGTAGTGGGATCTGTGCTTGAACCTGGGTAAACACACCATCCTGCAGATGCAGAAGGAGGGAGCCTGAGATCCAGCACATCTTGCAAGGCATTGTCAGCCCTTCATGCTCTAACTCTAGCCTTCCCGGCAGTGTCTAATCCAAGAAATAATTGTCTTCCTGACAGTACACTGTGGTATCTCAGCTCTCTAACCATGGCACTGACTGTGCTCTCTTAATGCAATGTCCACCTGCCTGGAAAACTGCTACCAGCTCTCTAAGTCTCTGCCTAAAGATAGCAACCTGTGAGAAGTCTTCCTCAGTCACCCTAGAGAGACTTGAGGGCTTCTCCACAGCAACTGTGAGCTCACGGAAAGTTGGGGCAGCATACTTCTACCTTGGTATCCAGCACTTGACTCAGTGGCCAGTGCCAAACTGGCATTCAGCAGTGACGGTGCACAAAGAAACCTGCCTCTGTGCACCACGCTCCCCAGCCCCTTGCGACCAGCACTGCCCTCCTTTCAGCCAGTACAGGGAACAAACCAACCCACTGAAGCAAGGGTCTGCTGTCACCCAGATCCGTTATAGGAGCTCTATACTGTTACAGAAAAGTTTCTATTGTCATCCAAAGTTTCTTTCCTTTTAATGCCCACCAGTTTGGGCGTGGTTTTACTCTGTAGAACAAAGCAGAATAAATAGGTACATATTCTCTTCAACATAGCAACCCTTCAAATATATGAAGACATCAGATAAATATGTCAATATAAAACCCTCATTTGTGTTTATTCCTTTTCAAACACACGCAGCTAATTAAGTAATCATTAACACACATTTTTTAAGTGCCTAACATATGCTGAGTACTTCATAGAAGCTTTGAGCATCATAAATTTAGTCTTGATATTTTCAACACCATCAGCATATACATACCTATGTTTTGATTTATTGCATCGTGTTGGTTTCATTTCTGTGTTCTAGGTATCCTAGATCATTTTAGATACTAATGCCTCACTATTATTATTAATATTGCACTAATTTATTAAAAATATATGCCATGTATACATTTACATAGGCTTCTTTTTAGATACTCATATTGAGCTGAAAAGGTAAGTGACCATCTTGCTTTTTTACAGGTAATGAGATTGAACCATCAGAGATTAGGCCCTGTTCAATGTTATCTTGCTGATAGGGGTCAGAGACAAAAGACAAGGTCAGCTCAGCCTTCCTCCCGGCCAGGGCTCCTTCCGCTCTATGTGCAATGCCGCTTCTTGGTGTCAGTCTGCTGCGTTTACTTTTCATTTTAGTTTGGTGTCATCTGCAAACTTGGACATTTCTCCTTCTAGAGAACCTTTGAAATCATGAGTGAAAAATATTGGCGAGAACAAAGAGGCTTCAGTCCTTGCCAGAGATCACTTTCGAGCTGACATGGAGCTGTTAGCAACCCTTAAGAGACATTTTTATTACCCAACTGTGAAACCAGTGAATACACGACATGATTCTGCTCATATGTCACCATCTTATGCAAAAATCACTTTACAGGAGGCAGTGTGAAATCTGTTGCTAAAACTTCCTCACCCTACTGATTTACCAGTGTAGTGGCACAATAAGTGAAGGGAACGTGGTGTGTCTAGCACGACCCGTTAGTGGTAAACTTGAATGAACTTCAAGCAATCAGAGCCTTTGCTTCAAAATGCCCACAAATCAATTGTGTGAGGTTCCAGAATTTCAGCAGGAACTTAGATGAAACTCACATTCCCATCTTCAGTGTTTAGTCCTGTGTTATGATGCCAAGTAAACCCCTTTATTCACAGGGGAAACCTTGTGAACTTGTCAGAATATGATCTGTTCCCGGGGCTGTTGACAAGCATCCTCAGTGACACTGACTGCTCAGTTTGATGCAGAATGTCCCACTTCTTCATTTTGGTACATGATGTTACATCTGTATTTCATGCACCTTTTTCTTTCATTGCTTATATGTCACTTGGCAGGCTATTTGGCTAAAATTTCCTAACCCCCAAATTAAAGGCTAAAAGTGACTTCAAATGGTAGGAATAAATTGTTGTCTAAGAGGTATGTGGATCTCAGAAGTTCACTTACAGGAAACATCTTTCTTGCCCCTTGTATTTCCAGTGCCAGGAGCATAGTAAGCACTCAAGATGTGTTTGTTACAGTAAATGGGGAGGAGATACAACAACTTCAGACCAAAAAATAAAAGCATGAAAATATGTATACCTTTAGGAGAGGGAACTCCAAGTTTTAAACTCGTACTAAAATGTGTGTGACTGATATAAGAGACTTTCTAGACACTAGGTCTTGTTGGAAGACAGCAGGAAGAGTTCTGGAAGATTTTTAAAGGAGGATGGAAAAGCCTCAGAGAGAGGAAAGGGAAGGGAAAAGTAAAAGGGCCAGGAGCTACCCTGAAAGCAATAGAATAAGTTATAATGTTGGAGACAGAAGCCCAAGGTATGAGCTCTCAGTGTCTATTGTTAGCTGTTTGCCATCGAATAAGTTTCACACCTTAACAGAGCCTCAATCTTGAGGGATGTGACAGGAACACAAAGCCACATCTCACAGAAGGGTGTGAGCATCTAATGAGTTAAAAATATGAAAGTACTTTATCAAATCAGCATCGCTTACACCCAAATCTGTATTGGGGTCGGCCTGAATAAAAGCAGTGAGATCACAAGAGAATTGAGAGGATGGATTAAGAGATTGCTATGTAACTGTGAGCTTTCAGGCAAACTTGAAATGTTTCCCACTTAAGAAAAATGTTGAGCCTTACCAGGTTGGGAAGCCAGTGCTTATGCAATATTGGAGCAACTGAGAGATATAACCATACAAGCATTCCTCCAGCTCCAAGTCCTCTAGTCAAATAAAACTGAGCACATCCTAAACTGAACTTAGGATTTTTTGCTGAGAATCAGCCATCCTAATTCTGTTACTGATAAAACTGTATCTTAAGCCACTTAAGCCTGAAATCTGTGTCTTGATTGTTAACCTTCTACCAATCTAAGGACGGTTGGGGTGGAGAGAATTGATGCCTGTAACTTTTATCCTGAAACATCTTTGCTCTGATCCCTAATATTCTCATCTGTTGAATGGAAACAATTCCACCTGCCTTATTGGGTTTTAGCATTTTATGAGAATCAACTAATTCATGTAAAAGTTTTTTTAAAACTGTAAAATCCTCTGAAAATAAAAAGGTATTTTTTAATATTTGCAATAGTGTAAGACTAATCCTGGGATTTCCTGGTGACTAAGTGTGATAAAGAATTCACCTGCCAAGCAGGAGATACAGGTTCGATCTCTGGGTTGAGAAGTACCCCGGAGAAGGAAATGGCAACCCACTCCAGTATTCTTGCCTGGGAAATTCCATGGACAGAGGAGCCTGGCAGGCTACAGCCCTTGGGGTCGCAAGAGAGTCGGACATGACTTAGCGACTAAATACCAAGACTAACCCTAGAAGACTGACTTTGTCTAATCTGCACAAAGAAAACTGAGCCCCCAAATCTGCCATTTAGTAATACCAAAAGATATTGGTTCAAAAAATTCTGAGTACCACCTGTGTAATTGTTCCACTTGTTGTCTAGCTAAATAGCTTGAATCTATGGAGTTTTGGTGCTGAAAGAATTAAGGAAATCATTACCACATTAAAGGTGCAAAAATTTTTTAAATATATTAATGAGGTGGTGGGAAGTGCGCTGACAGTGAATTCAGACTGGAAGTGTTTAGTTTCCCTAATTAAATGGAGCTAATGAGTTTCTCCCCGGAGCCTGAGCGCTGGGCTAAACAGTCTAACAAACCTTGGATTTCTATGATCTCAATAAGAAATGACCAACTGGCAGCTAAAAATAACCTGCGTCACGGAATGACTCATCCTTCACACCGTTGGGTGGAAGCTCTGCATCAGAAGGCAGAAGGAACTTGCAAGCACTCTGCTGGGCTGAAGTCAGATCCTTTGGGGTCTTCAGAAGCTGCAGACTCCTCATGACAAGCGATCTTAACATCATGTTATGATGAGGCAAGGAGGATCACAAAGTGAATGCTACTCTAGATCACAAATCAGGGTTAGGAAAAAACTGACAAAGAGGATTTGGAGTTAAATTTAATTGACATTCATTGAGCCTGGAGGTGCGGAGTAGTAGCAGTTCAGTTCAGTCATTCAGTCATGTCCGACTCTGCAACGCCATGAATCATAGCACGCCAGCCCTCCCTGTCCATCACCAACTCCCAGAGTTCACTCAGACTCATATGCGTTGAGTCAGTGATGCCATCCAGCCATCTCATCTTCTGTCGTCCCCTTCTCCTCCTGCCCCCAATCCCTCCCAGCATCAGGGTATTTTCCAGTGAGTAAACTCTTCACATGAGGTGGCCAAAGCATTGGAGTTTCAGCCTCAGTATAAGTTCTTCCAATCAACACCCAGGACTGGTCTCCTTTAGGATGGACTGGTTGGATCTCCTTGCAGTCCAAGGGACTCTCAAGAATCTTCTCCAACACCACAGTTCAAAAGCATCAATTCTTCGGTGCTCAGCTTTCTTCACAGTCCAACCCTCACATCCATACATGACCACTGGAAAAACCATAGCCTTGACTAGATGGGTCTTTGTTGGCAAAGTAATGTCTCTGCTTTTGAATATGCTATCTAGGTTGGTCATAACTTTCCTTCCAAGGAGTAAGCATTTTTTAGTTTCATGGCTGCAGTCACCATCTGCAGTGATTTTGGAGCCCCCCCAAAAATAAAGTCTGACACTGTTTCCACTATTTCCCCATCTATTTCCCCATCTATTTCCCATGAACTGGTGGGACCAGATGCCATGATCTTAGTTTTCTGAATCTTGAGCTTTAAGTCAACTTTTTCACTCTCCTCTTTCACTTTCATCAAGAGGCTTTTAGTTCCTCTTCCATAAGGGTGGTGTCATCTGCATATCTGAGGTGATTGATATTTCTCCCGGCAATCTTGATTCCAGCTTGTGCTTCTTCCAGCCCAGCGTTTCTCATGATATACTCTGCATACAAGTTAAATAAGCAGGGTGACAATATACAGCCTTGACATGCTCCTTTTCCTATTTGGAACCAGTCTATTGTTCCATGTCCAGTTCTAACTGTTGCTTCCTGACCTGCATACAGGTTTCTCAAGAGGCAGGTCAGGTGGTCTGGTATTCCCATCTCTTTCAGCATTTTCCACAGTTTATTGTGATCCACACAGTCAAAGGCTTTGGCATAGTCAATAAAGCAGAAATAGATGTTTTTCTGGAACTCTCTTGCTTTTTCCATGATCCAGCAGATGTTGGTAATTTGATCTCTGGTTCCTCTGCCTTTTCTAAAACCAGCTTGAACATCTGGAAGTTCACGGTTCACATAATGCTGAAGCCTGGCTTGGAGAATTTGGGGATGGTCTTGATCCCTGTCTCCTGTATAACGTCACGACCCTCTGTCCATAGTTCATCAGGCACTCTGTCTATCAGATCTAGTTCCTTAAATCTATTTCTCACTTCCACTATATAATCATAAGGGATTTGAGTTAGGTCATACCTGAATGGTCTAGTGGTTTCCCCTACTTTCTTCAATTTTAATCTGTATACAGAGACATAAAAGGTATACCTCTGCCCTCCTCAGACAAGCTTTCTAACAAGTTAAGGAAATAGATACGATTTTCAGAAACTAAAAGACAATTTAGAGTATCCTCAGTGCCTCCAGGGTTTCTCCAGGTACAATCAATCTCTCAACATAGATTATGAAGCCATTTAAGATATACCCCCACCTTGAGCTTCTCAGACATGGTGTCCTCTCAGACCTGTGTGTGTGTGTGTGTGTGTGTGTGTGTGTGTGTGTGTGTGTGTGTGTGCACACTGCCCCCTTTGCCTGAAATGCCCTGTTTTTGCCTCTGGCCTTGGAGAATCATCCTTAGTGGGGCTGCCTAGTCTGCAAAGCCCTTCCTGATCATCCTTTCTTGTCACTCTGTTGCTCACAGTTCCTTAAACTCTCCAAACTCTTTCCCACCTACCAGACTTCGCGCTTTCCCATCTCTCCCATTCTTATTCCTACTCAGTGCTCAGGTGTCCACTTAAACTCAGCACAGAGAAGCATTGCTTGATGTCCCACCACATCTAAGTCAGGTCTCATCTTATTTTCTGCTAGAATCCTGTTTTCTTCCTTCATTACACTTATGGCAGCCTTTAAGTGAGTAATAAATAATAAATTGTGGCTTAATGTGTTTGCCGGCTTCCTTGTGGCAAGAATGGATTATTTACCACTACCTGCCTGGTGCATACCACTGTGTCTGGCAAACAAGTAATTTTTAAGAGGATGAATGAATTTCTCCATGTTGCCCTGATCCTCCAGAATACCTTAGAACACTGAAAGAATATTATCTTCCAGTACTCCGTTGTCTCAGTCACGGTGCAAGTGATTCCTGCCTGAAGCACATCCAGTAAAACTTATAAAAGTTTCTGATTTACAGAATAGTTGCACAATGAGGGTATCAGCCTCCTTGAAGTAATGATTTTCTCTGCAAAATGATGCAGATAGCTGGAGGCACGAAGCTTCACTTCCCCACTGAACTGAAAGCATCACAAGATTCTTTGAAAATTGCTATCTATGAATTTCCCAAGGGGAGGCTTTTTAGTAAAGCTCCGTGAAGTCTGGTGAAACATCACTCATCATCAGGTAGGATCCTACCTGGTCCTAAAACACGCCCTCTCCAAAAAGTGTGCTCTGTGTGATACGGACATACTTAAACAAGTTCGAGAAGAGCGGCCAGGCTCTTAAAGAAAGGGACTCAGTGCTGTACCAGACAAGGAAGCTGAAGGCACAGGAGGTGCTAAATGAGAGTAGAGAGTGTTTGCAGGGTGTCCGATAGCCTCTTATCACTCAATTCAACTTTGGCTGTGTATCTCAGAAGAAAGGCTCCAGGTGGGGAGAGGTTTGTCTTTATTTAATATGAGGAAAAACTGTTTCACAGAATTGTGCAGAAGAGAATGGGCTGCCTTAGGAAGGGCTGACGTTTTGCACAGAAAGGATGCAAGACCAGAATAGTAGAACAATGGAGGTTGAATCTGTAAGAGACATGACGTATCTAAATGGACAATGGGGATGGTATCGAACAGGTGATAATACTAGTGGGCATAGTTGATTGGCTCAGGTGTATGCTTAGATATTTAACCTCCACAGCATCCTAAACTGTGAGGTACTCCTATTACCCTCCACTTCACAGATGAAGAAACTGAGGCACACAAAACTTAAGCATGGGCCTTAGGTTACCACACCAGGAATGGAATCAGGATTCAAGCCCAGGTTCATCTGACTCCAAAGCCCATGCTCCAAAGACTGCTAAAATCCCTTGCAAATCTAATATTCTGTGACTTTTTTGCATACTGAGATATCAAGAAAAAAATTAATAAACCAGTCTCCAGTGCAACTAATGAAGCTGAGTCCTTTGCTTTCTCCCTTCCATTGTCCTCCATTGGAATTCATATGCTTGTGAGAACAGAGCCTCTAACCGGGTTTCAAGTTTCCTGTGTGTCTCTGTGCGTATGTGTGCATAGATCTGACAGGGCTAGTTCATTTCAAGTAACCGAGTATGTCTTTGGACAGCTCTTGTCAAGATCCAATAGAAGAGCCAATTCCAAAAATATGTTCCTTTAGTGGTTTTTTAGGGTTCTCTGCTCTGCACGGATTGACAATGTGGTAACAAGAGACATTCTGGAGACTGGATTTAATGCAACCATATGCTAGACAGAATGAGAACCCATATTGCAGCAGACCAGCCGGTACATTTCCATGTTAACAGAAGCTTGATTGCAAATTACATTTAGTCTCAACAGCTCAGTTCACTGCACACAGATGCCATGGGGGACTGTAAAGTTAGCGAGATGTGGGGGAGTACAACTAACATTTTTTTTTTTTTTGAAAAAAAAAAAAATCCTTCAGCTGATAGAATGCCAAGGAGCATCAGCGCTGATGCTGAAAAGAAAATGCTGCTATATTTGTTTTGCCAGGAAAGGAAAAATAATCATTGTCGCGAGTTGTTAGTCAAATTATGAATACGAGCTCGGCTGGTAATTGTCTGATAATACAAACAGTGATATTAGGGCTGTCAGAGCTGCATGCACTGTTTGACAGCTAACATGTACACACTCTCTGAATGAGGAGTTGGTTCACTGATTCCAAAAGTTAAGCAGACAGAAGGGCGGGTGATGGAGGAGAGTTTCCCCAGGATCCTGGCTTTACATCCAGGCCTGGATCTGGGTCAGCTTCCCAAAGTGTGGCCAGCATCTCCCCCATGCAGAGATGGATTTGGAGAATTATAGAAGAGCACAAAATGAGTCTGGGTTGCAGGTCTGTCTCTTACTTTCCGTGCAGCCCCGGGTAAGTCATTTAACCTCTCTGGGCATAGGTTTTCCCACACCTAAAATGGGGTTGATAATACTCCAACAGGTCCTGTTCCCAAGGATATGGTGCAGCTTATATGTGAGCATACAGTAAACACACGCTGCTCTATAAATGTTGGGGCTATAAGTTGCCTACTTGGCTGGGTTTCTTTTTGTTTCCATTTTAAGAGTCGAGCTGAAATGATTTCTTGTCCATTGTCTCATGGCTGGAGCAGAGTTTTTGTCTAGGCATGAGCACTTTTCAGTTAGAATCATTCATTTACTTCCTTTGAAGAGTCTAGATACCCTGCCCCTCTCACCTAGAACCTATCATTGATTCTTTTATAACATTCATTTCCTATCAGGAAACTAGAAAGCTTTCATCAAATTCCATCAAGGATGCAGTATGCCTTTATTCTCTCCACCCTCCTGTTCTCCAGGTTCCAAGCTGCAGTAGAGACTATTCTGCTCAGTAATACATGTTCTTCCCCAAGCCACTAATTACAGAACCCCGCTGCAGCTAAGAGTGGCCATGGGCTAGGCTCTGGCCATAGGAACATGAGCAGGAGTGAAGTCTATGGCTTCCTGGCCTGACCCTTAATCTTCTTGCCTCATTCTCTTTCTCCATCCACTAGCTGAGTGGCAAAGACTCAAGAACCTGTGGAAGGACAGAGTCACAGATGGAAGTGAATTGGGCCCCTGAATGACTGCCTGGAGCATAAGTACCTGCCAATCTAGTCTAGGCTCTGAAGTGAATGAGAAAATCTGCTCTCTTGATCCACTGAGGTTTATGGGTTGGTTGTTAAAATAGCTAGCTTGTATTAAAACCCAAGTGGTCATCTATTTTATCTCACTATACAAAATGTGCTGTTACCAGAAACACAGTGAGCATCTCATCAAATACATCCTGAACACTCCATGCCCTTCCATGCCTCCAAGCCTTTGCTTAAATGTGATGTTTTCCCCTGCTTCCCTCATTCCCCTCAACCCCACCTGTATGCTTTTCTACTGAGCAAGCTCTCACTTCCAGGGTTCAGCTCTGAAGAACCCACTCATATGGAGTTAATTGCTTGCTTTCTTTGGATTTTCACAAAATTTGTATAATCCCCTTGTTGGATTATGGGGCTTCCCCAGTGGCTCAGATGATAAAGAATCTGCCTGAAATTCAGGAGACCTGGGTTCAGTCCCTGGGGCAAGAAGATCCCCTGGAGAAGGGAATGGCTACCCACTCCAGTATTCCTGCCTAGAGAATCTCATAGACAGAGGAGCCTGGTGGAGTCCATGGAGTTGCAAAAAATTCGGACATGATTGAGCAACTAACACTGGTTGGCTTGTAGTGGTATTATGCTTGACATATATCTCCCTCCCCTTAAGGTAGAGAATCTGTATCATCAAACCCTTAATGAATGCACCTTTCCTCTTTTACTTCTATTTTCTTTTTTCCACTGCCAGTGGGATTAGGTGCCCTGCAGCTGTGTCTTCAGCTTAAAGATGAAGGGGCACAGAGGCAAATGTAAGCACCTCTTAACTTTACGAGCTCTCCTCCTACAACTCAGGAAAAGAAAGATCACATCTTCCTTTCTATGCATCCACCTTCCAAGGCCTGCTGTTTATACCTAAAGAGATTTGAGGAGGAGGATCCTAGCCTGAGAAAAGTCCATAGAACATGCGGTGGGTATGAAGGATGTCCCTATGAATGTCCTCCCTCTCCCTGATCATCCTGCCCCCCTCACCTTGCCACCCCACTGGGATCTCTACTGATGATCCTTCAAAAAGCAATAGGCAAAGTTATGGCCTCTTCATGTCTGAGTCCAGCTCAGCCTGTCAATCAGGGCTGCTTGGAAGATACAAATGTAGAGTTCTGTTCACAGCAGGGTGAGATGCTCACATCAAACACTGCTTTGTACCACTTAAGGACACCCTGCTGAGTTCCAGCTCTAAGGGAACAAGTCTGTCTTGTTTTTGTTTTTCCACTGACTGTTGCTCTTGTTCCTTGTTTTGGTTTGGAATCTGTTTCCCTCCTACCACTTTGGACTTTTCTGAGACTGGTTTATTTTCTTACCTTCTTCTATTTGTTACTTTGGGTTTTTATATATGTCGCTCTCACAGCCATCCACATAGGCAATAGCTATTTATTTTTAGTTAACTCCTAAAGAGTGCTAGGCGATTCTCCATCAGCAGTGAGGCAAAAGGATGACAAAATTAGGGTCCTGGTTTGAGAATGAGCTGGCTCAGACCGTAAAGCATCTGTCTACAATGCGGGAGACCAGGGTTCGATCCCTGGGTTGGGAAGATCCCCTGGAGAAGGAAATGGCAATCCACTCCAGTACTATTGCCTGGAAAATCCCATAGACAGAGTAGCCTGGTAGGCTACAGTCCATGGGGTCGCAAAGAGTCAGACACGACTGAGCGACTTCACGTTCACGTTTGAGGATGAGCAACCCAGCTGAGTTCCAGCTCTAGCACCTGGGACTAATCACTTCAGCTTAGTCTCTTGGTCTCTAAAATAGGAATAAAAGTATGAATGTAGTTCCTTTAGACTGTAAGCTCGATCAGAGCAGGGATCATACCCATTTTGTTCAAAATTGAACATACTCAGTGCTTGGTATGTTGTAGGTCCTCCATAAAGATTGTTCAGTGACTGACTGGCTGTTGCAGAGACCAAATAAGGTAATAGATATTAAAAAAAAAACAACACTATAAATCCTATAGTGCTACACACAGGAAAGTGTCAGTATTGCACAGATGGGGAGTGCATGGACTATCCTCAAACTGAGAGCTACTTAGCTATTTTAAGATATTGACAGATACTTTAGTTAATGTGTTTCAAATGTGCATAATATCCTTGGAGTGGCCCAGGGATGCAATTCAAATGGGAGACAAGGCAGAGAGGTAATTTCTGAATCTCTTAACAGAGATGAAGAAAAGGCAGCCTGTGTTAGAGAAGACTGTAATGTTCCTAAGCAGAAGAATTACACGTCAGAGGGGAACCTTATGCTCACTTGTTCTAGCAAAACAGGTTTTATTGGCTGGCCAAGGTCATTGGAATCTAGAGTTGGAGAAGAATTCTCTCAAAGACACATTATTGCTTAATGTGTTTTATATTTATTTATAACCCCACCAAGTCTGAAAAATGACTTATGGCAGAACTTGTCCAAACAGACAATCCCAGCTGACATTTGGGTTGGTCCCATGTCTCATCTCATATATGGGGGAATGAAGAAACTGATGTGTCCAAGGTAACTCAGCTAGGTGATAGTCACTGCTAACTGCATTGCTCAGTAAATATGCAGGTTGATACTGAAGCTTCAAGAATCTTCCCTAATATCCGCTCTCCAGGAGTGACTCTGCTCTCCGTGATCTCTCTCATACAGATCTGGTGTTGTAATTGATAATATACTCATCACATCGCCCCTTCTCAATGCTTCCCTGTCCCAGCATAACACACATGGGTTGTCATCTATACCAGGTAGCAGTGGGGGAAGTGAGAAGGCTGGAGATACTCTCCTAGAACTGTAAGCTTGTGTACTGCATGAAGTTCACTAAGCCTCCACCATAATATACTCAGTCAATACTGAAGGAAGTGAAAGAGAACGGAATCAACATTCCAGACTCAGGACAGAGAAATAAATAAAATATAGTCTCCAGCCCTTAGGGAGCTTAGAATTTATTGACAGATATACGCAAGGCACACAACTAGAATGTAATTTGAACATTATAAGAGACTCAAGTACACAGTCCTCTGAGAGCTCAGGCATTGTGCTGGGATGTGGGATCAAAGAAGACTTCAGAGAATAGGAGATATTTGAACTGGGCTGTGAACCATGCGTAGGATTTCCCCAGATGGCCAGAGTCAGGGAGAAGGGTGCTCTAAGGAGAAGAAATAACAAGTTCAGTGACCAAGAGGGGTGGACACATGTGGCAATGGTAGAGGGCTATGGTTCATCTGGGATGACTACCTAGCATCTTCCAGGAGGTGCTCCAGGTAAAAAAATATTCTATGGCCAATGATTATGGGAGATGCATCCTGTGTTCCTATTTAGAAATTTAAAATGCATATTTGTCTATCAAAAGCTCCAAGAAATAAATTAGGAGCCTATATAGCCAGTCCAGAGAAATACAGTGGAAGGCCTGAAGAGGGACTGTGGCAGTGTGTACAAAAAGGAATATATGTGAGAGCGATTTCAGAGGACAAAGATCCAAGACGCACCAAATGCAGAAGAGAAATGGATTTAAGAGGATCTGGTTTTAGCTTGTTGGACTTTCAGTCCAACAAGATGGTAGATGGTAGCACAACTTGAGAAATTTTTGCGGAAAATAACACAGACCTTGTTTCAGTCCTGTTGAATGTGAGCTGACTATGGGGCAATCACATGAAGATGTTAGCAGATGGCTGACAATTCAGGTCTAGGTTCCAGAGGTGATTCTGAAGTTCAAGAAGATGCTAGACAACTATTATAACCTTTATGGAAAAGATCAAGCGCTGGACAGGGCACTGTATTGGATAAGATCCAAGATCCCTTTTGGCCCAAAGCTAGTATGACATTATGGCCAGAGGGCCCTGCTGACGAGTATAGACAGTCCAGTCTCTGCCTAATGATCAAGTCCAAGAGCATAATCTCTTGCAGCTGGTCATGGAAGGAATGACTGCAGAGGAGTTTGACATCGGCACACATTTCAGTGAACAGAACTGGTTTTAAAAGAAATGTCTTTTGCTAGTAAAAGTCTGTAATGACCCTGTAAAATGGCTCCATTTCTTTGATCCTGGCCTCACTGGGGAGAAACAATGGAAATACAGGATATGCAAAAAACATCATGGAAGCACTGTGTTCCTTGCAAATGCAGTTTATTGACTTTTCCTAGTATCCATGCAGCCTGGGAGAGTGGAGACAGTCCTGGGCTGAAAATCAGGTAGCCGAGGTCCTGACTATCTCATTAAATCACTTCATGTCCTCTGGAAAATTACCTACCTGCTATGTATCTCTATGGGTTCCCCAGGTGGCTCAGTGGGAAAGAATCTGCCTGCCAATGCAGGAGCCATCAGGAGATGAGGGTTTGATCCCTGGGTCAGGAAAATCCCCTGGAGGAGGAAATGGCAACCCATTCCAGTATTCTTGCCGGGATAATCCCACGGACAGAGGAGCCTGGAGAGCAAAGAGTGAGAAACGACTGAGTGAGCACACGTGCAAATGTTTCTATGCCTCAACTTAACAAATCTGTAAAATACATTTAAATAACGTTATACGCAATGCTTATTCCTAAGTTTGTCAGGAAGGTTCAGTGAGATAGGTTTGTTTTGGGGTTTTTGTCTATTTAAAAGGATAAATTTTTTAAATTTTTATTTGAGTACAATGTTGTGTGAGTTCCTGCTATACAGCAAAGTGAATCAGTTATGCATATACATATATCCCCTTTTATTTTATTTTTTTATTTCTTTTTAACTGGAGTATAATTGCTTTACAATGCTGTGTTAGTTTCTGCTATGCAACAATTTATAGCTCCTCAGCTATAAATATACATATATCCCCTTGAGATGGGTTTATTTTGTGAAAGATAATATTAACAATGAAGACCACCTGTTCTAAATATACATCTTAAACTATCAGAGTCTCAGATGGCCCTGGACACTGAATCACAGGATAGACTCATTTGCAGATGGGAAACCAAGTCCCAGGGAGGACAGGTGACTTAACCAAGATCAGACAATAGGAAGCTAAGCAGCGTCAGCAGATAGGAATATGTTCTTCCTTCTAAGTACTGCTGCTGCTGCTACTAAGTTGCGTCAGTCGTGTCCGACTCTGTGCAACCCCAGAGACAGCAGCCCACCAGGCTCCCCCATCCCTGGGATTCTCCAGGCAAGAACACTGGAGTGGGTTGCCATTTCCTTCTCCAATGCATGAAAGTGAAAAGTGAAAGTGAAGTCACTCAGTCGACTTAGTGACCCCATGGACTGCAGCCCATCAGGCTCCTCTGTATAGTACTCAGTTAGTCAGTCAGTTCAGAAGCTCAGTCGTGTCTGACTCTGTGCGACCCCATGAATCGCAGCATGCCACGCCTCCCTGTCCATCACCAACTCCCGGAGTTCACTCAGACTCACGTCCATCCAGTCAGTGATGCCATCCAGCCATCCCATCCTCTGTCGTCCCCTTCTCCTCCTGCCCCCAATCCCTCCCAGCATCAGAGTCTTTACCAGTGAGTCAACTCTTTGCATGAGGTGGCCAAAGTATTGGAGTTTCAGCTTTAGCATCATTCCTTCCAAGAAATCCCAGGGCTGATAGCCTTCAGAATGGACTGCTTGGATCTCCTTGCAGTCCAAGGGACTCTCAAGAGTCTTCTCCAACACCATAGTTCAAAAGCATCAATTCTTTGGTGCTCAGCTTTCTTCACAGTCCAACTCTCACATCCATACATGACTACTGGAAAACAATAGCCTTGACTACACGGACCTTTGTTGGCAAAGTAATGTCTCTGTTTTTGAATATGCTATCTAGGTTGGTCATAACTTTTCTTCCAAGGAGTAAGTGTCTTTTAATTCCATGGCTGCAGTCACCATCTGCAGTGACTTTGGAGCCCAAAAAAATGAAGTCTGACACTGTTTCCACTGTTTTCCCATCTATTTCCCATGAAGTAATGGGACCAGATGCCATGATCTTCGTTTTCTGGACCCCCAAACATCAGTCATCACATTGAAAGTAAAAGAAAAAAAAAAAAGACATTCCTATCAACCAGGAAATTCTAAGGGATTTAGAAGCTCTATATCAGAAGATCAAAAGATGTTCTTATTACTTCTATCACTCAAGAAATTACAAGGGTTTTAGCAGCTTGATGCCAAGAACCAGGGACAAAAACTAAACAATGTATATTTCTTATTATGCCACAGTAGCCACGCTTGACTTAAGCAAGTGTCTCCTAACTGACACTTCTGGATCTGGTTCCTCTTTCAGCTTTTCTCCCCACAATTGACATTGTTATCCTCCTGTTGTGTCACTGATCCTCCCCCTCCCCAATCCCACAGCACACAGGGCAAGATCCAGATCTTCATCTTGGCATTCAAAGCCCTTTTGGATCTGGTTGCACTCTGCCTTTCTAGCTTTATTTCTTCTACCCCAATATTTGTATCCCACATCACTGGATTCATCACTGAATCCTGAACACATGCAGGCCTTAGCCTCGTACTCTGCTAGGCCATTCATCTGTTTCCTTTGCACGCGCATAGTCTCATGTTTTCCTTGTTTTCAAGCACACATATTTTTTTTTCATAATATTGTGATGTTTGTACTTGTGTATTTGTTCCACTTCCTCATTAGATGGTCCCCATGTCCAACCCCCACAGCACTCAGCTCAGTGCCTGGTAAAGTCTTAGCCAGAAAATAACACATTGAGGGGGGAAAAAGGTGCATACATTGCACCAAAACTAAAGACCACCATACTCAGAGACAAAAACAAAACACCATTGGCTAAAGATGAAAGGATTTCCATGTAGCTTCAAATCAGAGCTGAGTAGCTGGTTCTCCAGACAAGCATTTGGAAAAACGGTTTTACCTGTTCTCCCTCTTGTCTGTTCAGTTGCCTAAGTTGCTTTGAAGTCTGTAAAATGGCCAATATCTCCAATCAGAGCAGTGTTTCCTTTCCAGACAGGAAGGCTGCTGCTAAAGAGAGAAGCCACGCTTGTTTTTGAGGTCTGGGCTGCAGCAGTGACTCATCCAGTAAAGCCAGAGGCTGTCTATTTTGATCTTTCTATGTTCAGAGTCTATTTACGGTTGTAATTTTCTTCCTCTCTCTTTCTCCCTTCCCGCCTCTGGTGACTTATCGGAATGGTCACACACATTTGACAAACGGAACCTGTATAAGGAGAGAGTGAGCAGGATGGAACAGGCTTTCAGCTAAAGCCCAGGAATGAATGCTTGTGTTTACAGCTCTGATGATAGGGTTCCGGTAATGACTTGGCCTTTTTCTCCTTGATTGAATATTCCCCTGGGCCTGCCAGTCTGGGCTCCTGTTATTTAATGAGGACATTGGAGCACAACCTCAAGATGTCTGCAAAAATGACCTTTTCTTTGGGCTTATTCCAAATGCAAAGAAAACTAGAGCCCCAGTTTAGACAGGCACTTCTGGAATACAGCTTTGGAATCCACTCTTTCTCCCAGAAGCTTAGAATCACACTCTCTCACAGCCAGAGCGAACCATAGAGATGATCTGGTTACCAGTTTTCATTCCACTGATGGAGACATTTAGGACCAGAGGAAAAAAGCAAGTCATCATAAATCACCAGGCAGGCATAGTCACAACAAACTCAGGCCTGGGACCTGAGACTCTAAGTTGTAGTCAGTGTACTTTTGAATGGGTCAAGATAGAAATTAACAGCTGGCTAAATGGTGGCTTCCAGGATGGAAAAGCTTCTCTTAATTTCCCCTGTGTGGTACCATGGCAGCATTGCGTTCTCCTTCAGCTATGCTCACAATGAGAGACTAGTGGCACAAGCAAAGGAATTAGCCTCTAACTATAAACTCAGTGTCACAGCTTTAAAAGCCAATATAGAATTAGCATAAGAGTCAGTTGCATGGAGTCTTAACTAGGACAACCTTTGAGATCTCAGATCTTCCTTACTCACTCTACATTTGCATTTTGGCTTTATCTGCAAAATGGGGAATTCACTTCCTGGCTGTGAACATCCTTATAAAGTTTAAATGAGAAAACATTGTCAGTAAGTTCTTGATACTATAAAGCTCTGCTCTACTTGTGAAAAGCATTATTATTACGTTGTTAGACTCCTACTTATAAGGTCTTATTTTTTTCAACATGGTGATTTCATAGTCTCCTATGAAAGAGACCCCTTAATTCTAAATGAAAGAATTTGAAGATAATTTTTTGCTATAGATTTTCCCCATGCTCATTGTAGACTATCTGGAAATCCAGAAACATATTTTTTTTTTAAATCAACTATCTCATTACCCAGCTATCACCACATGTTTTCACTAGGTCCAAATTATTATAATTTTGCCTTTTTTATGAGTTGTTTCCCTAGGTCATTAAATATATATAGTATATAGTTTGTAATATATATATATTGCATGTCTTTCCATCAGAATGCATCATAATATATTTAAATGACAATTATTTTTTAACATTTAAGTAGTTTATTAGTGATTTTCTTAACATAAGTTTAAAGACTGAATGTAGCCCAGCTTGGAATTTCTCTGAGCCATCCTATAAATAGGGTGACCATATGTTCTCTGGTCCAAAACAGGGCATTTTCTTGGAGTAGAAAGTCATACTATTGATAATTATGGTGTGACAAAAAGTGTAAATCTGAACTGTTTTGGGCAAAGTAGGACATATGGCCATGCTAAGTACAGTCATAAAGAATTTTAGAAATATCACTGTCCACAGGCAACATTACATAAGGTCAAAAAAATGCACACTCTAGAATCAGGGCATTTGAGTCCAAAATCGAGATCTACCATTGTTAGCAAAAATAACCAAATGGTGCTGAACTTCAGTTTCTTCATTTTAAAATATAAGCTATTACCTACATCTCAGATTTACCTGCATTTGAGTAAGAATGTAAATGAAGGTCTATTGCAGCTGAAATAAACTTGACAGTTCAGAAGGGTTTTTTTTTTTTTTAATGGTATTAATGCCATGAAGCTGGGTTCTCTTCACATCAGCATTCTTCATGGGGTGTCCTAAACAATTCACATTCTGCCTGAATATGCAAATGATTCCTCCAACAGGATATAGGATAATAAACCACTGACCCACACAAGGAGAATCTACGTTCGCCCTTAGATGGATCTCATTACACTCCACATAAAAGGATAATTAGAGTTCTCTTTAAAGCTGTCCTTTAGCTTTATTAGTTACTAGTTGAAGTAATAGTTTACAGTTTAGAAATCCTTTGACCATGTGAGTTCTTTATCTTCTGATGATATCTGGGTCACTGGGATTATACCTATATGGCCTTTTCTAGTCCTTTGTTAAGAAAGAAAGCACAAAGAACATGAGTTTAACTTTTCCAAGTATCCATACTATATTTGTTATTGTTGTTCAGTTGCTCAGTTATGTCCAGCTCTTTGCAATTCCATGGACTGCAGCACTCCAGGCTTTCCTGTCCTTCACCATCTCCCAGAATTTGCTCAGACTCCTGTCTATTGAGTCAGTGATGCCATCCAACCATCTCATCCTCTGTCATCCCCTTCTCTTCCTGCCTTCAATCTTTCCCAGCATCAGGGTCTTTTCCAGTGACTCGGCTGTTCGCATCAGGTGGCCAGAGTATTGGAGCTTCAGCTTCAGCATCAGTCTTTCTAATGAATATTCAAGGTTGATATCCTTTAGTAATGACTGGTTTGATCTCCTTGCTGTCCAAGGGACTCTCAAAAGTCTTCTTCAATACCACAGTTCAAAAGCATCAAATTTTGGCTCTCAGCCTTCTTTATGGTCCAACTTTCACATCCATACATGACTACTGGAAAAACCACATAGCTTTGACTATACAAACCTTTGTCAGCAAAGTAGTATCTCTGCTTTTTAATACACTGTCTAAGTTTGTCATAGCTTTATATAATTTCCAAATTCCTAATGAGGAACAATGCCTGAATTCATTGAAGCCTCATAGTTTTCTTCTGGCAGGAAAGGAACTCTGGGTCCCAAAAGCAGTCAAATGGTTGTCTTTTAGTTGGGTTCTTTTCTCTGTGAATTAGGAGAGACTATGGTGCTTTCGACTTAACAGCAGCAGCAGCAGCAGGATGGTGCTTATAGTTGGGCTTCCCAAGTGGCTCAGTGGTAAAGAATCCACCTGCCAATGCCGGAGATGCAGGAGATGCGGGTGTGATCCCTGGGTCAGGAAAATACCTTGGAGGCAGAAATGGCAACCCCTTCCAGTATTCTTACCTGGGAAATCCCATGGACACAGGAGCCTAGCAGGTTACAGTCCAGAGAGTTGCAGAGTCAGACACGACTGAGCATGCACCTACCGCCATGGTGCTTAAAGTCTATGAACTAAGGCATCCAAGATCTGGACATACATCACCATCACAGAGCTGACCTTTGCAGTGATGGCTTGATTACTGCATTGTGGATACACCTGTCCTTGCCATAAGCATCAAAGTATCATTTATTAGTTCCATGTTCAATTTTAAAGTTTCATTATCACTTTCATAAAGAGTACCTTAAGTATTCATCTTTATCAGCCTCCTTCAGGTGTATGTACATTTTTCTTTTCTTCACAGTGCCTCACACAATACTTTGTACAGAAATAAGTGTTTGATCAATACTGGTGAAATGAGCGATTAATTTTCATCTCCTCTCCATCGCACACTTGAAACAACCACACTGCCCCTGCTGTTTAGTCGCTAAATTGTGTCCAATTCTTATGACCCCACACACTATAGTCCTCTCGGCTCCTCTGTCTGTTTGATTTCCCAGACAAGAATCCTGAGGTGGGTTGCCATTTCCTCCTCCAGAGGATCTTCTGGACCCAGGGATTGAACCAGCATCTCCTGCTTGGTAGGTGTGTTCTTTACCACTGAGCCACATTGGAAGCCCTGAAACAACCGTACCTTTACAGTAACCCAAACTCTTTTACTTTCTCCTTCACCTGTGCCTTAGTGACAGGAGCAATAAACTCAGAGTTACAACAACGGAGTTTAGATGAGAGTGAAGCTACAACTCTTTCCTACAGAAGAATTTCAATTAATAAATGTAGGAGGAATTAAAAAAACAGAAAATGGCGAGAATACCACAATAATCATGCAGGCAGGCAAGATCAACCAACAGATGCTAAAATTAGTTGGTGAGGGTTTGAATAGAAACACGGTATTTATATCTTCTCATTTACAGTGGAGAAACCCAGCAGGTGCCATAGTTAGCAAGTGATCAAGGTTAATGCTTCCAATAGTACCTATCAATGTAATCTGAATCTGACACGCCTTGAGAAAAGTACATCACCTCTGCAGTATTCTTCCCAAGTATGGCTTCAGTATAATAACAAGAAAACAACAGACAAGCCAGAACTGAAGGCTAGTCTACAAAATAACTCAACGGTACTCTTCAAAAGTGTTGAGATCATGAAAGACAGGGAAGAACTGTGAGGGGCTATTCCAGGGGGCAGGAGACGAGGGAGACGTGGCAACAACAATCATGTGGGAGTCAGAAGTGGATCCTGGGCAGGCACAAGGGCATTCATGGCAAAGCTGGTGAAATCTGAATAAAGTCTGCACTTCAGGGAATAGTACTGCACCAAGGTTCATGGCTTAATATTGATTATTGGTGTATGGTTATACAAGGCATTAATTAGGGGGAGTTGGGTGAAATGCTTATAGGAATTCTCTATAGTATGTTTGCAACTTTTTGCAGCTGAAATCATCCCAAAATAAAACTTTAAAAAAATAACTGAACTTGAGTGCTAACACTGCTACCATCCTTGGCATGTCCTTGAGTAAGTCACCTAATCTCTGGGACCCTCACATTTCACCATCTCTAAAGTTAGAAGAACAGCCCTCATATTTTGTTAATGTGAGTTCAAAAAAGAGATAAGGGAACTAAGAGCACTTTCACAGTTACAAACTTCTTTTAAAAAGTATTTTTATTATCATTTACCACCAACACCAACACCAACACCTCCCCTCCCTTAGACTTTTTCTGCCTCATCCAGCTAGGGTTTCTAGAACAATGCAGGATGCCCAGTTACATTTGAATTTTAGATAAATAACAGATTTTTGTATAAGTATATACCATGTGATAATTGAGATACACTTAAAAACCACGTGTTTATTTATCTGGAATTCAAATTTAATTTGGTATCCTGTGTTTTCACTTACTAACTCTAGCAATCCTACCTACACCCAACTTCCATACTCTGTCCCTTTCTTTAAAACAGCTCTTCCTTCCTTCAGTCTGTCTTTCTACAATGCCAGTGCTCTTGGCTCTGAGCAAGGATTCCACCTGTACACTATGGCAGTCCATGCTCCAGGAGAAACCTATGAAGGTTAGTCAATAATGAGATTCTGACTCTGGCAAAGCAAGCTCATGGGGAATGTACACTCAGAGGAATCTCCTCTCTCTGACTTGCAATTGTGAACATTTTTAACTCATTAAGGTATTTTTATGATCCACCCTTCACAACAACCCAGTGATAGTCCGATGCACATTTTTAAGCCACAGGGAAAAATTGGAAACACCAGTAGCCCAGATGAAAGACTACCTCTCGGGACTTGTGGTGTGGTTTTGGGGAGGGAATGAGAAAAGGACAGCATTTGAACATAAACCTTGCACATACACCAGCTCACCATATGGGGAAGCATGACTGCTCTTTCTTCACTGAGAAACTGAGGCTGAGGGAAGATGGGGAACTCATTTGCTCTCAAACTAGTAAGGAAATGACTGTCTTTTTGTTTTAGGCCTTCCATTGTGTTCACTTCTCTTTCCTCTTCCATTGCATCTGATCATCAAGGTTCTGCTCAAGGGCCACCTCTTTTTATGAGTACTCACCCCTGATTCTCCAAAGCAGGTTTGATTGTTTTTTTTTAATCTGCACATTACACTGAAAAGAATTAAGACCTTTATCTGAAGTATAGGCACATACGTCCACATTTGATCTCCTTTTTTGGCTTTGAGGGTCAAGATAGTGTCATGTTCATGTCAAGATTCCCTGCAGTGACTCCATGCAAAGGTAAGGCTTTCTAAAGTGGGGGTTGAGAGGCCAAGTCCTGTTCAGATTAACCAGAAACTTGGCCCATTGGTAACAGGGTTACTTCTACAGCTACAGCTTTAACATCAGTAAATAGCGGCTATTTATTCACATATATAATCGCCTACACAGTTTCTAAGATTCTTCCAGTTTGACTCACTGAGCTCCAGGACCTTGACGTCTGACAGAGCAGGCATCTAAGTAATGGTCTTGCGCTGTAAAACACCTTCCTGGCTACTGATAACAACTTCCCATATCACAATCTTTCCTGCTGGCTGAGACTCCCACATTCCTTCTCCCAAACTTGGAGGCATATCAGAAACATTAAAAGCAAGGGTCATCTTTCGAGGATGTCCCAGGCTCCAAGGACACTACTAGTGAACAGTAACAGGTTTTCCATGAATCAGCAACCTGAAATCTCAGGGTATCTTTTCCCCCAGATCAGCTTTAGGAAAGATGTTTGCTGCCTCAAAGGGAAGATGTAGTTTAATTCTAACCAACAGTACTCACAAACTTTATGTTTATATGTTGCTTACAGGATATTACTGCTGGATGTAGTAAAGTAATACATTTTGTCTTTTAGGGTTTTATTGTTGTTGTTCAGTTGCTAAGTTATGCCCAACTCTTCGCAACCCACAGAGTTCAGCATGCCATGCTTCCCTGTCCTTCACCATCTCCCAGAATTTGCTCAAACTCATGTCCTTTGTGTCAGTGATGCCATCCAACCATCTCATTCTCTGTCACCCTCTTCTCCCCCTGCCCTCAGTCTTTCTCAGCATCAGGGTCTTTTCCCATGAGTAGGCTGTTTGCATCAAGTGGTCAAAGTATTAGAGCTTCAGCTTCAGCATCATTCCTTCCAATGAATATTCATGGTTGATCTCCTTTAGAATTGACTGGTTTGATCTCCAAGGGACTCTCAAGAATCTTCTCCAGCACCACAATTCGAAGGCATCAATTATTCGGTGCTCAACCTTCTTTATGGTTCAACTATCACATCTGTATGTGACTACTGGAAAAACCATAGCTTGGCCTATACAGACTTTTATTGGCAAACTGATGTCTTTGCTTTTTAATATGCTGTCTAGGTTTGCCATAGCTTTCCTTCCAAGGAGCAAGCATCTTTTAGTTTCATGGCTTCAGTCACCATCCACAGTAATTTTGGAGCCAAATGGAAACCATGCGAGAAAGAGCTATTCTTTCCTCACAGTGTTAGGGAGACATCAAATAAGACACAACTAGCAACTTCCCTTTCACTTTTCACTTTCATGCATTGGAGAAGGAAATGGCAACCCACTCCAGTGTTCTTGCCTGGAGAATCCCAGGGACGGGGGAGCCTGGTGGGCTGCCGTCTCTGGGGTCTCACAGAGTCGGACACGACTGAAGCAACTTCGCAGCAGCAGCAACTACTTATAAAGTGAACATCACCAGCTAGGTACCAAGCCTTCGCATGTATCATTGAATCCAAATACCCTTGTAACTTTGGTATTACAGTCCCCATTTGAATGATGAGGAAGCCCATGCTCAGTAAGTTTAAGCAAATTGTACAAAGTCATACCTCTAGGAAATGATTGGACTGGGATTCAGACACATTGCTGTCCCACAAATACTTTTAACTACACACTCCCCACTTCTTACATGAAAATGCTTTAAAATCACACATATGAAAGAATTTTCACTTAATACTAACAACACACTAGGGGATATAAAGGCAGATATTTTAATCTCTACTTTATAAATAAATAGAGATCAGACCTATTTTTGTACAGCTAGTAAACTGCAAAATTAGGAACCAAACTCATTGCCTGGTTCCACAATCAGATTCCATCAACTAAAGAAAGAGGCATACAGCTCCCTAGGCTATACAGTCAGACTTTGTCGTTTATCTATTCTATATATAATAGCTTGCATCTGTGTATAACTGAATTGCCTTGCAGAAACTAACATAACATTATAGATCAACTGTACTTTAATGAAAATTTTTAATGTAAAAAATGAATAAAAGGTCTTGCAAGAAAGAAAGGCATAACCTTCAAGCGCTGTCTGAAAGTAAAATGGTACATATTTTTTAATACTAGAAGAAGGTCATGCTACCTTACAAGACTATGGCTCCCCCTTCCGTGTGTCTTCTGAGTCAAATTGACTTATTTCATCTAGAACAAGAAATTTTCCCAATGTCAGCACCTCATAGTCCAGAATGGGTTTTTCTGTCTCATGTATCATTCCCCCAAACCTAAATTGCCAGCAAAGTCCTGCTCCCAGAAATTTTATTATCTATAATGATGCTCTAAACTAAGGGAAAGAGCCGAGCTCTGTTCCAGGCATCAGCCGTGCTCATCATGCTGGCAGGGAGGAATCCACCTTTGTCAGGAAAGTTAATCTGATATGAGACAATAAAGATGAACACAACGAGGGGTATGTTCCCGCAGAAGCACTTTGCTGATCATGAAAGACACTTTAAAAATAAAACAAAACAGAACAGCAACAAAAAAAAAACAAACCAGAGGCTCCATTTTCTGGGCAGACAATGAAATCTCTCCCTGAAGAAAATGTAAGTGTCTGCCGTGAAGAATCCTACAAAAGAAAAGGGTGGTCTTCTCAGAGATCTGAGGTCGTGGAGCTCCAAGAATCCTAATGTGGGGCTGGAAGGTGCTGCTTCCTTTGTGCCTTGTGATTAAGAAGACACACGAATAGGGAGATCGAAGAAAGATTAAGTGGGAGAGAAGCTGCTTAAAGGAAGCTGTAGCTGTTCATTTTGTTGCCAACCCACCTCCCCCACCTCTGTGGGCCTCAAAAAGCAGGAGAAGGGAGAAGGTGGGAATTAACCAACTATAAACAAACAATGCTGGAGAAGATCATATAGTCTGGCAGGCCCAGGCCTCAACGAATAATAAGCACTTTCATTTATGTAACACTTTACAGTTCACAGTACACTTCCAGTTAGGTTATTTCTTTTGATCCTCAAAAAGAATAAGGGAAGTCAGCTGGGATTAGAATCCTCATTTCCTATGAGAAAAAACTGAAACCCAAAGAAGGAAAGAAACTTGGCCAAGGTTATACAACTAGTTTGTAGCAGAATAAGAATTTGAACCACTTTCTCTGACTCTAGAATACAGGTTCCCCCCCTCCCACCCCACATGCAGCATTGTTATCATAAAGTAAAAGCTGAAAACAGGAATACCCATTGTTTGAGAACAAGCACACTTCTGTATATAGTTGCATAGAAATCAGTTAAATGAATAATGGTAATGGCAATCTACCTTTGCCATCTAAGATTAGAAAACAGAGAGCAGAAGCAAGCATTTAGTACAGGCAGGTACCTAAAAGATCACCTACTAAAATGAATCAGAGTGAATCATTTAGGATCTCATTGCTAGAGCTACTGTTGCTTTGGTAGAAAGTTTATTTAACTTTCAAGCTAACAAACTAAATGTCACGATTTCCTTCTATACAAAGATTGGTCTAGTCACTGCCACTGTTCACCCGTTCAACAAATATTTATCTTGCTCTGAGCCAGTTGCTGACCTTCCCAAATTGAACGTAAAAATATTTCAGTAGGTAGGTTCCATGGAAGAAGAACTAAAAGGATCATTATTTTTAGCTCTGATTGCTGCTACTGCTGCTAAGTCGCTTCAGTCGTGTCCGACTCTGTGAGACCCCAGAGATGGCAGCCCACTAGGCTCCCCCATCCCTGGGATTCTCCAGGCAGTAGGTAGGTTCCAGGGAAGAAGAACTAAAAGGATCATTATTTTTAGCTCTGACTACAAAATAACAAATATTTAAGATAAATATTTTCCTCTCTGTGAAATGAGAAGGACCTTGCCTCTTGCTACCAGGAGTTAATAAAGACAGCTTATTATATTGTTTGCCTGTATTTTGTATAAAGTCTTTTGCTCTAAGAAACTCAAAAGAAATGTGCATTTATGAAGCAAGTAAAGGAGGAAATCTTCAGCTGAGGGGAGGAGGTGGCTGGGGTTACACATGAGTAATCCAAGCCCGCCTGGTCTTTGTCTCCAGCCTTCTGCCAGAGCCCATTTAGGGAACTGCTGCTTTATTCCCTGTACAAAAACAAGCTCTCATCCTACTCTGAGCTCCCAGTGCACATTGAACCTGCCTCTCATCTAAGCTCCTGAGTCTTATTGTCAAAAGAATTTTCCTGCCTGATCCCCTCCCCTACCGCACTAGACTGAGCACGGCTTGAGGACAGGCCTCATGTTTTATTTCGCATCCCTACTCCAGAGCCTTCCCCCTACTGTCTCTGACATTCTGAAATTGACTAATGTGTTCTGAATAACTGTATGAGTTAGCAAGTGAGAAAATGAACAAAAAGTATCTTTAAGAAGGAGGCAATATTCTTGAAAACTCTGATCAGAACAAATACAATGAAATAAAGATAATATTCTGTGGCATCTAACGCATCTTGAAACCTAAACCATCATAGGTTAACATCTCTATTTTGTAAATGGAGGAGACACCAGCCTCAAGGGTCCTGCCAAGACCAGCAGGTCAGGGTCTGGATGAGAGGGAACCAGAAGAATATTTCCCAGGAACATTTTCAGTCCTTAAGGAGCATGGCTGCTATCAAGTTAATCAGTCAAATCCTCCTGATTACCAGAGGTCAAGAGCACAGGCAGCAAAGCATTTCTCTGCTGGCTTAGGCCAAGGAAAGGCTTGATAGAGTGCCAGAAAATTCAATGAATGTTTTACCTTACAAATGCTGAGGAGACAACATGTTCCTTTTAGCATTAATTGCTTAATTCAAAAGAAGCCATTTAGAATCTGAGTCTGGTCTTTTTCCTTGATGAGCAATTTCAGGCTGCCTATCCAAGCTTTTGTTTGTTGGGAGGAGAGAGGAAGAGAAAGCATTTTGTGAAGGCATTTTAATTTTCATATTTAATGAAACAGATTGGGTACCAGGTTCCTTTGGTTTTATTTTTCTGTTCCCTGAATACCTTCTTGTGTATTACATATTCTGCTGGAGCTTCCTGCAAGAGCTTTTCGACATTTCACGAGTTAAGGCTGTCAAATGTTACCCACGGAATCAAATATATTTCTTGTGCCAATATTCGGTTGTTATTATTATTGTAACAGACCTATCATAAATCTCAAAGCTGAAGAGAAAGGGAACATGTACTGATGTTTCCCCATATTCTCTTGAGCACATAAAATTATATAACTCTCTGAAGTCCGCTTTTTACTGCTGCATCTAAAAGGCTTTGCATTCTTCAAAGAATAAATTTTTTGAAGAGGTTATTTCTTCTTATTAAAAGAGAATCAATCAATCAATCAGATATTTCATTTGTTTTAGTTAATTAACAAAAACATAGAGAAAAATGCCACTGGATTGAAGTCAGGAGTCAAGCTCACTCATTTGAGCTGTTATTTATTATAGTGCTCTCTCTCTTTCTCCTTGATAAAACAAGGGCAAAGGCTTTGTCTGTTTCATTCATAATTAGAACAAAACAAGAACAGTGTCTGGACCACAATAGGAGTTCAATCAATATTTGTGGAATAAATGAATAAGATAATTCAGTGATTTGATTTGGTTTTTCTCAACTTCCTCGTTTGTGAGAATACCAAAAGGATTAAAATAATGTCGGTGTTTTCCAGCTTGTGTAGTTATTGTAAGGATCAAAAGAGCTAAATGATGGCTTTGTGAAACTGTTGAGTTATGCACATAATTAAAGAAGCAGCATTATTAGTAATAATAGTGGGTCTGTACCTAATCAGCTTCTGTGACCTTGGCCAAAACATTCCAGTTCTCTATGCTTTCATTTCCTCATCTACAAACAGGCAGGATTGGACTCAATGATCCCTAAATTTCTTTCCAGCTCAAGCAAGTTCTTTAAACCAGTCAACAAATACTTATCTTGTACCCACTCTATGCAAAATACTTGTCTAGGAAAAAAAGAAAAAACACCACAGAGTAATAGAGATTTCAAAGAAAAATGAAAATACTAACTTTTCTAAAATACTTCTTCCTGGTTAGTTGTTTGAAATATAAAAGCAGCTATTGAGGGAAGAGCATGGGAAGATGTGAAAAGAAGATTTCACAAGAAAGAAGTCATTTGGGGAAATCAAAAATTGAGTTAGCTGCTGGTATGTATCTTGTGGAGATCATTCTGACCTTCCAAATGGCTTGTGCAACAAACTTGGATTTGACATTTGGTGTTGGCTTTTACCATCTACCTAATGATAAATATCTTTAAAAAGAGTAAGAGTATGCTGCATAAAAATGTTCAGAAAAATGTAGATTTGGGGGAAGGGGAAGCCAAGGAAAAAGCAGCATCAAATGTGCTATTGTGATTTAAACAAGCTACTTCCTTGGACTGTGTGGATAACTCAAGGCCATTCCAGGCACAGAAAGGATAAGCATCTTCATAGCTCTCAGGGAAATTCATTGAATCAAAGAGTCAGAAATCTCCTCCAAAATTCAGCTGAGCTGTAAAGGAAACAACCCATCAACAAATGGAGGTGTTACATAGATAAGATTCTATAGTAAATTAAACATTTAAGACCACAAGTATATATACAAAATACCCTCAAGGATATTTATAAGATTATTCATATTAAGCTAAATATTCCTCTAATATAACATGTCCAAAATTAATTTCATACTTTTAATCCTCAAGCCTACTCATCTAAATTCACCATTTTATCTATACAAACTGAAAAACACAAAAGCTTTTCTTGATTTCTGCTCCCTTAGCTTGTATGCCCAATGATTTACCAAGCTTTATTTTTATAAATGATCCCCACAAAACCCAAAGAAGGGCGCAAAATGACCTCTAAGTGGAGAAGTGTATTTGTTGGAACACTCCAGGTTACACCTCAATAACAAATAACCCCTGGAATATCGGTAGCTTAACACAGCAAACATTTACGTCTTGCTCATGTTAGAGTCTGATGTAGGCTGGCTCTACTCAGTGGTTCTCCTAAGCCATGATTCAAGGATTCAGTTGCTTTAGCTTTTTAGCATGTTGTAGAAAGGGAGACAATATATGAAGTATTTTCACAGGCCAGGCTCAGAAGTGATTTACATCTCTTCTGCTCACATTCTATTGACTAAAACTCAGTCATACAATCTTCATTTAATCCTTAATCCTAATCAGTCACTCAATTCTAATCCAACCTTAGGGAGGCTGAGAGATGTAACCTTAAGTTGTATGGTAAACTCAGTCACAGAGACTGATAGCAAAATTATGTTATTATATTATCATATAAAAGAGATTTTCCAGTCACTAAGATTCACAAACACTCAGGGTTCTCTACCTGCTGACAAAATCCACTCCTAATTAAACTCTCCCAAAAAAATCCTTGTGATTTCATCACATAAGAAAATTAAAATGTCTTTCCTGTCACCTCATTCTGAGATAAAAGATTTCTGTGCATACAATTCTGTGCCACTCAATAATTTACCTTTAGCATTCCCTCAAGTGTTACCCTTTCTACATTGCGGAATAAAATATGAACAGTTCAGTTCAGTTCAGTTGCTCAGTTGTGTCCAACTCTTTGCAACTCCATGGACTGTAGCATGCCAATCTTCCCTGTCCATCACCAACTCCCAGGACTTGACCAAACTCAGTCCATCGAGTCAGTGATGCCATCCAAGCATCTTATCCTGTGTGGTCCCCTTTTCCTACTACACTCAATCTTTCCCAGAATCAGGGTCTTTTCCAGTGAATCAGTTCTTCGCATCAGGTGGCCAGAGCTTAAGCATCAGCATCAGTCCTTCCAATGAATATTCAGGACTGATTTCCTTTAGGATGGACTGGTTGGATCCCCTTGCAGTCCAAGGGACTCTCAAGAGTCTTCTCCAACACCGCAGTTCAAAAGCATCAGTTCTTCAGTGCTCAGCTTTCTTTATAGTCCAACTCTCACATCCATACATGACCACAGGAAAAACCATAGCCTTGACTAAATGGACCTTTGTGGACAGAGTAATGTCTCTGCTTTTTAATATGCTATCTAGGTTGGTCATAGCTTTTCTTCCAAGGAGCAAGCATCCTTTAATTTCATAGCTGCAGTCACCATCTGCAGTGATCTTGGAGCCCAAGAAAATTAAGTCTGTCACTGTTTCCACTGTTTCCCCATCTATTTGCCATGAAGTGATGGGACCGGATGCCATGATCTTCATTTTTTGAATGTTGAATTTTAAGCCAGCTTTTTTACTCTCTTATTTCACTTTTATCAAGAAGCTCTTTAGTTCCTCTTCGCTTTCTGCCATAAGGGTGGTGTCATCTGCATATCTGAGGTTATTGATATTTCTCCTGGCAATCTTGATTCCAGTTTGAGCTTCATCCAGTCCAGCATTCCACACGATGTACCCTGCATATAAGTTAAATAAGCAGGGTGACAATATACAGCATTGCCATACTCCCTTCTCTATTTGGAACCAGTCTGTTGTTCCATGCCTGGTTCTAATTGTTGCTTCTTGACCTGCATTCAGCTTTCTCAGGAGGCAGGTAAGGTGGTCTGGTATTCCCATCTCTTGAAGAATTTTCCACAGTTTGTTGTGATCCACACAGTCAAAGGCTTTGGCATAGCCAATAAAGCAGAAGTAGATGTCTTTCTGGAACTCTCTTGCTTTTTCAATGATCCATTGGACATGGGCAGTTTCATCTCTGGTTCTTCTGCTTTTCTTAAATCTACTTGAACATCTGGAAATTCTTAGTTCATGTACTGCTTGAAGCCTGTTGAAGTACTGTTGAAGACTGACAGTCACCATTACTATCATTACCCCTCCATAGCTTGGCCTCAAGCTATAAAACCAAAAATGTGAACATATGTGACTATATGTCATAGCATCTTTCTCTTATGACTCTAACTAAATGGCGAACTCTTGAAGACAAGAACTAGTTTGTGTTTCAGTGCATTTCTCAATACTTCATTCACTGTCTTATTATGTGTAGTAGGATTCTTGAATATGTGCTTTAGACAGTATACCCTATGAACTCATGCTGAATTGGGCATAGATATCACCTTCAGCAGAATTTTATATCTGAACCTATAATAGAATTTTGTATCTTCAAATCTGTCCTATGTCTCCATGTTGATTCAAATCTTATCTTAAAGTCTCTATTTCCAATCTGTCTCCTATTTCATATAGTTGTTTAGGAATATCGATGACAAAGAGTTTATAGACCATAAAGTAAAATGCATGACTATTGGCAAATTCTTATCCCTGTGTTTTATTATTCATCTCTGGAAGTAGAGCATAGCAAACCTGTCATAGCAAATCACCAGGTGGTATATAACTCAAATTGGATATGTTTTATTGTCTCACTTATAGTAGGGGAAAATATTTTAACCACTTTACACTTTACAAGCTTTATTACAGGCCATCTAAGGCAGACTAGCCATTCTCCTTGAGGGAAGATACAAGAAGACTCTTGGGGGTAATTCAGCTCCCACCTCCATGAGAGCTACCATCAATCAACCAAGCTGCTCCTTTGTGTATCCTCTGGAACCAAGGTGGGCAGTTTAACTTTTGCCTATAAAATACTGAAATGGGTAAGAAGAGGAATTCATGTTATACTGTAGACCAAGCATCCTCTTGTTATTCTAAATTATTCCCTTTAGCATCATTTAATACATATAGAGACAGTGAAATCAAATGTCAAAGTAAAGATTGCTTTCAAAAAAATTCAAGTTGAAAATATTCCAGATTTGACAATAAGAATTTCAATCTATTATCAAATTCTCATAGAGAAATCAAGGTTCCAAAATTAATATCCTTTATTATTTTAAGTTTTGTGCGAAGAGACAAAATCTTCACTACTGCTTTTTCATTTCAGCCAGAGGGTCGGTTGGCTCAGAACCCTGGACAGAGCCTGAGTTCCTCTATCATCCTCAACCTGGACTCTCTACTTCCTTAAACGCCTACCAAATTAAATTAATCTCATCAAGCCTTTCTCATGGCCCACAAGTTTAAAATACCAGAAAGTTAATAGATACAAATGTTATCACAACGTCTGCTCCACATTCTCAAAATCTAAAAACCACAAGCAAGTTCCTAGTCCCAAGAACAAAGCTTTCAATCCGAATGATGCCCTAAATCTCACGGTACAGAACACTGAGACATGTAGCTGCTGCCAAGGCACAAACAGGTAACCAGGATCTCCTGAGCAGAGGAAAGACAGAAACGTGGCATCCACACCTTTTAGCCTTACCAGTCTCTTTGTTCAGAGTCTCGCTGAACAAACCTTGGATCTTATACTTGGTCAGAATAAAAGTCATAAAACTAAGAATAAGAGAACTTCTCTGGTGGTCCAGTGGTTAAGACTCCGCACTCCCAGTGCAGAGGCCTGGGTTCTATCCCTACTTAGGGAACCAGATCCCACATGCCGCAACTAAGTGTTTGCATGCCACAACTAAAGATCTTGCATGCTGCAACTAAGACCTGGCACAGTCAAATAAATAAATAATTTTTTTAAAAAGAATAAGATATTTACCTTAATTGCCTACAGGGACAATTCATTTGTGCATACTCTCAACTTTTCTTTAGAGACTGCCTTTCTTGCTTTTTCATCAAAGTTTAGAAATTTTCAATGGTAGCAGCCCCAGGCATCAGTCATTGAGTTTATTTGTTTGTTTGTTTTCTTCAATCCAACATACTAAACCTCTAAAAATATCCACCTTTACCTTGAACTTACCTGGTTTGTCAGCACTGGGGGGAGAGCTGACAGAGCCTCCACTCTCTATTTTTAGCAAGCATTCTAAGCACAGCGGCTATGGCCAACGCCTCTGGTGATAACTGCACGTCCCATATTTTGCAGTAAGCACCTTTGCTACAGACATTTTGGCCACAGACATTTCACTGCATAATTAATTGGTCTTAAGGCGGTTTTGCTGTGAAAGATAAAATAATTGGTTGACAGTTTTTGGTTTGACAGTTTGGTTTTAGCTGGTTGAAATGTGTTAGCATTTCTTCCAGTTAGTAACTTTACTGATGGCTTTACTGAACTGATAGATGATGATGATTTAGACCAAGAGTTGATTGCTTACTTTGAAACACACTACATCAGAAGAGAGAGGCTCAGGCTCTCAAATGCTCGGAGTTGAACCCATATTTCCCATAGAACTCCAGAATGTCTGTCAACAAACATGTGACAAGATGCCAAGAACAAACAATGGAATACACAGTTCAGTTACAAACATGCATCCTAGTATTTGGAACTGATGTCGCTCTTAATGAAAGAAGAAATTTTAGCGAAAAAGAAAACGTGCGATACCACAACAGGAAATAAATCAATCAGCCAAAACCAAAAAAAATGTTTAAACACTATGAACAAAAGACTTGAAAGACAAATGCCCACAAGATAAAATTATTTATTTGTATGATATTGCCATGAAAACTATACACGTTGAATCTATTCAAATATTATGTGTTTTGCAATGGAATCGTGTATATTTTGTTATTCATATTTCATGTTCCATTATATTCCTTTGAATTTCCTCTTTTATTTTTCATGATTTTCTCTTTTACAGCAAATTAGTTATGCAGCAAAAATGCTTGCAGCAAAGATGCTTATGGAGAAAGTACAAGAACCCAAACATTGATATTTGAGGTGTGTTACAGCAGATATCATCACTTACCCTTACCAACATAGGGACCCCATCATAGAGAAAGTTATGAAGTCATGAGTTCTGAGTTTTTGAACTGCACTTATTTTCAACCAAATCTGGTCTGTCCATATCTCCCAGCATTACATGGTCACATTTTGAACATGCTGTTCCATCAGATTATTATTTACATCAAGCCTGGACACCATCTCAATTGACTTGGTATTTTTTCCTTTAATATGACTCTGTGTCTGGCACAGTTGAAATGCCCTTTGAGGTCTCACAGTTTCTCACTTGCCTCCCAGATACTCGACTCTGGCCCAAGGAGAGCGTGAGATGCCACTGCCATCTCCAATAACTCCTCATCTGTTAGCATGGCCTCCACTCTGCCTGCTGTGTCCAGAACTAGGACAGGTCTGGCAGCCAGGCCACAGGTTCCTTCTACTACTTGCAAACTTGGATGCAGTGCAAATCCATGGGGTATGGAACCTGGCTTCCCCAAGGATGAAGTACAAGAAGGTGTCTCTGTAATGAGAAGTTTGAGTGACAGGTGGTTGTAAGGAACTGATTAATTCCTCTCCCCTCCTCCTTCTAGAGGTGACCCATGTGATTGAACAACCACTGGCGATTATTTATGAAAATGTGGACAGCTTAGTCACTCCCACCTTATATTTGCTTACCTCTTTTCCTCTTTTTCCTCATTCTCTCTGCCTGAGATTGGACCTCCCAGTGAAGTATTTGTATTAAACTTTGCCTCAAGGAAAGGAAGCAAGACTGTTTGAACTGGAAAAAGAGAGATTTCTTTAAGGGAAAGTTTGAGATCTTGGAGGATAGTCAAACTGATATGAAAGAAAAAGCGGATCCAGCCAACTCTAACTTCTCTTTGAGAAGTATATTTTCAGCACTATTTTTATTAAATTGTGTTTAAAATATGTAAAACATAAAATTTACCATCTTAAGTATACAGTTCTTAAGTGTACAAGTCAGTAGTGTTAAGTACATTCACGTTGTTGTACAACCGATCTCAGAACTCTTTCCATTTTGTAACACTGAAACGCGGCACTCACTCTCCATTCCTCCCTTCCCCCAGCCTCTGGCAACCACTATTCTACTTTGTCTCTATGGATGTGACAGGAAGCGACTTAGCAGCAGCAGCAGGTAGCTCATATAAATGGAATCACAAAGTATTTGTCTTTTTGTGACAGGCTTATTTCACTTAGCAAATGTCCTCAAGGTTCATGCTCGTTGTAGCATGTTTCAAAATCTTTGCTTCTCTTTACGGGTGAATAATAGTCTATTCTATGAATATACCAGATATTGTTTATTCATTTACCTGTCAAAAGACACTTGGGATGCTTCCCCTCTTTGGCCATTGTGATTAATGTTTCTATGATCATGGGTGTACAAATGTCTCTTTAAATCTTGCTTTCACTTCTTTTGGGTACATACTTAGAAGTAGAATTGTGGTATCATATGTTAATTCTATATTTAATTTTCTGAGGAACTTTCATACCATTTTATACTGTTACCAACAAAGTGCACAAGGGTTTCAGCTTCTCCACATCCTGGCCTAAACTTGATATCTCTGTATTTCTGTGTTTATTTATTCTATAGTAGCCATCCTAACAGGTGTGAGGTGAAATCTCAATGCAGTTTTTGTTTGCATTTCCCTGAAAGGGATTTTTAAAAGAGATTTTTCAGTTGTTAGTAGATTCAAACAGGTAATGAGCCCAAGGAAAGTCTCACACAGGAAGAGAGGGGTGATGGTGAGAGTTAGAACTTTATTCTCTTCTTTATCCCAGAACCAAATAAATTCCAAAAAATGATAAAGAGTAACAGAATTAAGGGAGGTTGATCTAATGCTAAGGCTAACACCTAATACAATTTAGACACCACGTCTCACCTACTGTAACTTTGTGGAACTTAGTTTGAACTTCTGTAATTTTAAAGCCCAGACCAATAATCCTGGAAAAATTCACAGTGCAGGGAACCATTGGTCAACTATTAATACTTTAAAGGTTTGTATAATGAAGTTCAACTGCACTGAAAAAATCTATGCCTTCTTCAGTCCAAGGTAAACTGTACCAGTGGAAATTCAGCTGTATAATAAAATATAAGCCAGTGCCAATCCCTTGAGGCAGCTACACACAAGAATTTGGCTTATCAAAGTATCAAAGCCTACACCTATTGCCCTAGCTATTGTGTAAGGCTCAATTTCTCCTGTAGGCAATTAAAATAGGCTCATCTTTTCAACAAAAAGTTCTGAAACAATTGGATGTCCACTTGCAAAGAAATAAAAAGAGCCTAGATCACAACTTGTACCTTATACAATATTTAACTCAAAATGGATAGTAGACTTAAATGTAAATGTTATAAAATGTCTAGAAGAAAAAAGGGGGAGGAGAAACCTTTATATTTTTGGAATAAGCAGAGTTATTAGATAAAGCATAAACCACAAAAAAATTTGATATGTTGTACTATATCATCTATGGGAGAAAGTATTTCCAAATGATATGTCTGATTATGGACTTGTAGCCAGAATATATTAAAAACTTTCAAAATTCAACTACTAAACCAAAAAAAAAAAAAATTAAAAAGGGGTAAAACATTTGAACAGATAGTTCACTGAAGATGCAAAAAGGGCAAGTAAGTCATGCAGATCAAAATCACAATGTAATACCATTATACACTCATTAGATTTACAAATTAAAAACAAAACTGACAGTACAAAGTGGAGCAGGTCAGATTCCTCACATATCTTTGATGAGAATGTGAATTGTTAGATCCACTTTGAGAACTGATCTCGCAGTATCTTATAAAGCTAGACATAAATCATACAGTACAGTAAACTTATCCCAAGGTATTTACCCAAGTAAAATGAAAACCTGTGTCCACACAAAAACCTGTGTGTGAATATTTATAGCAGTTTTATTCGCAGTCACCAAAAGCTGGAAACAACCATAGTACATACATATGATCAAATAAATACAATCAGTAATTAAAAGGCACAAACTACGGATACATGCAGTTCCACAGATGAATCCCACATGAATTATTCTAAGTGAAAGAAGCTAGACTCAAAAGGCTTCAATAGTTTTAATTCCATTTAAATGACATTCTTGAAAAGCCAAAACTAATAGGGAGAAAAACAGACTAATAGTTGCCAGGGGAGAGGGATGGACTACAAAAATACACTGAGGAATTCGGGGGAGTGAGAGAACTATTCTATACCGTGATTGTGGCGGTGATTAGAGGCTAAATATTTGCCAAAACTTGCAGAAGTGTATACTAAAAAAATACATTTTACTATTGTAAATTTTTCCTTAACTTTTTTTAAGTGAGCAAAACAGTTCTTGTAGAGCAAGTATGCCTCTCAATCCAATCACTTAGGTGTGAGTGCCTGCATGCTCAGTTGCTCAGTCGTGTCTGATTCCTTAGGACACTATGGACTGTAGCCTGCCAGGCTCCTCTGTCCATGGGATTCTCCAGATGAGAATACTGGAGAGGGTTGCCATGCCCTCCTCCAGGGGATCTTCTCAACCCAGGGATCAAACCTGTGTCTCCTGCATTGCAGACGGATTCTTTCACCACTGAGCCCACCAGGGAAGCCCTCACTTAGGTGTACTATAATATAAAGATTCATTTTCTATAATTCAGTTTAACATTCCTGTCCTGTGTTTCTATCCTGCTAGGTTGGTAGACAAACTTACTGTCTTCCTGAGACTTATCTCTCTACCCTTGTCTCTCCCAAGCTCATACCATAGTTAGGACTCCATATACAAAAGCGAGGTGAGAGGACAATGTGAGTTACAGTCATAAGTCTACAGGAGTTGCTATATCTATTGTCACATGGTAAATGGCTCATTATAACTATTTAACTCTCCATTGTTTCCCTGTCACTCTTGGGGAAAGGGAATTTTTCTTACAAGACTAACTGGGTACCAATTTTCACACTGTGTTCTGTACAGGAGGTAGCCGTTTCCTCTTTAGGATCTGGTTACTGCTCCATCAGCACTGCTGGGAAGCAGCAGGGAGGGGTCCTTCTGCCCTCTGGATGACAGAGCTCTCTGTGTCATTCTTTCTCTCTCTCCCTCCCTCTCCCTTTTCTATCCCTCTCTCTTTCTTTCCTCTGTCCCCTCCTAGCCCACAAAACCTCACAGGCTTACAAAGTGCCCAGAGGAATACTCTGCTCTCTCCTCTGCCTGCTTCTGGCCAAAATACTTTGTATATATCCTTAAATACCAACCTTTTACCTACTCCACAAAACTCTCAAAGTTCCCCTGAGGGCTTAGGCTTTTCCATGACAAATGTCAGAAAGACAAGCAGGCTATTTCTGAGCTCAGCCCTTTTCCTCACTCCTCTGGGGCCATCAAGTACTGACTTAATGACAGGGGTGCAGCAGAAGGGAGGGGAGAAACACTGGTAGAGGGGGAAAAAGCAGATTGATAGCTTAAAATATTACTCTACCTCACCTGGATAAAAAAATTTAAAGGCAGTACCTTTATTGTCATTTCCTTTACAGGAAGATGAAAATACCTGAGTGAACAACATCATTTTACAAGGTACCATAAAAGTTGAGATTTGATTTGACATAGTTAAAATTACATTATAAAATTATATTATCCCAAAAAATTCAGAAACAGAATCATTTCTGAATGTAAGGAATAAATGTGTGAACCAACAAGTGAAAAGAATGTGCATAAAATCTTACTAAGAAAAATTGTGGTTCTATCAGTATTCTGGACAGTTGTTATGAAGCAAAAAAAAAAAAAGGAAAAAAAAAGAGAAACAGATTCTAAAAGCTAAAATTTATGAAAGCTGTGCTGCCAAACGTTAAGTAAAAAATAATCAGTGAAAAAGACTAATTAATTCACATATTACATGTTCTCCTTTTTTAATCTTCCCCAATGGTAATCATGTACTTTTGAGAGGGACATCTGGAAACCTAAGCTAACTGAAAACTATATTTTTTTCTAGCAAGCAACTAGCCAGGAATCTCCATATTCTGAAAGTTGCTGTCAGCGTACCCCTCCCTCCAGCCCCAGATGAAGTCAGCCTGTCTTGGTAGCAGACAGCCCAAACAATCCACACTGGCTCTGTGGGCAGAGCACCATCTCCAGATGCCCAGGATTCAGGAAAGTTACTGTTCAGACATAATAAAGCCACATACTATATAAGCCAGTGACTTGCTGGTGGGTTAGAGGGACCACATTTAGTTGGGTAGGCAGCCATCCTGGTTTCCCCCTGGGTGTATATGGTAGAAGTGAGGTGGTGACTTCCCCATCACAGAAAGTACTCAAGCAAGCAGTAGATGAGTTTGGAGGACACTTAGCAGAGAGTCAAAGGCAGTTGATCTAAATGACCCATAAAAACTCCCGCCGCCATAAGACCTTAGGATTCTATGAAATTCCCTGCTTACAAAGAAGTGAGAAAAAAATACTACGTGATGGGAAACTCTCTTCCTACTTGAAACCTGGCTGACACCATACAGAAATGAAAATAAATGATACAATATTCAGGAGTTATATAACCTGAGATATAAATGAGAGTGTACAAAATAGGGAATACTTTTCAACTTTTTATTTTATATTGGAGTATAGTTGATTAACAGTGTCATGATAGTTTCAGACACACAGCAAAGTGATTCAGTTATACATATATATGTATCTATTTTTTTCCCAAGGGAGTATTTTTTTTAATATACATCAACTCAGTAAAACACTTGTAGTGATATATATGATTCTTCATTTGAAGTAAGTTTATATTCTATGACTGTTCTGGGATTTTATCATTTTCTGAATGCAGGAGAACAAGAGACCTTTTTAATTTGTGTGTGTGTGTGTGTGCGAGCACGCTCAGTCATGTTCGATTCTCTGTGACCCCCTGGACGATAGCCCTCTGGGCTCCACTGTCCATGGCTAAAATGTCATATGACTCACTGGGGAAGAAAGGCTAAATGTATGGAATTTCTATAGAGGAATGATGTTGCATTGCTTTCAAGCCTTCATGTTGCTGCAAAGGTAATGACAAAGTAAATCAATAGAAAAAACCCGTAATTTGTAATAGATATATTATGAAGAAAAAGGTATGTTTAAGAGTATTTTTAATGTTTTGAGCCACTAGGTTGAAAAGAACTAATATTTTCATTTTGACCAATTGCTCTCATAAGAAAATACATTAAATGTATTCAGATGGAGACACTGTTTCCTGCCTTTAATCAATATAAATAAGTTCTGTGAACCCCCAAAAAGGGATTAAGTCAGTGAAATCCTCCCTTTACATTCTTCTCTACAGTAGGTCACGTGAAGAAATCGAGTCTTGGAAGTCACAGGGTGCTGCGGTGCTGGGTGTGCTTGGTAGCGTCCGACTCTTGCGACCCCATACACTATGGCCTGCCAGGCTCCTCTGTAAAAGTCACTGGGTGGTGGCAAGCAAATGGAAAAATCTCTTTATCTTTTTGCTCAGTTTTGCTGTGAACCTAAAACTGCTCTATTTTTTTTTTTAAGTATACTCAAAAAAAAAAAAAACTCAGGAGATTATATTTTACCTAGATCTTTCTAGGAAGCAGATACTATTTTTTCAAGTTAAAAAAATTAAATTGTGGGCATTTAAATCATTTCCCAAAAAAGCTATTTTACTATTTTTAAATATTACTAATAGAAGAACACTAGGAAAAAATTTTTAAGAACAAAAGAAAATTTTAATTAAAAACAGCCAAGAACTAGACTGAGACAACAGCTCCGCATGCCACCACCTAAGTGAGTTTGCTCCTTTTTCTAGACTTTAGCTTCATTAGATGGAAATTGGGACAGTGATGACCACCCTTCCTTACCTATAACGACAGGAACACAAAAACCTTTTGAAAGCAACAAGGCCATATACAAATGTAAGTAAGGAAGAAAGGAAACAGCATGCTTTAGGAGTTATTCATTCATTCATTCATCCAACAAATATGTGGATTCCCAACATAAGCCAGGCTCTCTGCCAGGAGCTGGGAATTTCATTATAAATGAAGCAGACAAAATTGCAAACTTTTCAGAGTTTACAGTGTACTGGAGAAGACAGTTGCTAAATAATCATACAAATAAATGTATTTAAAACTGTGACGCTTGCCACAAGGAAGAGCTAAAGGTAGGGTGGAAAATATATCGTGATGGGTGACGTGATTTAGATGGAGACTGGGAGTCGGGGGTAAATGAATCAAAGAAAAATTCCCCAGAGACTTCAAGCCTGAGGAGCTGGCAGGCAAATGTTTGAGAAGAGATTGCAGGGAGTATTCCAGGCAAAAAAAAAAAGCATGCAAATGCCTTGAAGTAAAAAAGCTTGACATATTCAAGGCACTAGCAGAAGGCAACACCATTGGTGGTTTTTGTATTCTTGCCCTCATGATAATAATCTCATACTGTTTTTGAGAATGGGCTTCCCTGATAGCTCAGTTGGTAAAGAATCCACCTGTGGGAGACCCCTGTTTGATTCCTGGGTCAAGAAGATCCCCTGGAGAAGGGATATGCTATCCGCTCCAATATTCTTGGGCTTCCTTTGTGGCTCAGCTGGTGACGGATCCACCTGCAATGCAAGAGATCTGGGTTCGATCTCTGGGTTGGGAAGATCCCCTGGAGAAGGGAAATGTTACCCAATCCAGTATTCTGGCCTGGAGAATTCCATGGACAGCCCATGGGGTCACAAAGAGTCAGACACAACTGAGCGACTTTCACTTTCACTTTAATTTTCATTTTGAGAATAGGCTAGAACAATTATGAACATTGACACACTAATTTCTACTTGGGCTAAGCTTCAACAAATGTTTCCAATTTAGAATATCTCTATAACCAAGGCAAACTCTGAAAGACATTTGAGATATCCTCTATTCTATAGGCTTCAAAGAGAAAGTCAACCTGTTAGAATTAAGAATTTTAAAAAGAAAATTGATAAACCAGAATCTATAATGAGAAAAGCTAAGCGACCCAAAACTATAACACATAAACAACAGCTGAAGTTCCCAAGGCTGGTGGTGATGAAAAAGAGAAAACAAAAGAGACACAATCTTGATCCCATGTACCTACTCAAGCTTTCATGTGGATAAGAGGAAATGTCCACTATTTTGAATAGACACCAGATGATTTCACAGCTAAAGTTTGCAGGAGGGCAGAATGTTCCTCTGGCTTCTCAGGTAGCACTAGTGGTAAAGAACCTGCCTGCCAATGCAGGAGACATAAGAGACATGGGTTTGATCCCTGGGTTGGGAAGATCCGCTAGAGGAGGGCATGGCAACCCACTCCAATATTCTTGCCTGGAGAATCCCATGGACAGAGGAGTCTGGCGGGCTATAGTCCATAGAGTCACAAAGAGTCAGACATGACTGAAGTGACATGGCACTCACATAACATTCCTCAGTATATAAGAAAGAACTGGATAAGAATGGGAAATGCCTAACTGTACACAGGGAAGAAACTGGTATTCCTCTGGAAGCCATAAATAAATCATAAATGTAAGTACAGATTATATTGCCCCTTGGGGACACTTAGAAAAAATTCAGATATCTTTAAAGACCAATGTAGTAAACAACCTCTTAAGTGTCCTCCAGCATTGAGAGATGCCATTGAAAAATGTCACCTTAACAGAAAGATATAAGAAACTACTCTCAGTAAAAGAGAAGTCTCATCTCCCAAAACTCTTAATCATTTAAGATACTGGCACTGTGATCATGAATGAGGTGGCCTTAATACCATGGCCATCAGACAATTGTAGAGAGTTCTGTAAACCTTAAATAGTTTCAAAACAGTGTTTATCAGTGGAGAGACATTTTTTATTCATCAGAAGCCTTCTTTAGCATTACCCATGGAACAACAGACTGGTTCCAAATAGGAAAAGGAGTACGTCAAGGCTGCATATTGTCACCCTGCTTATTTAACTTTTATGCAGAGCACATCATGAGAAACGCTGGTCTGGAGGAAGCACGAGCTATAATCAAGATTGCCGGGAGAGATATCAATAACCTCAGATATGCAGATGACACCACCCTTATGGCAGAAAGTGAAGAGGAACTAAAAAGCTTCTTGATGAAAGTGAAAGAGGAGAGTGAAAAAGTTGGCTTAAAGCTCAATATTCAGAAAATGAAGATCATGGCATCCGGTCCCATCACTTCATGGGAAATAGATGGGGAAATGGTGGAAACAGTGTCAGACTTTATTTTTTAGGGCTCCAAAATCACTGCAGATGGTGATTGCAGCCATGAAATTAAAAGACGCTTACTCCTTGGAAGGAAAGTTATGACCAACCTAGATAGCATATTCAAAAGCAGAGACATTACTTTGCCAACAAAGGTCCGTCTAGTCAAGGCTATAGTTTTTCCAGTGGTCATGTATGGATGTGAGAATTGGGCTGTGAAGAAAGCTGAGCACCGAAGAATTGATGCTTTTGAACTGGTGTTGGAGAAGACTCCTGAGAGTCCCTTGGACTGCAAGGAGATCCAACCAGTCCATCCTAAAGGAGATCAGTCCTGGGTGTTCATTGGAAGGACTGATGCTAAAGCTGAAACTCCAGTACTTTGGCCACCTCATGCGAAGAGTTGACTCATTGGAAAAGACCCTGATGCTGGGAAAGATTGGGGGTGGGAGGAAAAGGGGACGACAGAGGATGAGATGGCTGGATGGCATCACCAACTCAATGGACATGAGTTTGGGTGAACTCCAGGAGTTGGTGATGGACAGGGAGGCCTGGCGTGCTGCAATTCATGGGTTCGCAAAGAGTCGGACATAACTGAACGACTGAACTGAACTGAACTGAACTGAATATCAGTTTGGAAGAATCAGTTTTATGATGACAATTATGGTAGGAGGTAAGAACCCCAAGTGGTTGGCTTGAGCAGAAATGTTCTATAATAGGTCTGGGAAAAAGTTGCTTTATAATTTCTAGAGGTGGGTGGGGATGGGATGGAATTAGAGTCAGAGCAGGTGCTAAAGGTGGAAGAGCTATGCAAATGAAGGTAATGGGGCAGAAGAAGACATTTAGCATGAGATAAAGAGCAAGGGTGACCCAAGAGAAAAGGTATATTCAAGAAAGTGCAAGAATTAATTGTTTGATTGTATGTTGAGTGAGCTAGTCTGGTGAAAAGGTAAGCTTTGCTACTGAAAAAATAAATACTGATCCAGTCCTTAACCTTAAATTTCTGTTAGTCTTCTGATCATATGAATATAGTCCTTTATTAGTACAAATGAGGTATTTGCTCTGGGATGTCCTAGAGTTTTTCTTAAAGAATCTGGCTGAGGATGAGCCGAGGATGAGCCAAGGGCAAGCCCTGGCTTTATTTATGTTGACTTAAGTGAACTGAACTGAACTGAACTGAAGTATGATTAGGAGACAAAATGGGACATAGAGATTAACAGAGATTTTATCAGGTCATCTTGCTGATGAAATTTTTAAAGGTGATATGCTATTTCTCTCCTTAAGTTTCCCTCCCAAATCCACCCCAGGTGGGGGACTGGAACATTAGGTAGTATTTACTGAGTGTCTGTTATCTGCCAAGTAATGCATAAGTGTTTTGTTTTGTTTTTTCTTACTACAAGCCTGTAAGATAAATGCTATTCTCATCTTACAGCAGAAGAGGTTAACTTCTTTATTCATTTCATTTAGTCATTCATTTATTGAGTCAACATACATTAGTTAAGCACCTCTTATGTGCTATTATGGGTGGTGACATCTACCCAGTACTCTGTGGGGAAAACTGCCAGGAACTACTATAAAAGTCACCTATGGTATCATCTGTCCAGTACCTCTTTTTCTGAATAGTACCACTTCTATCCTGGGAGATCTTCTTCTTCCAGTCTATCTATATGTATCTCTAAAACTTCCATTTTCTCATCTACCCCCTATTCCCTGACCACAAGAAATAGTCAACTAAATTTTGGGATTTGGAACTAAGAGCAAATCAAAATAAGGCCTGGTCGATAGCTGAAAGCTATGAGATGAAATATTGAGGAGCTGAAATGGGCCGTGATTTTTGCCAGCTGCAGGAAGTCCGTAGTGAAAGGGAAAACTAAAGCTGACAAAGAGACAAACAGCAGAGACGCGAGACTGAGACTGGGTCCTGAAGGCACTCATATATCTGCTCGATTGTTTGCCTGTCTCTAGGTGTTCACCTTTTCCTGAGAGTCCATGAGTATATCCCAATATGCTAAACATGGAAGATATAAAGATGAAAAACTCACAGTCCCTGCCTTACAGCACTTTTAAGAGGTGCTTCATAAGGACACGTGTATGGACATAAGTTATTATGACATTATCAGTGGGGCGGGGAGGTGACCCCTACATTGTGTATCTGAATCAGCCAACTACTCATCCTTTGCAAAATCTTAATCCATTTCCTCCCTCCACACATGGGCATTTCTGACTAAGAACCTGGCCATAGTGATGCACAGTAATTGATACAAGGTCAAGGGATCTGCAAACATTTTCTATAAGAGACCAGACAATAAATATTTTGACTTTGTGAACTATATAGACTCTGTCACGGCTATTCAGTTCTGCTTTCATAGTGCAAAAGCAGCCAATATTTATGTGAATTATCATGCCTGTGTTCCAAAAACAAATCATTTCCACTGGATTTGGACCATGGGCCATAGCTTAACAACCCTAGCTCTAGGTGTTTGGAGCAAAGTGAAGTTCAGAACCATGATGTGCAGTGTTAACTGATTGGTAGAACTACGTGTCAGGTGCTGCAGAAACTCAAATGAAGTAACATACTGTGCCATGAGCATCAGGAAGGTGAGAGCTGAGCTGAGTCTTTAAAAGAAACACAAGGAAAAAAAAAAAAAAGAAAGAAACACAAGGTGGAGTTAACCAGAGCAAGTAGGGATGCCTAGGAAGAGAAGCATTAACAAATGCAATGAGCTTTGAGAGACCCTGGCACTTGAGAGACTGCCAATTTAGACTACCACTGAGGCAAAAGTAAAAAGGAGAGTAGCAAAAATAAGAAAATGGAGAAAAGCAGGGAGAATATTCTAAAAAAACTGAACATACTAAGGATATCTAAACATACTAAACATACTAAAGTTTATCCTGAAAGTTTTAGGGAGCCACAGAAGAATTTTAGGAAGAAGTCATCTGCCTGAAATCATCAGACGTCATCTGATTTTTTTTCTTTACTAATCTTTCAGGATGATAGAAAATAGAGGCAGGAATTTTATGTAGAAAAACATTGCAATTGTTCAGATGTGAAGTGATAATGGTCTGAATTTAGACAATGAAGCCAATTGAAGCGATAGAATCTATAGGATACAATTTGGAGATAGGTTACATGCAAGATCAAGAGAAAAAAGGCACCTGGGTGGAGAAGAGGGGATAGTCATCAACATTGAAACACTTAGGATATGGTGAGTTCAGTATGGGACATGCTGTGAATGAGATGCCTGTGGCAGATTCAAAGAAGGAGAGTTACCCAGCATCTAGGAAGGGAGATCAGCTTTTACATATATCTGCTTACTACATATGACCCTATGAGGTAGGTGCTGCTTTTATTTCCATTCTGCAAATGAAAAAACTGAGGTAAAAGAGAGGCCAGGGGAAACGGTTTTTACAATCATTCCAACTGGATTATAGAATTAGGACTTAATAGAGGAGAAGGGCTTCCCTGGTAACTCAGTAGTAAGGAATCCACCTGCCAATGCAGGAGACATGGCTTCAATCCCTGGGTCAGGACGAGGAGACCGGTGGGCTAGAGTCCATGGGGTCGCAAAAGAGTTGGACACAACTTAGAGACCAAACAAAATAACAACAAATTATAGGAGCAGGTGACAAGTTCATTTCGGAAGAGTGAGTAGGATGAGAAGAGATGGCTGAGGCTGAAATCCGAGGAACAAAAACTTGGGGGAGATGAGGAGACTAGTGACTGTGGCTATTCCCAAGAGCCAGAATGTCTGAGTTCAAACCCCAGTTCAGTTGCTTATTAGCAGCTGCGTGATTTGAACAAGCCATTTAGACCCATCCAGCCCAGTTTCCTTATCTGCAAAGTGAGAATACTATCTCCTAGGTCGTATGCATCAAAGAAAAGGATGTACATAAAAATCTGACCAGATACGATGGCAATAATGAATACTCAAGAAATAATTGCTGGGCTTCCCTGGTGGCTCAGTAGGAAACAATCTGCCTACCAATGCAGGAGCCACAAGACTCGCAGATTTGATCCCTGGTCCAGGAAGATTCCACATGCCACAGAGAAACTAAGCCTGAGGGCCACCGCTATTGAGCCTGTGCTCTGGAGCCCAGGAACAGCAACTACTGAACCCACATGCTCTAGAGGCCATGCCCCACAATTAAAGAAGCCACCATGATGAGAAGCCCTTGCACTGCCAGAAAGAGTAGCCCCCACTGCCCACAACTGGAGAAAAGGCCTGTGCAGCAATGAAGACCCATCCCAGCCAAAAATAAATGAGCATAATTATTTTTAAAAAAGAAATAATTGCTATTATTGTTATTACTAACTTGAAAATGAAAAAAAAAATGAGTGGTAAAATATGCAGGTCAGGAAGCAACAGTTAGAACTGGACATGGAACAACAGACTGGTTCCAAATAGGAAAAGGAGTACATCAAGGCTGTGTATTGTCACCCTGCTTATTTAACTTCTATGCAGAGTACATCATGAGAAACCCTGGGCTGGACTCAGCTATGGCCGTCTGAGGCCCTGAAGGAAGAAGCACAAGCTGGAATCAAGATTGCCAGGAGAAATGTCAATAACCTCAGATATGCAGATGACACCACCCTTATGGCAGAAAGTGAAGAGGAACTAAAAAGCCTCTTGATGAAAGTGAAAGAGGAGAGTGAAAAAGTTGGCTTAAAGCTCAATATTCAGAAAATGAAGATCATGGCATCCGGTCCCATCACTTCATGGGAAATACATGGGGAGACAGTGGAAACAGTGTCAGACTTTATTTTTTAGGGCTCCAAAATCACTGCAGATGGTGACTGCAGCCATGAAATTAAAAGACGCTTACTCCTTGGAAGAAAAGTTATGACCAACCTAGATAGCATATTCAAAAGCAGAGACATTACTTTGCCAACAAAGGTCCGTCTAGTCAAGGCTATGGTTTTTCCAGTAGTCATGTATGGATGTGAGAACTGGACTGGGAAGAAAGCTGAGCACCAAAGAACTGATGCTTTTGAACTGTGGTGTTAGAGAAGACTCTTGAGAGTCCCTTGGACTGCAAGGAGATCCAACCAGTCCATTTTGAAGGGGATGAGCCCTGGGATTTCTTTGGAGGGAATGATGCTGAAGCTGAAACTCCAGTACTTTGGCCACCTCATGCGAAGAGTTGACTCATTGGTAAAGACTCTGATGCTGGGAGGGATTGGGGGCAGGAGGAGAAGGGAACGACAGAGGATGAGATGGCTGGATGGCATCACTGACTGGGTGGATATGAGTCTGAGTGAACTCCAGGAGTTGGTGATGGACAGGGAGGCCTGGCGTGCTGTGATTCATGGGGTCACAAAGAATTGGACATGACTGAGTGACTGAACTGAACTGAAAACAGAAAATGTAGGAATAGGTACAATCCCAGATGCTAAGGAAAGAGAAACATCAAGAAACAGGAAATATACAAAGCATCAAATACTATAGAGAGGTCAAAAAAAACAGGTCTCAGATCTGTCTGATTTGCCTCTTCAAGGTCACATGTGGAGGAAGCAGCTAGATGGGCTGGTTGCAGAAAGAGTGGGTAGTGAAGACATAGAGTCAGTCATAGCCAAGTAGCTAAGTATACTCTCAAATGGTTTGTAGGTGAAGGAAGCAAGGACTGTTGGCTGAAGGAGGTATCAGTGGAATATAGTTTTTAATAACTGTGAGTTACTTAGGTAGGAGACAGGTAATTTTCTATGCTGAAGGGGAAAAGCAAGTAGTGAACAAGATATTGAAGACAAGGAATAGCAGAGAACTGTTAGAACAAACGGCTTGAGAAGGAAGAAATCCAGACCTTGGGGGGAGCTGACCTGAAGTGTAAAGAGACAGCTATTTGACAGAGGCGGGTATAGACAAGATAATGAATGATCCTAGATACAGTTCTCATCTGAGAACATCAACGTCATTGTGAAGATACGGTACATTGCTGAGTGATAGAGCCATAGGATAGAGTGGTCGAGCCTCTAAAAATTCTACAAAGTCTATTGTAGTAAATAAAAAGAGGAAAAATTCTAGGTACATAAAAGACTTTACAGGTGTCACTAATGACCAGACTGAGGTTGAAGCCATGAATTTATAGTGGTTCAATTTATAATCCACCCCCCCCCCCACCGCGAGTTAGTTCCATCGTCCAAGTGCAGAAACAGAGGAAACAGAGTTGATCAGAATGTACAGTGGCCAACAAAAGTGATATATATTAACAAGAATTGCCCCCTAGGCTGGACAGAATGATGGGCAAGGAAAACAGAGAACTAGTAGGTGAAGGAAGGTAGGCATCAACAACCAAACAAGTGTCAAAAGCCTCAAGGAACAGCTGGAGTGGGTAAGGGGTGGAAAGATAAAGGTTTGTGGTCAAAGGACGAGATACTGACATTTGTGAAAGTCAAGGAATTGGATAGCCCTCTGGATAGTAACCACTCTGCCAGGGGAGGGCCCAGGGAAGGAAGGAGAACAACCAGCTCTGTGCCTGAGTCTCCAACGAACGTGCAGAAAGATGAGAATGGCCACAGTTGGCAGTGAAGATGAGGGTGGAACATGAATGATTTGGGTGGTGTAGCCAAAGACTATGTTTTTTGAGAGAAAAAGGAAATAGGAAGAAGAATGATTTGGAAGCAGCAATGTGGGGCATTGGAAAAAGTTGCATTGCTCTAATGTCAGGATAAGAGTTAGGAAAATGTGTTGGAAATTCAGGTAAAAGAACTTCCAGGCAAGTGGTACTCCCTGGGAAGACAACTTTCCATAAAGACAGAAGATAGAAAACTCAGTAAAGAGACTGAAAATATGAGTTTGTCAGCATGGACAGGCCAGCTTCAAGGGAGCAATGTAAATGGTTGAAAGGGATAATATGCAACAGGGAAATGGAGAGGAATGAAAGGAGGGCAGAGATGCAGGGATGTGCCCAGATGGGCAGCAATGACCCAAGGGCATGGTTGCCAAGGAGAGCCATGATGTGAACACTGGCAGAGCTTACTGTCTTCAAATGTCCAAAAGAAACTTTGGAATAAACTTGTTTTGATGCTAGAAAACCATGGCATTTGCTCAGGGTTCCAAAAACCCTGTTGGTGAAAATATGATGCCTCCAAAATAATCTTTTTCTGTGTGTGTAGGGCAGGATTTTCTTTTACCAAAAACAGAGCTTGTGGTAGACACGGCAATGATTTCACTACCAAATAAGAGGGCACAGATCTCTCTTCGTGGCACCCGCTGGACTGATTCAGCCAAGTATCCCAGCTTGCTGTGCTGTGCTGTGTGTGCTTAGTCACTCAGTCGTGTCCGACTCTTTGCGACCTCATGGACTGTAGCCCATCAGACTCCTCTGTCCATGGGGATTCTGCAGACAAGAATACTGGAGTGGGTTGCCATGCCCTCCTCCAGGGTCCAGCTCATCTAGTCTCCAAATAATAAAGCTTATAAAGCTTATATTCAAACCCTTATCTAATGGAATCAAAGTCTGTGTTTTGTATTAGCTTGCCTCTATTTGAAGTAGACTAACAATAACTAACTGTTTCTCCCAGTCACTACAGAGAAAGAACAAATGAGTTAAGACTTGCAAAGGTAATGAATTGTACTAGCAGAGATACACTGTACAAATATTAAGCACTATCACCAAATGGGGCTTCCCATGTGGCGCTAGCAGTAAAGAACCCACCTTCCAGTGCAGGAGACATAAGAGATGTGGGTTTGATCCCTGAGTCAGGAAGATCCCCTGAAGGAGGGCATAGCAACCCACTCCAGTATTCTTGCCTAGAGAATCCCAAGGACAGAAGAGCTTGAGGGTCTATAGCCCATAGGGTTGCGAGGAGTAGGACACGACTGAAGCAACTTAGATCATAAGCATGCACTATTACCAAATAATTTTGGATGTGACAGTTTGAGATACATACTGTAAACAAAATATGAAGTGCAAAAAGAGTGGGGTAGAGAGGTTGGGCCAAGACTCATGCGGAGTGACTCAGCAAGGGTTCTTGGAGGAGGTAAGATTGGAATTGGCCGTTGAATGATATGTTTCATTTTCCCCAAAGATTCCTCTCTTCTATATCCCCAGGCATACTCTGCTTAACTCCATTTCAACCAAGCTGAGGAATTCTGTCCAGTAGAGAATAGGAGGAAAACCAGAAAGGCCTCCTTCTGCTCACTGGAGCCAGATATGGGATGGGAGAGCAGAGCCCACCTACCTCACAGGCCATCATCTCCCCTTGGCAAAAACACTCCGTGCTGCTCCAGCCCAACTCCTGGGGCCTGACCTCTTTTCCAAGCCTGTGGTCAGCCTGCTTATCGGGCCTGACCTCCTCCAGCTGGATCTTGTTTTTGACTTGGCTTCTTTTTTCTCAGCTGTTTCCATTTTAGGTCTCTGTTACTGATTCTTGAAAGTGAAGTAGCCAAGCTCCTTCCCTCTGCCCAGGTCAAGGCAAAGTGATTGTATTTGGGCACTGTGGACCTAGGTGGGACCAAGGTGTCCATCATTGGCCCTCTGGTACAGCCTCACTGGAGTACTGCCGGGCCTCCTCTAGGATTCTGGAGCTCAGAATCAGAGGATAGGTAACCTAACTTGGTAAGAACAAAACGAAGAGAGACTCAACATGAAGGAACTGCAAAGACCTTGTTTTTCCAAATAATGGTTAAAGGAAAGTCCAGGGCCAGAGGGTGTAGATCCCTGAACATCCATTGTCCATCTTCCTTCCATTTTGAGGAGTTGAGCTATGGAAGGGCATTACTGTACAGCTTTTTTTCCAGCTCAAGCTTCAGCATAGACAGAGCCAGAAGCTCATCCATCCTGTCACATAAACAACAAAGACACACAGAAACCTCTTCCTAAATTTTTGCACCACAGATGTGGGGATGTGTCTCCACCTCCAGGAGCAAGTGGCTTCCTGGAAGGCTTGAGAGGATTAAAGAAAGCAAGACTAATTCTCCCTTTAACCCAGTGTCACACCACCGCCCTGCCCGCCCTCCCCCTTCCCACCCACAACCCCTCCTACTCCCTAAGGGGTGCCATTTTGGAGCCAAAATCCACTTTGTCAGCGCAAGAGCAGCCCTGCCTTCTCTTGCTCCACACACCATGTGACCCTGGAGAACCTCCAGGGCATATTTCATCTGGCATCAGTAACTAGAGGTCACCGTGACCCAGGACTTCCTGCATTCTCAGGCCTGGCAGTGGCTGCCAAAGCCAGCCGTCGTGGGGGAAGCGGAGCACCACTTGGGGGGGAGCTGACCACGTGTGGTGTTGCCCGCCCCAGCTGCCAGCAGACAGCAGCACTGGTTTTCCACTGCCGGCCATTCATTGGACTTGGCCAGCTTCGTTCCTTCCCTGGGACCAAGTCAACAAGCTGAGACCAGAGAAGCTGCAGCGCTGGCATGCAGAGTAAAGCCATTTCTGTTTGCGTGCACACCGTGGGCAGCAGCTGTGCTCCATGGCCCCCAGAAATGCCGATTCCTCACCAGTCCTACCTGCTGGGCACTGCAATGGGTCAGGGTTCAGAATTCCCAGGGATTTTTTTTACCCTACGTAAGAAAAAACAAATCATAGAGACCAGAGATTTCATGTTCAAAGACAGTGAAGGTGAACGTCTAAGGCCAGGCTGGGAAATAATTTTAAAATCAGTTTACAGAGTCCTCTTGCATGCAAGAAACATAAAGTTTTAGGGCTAGAAAATATCATAAACCAACCAAGTTGGTGGTTCTTTGTCCAGTTTGGTAAAGAGACTTTTGAGTAACTGATGAAAACAACTCCCTTCCTGCCCTAAAATAACCCATGGACACACAAGACTCTGCTCACAATTTGGGGAGTTGAGGGACTCCTGGAGCCCATCTGTGGAAGATCTTGTCAGCCTCCAGCACCATTTCCTTCCCACTCAGCCCTCTCACTTTGCAGAGGGAAAATGTTAGGCCCAGGGAGGATGTTGACTCTTGTAAAGTTCAAGGCTAGAAGTGGTTCTACCAAACCCAGACCTTCTATTCAGATCTTGCTAATAGGTTGCATCATGCCCTCTCACTCTGGTGCCCCTCTTCCATTTTTTTTTTCTTTACTCCTTTTTTAAAGTTATTTATTTTTAATTGAAGGATAATTGTTTTACAATATTGTGTTGGTTTCTGCCATACATCAATAGGAACCAGGCATAGATATGCATATGTCCCCTTCCTCTTGAACCTCCCTCCCTCCTCCTACCTCATCTGACCCCTCTAGGTTTCTTTACTTTCATTGCCATTCATTTTCTTCATTTTTTTCTCTTTTCACCTTCTTTCTTTAGTCCTTCTCTCTTTCATTCTCAAATTCTTTCTCTTTGAACCTGCCTCTTGTGTGCTTTCTCTGACTCCACTCTCTTTTCTTGCTTTCTCCCCTGTTCTTCAGCACTCAATCCCTTGATCAGTCCTAGCTCTGGAGGACTCTGAATCGGTCGCCAGCTCCTGGTGAATCCAAAGACACAATGTGTAAAGCAAGGAAAGAATGCAGTTGTAGAAAGCAGTCAAATCAAGGGAAAAAAATATCTCTCTCCAAATCTTCAGCCTAGATCTAGCACAAGTGGGTCTTTTCACTCTTAGTACAGACAAGATTAATACAAAGGGGGAGAAATATAGAAACTAATCCTGTAGATCAGAGGTTCTCAAAGTATCATCCTAGGACCCTTAGGGATCTCTGAGACTCTTAGAGGGGGTGTATGAGATCAGACTTGTTGTCACCATAATGCTAAGGTAAGTCTCCATAATTTTCACTGTGTTAACATTTTGAATTGTTAACAAACTCAAAATTTTCTGCAGAAACCACAGTTGTTCAAAATTTCTGAGTTCTCAGAACATATCAGGGCATTGAAACCAAATTGGATTCATAGTCACTGTACTCTTTATTGCCATGAAAAATAGTTTTTTAAAAAAGTAAATTTTATTAAAGAATTTCCTTAAAGGAACAGTTCAACTTATTTACTTTATTAGATTTATCATGTTGAGTATACATCATTTTCTATGCCAAGACAAAATGAGAAATGGGTATAAAACACTTCTGCTGCCACTGAAGCATAATAGTTGTCTCAAAGAAATGTAGTTAGGCAACTGAGATGTAAGCTATACCGATAACCTTTTCCAGTTTGAACTGGAAGAATGACTGACAAACTATAGTTGTTTAAAGTTTTTTGGCAGATATTTTCTTAAAAATGAACAAAATGAGGATGTCACTTCAAGGGCAAAATTGACATGCTTTTTGCCAATCATACATTCAAGCTTTTGATCAAAAATTAGAATGTTGGGAAATGTATATCTGCCACCATAAACTTAACCACTTCACAACGCTTAAAGTTTTCTAATGACTTCAGAAGGTAAAAGTAACAAACGTAACTACTTGAATTTTGGAATAAAATTATCAACATTTGAAAAATCGGTATAAGTCAGTAAACCAATGTTTTCCAAATGACCAATACATGATGTTACAAAATCATGCATGGGAAAAATATCCATTTGAAAGGCAAAATAGATTAGTAGATTTTAATATATCTGAGTACCAAATATTCGTTAATATGGTTCCAGATTCCACAATGCAACTAAACTCTAAGAAACTACCATATATTGAATTTTTGATGTAGTAGCAAAGAAAAATGTCTACACTTATCTGAAAACTCTGCTAAAATGTTTTACCCCTCCCCAACTGCAGAATTTCCTTCATCTCCTTTAACTAAACATCATATTATTGCAGATTGAATATAACAGAAGATTAAAAAAAAATCTACCAGTCTCAGGCCAGCCTTTAAAGAGATTTATAGAAATGTAAAGCAATACCATACTTTCTATTGGAAAAATATGTGATTGGTGAATTTTAAACAATTTCTCAATTTTAATTTCTAATATGGTAATATGAATAGGTGTAACCCACATAGAGTTTGCCACATAGAGCCAAAACCTCTCTAGAGTCCTCAACAACCTTAAAAAAATACAAGAGTCCTGAGGCCAAAATGTTTAAGCGTCACTGCTATAGACTTCCTAGGAGGGAGGAGAGATAAACCAAGGCAGCTCTCATTTGCTGAGCATCTAATATGGGCAAGGCTCAGTGCTAAGTACTATGGGGGATCCGGCTCTTACAGACCTCACAGTCTGGTGGGAAGATAAGACTTTAGGGTCAATAACTGCACCAGGACCACAAGAGTACCACTGGAGAGGAGAGATGAAGTGCCACCAGAGTGCCACTTGGGATAGAAGGAAGAGGATCTGGAAAAGTCTTCACAGAGGAGATAACCATCAAGAAGCCCAAATAGAAACTGAGCATTTAGAAAACAAAACCAAAAAAAGGCAGAGGGCTTGGGGAAGGGCTGTGCCTGCCAAGCAGAGGGAAGTACAAGGGGATAAGAGAGCCGAAGTTTATTGGGTGCAGAGTAAACATTTGATTAGGACCAACTGAGATACATTGTACCAGATCTCATAGGAAGAAGTCACTTATGCAGTTGGTACTCTTGAAATGTTTGTCAGATGAATCTCCATATGAAAACAATGGTTGACTAAGCCATGAATGGGCGTAGCTGTGTCTTATCCAGTCCACTTCCCACAGTTGGAGGGAGAAGTTTTTATGGATAAAGCTGCTAGGAGGCCAAGAGAAGTGAGATAATTCATACGAATGGCAGAGCTGGGCACTGACCAAACTCCCCTCTCCTGGCTTCAAGGTCTCCTTCACCAGTCAATTTCTTCTGAACTCAAGTACTGGCTAGAATTCCTCTGTCCCAACTTGGAAATGACACTGAATGAATAAAGACGAGACAGACACAAGCTTTGAGATTTATCATTTGAAGCACTTCCTCAGAACACCCACACCCTGAATAGGAGCAATGAGAACTCAGAAATGAAAACACACTGCTCCTGTCCTCATAGTCTCTTGAATAAGACGTTCAGGGGAGAGAGACCCATCTGACTGTGACTCAGAGAGAACAGGGCTACTCTGTGTACAGAGCACAGAGGGGACCTCTGTCTAAAGGATGATGGAGCTTTCAAGAGGGGTGGAGAAGATGGGAACCATTCAAGAGACTTTTAAAGGATGAAGATTGATTAGATACTGTACAGGTACAGAGCACTCATTCACCAATTCAAAGACTCCTGAAGAGCTGTGAGTCTGTCTTCTTTGTCCCTGGGTCCCTAACAGTCAGCACAGTGCCTATCTCAGCAGAGGCATTCCGTAAACATCTGATGAACTGCTCTGAATGCAAGGGTGAGGAAGAGCTATGTACCAGTTCTCAATTTTTTCCACCTTTATTAAGGTATTTTTGACATATATGTAAGCTTAAAGTGTACAACACGATTTGATACACATACATATTGTGAAATGATTAACACAATAAAGTTAGTTAACACCTCCATCCCCTCAGATAATTACGATTTTCATTATGTGCAGTGATAACTTTTAAGATCCACTCTCTTAGAAACTTCGAAGTATGCAATGTCCAGTATTGTTAATTGTAATTACCATGCCATACATTGGATGCCCCAAACGTGTTCCTCTTATTGCTGCAAGTTTGCTCTTTGACCACTTCTCCCCATTTACCCCACCCCTCAGCCCCTAACGACCACAACTCTATTCTCTATTCCTCTGAGTTTGAGTTTTTTAGATTCCACATATAAAGGAGAATGTAGAGTATTTGTCTTTCTCTGTCTGACTTACTTCACTTAGCATAATGCCCTCAAGGTGAATCTATGTTGTTGCAAATGGAAGAACTTTATTCTTTTTAATGGCTGAATAATATTCCACTGCAAATATATAGCACATTAATATCTTAATGAACACTTAGCTTTTATTTATGTCTTTACCAAGGTAAATAATGCGGCAGTGAACATGGGAGTGCAAACACCTCTTTAAGAGAGTGATTTCATTGCCTTTGGGTATATATTCAGAAGTGGAATTGCTGAATCACACGGTATTTCTTTAGCATTGCCCTTCTTTGGAACTGGGATGAAAACTGACCTTTTCCAGCCCATTGGCCACTGCTGGGTTTCCCAAATTTGCTGAGAAATTTGCTGACAGGACTGTAAGAGGTCCATGTTCATCCCAATTCCAAAGAAAGCCAGTGCTAAAAAAATATTCAAACTACCACACAATTGCGCTCACTTCTCATTCTAATAAGGATATGCTCAAAATCCTTCAAGCTAGGCTTCAGCAGTTCTTGAATTGAGAACTTTGAGATGTACAAGCTGGGTTTAGAAAAGGCAGAGGAGCCAGAGGTCAAATTGCCAACATTCGTTGTTGGATCATAGAAAAAGCAAGGGAATTTCAGAAAAACATCTACTTATGTTTCACTGACTTCGCAAAAGCCTTTGACTATGTGGATCACAACAAACTGTGGAAAAGTCTGAGATGGGAATACCAGATCATCCTACCTATCTCCTGAGAAACCTGTATGCAGGTCAAGAAGCAACAGGTAAATCCAGACATGGAAAAACTGGCTGGTTCAAAATTGGGAAAGGAGTATGACAAGGCTGTATATCATCACCCTGTTTATTTAATTTATATGCAGAGTACATCAAGAAAAAATGTCTGGCTGGATGAGTTACAGGCCGGAATCAAGATTGCTGGAAGAAACAGCAACAACCTCAAGTATGCAAGTTCATACCACTCTCGTGGCAGAACGTGAAGAGGAACTAAAGAGCCTCTTGATGAGGGTGAAAGAGGAGAGTGAAAAAGCTGGCTTAAAACTCAACATTCAAAAAGCTAAGATCATGGCACCTGGTCCCATCACTTCATGGGAAATAGAAGGGGGAAAAGTGGAAGCATTGACAGATTTTATCTTCTTGGACTCTCAAATCACTGTAGATGGTGACTGAGGCCATAAAATTAAAAGATGCTTGCTCCTTGGAAGGAAAGCTATGACAAACCTAGACAGAGTATTAAAAAGCAAAGATCCATATAGTCAAAGCCATAGTTTTTCCAGTAGTCATGTATGGATGTGAGAGGTGGACCATAAAGAAGGCTGAGGGGTAAAGAATTGATGCTTTCCAACTGTGGTGTTGGAGAAGACTCTTGAGACTCCCTTGGACTACAGGGAGATCAAACCAGTCAATCAAGAAGGAATCAATCCTGAATATTAATTGAAAGGACTATTGCTGAAGTTCCAATGTTTTGACCACCTGATGCAAAGAGCTGACTCGTTGGAAAAGACCCTGATACTGGGAAAGATTAAAGGCAAAAGGAGAAGACAGCAGCAGAGGATGAGATGATTAGATACCATCAGCGACTCAATGGACATGAGCTTGAGCAAACTACAGGAGAGGACAGGGAAGCCTGGCATGCTACATCCATGTGGTCACAAAGGGTTGGACACAATTTAGCGACTGAACAACAGCAATGACTAATGATGTTGAACATCTTTTCATGTACCTCTTGGCTATTTCTAAGACCCAGTTTTGAGTATGCCACACATTATGTATGCTCTGGTCTGACTCCACAATCTTCCCTTCCCCACCATTAGAAATCTTGCCAGTTCTGGGGACCCAAATCTGCCACTGCAGGCAGCCTCTCCTTGACTGGCAATCAAAAGGTAGAAGGTGTTCAGTTTCACTGCAGACAGAGCTTTGTAGGCAGCCAGGACAAATGAGGGAGAAGCCTCTGCAGATTGAGTCTGTTTTACATTTGAGCAGTCTCTCTCATCTCTTCTCAGCATGCAGGGGCCTAAAGAACTGCATTGAGCCAGAATGCAGTTGAGACTAGACGTGAGCCAGCATCTCTGCAAGAAATGTTACAAACAATATACACGACACAAGACTGATATGATGCCCTGGAACTGGGGAAGCAGCCTACAGAGCTGATGCTGATCATCTCCTAAAGTCATGCACTATGCTCCTTCAGGATGGATGGGCGTGCTCCCCACCTTGACCAGAGTGAAGAGGAAGGTTTCAGTGATGGGTTACAGCAAGGGATTAGCACTCCCTAAAGAACGTATATTGTGTATTTCTCTCACTGTATCTATCAGCACTTTATGTGCAGAGATTCTAGTCTACCCATCATCTCTAGAAACACCCATATTTAAAAAACTTTCCCCTTTAGGGGTTTGGCTGCCAATACAAGTGACACCATAAGAGAATTAATTACACCTGGATGAACTTTGGTGCCATAATGCACAGAGCTGTGTTCCTCAGAACAAATGACACAAACTTAAGATGCAGGCAAGAGTCGGTGAGGAGGTGGAGAGATTCCAACAGGATAAATGGCAAGCCAGTTCCAGTCCCATGGACTTGAAGCAGTCTGGTCACCTCAAGGCTTCTGAAGCACCATTGAAAGGGGAATCTCAGAGCACTTTCATTTTTATCAACAAAGCTTTAAAAGGGGGATTCAGAGGTATAGTGGAGTGAATAGGAGAAGCAGGGGGCAGTTACGGAGGGTTTGAGAACTTATAAGCAAGAACTAATTGTACTGTAAAGCATCTATTTATCCTGTGAGATTCAGGTAGAAGGTTACCTGTCCTGGACCCCTACTTACTCAGATGAAATGAGGCCCATCTCAGCTCATCTCACATGATACCATTTGCACCATCCTCTTATAACAGACATAATGTGTCATAGTCGTCTATTTGTAAGACTGTCTCCCTATAGGACTCTGATGGATCCTGAACTCAGGGACTTGTTGGAATTATCTTTGTGTCCCAGGGCTGGAGCCTAGGACAGGGCCTGTGTAGTAGGAGCTCAATACATTTAGAGGCTGTATTTTAAGTGAAACTCAAGTGACAAATTGAAAAATGAACAATCGATTAGAAGTGGAAGTAAACCTAAACAAAACCAATGTCCCAAGGGGTGCTCCAATCATGTCTTTCTATTGGTCTGCTTTCTTCAGCAAGAATAATACTGTTTCATCTTGTGGCTAAGTCACTTCAGTCATGTCCAACTCTGCGTGACCCCATAGACAGCAGCCCACCAGGCTCCCCCGTCCCTGGGATTTTCCAGGCAAGAACACTGGAGTGGGTTGCCATTTCCTTCTCCAGTGCATAAAAGTGAAAAGTGAAAGGGAAGTTGCTCAGTCGTGTCCAACTGTTAGCAACCCCATGGACTACAGCCTACCAGGCTCCTCTATCCATGGGATTTGCCAGGCAAGAGTACTGGAATACGGTGACATTGTCTTCTCCAACTGTTTCATCTTAATTAAAAACAATTAAAACAGCTCCCGAAGGCACAGTAAATTTCAATCATTAAAGAAATAGACTTTCATAAATATAGAGAACTGAGGTTACGTTTGTTTCGTAAAACAAATACCTTTAAAAACAGGGGAGATGTTTTTAAGTGTATGAGCTTCAAAATTCCCAGTACCCAACATATCAGAAATTAGTGGCCTGAACCCAAAATACAGATGGTTTCACCCATCTTTCATTGTCCATCCATCCACATCCTGAAAATTACAGGAAAAATTCTTGCAATAAAAGATCACATTAAAGCTGCAAATTCCAATCAGTCAGGTCCCAAGATTTAAATGGGTTCCTCTTTGATTTCTAGGTAAATATTCTAGGTAAATATTTCTAGGTAAATCCCTGTAAGCCCTCAAAATAAGAGACCATTTTATTCAGTTCACAGAAACAAGCCATACAACACACAATAAACTGTCTTTTCAATAAACTTATGAAAATTTGCCTTTTTATAAGCCAAAATTACTATTCCCCTGTTCTCTTGGGTTATGTCTGTAAGGTCACTCTAGCCAGAGCTCTCTCTGAATGTCAAGGGCTACTCAATTAATCTTCTTATTTGCAGAGATTTGAAAGAATTTAAGTAAGGTTCAAAACTAACACTAAGCAAATGCAACTAAACTCCCCACTCTTGTGCAAATTCCACCTGCATTCTGTTCCTCTTCCCTCTTTCCCCATCTTTTCATTATTAGCACTTTGTCCCAAACGTCTCCTTTTCATTTCTTCTCCTGCTCTTCCTCTCTTTCTCTCTTTCTTATTCACCCTACTCTGCTCCCTTCCCATTACAGAGGGTTTGGCTTTGGGGTATCATTCAGTTACCCTGGAATATTTGATCTATTTCATCCAAATGACTGGGTCTTCAGCATCCTTCTACTTACTCCCAAAAGTGAAGAAAGAAAAGAGTACATGATGAAAATAAGGACAAATTGTGTTTCTCAATCTAAGTAGATTGGCAGGACTAAACATACAGGGAGAAAGTGGATGTGGTTAGATGTTCAGTTTGACAAGTTCTATCCATTAAATAAAACACGTAGCACTTCCTTTCATGCTACAGACACTTAAAAATGTTAATTGTTTCTATCATCTTAATCATTAGCTGTGCTGGTCAGTCCTATCCCCAGCTTATGCTAAACAGTCGGTGGCAGTGTCTTGTTTATATAATAAAGCAGTGAATGTTTGCTCTGAAGCTGGGGAGGGGACTGGATATAGAACCCTCAGTCCTGCTATGCAAGAGTGCACTCCTCTGAGTAGAAGGCCCACTCCCCCTCGACCACACAGGAGCAGATAAGAAGTAGGTAATTGGCAAGTATCTTAAAAAAAGAAGAAGAAGAAGAAAGGAAACATAAGAGAAAAGAAAAGAAAGGAAAGGAAAGATAGAACTTGAGGAAAACCAACATTAGAAAAGAGAAGCCACAAACTCAGCGCACACAAGTATTAACACCGAGGAGTTAATAGAGGATACAGACATTGAAGATTAATGATTCATATCTTTGGAAAGATTAAAGAGGCTATCACCTCCATGAGAAAGTAGCAGCTAGAGGCTTGGTTCTCAAAATGTGGTTCACATCACCATGACCTGGGAGCTTGATAGAAATGCAGAATCCCAGGCCTGTCCCCAGAATGACTGAAATAGAATGTGTATTTTGACAAGCCACTGCCTTGGAGCACTGTGCTAGAGGGCTTGGCATGGGAAATTTTAATCACTGGAAGAAAATGATTAGCAGGCAGGAATAGATTTAGCTGAATTGAAAATTAGTGAGTCAAAGCCCCAGTGGAGATGGTTTTGTTCAGTACGGCATCTGAGCTCTCATTGCCAAAGCTAGATATAATAGGTTAAAGGAAAAGATAATTTTCTTAGAACCCTGTACTTAGTATGTAGTTGGTAGTGAAATAAGAGAGCAAAATAAAGACATATTTAGGATCGCAGAGATTCATAAAAGTTACCCTGGGGAGCAGGGGATGGGGAGTGGATGTTTATAGGGGAAGAATTGTGCGAAGCACAAAGAAAATGAATCAAAGACTAAACAGTATATAAGATACAAGAAAGAGTAGTGAGTAAATGAAGTAGAAATCGAAATTAGATTTAAATAACTCCTGATGTGTGATTTTAAATTATTTATAACTAAAATCCCAGGTAATCTCAAAATGGAAGTTGGCAGAGGAAAAAGGGATGAAAGAAGAAAAAATTACTTAGATTTAGGTCCCAACCAGGAGAGAATAAAGGTATTGAGTAACTATTGAGAGTAATAGCAAAGTATGTTTAAAAGTAAATGTCACAAAAGACTTCAAGCTGCATGATTTCTCTTATATTTAACTCTGCTGCTGCTGCTGCTGTTGCTGCTGCTGCTGTGTCGCTTCAGTCGTGTCCAACTCTGTGTGACCCCAGAGACGGCAGCCCATCAGGCTCCCCTCATCCCTGGGATTCTCCAGGCAAGAACACTGGAGTGGGTTGCCATTTCCTTCTCCAATGAATGAAAGTGAAAAGTGAAAGTGAGGTCGCTCAGTCGTGTCCGACTCTTAGTGACCCCATGGACTGCAGCCTACCAGGCTCCTCCATCCATGGGATTTTCCAGGCAAGAGTACTGGAGTGGGGTGCCATTGCCTTCTAAAAGTCCAACTTACTCCACAGTGGCAGAAAGCATAACATTGAGTACTTGGGGCTGGAGAGGGTTGGGTGGAGAGGGAGATGTATTACATGGAAAGTGGTACAAAGCATTTTAGGAGTGATAAAAATATTCTATATCTCAATTGTGGTGAAGACTAAATGTGTATGTAAACTTGTCAAAATTCACCAAAATACTCTACCCTTAAAATGGGTATATCATATTCTACATAAATGATACTTCAATAAATTTGTTTTTAAAAATTCATGGTGTCGCATATACAACTGCAAAGAGTAAGTGTTTAAAAATTAGATGTACCATTTCCAAAGCACAAGAAGAATAAAGTGGATAGGAGGCATCTTGATTAACTCAACAAATACAACTGGTGAGAAAAAAATGCATAATGACAAAAATAACTAACATTTAGTTGGTACTTAACTCCTTCACAGGCAATGTTTTAGATACTTTACATATAATGATTTCCTAATCTCTGCAACAAGTGGCTCAGTGATAAAGAATCTGCCTGCCAAGCAGGAGATGTGGGTTCAATCCCTGGCTTAGGAAGATCCTCTGAAGAAAGGAAACGGCAACCCACTCCAGTATTCTTGCCCAGGAAATTCCACAGACAGAGGAGCCTGGCAGGCTACAGTCCATGGGGTCACAAAAGAGTCAGACACGACTGAGCGACTGAATGGCTAAGGCAAGTCAATGTGTTTACCCTGATTACAGTTATCCCATTTTATTGTTGAAGAAACTGAGGCACAGAGACCTTAGGGAACTTCACTAATGTTAAACGTCTGGCATAAGAAAGCTAAGGTTCCAAGCCAGGCCATGTAACACTTCCCTCTACTGCTTTTCATAAGAAAGAGAAACAAAGCAAAATGAAGGGAACAATTGCAAAAAATGTCATTAATCAAGCAAAAGAATGCATAAAAGGTTCCAACTCAGTATAAATACTTTTGTTGGTCCAATACTTAAACCTACTTTCCAGATGGCTCTTCAAGAAGCTGAGGAAGTGAGTTCCTAGCCCTTATTGGGAGGAGACTATGTATTGGGACTCCCAAAAGTGGATGAACCAGAATTAGAGCATCAACAACCATCCACTGTGAGTGAAAGAAACGCTAGACTGGCCTGAGCTACAGCATCCAGTTCCTGGAACTCCACAGCAAATACAAAGATACACACACACGCAACGTGCAGAACATCCGTACATACCATGCCTGTCCCAGCAATCATCTTTCCCTTTTGTTCCCGGGTACAACGGGAGGTGAATTGCCTGTCTTTGGACAGTGAGAAGAGCTCACTCCGGAGTGGCTTCTGGATGGAGTTACCTACCCTCAGGCATCACATAGCCTCCATACTTCACCTGTGGGGCCATGATTTACTTGTATCCCACTTTCCGGCAGAGCCTGTCACTGAGTTTTTGCTTTTTTCTTTGTTGACTCTGCGCAGTTCTACTTTATGATTTATATGACGGTGGACAAAATCACTGCATCTATGTGTTCTCGTTTGTTAAACAGCATCATAACTCTGCCCTTAGAGAACTGTCATGAGGAGAGTGCTTGTAGCCGTGTTTGGTAATATGTACATCGGTACTATCTCTTCCTGCTATGTCACATTTTTATTAAGCAGCTAATATTTATGAGGTAATAGAAATGACAAAATTGTGGTTGCCTTCCTCCTAGGATGTAAAGTCTCTCCTGAAATATTTGGGTAAGATCATCATATTTGTGGACTTCCCTGGTGGCTCAGACGGTAAAGAATCAGCCTGCAATGCGCAAGACATGGGTTCAACCCCCGGGTTGGGAAGATCCCCTGGAGAAGGGCATGGCAACCCACAGTGGTAATTCTTGCCTGGAGAATCCCCATGGACAGAGGAGCCTGGTGGGCTACAGTCCATGGGGACACAAAGAGTCAGACATAAATGAGCAACTAAGCACACAGCACATCATACCTATAACAACTGTGTAGATTTACTAAGTACCCTGTCTTCTCAGCATCAGGTAAAGTTATCACAAAAAGACAAGAAATAACAGCTCTATAAAACTCACCTCAGCTTAGACCGTGTCACAGCATTCTGTTTGACAAAAGTGAAGAGAGGTAGCCATTCTGAGAGCCACAGGGGGAGAGGCAGAAGCCTTAAGCTTAGGAGAAGCTTTCCCCAGAGACTGATTATAAATGAAAGAAGCTGCGTTTAGCCTAATTAAGCAAATATTCCTTTAATTAAGTTGAGGAAAATGCGAATTGTAAAGGTGGAGAAGATTCTTGGACTCTGCTCAGATTCTTGTCAGAGAAAGGGATGAGGAGGTCTTATTGAGGGAAGCATGGGGAATGACAATGTGAGAGGAATTCTGAGGCAAGCTTAAATAATAAAACAGCCAAGTGCACTTTACAAAGATATCTTCTTATTTTTTATGATAGAATATATCTTCAGGAGAACATTTTTTGATTTAGCAAATCCCCTTGACAAGCTCAAGTTTATGGGTCATATCTATTTGTACACTTTTTAAAGTTACATTTTTATTAATGGATTGATAGGGTCTGTTATTAGAATATTTAATTAAAAGTACACTTACAGTGAATACCAGTTTCTGGGCACCTACTAAGTCCCCGCCGTGTTGTGTGTTTATCTTTAACAACCCTGTCAGAGGTGTCACTATCCTCAGTATACGGATGAGGAAGCTGAGGGCCATAGAAAAAACAAATCTGTTTGGAGTCACATAGGCAACGAACAACAAAAGCAGGACTTGAAGCTGGACCTGTGATACAGGCAATGGCATGTTTATGATTCGTTGCTTAGAATTTGTCAGTAGTGACTTGATGCAGGGGCTTCCCTCTTGGATCAGACAATTAAGAATCCGTCTGCAACGCAGAAGCCCTGAGTTCCATCCCTGGGTTGGGAAGATCCCCTGGAGAAGAAAATGGCTACCTGCCCCAGTATTCTTGCCTGGAGAATTCCACAGACAGAGGAGCCTGGTGGGCTACAGGCCACCATGGGGTCACAAAGAATAGGCCATGACTGAGTGGCTAAACACACACACATACAAACCTGGCATAGGCCTTTGGGAAGTATTTGTTTAATTAATTGGCAAGAAAGCAATAAATTCAGAAGATGAATAATGTTAAATTTAGGAGATTATTTCAGATCAACTCCAAAAGCCTCATTTTCCAGAGCATGAAACTTAGATACAGAGAAGAGTGACCTGTCTAAGGAACAAAGTCAGTCAGTAGCAAAGCTGATACGAAAAGTTAAGTCTTGTGATCCCTGCTCCAGCTGTTAGAATAAATCCGTGGACAAGACCATGCACCGAGCCCGTGAACTAGTCTTTCAGCAACAGTGACCATGAGTTGCCCACCCTGCCTTTCCTTCTCCTTCTCTGGGTTCTGCTAGTTCTCCTCTGTTGCCTACAAACCCTCTAGAAGAAGTCTCATGACTGCTGCTCTAGCCCTAGTTAGAACCCAGTGTTCCAGCCAGAGTCATCAAAGTTTCCAGGCCTCTGTCTCCAGGGGTGTGCTGGTTTCCAGGCAGCGTCAGAGAGCAGTGTCTCGTCCCCAGCTCAGTGCCACCCTTGGTCACCTGGGCCCCAGCGGTTCAGCTTTTGCCAGGAATCTCACAAAATATTTTTTAAACAGATCTGCCAGCTTCTACCACCCTCTCCCACCCCAGTCCACAGTGAACCCCAGTGCTTTTATGGAAAAAAATAAAAGAATGAAACATGCCACCTTCTCTCTTTTTCTTGTCTTTCTTTTTCCAGACTCTGTCCCCACCCAACTTCATCTCTCTCTCCCTAGTTATGTATGTGATGAGATATAAATACAGATAGATATTTGCTCCTTGTGTGCATGTATGAATATGTATAACTGCAATAAGGATGTTGTAAGTAGTCAAATATTTTGTTATGCTTGGTATTAATTTGCTGGACTTTTTAAGGGTCAGTCACACAGTTAATGGCTACTACAGCTGCATTTATAAAAGTTCTAACCACCGGAATTTATCTCTTTGAGCTCAAGAAATTCAAAGTAAATTATAAAGCTTGAAACAGAATCTATCCGATCAAATTTCAGGGAGTGATGGAGCACCAGAGAGTATTTGTCTCTGTTTCTCAAGTCCCATAAGATGTCGCAAGCCTTGAACTAGACTTGGAATCAGTTGTAGGGGCTCCATTAACAGGGATGTATACAGACAAAGCCCAGAAGACTTCCTGCAACCATGAATAGTTAGGCAGCAGAATTCGCCAACTACTATCTGGCCTTCTGACAAGAAGTCTAACAGGTTTCTAGGTGTGTGTGTTCCTGGATAAAGTATATATTTTTTAAAAAGTTCCATACATTTATCTTTCCTTGACTGATCCTCTCAAAAGTCATGTAAGGCCCAGGTAGGTTAATTAATGATCCATCCAAAAAGCATGTATTCAGGGATGCAGAGTCAGGCAAGGACCCATGTCTTCTCATTTGGAGCAGCATGGCTTTCCTGTGTATATACTTAGATGCAGATTATCTTTTCACCTATGAAACACACCCTTTCTTATTTTACCCTTGAGTATCCCTTTCTTGTCACTCACCACTAACAGACTCCTCCATGAAAAGACATATGCAGTCTACTGCCAGACTCTTCTGTCCATGGAATTCTCCAGGCAAGAATAATGGAATGGGTAGCAGTTCTCTTCTCCAGGGGATCTTCCTGATCGAGACATTGAACCCAGGTCTCCTGTATAGCAAGGAGATTCTTTACCATCTGAGCCACCAGGGGAAACCAAGCTTACTATCAAATGGCCTCCAACTCTTTACAAATGAGTTTAATCCCCTTCTAAATCTCTTTTGATCTCAAAACAGAAATTAATTTAACCTAGATGACTCCCAGGAAAATTCCAACCTCTACAGACAGATAAATAATGCTGCAAAAACGAAGTTTCATCAACATGGAATTACAACCAAGAAAACCTAAAACGCATAACACCATTAATGTTCTAGGACACTCTGTAAATTTCAACATACAGTTTTCACAAGGAAAGAAATAGTGGAAGAGAAGAGAGTTATATCGTGTGTGTATATATGTATATGGTAGTTTTTTTCGTGGAAAAAATATTATTACATCCCTACATTTTAACAAAGCTTGAGAATAGAGAGGTAATCTTTGTTACTAAAACTTCCCTGGTGGCTCAGACTGTAAAGCGTCTGCCTAAATAAAATGCAGGAGATCCGGGTTCAATCCCTGGGTCAGGAAGATCCCCTGGAAAATCTTGCCTGGAAAATTCCATGGACGGAGGAGCCTGGTGGGCTACAGACGAGGGGGTCACAAAGAGTCGGACACGGCTGAGTGACTTCACTTTCACTTTGTTCACTTTCTTTGTTACTAAAGGGTACAGAGATAGAGTAAATCCAGTGATGTCTTCTTAGTCTGTATTTTCATGAAATTTGCTGTAGCATTTAAGATTTACAACCACACTGTCTTTCTTTCCTTCTATTATTTCATTCAGTCATGAATTTTGGATTGCTCATTATGTGATTTTTCCTTCTATTATTTCATTCAGTCATGAATTTTGGATGCTCATTATGTGAGGACATCTCACCAACTGAACTGTATTTCTTGCCCCTGTACAATGACTCCTCGACCTGCCCTGACTTGTCTTCACTTTCCTTCTTAAATTCTAGCTGTCTTCGTACCTCTGTTATCTTTGCTCATTCCTTCTTTTTTCCTTTCTTCAACGACATTAGCCAAGGCTAGTTGTTTTCTCCCACAATAATCCATCTCCCATGCATTCTCCTTCCGGCCCCTATTTACTCATTCTCCTAGCTAGTTGGTGACCTCCAAAGAGTCGGACACAACTGAGCAACTGAACAACAACAAAACCACATTGCCACTTCTCTCCTCTCAACCATGTACCAGTAGTTGTTTTCCTAGATTTGTCTATTTATTACTTGCCATTATCTCAAATACAGCTCATCCAAAGTGTACTCATCACCTTCTCTCACCAGCTCATCTCAGTTACGGTTATTTTTCCAGTTAGTCGGCCTGAAAAACTGGCATCAGTTCTAACTTACTCTTCATCTTCACTTCTTGTGATTTGAAGCTTGCCAAACACGGCAGTCTGTTTACTCCTCTCTATGCCTGCTGCCGTTACCTTGTGAAAGCTTGCTGGTCCATGTGTGAATTTTGCAGTGGCTTGCTTTGTGGCTCCTCAGTCTCTGGCCTCTGACCCCTGCCAGAAATTCTTCCTTCAACACCATTTTCAGCATGTTACTCTTCTGCTCAAATATCTTTAATGATTCTTCCTCTCTTAAATAATTCTGAAGCTCCCTGCCTGACTTTGAAGGCATGCCATATCATGATCTAACCCTGTTGACTGGTTTAATCCAAATACTACTCTACATGCACTTTCTGATCTATCCAGAGTGGCTTTTCTAGTCCACCATAATTGTGCCTCACACCTCTTTGGTTTTGCTCACATAGCTCTGATTTTCTGGAAGTGCCTCATTCTTGACCCTTGAAGTCTTGAAATTCAATGTATCCTTCAAGACTTAACCCATGTTCCTCTTTCTTTGGGAACCTTTCCTGGTCAGTCACCAGTTTGCTCCTAGATCCATCCTCTACCTTCCCTTGTGCTCTCTGTATCATTACTAGGAAGCTAGACTCCTCTGCCCTCCAGATTTTAGGTAGTTTTGGCCAGGACCCATAGAAAAAGAGTAAAGGGGAAGAGGAAGACAAGCAGCGTTTTTCTTTTCCTTCTCTTATGCTTCCTGTGATGTCTCCAACGATGATTACATTCCCTCCTTGGCTACAGCTAATATGGACAATCCCAGCTTCTTAAGTCTGGAAACAGCAACTTCCTTCTTTGGTCTTATCATGTGAAAGGTGGTTCTTGTTCTTTAGGTTGCCTCAATAGTCCCTGTTTGGTTTCTCAGCTCTTCTATCACAGGTATGACTAATTCCCTACACTGAAATTCCCCCTTTTTAAATATTTAGCATTTCTCTTTCCCTCTCCAGACTTAAGCAAGGTTGAACTAGATAATATGAAATATCCTTTCTTGCTCTACCAGTCTTTGTTTGTTACCGCATAATGTAGCCCTTTGCTATACAAGGGCTAGAATTGTGCAATATGATTATTCATTCATTAAACAGATGTCATATATATATGTGTATATATATATATATATATATATATATATATATATATATATAGTGCATTCACCCATATCAGGTCTTGGAGATTGAAGGGAGGGCACAAAAGACTGTTGGGTAAAAAGCATTTATACTCTTGGAAGTAGGGAATGGTATCCACAAACAAGTTAAGTATCAACATAAGATAGTACTTGGATAAAGGCAGGGTGAGTGCAATAGAAAATGATCATTGTCCATATTTAAACTTTTTGTCCTAAGAGATGAGGTTTTAAATATGTGCACAGAAGATGAAGTTTATGTCCAGAAGGTCATTAAATATCAATTGGTTTCTTTTCTCACTATAGAAATTGCATATGGTATTACTGAGGGATGGGAAAGTATAGAAAATCAACCAAAATGAAGAAAATCAAAAACTTTTAAGAATCAAACTCCAAGCAACCCTTTCAAAAATTATTAGTAGGATGCATTGCTATTGAATTAATAATGAAAAGAGATTCCTAAATTGAAAAAATATTTATTCAGCATTTATTTTTAACCAATGCTAGGTGCTTTTGAGAAAAAGCATAAATCATGTTCTTTGCCCTTGAGACATTTACTTACAGTCTAGTATGAGACACAAACAAGTAAACAAACAATAACATATAGCATGATAATGATAATCATGGCTACCTAATATGTACCAAAAATTACACTACTGCTTTACTTAAATTATCACAACAAACATTTTTGCAAACATTATTATCATATATCACATATTATGTTACAGGAAAAAAAATAAAAGCATAGACTTAGAGAAATTGAAGCCTTGTTTAAATGACACAGCTAGTGTGTGCTGGAGCCAAGGTATTTAAACCCAAGTACGACTAAATTCAGAGTCATGAATTACTAACTACACAATACCACAGAATATATCTGTCGCTACCAGATCATTGTCCTTAATAAAACCATGAATTTATATAGCAATAATGGGCTTCACTGGTGGCTCAGTGATAAAGAATCCTCCTGCCAATGCAGGAGACTCAGGTTCAATCCTTGGGTCAGGAATATCACCTGGAGAAAGAAATGGCAACCCACTCCAGTGTTCTTGCCTGGAAAATCCCTTGGACAGAGGAACCTGGTGGGCAACAGTCCATGGGGTCACTAAAGAGTCAACATGACTTAGCGACTAAACGACAGTAAGGATTTATAGACAGTAAAACAAAGGAGCTTAGACTACAATCAAGCTAGAGAAAAGAGTTTCATGGCTAATCTCATTTTTTTTCTTCCCTTATTCAGTAAGAGGTATGTGGGAAATTAAGAATGCATCTGTAGGACATTCTGATTATAGAAACACATTTTTAAGGAGGAAGATTTCAAGAGAAATGTAATGAGACCAACAGCAGTCTTTGGAGCAGATTAGCTGGAGAAAGCTTCTGTGGTCAACTTTGTTGAGAGTCCGTATTGGCTTTGCTTAAGGAATATTGCATTAAATTTGAACCCACTATATGTTTGGTTCTGTTCAAATGCAAAGCTGACAGTGCAATTTCTCAGTTCTCCAACTAAAACAAAGTCCAAGAAAACATCTGGTTAAGTATGAGACACTTTGCATTTCAACTAACTCATACTAAGTGCTTGAAAACTTTAAGGTGTGAATATTTCTTACCAACAGACAGACTTGACTGGAACTTATGTTTCTCTATAGCCACTTTAAAATTGAAGTATAATTAACATACAGTATAAAGCAGAAATCTTAAATGTTCAGTCCATTCTGTCCAATTAGTTTTGACAATTTTATGCACCTGTATAGTCACTCTCTCAAATAAAGTATTGAATATTTTGCCATCCCAGAAAGTTCCTTGTATCCTTTTCCAGTCAATTCTTTCCAAGGAGGAACAACTTTCTGACTTCTAGCACCATAGATTAGTTTCACCATATCACCCTTATGGCAGAAAGTGAAGAGGAACTAAAAAGCCTCTTGATGAAAGTGAAAGAGGAGAGTGAAAAAGTTGGCTTAAAGCTCAACATTCAGAAAACTCAGATCATGGCATCTGGTCTCATCACTTCATGGCAAATAGATGGGGAAACAGTGGAAACAGTGTCAGACTTTATCTTTTGGGGCTCCAAAATCACTGCAGATGGTGATTGCAGCCATGAAATTAAAAGATGCTTACTCTTTGGAAGGAAAGTTATGACCAACCTAGATAGCATATTCAAAAGCAGAGATATTACTTTGTCAACAAAGGTCCGTGTAATCAAGGCTATGGTTTGTCCAGCAGTCATGTATGGATGTGAGAGTTGGACTGTGAAGAAAGCTGAGCACTGAAGAATTGATGCTTTTGAACTGTGATGTTGAAGATTCTTGAGAGTCCCTTGGACTGCAAGGAGATTCAACCAGTCCATCCTAAAGGAGATCAATCCTGGGTGTTCATTGGAAGCACTGATGCTAAAGCTGAAACTCCAATACTTTGGCCACCTCATGCAAACAGCTGACTCACTGGAAAAGACTCTGATGCTGGGAGGGACTGGGGGCAGGAGTAGAAGGGGACGACAGAGGATGAGATGGCTGGATGGCATCACCAACTCGATGGACATGAGTCTGAGTGAACTCCAGGAGTTGGTGATGGACAGGGAGGCCTGGCGTGCTGCGACTCATGGGGTCGCAAAGAGTTGGACACGACTGAGTGACTGAACTGAACTGAACTGAGACTTTGCATAGAATCTGATAGCTTTATATCCACCCATGTTGTTTCCTTTTCAGAATATTTCATTACTTTTTATTGCTAAGTAGCATTCCAGTGAACAAGTATGCCACAATTTATTTTCTTATTATCCTGACTTGGACATTCGCATTGTTCCCAGATTTTAGCTTTTATTAATCGGTTTACTAGAAACATTGTTGCTTTTTAAGTTTTTTGTGGACATTCATTTCATACTTGTTGGGTAACTATGTGCAGATGTAATTGCTCAGTCATGAGGTACATCTGCATTTAATTTCATAAGAAATTACAGAATGTGTCTCCATAGCCATGTACCATTTTACATTCCCATTAGCAATGTAGGAGATTTCCAGTTGCTCCACATCATCACTGACATTTATTATTGTTAGTCTTCTTGATTTTTGCCACTTGTAGCTTATCTCTTTGTGGTTTTAATTTGTAGTAAGTATGTGATTATTAGCTAATAATATACATTCTTTTGTGAAGTGTTTGCCCATTTTTCTACATTTTAAAACTTTAACTCCTTTTCTAGTCTGATACAATGCCACAATATTTAATATGATAGCTGAAGTATTCACCTATTGATTCCAGAATAAACAGTGATGGCCTAGGTGGCCTTTATAGTATCTACTTGGAAATTAGTGGGCATGTTTTGCTTAGGTACACTACTTTACCACTTTCACTAATAATATGCGCATTTAAAAGCCGGAAAGAAGAGACCATTAAGACCAGGGCTCAAAAGAAAAGTTCCATGTGGAATCATTAAACAGTTTACTAACCAGCTGCTCATGGTGATGAGCCCATTCTGTTTTATTAGGAAAGGTTTTTTGTAAAAAACAGTCCTGCATGCATGCTAAGTCCCTTCAGTGGTGTCTGACTCTTTGCGACCTTATGGACTGTACCCTGTCAGGCTTCTCTGTCCATGGGATACTCCAGGCAAGAGTATTGGAGTGGGTTACCACACCTCCTCCAGGGGACCTTCCAGACCCAGGAATCGAACCCATATCTCTTACCTCTCCTGCAGTGGCAGGCAGGGTCTTTGCCACTGGCACTGCCTGGGAAGCCTTCATAGTCGTAGTGACAGATAATATACATATCTTTAAAATAAGTGATATATAATCAACAATCTAGGACTTGTTGAGAAAAGGGCAAACTAAAGGTGATTCAAAGACCATTACACATATACGGAGGTTTATGAAAGTGAAAGTCATTCAGTCGTGTCTGACTCTTTCCGGATTGTAAACCTGCCAGGCTCTTCTGTCCATGGAATTCTCCAGGCCAGAAGACTGAAATGGGTAGTTGTTTCCTTCTCTGCAAGATCTTCCCAACCCAGGGATCGAACCCAGGTCTCCTGCATTGCCAGAGGATTCTATACCATCTGAGCCATCAGGGGTGCCCAAGAATACTAAAGTGGTTAGCCTATTCCTTCTCTGGGGGATCCTCCTGACTCAGGAATTGAACTGGAGTCTTCTGAATTGCAAGTGGATTCTTTACCAGCTGAGCTGGGAGGTGTATACCAATACACAAAAGTCTACTTGAAAGTACTCCCACTTTAAAATCTAGAACTATTTGAGTCCCTATTAAAATTAATAGGGACTGTTGTGGATTTTAACCAATTGAATATAAGAATCATCAGTTCAGTTCAGTCGCTCAGTTGTGTCCAGCTCTTTGTGACCCCATGAATCGCAGCATGCCAGGCCTCCCTGTCCATCACCAACTCCCGGAGTTTACCCAAACTCATGTCCATCGAGTCGGTGATGCCATCCAGCCATCTCATCCTCTGTCATCCCCTTCTGCTCCTGCCCCCAATACCTCCCAGTCTCAGGGTCTTTTCTAATGAGTCAGCTGTTTGCATGAGGTGGCCAAAGTATTGGAGTTTCAGCTTCAGTCCTTCCAATGAGCACCCAGGACTGATCTCCTTTAGGATGGACTGGTTGGATCTCCTTCTTTCTTCATGTACTTGCTAGGGAGGAGAGTGATAATACCAGGCTTTAAGAGTCTGTGGCCTGCCTGAACTCAGTTCCATAAAGACTCCTTTGTAAAGATCCAGAAACTGATTATATTTGTGGGAACTAAAGCTGGATTATTGAGTACACAACATAATTAACAGATTTTGAACCTTAGAAACCTTCATTATGCTAAAAATCCCACATCATCTTCTGAAGCTAAAAATAAAAAAATAAAGTATGGCTCTATTTATTAATTTATTGCAATAATTGCATCATCTCTGCCTTTGAATACTCTTAGGCTAATGGAGTGCTGAAGCATGATGCAGAGAAAGATTCATAATAGTTTTTCTTGTAGGGAAATCTCTGCATGTGGACATGTATGCCACTGTGAATGAAACTTTCTATACCTGTGTGATTGCCTCTTTCAAGCACTGTGTGCCCATGTCGGGCTGTGTGTGTACAGACTACAGACTGGTGTTTCTGGGCGTAGTTTCATGCTTCTGTGCAGGTATGTAGACACCACTGCATTGCTGTAGTTCTGTGTGTACAAGAAAACTTACACTCTACTGAGTATATGGTCAATAAATATAAATATTAAGGATCTAATAATTGCAAATGACATGAAATCAAACTGAAAATCATTTAAGTGAAAAAAGAAATTTACTGACTCATTTAACTGAATTGTGCAGAGTTAGCTTTAAATTCGCATTTGGGATGGGGAGAAGTAGGGAACCACACGTAGTGGTGACTAATTCTTAACATAGTGCTGCTAAGTAAGAATGCCTAAGATTCCCTGACCTGGAGTTCTTGCTTTTGGTTAGCTGATCTGGGAGCCTTCACTGAGTTCCCAATTTGAAACAGTGGCCACCCAGGGAATCAAACTTCTTTAAGCCCTAATTTAATTTCCTGCCATATTTCTTGAGTCACTGGCTTGGCTCTTACTAACTGTAGATAAGAAAATCTGTTATTTTTCTCAACACTAAAACTCTGGGGTCCCTAAGCACTCAGATATCTTAAATTTTAGGCTACAGATAGAACTAGTTTTTAGAGCTAAACTTGTCTTGTCATTCTCCTTCCTATTTCTATTTTTATTGTATGTTTATATAATTTAAATTTTTAATTGAGATTATTATTGATTCACAGATGGTCATAAGAGAAAACACAGAGATATTCCCCAAGATACTTTTCCCATTTTCCCCATTAGTAACATTTTGCAAAATTATAATATAATCGGAATATGGGCTGTGATATAATGTGTGAATCTTATTCCAATTCCTCCAGTATTACTAGTGATTATTTTTGTGGTGTGTGGTGTTTGTGTGTGTGAGGTGTGGCAACCTTTCTTCCATTTAAATTCCTTTATCATCCTCACTTTTAAATATTATCACCCTGAGTTTTAGACGATGTTACAATTTTCATTCTATTATCCTTTCAGTTCAGTTCAGTCACTCAGTCGTGTCTGACTCTTTGCAACCCCATGAATCCCAGCACGCCAGGCCTCCCTGTCCATCACCAACTCCTGGAGTTCACTCAGACTCACATCCATCGAGTCAGTGATGCCTTCCAGCCATCTCATCCTCTGTCGTCCCCTTCTCCTCCTGCCCCAATCCCTCCCAGCATCAGAGTCTTTTCCAATGACTCAACTCTTCGCACAAGGTGGCCAAAATACTGGAGCTTCAGCTTTAGCATCATTACTTCCAAAGAACACTCAGGGCTGATCTCCTTTAGAATGGACTGGTTGGATCTCCTTGCAGTCCAAGGGACTCTCAAGAGTCTTCTCCAACACCACACTTCAAAAGCATCAATTCTTCAGCACTCAGCTCTCTTCACAGTCCAACTCTCACATCCATACATGACTACTGGAAAAACCATAGCCTTGACTAGATGGACCTTAGTCAGCAAAGTAATGTCTCTGCTTTTGAATATTCTATCCAGGATGGTCATGACTTTTCTTCCAAGGAGTAAGCATCTTTTAATTTCATGGCTGCAATCACCATCTGCAGTGATTTTGGAGCTCCCCAAAATAAAGTCTGACACTGTTTCCACTGTTTCCCCACCTATTTCCCATGAAGTGATGGGACCAGATGTCATGATCTTCATTTTCTGAATGTTGAGATTTAAGCCAACTTTAAAGAAGAGAGGGATAGTCTATTGTATGCACTCATATTTTTGCCCTTTTTGTTATTTCTTTCCTCCCTAATACTCTCAAGAATTTTCTTTTTTTCTGGCTTCCTTTCTAATTGAAGCAATTTCTTTAATTGATCTTTAAGAGTAGGTCTATTAGCGTCAGATTTTCCTAAATTTTCTTCATCAGAGAATGTCTTAATTTCCTATTTTTTTAAAGGATAGTTTCACCTGATAAAAGTATGCTGTTGACAATGCTTTCTTTTAACACTTGGAAAGGGTCTCTATGGCTTCATATGAGAAATCTATGGCCATTCAGATCAGTGTTCCTCAATAAGAAATGCCTCACTTCTCTCTTTTTTGAAAACTAGAGATTTTGTTTTTAGCTTTCAGTTGTTTAATTGTGAAGTGTCTAGTGTGGCTTTGGGAGAAGTTATCTTGCCTGTGATTTGTTCAGCTTCCTGAATATGTTTTAAGTTTCTGTTTTTGCCAAATTTGGAGACTTTTAAGATGTAATGTCTTTGAATACGCTTTCATGCTCATTCTCTTTTCCTCTTTTCTGAAACTCTGATGTTATGACTGGTGATATTTTTGTTATGGTCATATACAAATCCCTGAGGCTCCATTTTGTTTTCTTATTTTCAAAAAAAAAAATCAGAAATACTGATTTCTCTTGTTCAGATTGGGTGAATTCTACTGATGTGTTCTCAAGTTCTCTGATTCTGTTCTCCATCACTTCCCTGCTTCTATTCAGTTCATCCAATAAGTTGTTTTTGTGTGTGTCTGACATTTTATCTTTCAGTTCTTTAAATTCCACTTAGCTCTTTTTTGTAAATTCCATTTCTTTGCAGAAGTTTTCTAGTTTTTCATTTGCTTCAGGAGAATTTGTAATTGATGCTGTGTTACTTTCGTGTGGCTGCTTTCAAATCTTTGGCAGATAATCTCAACATCAACATCCTATTCATCTCCAAGTTGATGTCAGTTGATTGTCTTTTTCAAACAAGTTGTGATTTTCTAAATTGTAAGTATGATGAGTAATTTTCTGTTGTACTCTAGACATTGTTTTTATTATGTTAGGGGAATCTAGGTCCTATTGCAATCTTTTTAGACTATCACTTTGTAGATTAAGTGATCTTTGTAGATCACTTTTTAGATTAAGCATGCAGATAGGTCCTGGCCTACTTTTTTGTGCTGTGGTTCTAGCACAAAATTATTATTTTGTGATAATGCAATTTGCATAGTACTTTCAATGTTACTTTTGCCTGTTCAGTTTATGTGACGTTATTGGGGTTGGTCCCTGCTAGTGCTAGCTGAGGTGGTAGATTTCACCAGGCTGGGCCACTGAGTGCCTCTTGCTGACAGAGGGGAGTTTCAGGCCTGTGGACACCAAATGGTCTCCTGTCCAGGCACTTGTTGTGGTATGACCCCCGCTAATTCCATGCTCCTCAGGTCCCCAGTATTTCGGGGCAGGAAATGGGAGTCTCAGATTCTTATTCTTAAAGGCTTGCCAGGCAAGGCCTCTTCTTTAGGCTGATTTTTCCTTCCTGCTTCCTCCCACCCACCCTGATGTCCCTGGGGAAGGGAGGAAATCCTTAAGTCAGGTTAGCAAGCCCACTCCCTCAGCTGCTCCAGATCAGTCCCTCTTGCTGGTGATATCCAACATACCTGATGTTGTCAGAGAGACTGCCATTTAATCTAGGGAAGAAGGAGCCTACCTCTGGGCTGCCTTCTGCTGCTAAGGTTGGAGGTCAGGAAATCCTGGGACTCCTTTTTCTGTTTCAGTGGAAGGGGGGCTTTGTAAGGAATCTTTTCACTGTGTTTTTCCCTCCAGTCCTGGGTTTCTAAGTGAGGTCGGTTTTTCTTACTACCTTTTAGAGCTCTCCTTTTGGTTGCCTCTTACTGAATAATGTAAGAGGGTTTACATGTGCTTAGCAATGAGGAATACAATGTATGTCATATTCTCCAGGTGTCATTCTCTTTTCACCAATAAACCAGCTTTAATCTTAGCTGGTCTCTTTATTATAGAGCTTTGACAGAGGCCATATGATAGCCAGTAGACTTTAACATCATGAAAAGTATTGTGTACTTCCCAGAAGAGTGGAGGAACTTTCTCTGCCTTTCATCCAACTCACCCACATCTACTTTTCTTGCTGTTGTTGTTCAGCCACTTGCAACATCTCCCTTTTTGAATTAATTTCTATATCCCTTAGGACCATGACATAAGCAAAATGAACAGGCTAACTAAAATTTTTAAAGGATTTTATTGTAAGAAGATGGATCGTTCTCAGAATTGAAAAAAAGAGGGGAACATGTGAAAGAATCAGGTTTGATATGCCATAAATAGGCAAGCCCAGAAGTCTCAGTAAGACAAACATCCTGAGAACTTCATCAGTCTCACCACTGAAATAAATGAAGAGGAAACCTTTTTTTTCCTTTTGGGGGTTATACTATAAGACTCAAACTACCAGAAAAAGGAGACCCTATGCCTGTATTTGTCATAAACTTAATCCTTGATCCAAAGAAGGCAGAGCTCTCTGATTAACAGCCTTTCTAAGATGATGCATGATGGAGGAGAGATAATTCCTTAAGAGAATTTTACAGGGCCCCATCAGTCCCTTACACTTACTAATTAGTTCTCTTATTTGTAGTCTTGTCTATACCCCTAAATTCTGCCACTACATTTTCTTCTATAATAAAGTCTAACTAATTGATCTTGTCAAGATTCTTCACATTCCAAGTGATAGAAATTCAACTCAACTTAGCACATGTATACAAAGTAAAGGCATTGACTTAGATAATTAGGAAGTTCGCAGGAAAACCTCAGCCACAACTGGCTCTAGTGATTCAAATCGAGTAACTAAGATCCAGCCAATCCTTCTCTCCGATGCTCTCCACTCCTTGACGCTTCCTCAAATGTAGGATAAGTTGGCTCCTTACCATGATTTCCTATCACAAGATCTTCATGACTTGGTACTCCTCTAACCTTACCTCCTGCATTTTATAAATCTGACTTCCGATCCTGGCAACTCAGACTCCACATATTCCACAAAGATGCTGTACCCGGAACCTTTTGTCCACCCGGCCCTAGAACCCATTGCTTACCTTACTAACTTCTCTGATCCTCTCCTTCCTGAAGCTGGGGAAATTCCCCTTCCTCCCTGCAGATTTGTTACATTATAAGTTACTTCTCATGAAATTTACATGATGTCCTAATTTGTCCTTATGGATTGATCTAAGGATACAATGACAATAGTAGGTAATGTGTAAAAGCCTCTGGAGCCAGACCGTCCAGGTTGAATCCCAGCTACACAGCTAGACTACATGCCATTAGCGAGATTATGAAACCTTTCTGTGCCTCAATTTCCTCATTTGTAAAACTGAAACCAGCCGATCCTAAAGGAAATTAACCCTGAATATTCATTAGGAGGACTGCTGCTGAGGCTGAAGCTCCAATACTTTGGCTACCTGATACAAAGATCTGACTCACTGGAAAAGACATGCTGGGAAAGACTGAAGGCAAAAGAAGAAGGGAGTGGCAGAAGATGAGATGGTTAGCTAGCATCACTGACTCAATGGACAGGAATTTGAGAAAACTCTGGGAGATGGTAGAGGACAGAGGAGCCTGGCATGCTGAAGTCCATGGGGTCTCAAAGAGTCGGGACATACTTTGAGACTGAACAACAACAACAACAAAACTGAAACAATAATACTATCTCTGTCACTGAATTTCTATATTTACTTGAGTTTATACATGTGAAGTGCTTAGAACTGTGAGTAGTAGTCTTTATTCTAATTTCTATCATTAAGATCTCCTTATATGCTAGACACTTGGAACTATGTCATGTAACGCAACAGTCCTGTGAGTTAGAAAATATCATTATCCACATTTTAAATATTAGGAAACTGAAGCTTGAAGAGGTTAAATAACCTTCTGAGGTCACAGGGCTAGCAAGTGATGAAGCCACAGCTGGCACATATCTGTTCTGGGACATCCTAATGATCTTGGAGTTTCAGCGCCAGTGCTCAAAGGGGCAAAACTAGATATGCTCACAGAAGGAGGATTGTCTCCACAAGACTTCCTGAGTCTGTTGGCTACATCTTACTCATGAACTGGTCTCTGCACATCTGAGTCTTTTTCAAAGCCTCTGAGTGTGTCTTCTAGTTAATCTATTTTCAGATCCATTTCACCAAATCAGCCTGAGCAGCAAAAGCATAAATCACCCACCGCTTCCCCAACCTAAGGGATAAAAACGGAATGTGTGTTTTAAATACAGCTGTTGTAAGTTAGCCACATTCTGGATAAATTAGCTTTACAGGCCATCTATTGCTTTCCTAAGGAAGCATCAGGAGAAGGCAATGGCACCCCACTCCAGAACTCTTGCCTGGAAAATCCCATGGACGGAGGAGCCTGGAAGGCTGCAGTCCATGGGGTCGCTGAAGGTTGGACATGACTGAGCGACTTCACTTTCACTTTTCACTTTCATGCATTGGAGAAGGAAACGGCAACCTACTCCAGTGTTCTTGCCTGGAGAATCCCAGGGACGGGGGAGCCTGGTGGGCTGCCATCTCTGGGGTTGCACAGAGACGGACAAGACTGAAGTGACTTAGTAGTAGTAGTAGTAGTAGTAAGGAAGCATCAGCTTAAAAAAAAAAAAAGAGAGAAAACAGCACTAAGGATTAGTTTTATTAGAACAGTTTCATGATGTGTGCCTCTTTGTTGAGGATTCTTGTTTGTGGAGACTACATCAATCCTAGTAGTACCTTGACCCTTCTAAATTCATTGATTCAGTATGATACTTCATGAACCCCACAGAGTGGTCCATATACAGATATGTATACATACAGAATAACTGAGTCAGTTACGTTGGGTGTTTGGTACTATGCTTTAATAGCTATCTAAATTCTTCACATTCTACCTGACTATTACACTGTCAACTGAGGCCAAACTACACTGTGGAGACTCTTTGTGTCCCACGATTATACTCCTTGAACACACAGAAGTAGTCCATTATTAAACTGGTCAGAGCTGGCTTCAAGAAAGCAAAATATGGGGTGATGGAAAGATCCCAAGCTTCTAGGTTAAAACCTTGGCTCTAAAAAATATTTAAATCACTTGTCATCTCTGATGCCTCATTCTAATATGAGTTATATAGGTGAGGGTGGTACTAGTGGTAAAGAGCCTGCCTTCCAATGCAAGGGATGTAAGAGACACAGGTTCGATCCCTGGGTTGGGAAGATCCCTGGAGAAGGAAATGGCAACCCACTCCAGTATTCTTATTTGAGAAATCCATGGACAGAGGAGCCTGGAGGGCTATAGTCCATGGGCTCACAAAGAGTTGTGTCCAACTGAGCAACAAGGTGAGGATGTATTCAGTTCAGTTCATTTCAGTTCAGTCACTCAGTTGTGTCCGACTCTTTGCAACCCCATGGACTGCAGTACGCCAGGCCTCCCTGTCCATCACCAACTCCTGGAGTTTACTCAAACTCATGTCCATTGAGTCGTTGATGCTATCCAACCATCTCATCCTCTGTCGTCCCCTTCTCCTCCCGCCTTCAATCTTTCCCAGCATCAGGGTCTTTTCCAATGAATCAGTTCTTTGCATCAGATGGCCAAAGAATTAGAATTTCAGCTTCAACATCAGTCCTTCCAATGAATATTCAGGACTTATTTCCTTTAGGATGGACTAGTTGGATCTCCTTGTAGTCCAAGGGACTCTCAAGAGTCTTCTCCAACAGCTCAGTTCAAAAGCATGAATTCTTTAGCACTCAGCTTTCTTTATAGTCCAGCTCTCACATCCATACATGACTACTGGTGTATTAGGTAATCTCTAAACCTCCTTTCTGGTCAACAGTCTATGAGTACAGAACTTACCATCCTGGTAATGAGTAGCCCAAACCAAATGAGTTTCAATTAATACTTTGGGGGTCAAGAGAAATTCCTGACATATATACATATTCTTATGTTAATACACATGTAGAAATATGGACTGTGCTTCAGAAATGAGAATAACTCTTTTGTTTTTGTTGTTTGTGCTTTTAATTTGTTTTACTGAAATATAGCTGATTTACAATGCTGTATTAATTTCTGCTGTACAGCAAAGTGATTCAGTTACATTGGGTTGGCCAAAAATTCATCTTACAGAAAATCCTGAAGGAACTTTTTGGTTAATCCAATACATATATCTATATATATATATATTCTTTTTCATATTATACTCCATTATGGTTTATCACAGATATTGAATATAGTTCCCTGTCCTATACAATAGGATCTTGTTTATCCATCCTATATACAACAGTTCACATCTGCGAATCCCAAAGTCCCAATCCTTCTCCCCCCAACTCTCCCCTTCCCCTTGGCAACTGCAAGGCTGGAGAATAACCCTCTCTTGTCTTCTATCAGTGGGTCCATCTCTTCTGGCATTGCAATTAATGTTTTATTTCAGTGAAATTTCTGCCCATAGCTGTTCACACTTTCTACCTTGGGCCACACAGAAGAGGGGTTGAAGGATTCACAGAAGGTGATGGGATGGTAGAAACGAGGCCACAAAATGGGTGAAAAGCAATCCTGTCTCTGCAAGAAGTAGCGTGTGTGATCTTATTATCATTCCTGATGATTTTCTTCTTTTATTGCCTCATGTCTAGACAAAATAAAACTGCTGCAGGATTACAAAATAATTTCCCATCCAAAAATCTTTTTCACAGTATAGCCTAGAGGGGATATTTTCCACTTTAATGATTTAGACCTAGAGAGATACGGTACACAAGCAAGCACCTCATGGCTGAAGCATACATCATATGCTGGCAACACATACAGTAATAAGCCCAGGGCCTCAAACGCCACTGTGTATGCGACATTTTTGAATTCATTCACTGATTTCCAAGGAATATTTTCATCCACAGCCTGTATTGTGCTCCCAGCAACTCCCCAGTCCTAATGGGCCCAAGAGAGCTTACAAAAAGCACGATAGAGGTGATGTCAAGCCGTTTACTTAGCAATGCTCCAAGGAGGAAGCTAAAGTGATTAATTCTTACACTGCAAAAATTATCCTTCTGGGTGGGGCAAGAAGGGGGAATCTCAAGAGCCCTTGGAAGAGTAAAGAGTAAGCAGGGATAAAAGTCTCAGGCAGTTGAGATTATATGTCTTCTTTGATATTCACATGGCACTGATGCTTTCCAAAGGTTCTGCCATCATATTGATTAGTAGCTTCAGACAGGGCAGCTCCAAAGGAGTAGGAGTGAACAAGAATAAAAACTTAAAAATCTGCCCTAGTCCACATATATTCAAGCTGTTCATCTGTCAGTATGGAGAGACTGTTTCCACCATTCCAATTAGGCTTGTCTGGGCCTCCATCATGTTCAAAAACCCATAGTAGGCTTTGTCATGAGAAATCCAACATTATAAACCAGCAGGAAATTTAGCATATGCGTTATTCCCTGGTGACTCAAACAGTAAAGAATCTGCCTGCAATGCAGGAGACCTGGTTTGGTCTCTGGGTTGGGAAGACCCTCTGCAGAAGGAAACAGCTACCCACTCCTGTATTCTGGCCTGGAGAATTCCACGGACAGAGGAGCCTGGCAGTTTACAGTCCATGCGGTTGCAAAGAGTCGGACACGGCTTATGCATAACCATTAATTATGATTCAAAGGAAATTATGTCATCACAGAGAGTTCATAAGAAAGAGTTACTTCAACTGCAAGGCGCCTTGGAGCTCTATTCATTCATGTTCTCAGCATCCGCGCATGTGTGTGTGTGCTCATTGGCTCAGTGGTGTCTGACTCTTCTGTGACCCCTTGGGCTATAGCCCATGAAGCTCCTCTGTCCATGGAATTCAGGCAAGAATACTGGAGTATGTTGCCATTTCCTGCTCCAGGGGATCTTCCTGACCCAGGAATCGAGCCTGAGTCTCCTACATCTCCTGCATTGGTGGGCAGACTGTTTACCGCTGAGCCACACAGGAAGCCCTCTCAGCATTTACTGAGGCCTATTTACTGGGCTCGGCTCTCCTCCAAGAAGGAATTACACCCAAGTGAGAGAGAGAGAAAGCATAAACTGCCGTACGGGAGTATTGCAACAACGGGAGAAGGCATGAACTGTCCTGCTGGGCCTCCTCTCATTCTGTGCGCTACTTCTCTATGTCCTCTGCTTGCTTCTGGGAACCCTTCCTTAAAACTGGCTTCTCAAAAGCTGAAGTTTTGCTGTTGGGTCTGCTTTGGGAATCCCAACCCAAGTAGGAAACGTTAGGAATTTTTTAGAAAGAAGATGGGAAAGGAGATGACACTAAAGGTAAATCAGTCTGGTGTGATATTGGTGCCTTTATACTGGGATTTGGGAGATACTATCCTGTAGCCAATTGGAAACCTTGGAGAAGTACCTCCTACTTCTGTCCTAAGTGTCCAAACACAGAACTTTTTATTTGGTCCAAAGGAACTACATAACTCAATAATAGGTAAGATTTCACTAGAAAAAAATGGTTTATTTAGGACAAATAGATCTTTTTCAAAAATCACACATATGCGTATGTCTCGGTAATATGCATGTCAAATCTCTTACTTTGATATCAATTTTTATAGCATCCTTCTCCATCTCATTGGCTTTGACATAAAGAGCCATCTATATTTTCAGAATAAAATAAAATAAAACTGCCTGGTTTCCAAGATCTTTGCCCTGCCTTAAAGGATTATATATTCTAATCCTTTTTTTTTATTATTTCCCTCTGAGTTACAAGACTCAGGTGTTTCTGTATCAGTTTTCTTAGTGGTAGTCTGAGGTGATGGTGAGGCAGGCAGTTGAAAGTGTTGACTAAAGCCATAAAACCAAACTTTGCCTTCCCTGGGCAGCTTCCACCTTAGGGAAAACAGAATGGAAAATATATTTAAACTTCAAACTTTTTAGAGAAACCAGTAAATCTTTTTGAGAAGCTTTAAAAAGCTTGCTGTGATGTTTCTGTTACACAATCTTTGAATTTTCCCTGGTTTGTCAGATGAATCATTCCCTTTTCACTGTATTTCCCTGCTGAGTTTTTGACTTAAAGAATTCCCTGCATAGCTACTCCCTACAACTCAGGCCAGGAAATTTTTCCTAGATATTTCCCAGAGACACAACTAGCTCTGTCTCACATATTTAATTGTTGGATCTTTGCAAGAGTCCTGAGAAGTAGGCTTGATTATGCCTCTTAGCGAACTGCATAATGTTCTCTGAGTCCACACGGGCTGTGGATAACTCAGTGCCCAAGCATAGCAGAATTTACCAGTCATCTCTGTCTGCGAACTAGTGGATCCTGAAATTAAATCTTGCTGTCCCTGACCTGGAAACTCAATGTGTATACAAGGAACCACCGAAACCCAGCCAAGACTCAACTGGGCTTTTGCCTCGGTTTCTTCAACTTGCTGGCCCCCACACCCTGCCTCTTCTCAAGGCCTTAGAAGTCTGGTAACCTCCTGCCAGTTCCATTCAGCCCTGGCCTCTCTGGATCCTGCCTCTCCACCTGACCTCAGGCAGCATCCTCCTGCTGCTGGATTTTTCTCTTACTGACCCCACCTTCCTACTTAGCCTTCCCATTCCACCTCTAACCTCTGCCTCAGCTTGGTGTGGCTCCTGGACCCTTGAAGGCAGACCACAACCTGCCCAAATGCCAGACCCCTACAGCGGATGGGTTGTCTCAGCCTCCAATCATTCAGTGCCAGGTTGGTACCCTCAAATGTAATCCATGGATTATGATGAAGGTATACCCAGAAACCCAGCATTGTTGCAGCCATCCTACAAATAATGTTTCACTGTGTGGATATACAATCTAATATTTTGGGATTAAAAGATGCAAACTTATATAAATGTTTAATTGAATCACTATGCTGTACACCAGAAACTTACACAACATTGTAAATCAACCATACTTCAATAAGTTTTTTTTTTTTTTTAGGAATTACCTGGGGATCCAGTGGTTATGCTTCCCAGGTGGCACAGTGGTAATCTGCCTGCCAGTGCAGGAAACACAAGAGACATGGGTTCTATTCCTGGGTCAGGGAGATTCCCCTGGAGTAGGAAATGGCAACCCACTCTAGTATTCTTGCCCGGAAAATTCCATGGACGGAGAAGCCTGGCAAGTTAAAATGTCATGGAGTCACAAACAGGTGGGCACAACTGAGCACACACACACACACACACACACACACACACACGCTAGTGGTTAGGACTCCAAGCTTCCACTGCAGGGACATGGGTTCAATCCCCAGTCGGGAAACTAAGAGCCTATATGCTGCTATGTGGCCAAAAAAATAAATAAAATTTAAATTAACAACAGAAGAATGATCAAAATTCTATAGTTTAGCAGAGAATTATTCTCTGTTGACTCCTATCCCATGCACTATACAAATATTTTCCCATTTTATAGATTAAGAACTGAAGTTTAGAGAGATCAAGAAATCTTCCTGTATTCCCATTATAACTGACAGTCAAAATTGAATCCAGATATCTAATTCCAGTATTTGTCCTTTGTCCCATTTATACCACAAAATGTATAAATTATGATCTTATTATTTAGAACATTTTGAGACTTAAAGCTCTTCTTTCTTCTAGTGGGGAATAGCAATTATACAAACCATTTGCCCTTGAAGAAGAAATGAAAAACTGGATCTGGATATAGATAAATCTACTGTAATTCTTGCAATAAAATGCTGTGCAATTGATAATTAGATTGCATCACTGCTGAAAATAAGATTATATTTGTTTGGGAAGTCCTTTAGTGTTCTTAGTACTGAAATATCATGTTTGCCATACAGGATGTTTATCTGTAGTACCTCAAAAATATATATATGAGCATTGATTAAAAATAGACCTTAGCCAGTGAAGGGCATGGTTAAATAAGCTCTCTAAGGGTGCGTTTCTGCATAGGTTAGATAAATGAGATCTTCCAGGGTAACAGAGTTTTATTTGGTCATTTTCCTGAAATATTAATGAATATTCTGCTTGCCTGAAAGAGTTCATTTTCTTCACCCAGGATGAGTATTACACTTTCAAAGAGCAAAAGCACTTTAACATAAAGTATAACACAGTGGCTCTTTTACAGTGTACTACCCTGGGGGCTCAGCAGTAAAGAAGTTGCCTGCCAATGCAGGAGACGCAGGTGTAATCCCTGGGTGGGGAATATCCCCTGGAGAAGGAAACAGCAACTCGCTCCAGCATTCCTGCCTGGGAAATTCCATGGACAAAGGAGCTAGACGGGCTGTAATCCATGAGGTCTCAAAAGAGTTGGGCATGACTTAATGGCTAAGCAGCGTTATAGATTTATAGCAATGGACTCTAACCCTCTGTTCTGATAGTAGTCTGCTACCTCTCAGAAACACCCAGTGCTCTCCACTTTCGACACAAGTCCAAAGATTCTGTCATTCTAGTTTCTTCTCAAGACCATGACCAACTGACGTTTTAAAATTTCTTTTCCATCTCATGTATTCTTGACCATAACTCTCTTCTACATACTAGCTCCTTCCTGCCTTTGCTATGCCTTTCTTAACCCGGGTCTCCTCGCCTACTCTTTACCATTCTTACATATAAAAAACATACCTGTCTTTCAAGGCTCAACTTAAATTCCTTCTTTTGCGTGATGTTCCATTTAATCTCTCCAGCTCTGATGTCCCTGTGATACTTAGCTCTTTCTTACAGTACAGGTCACAGGCTACCTTGTGTTTGTTCATTTATGTCCATGTCTCCTGTCTTTCTTTGCTGTTAGTTCTTTGAGGAGACGGACTGATTTTAGACATGAAGATTCATTTATTTTTCCAACATTCCCTAGATATCCGCCTTGTGCCTACTAATTATAGAAAACATAGACACCAGGAAAACACTGATATTGGATCATGAGAAAGAAAAACAAGAAAGTTTTGAAAAAAGTTAAGTTCCTTGTGTAAGACCCCTCTCCAGGGTATCTCTCAAATGCTGTAGATGGCACTCGTCATTCAGAGACCTCAGCATTTCGAGAGCGAGCTGGTTCTCTCCTCTGGTAATGAAAGTCACTTCTCGTAATGACATCCTTGTGGAAACTTTTGGCTCCAGTCCGCAGCCATCTTTGGATCACAACCCAACTACTAGTTTTAAAGGGCAATTCAACCACTAGCCCCAAGCAGAAATGCCAATGTCACCGTGCCCTTCTCCAATTCAAAAGAGTGGGCGTCATAGAATTCCAGGGCCATTCCAGCACCGAAATTGAGGTGGTGAATGGCATGCTCTCAATATACACAAGCCAGTCCCTGGAGGAAGTTGTCGCCCAAAAAAATTTCAACAGGCTAAGCACAGGATTGACTTTGGTGACAGTCTGCTTCTTAGTAAATCAACAAATTGTTCTTTCACCTGGGGAAAAAATGAAAAATAGAGAACACTTAATGTCGCAGAAGGTCAAACCCCATAAAAGGCCCATGTGATATGTGATCCAAACTTGCCATGTTGGCAGACGGAAAAACTGAGGTTCAGTAAGAAATGGTTTGCTCCGGGTCACAGAGGAAGCCAGGGGAAGCGCTGAGAGCTGCTCCACAACCAGACAGCCCTGAGTCCTAGTCTCGGGGTCTTTACAGTCTTCTTTTTGCGCCTCTTTTCATTTGTACCCTCTCCATACTTTTTTCCTCAGAGGCAGAACCTTATTTTTGTAAAAGCTCAGACTTTATTATTCCTTATTATATTCAAACCAGTATTTTATGCTCCAGATTTACCTTATCTCTTATTTTGGATTTAGTTTGTGTATACCCTTGCCTCTTTATAAGCTGGACCCATTTAATTGTGATCTTAGAAGCCAGGTGAAATAGAAAGACCTTATAGTTAGTAGCTGCCAAAATATTCTCTATGGGCTGGCAAAGGAGAATAAGCAGTGGGTGGACAGTATGATCGGTGTCTCCAGTCACAGCTGGCGGTGGGGACCAGGCCTACTCTGGCTGGTTTCCATTGCTCCTCTCGTGTAGATCTTTGGGCCGAGACCAGGGTTCAGTGCCATTCCTACTGGTGAACCCCCACGCATCTCGTGCAAGCAGCTACCCTTCTCTCTGGGCATCTTTTGCTTCTTCCTTTGTAAAATAAGCTTCCTCCCAGCCATGGCAGATTATATGTTATAATACCATGCTTTACCTAAATGCCAAAAGAAGCTATTTCATTTTCTATTTTCTCAGGCAAGACTGAGTTCATTTTCACCAGGGATTATCAAGCATGCTGTCAGCAGCTGAGATATAATATAAAGGAGCAGTCAGAAGGCCTGGACTTGAAAGCCCAGGTCTGACACCTGCTAGCTACGTAACCTTTCTGGGATTCTATCTGCCGGTCTGCAGACGTAAGAAGACAGACACCTTCCTCCTTGTTCTTCATTCAAAACCCACTTACTGAAAATCTACAGTGGACCAGGTTGGCATGAGCTTTTTGAGGTATAGCTATGTAAACAGTCCAAGTTTACATGTAATCAATAATTACATGTGATCAATCTATATAAGTTATGAAACACCTGATAGATGAAAAATATTACCAGTATTTTTATTCACCTATCACTTAAAACTTTTTATACAGCTAGCAGATTTACTCAGAGAAGGCAATGACACCCCACTACAGTACTCTTGCCTGGAAAATCCCATGGACGGAGGAGCCTGGTAGGCTGCAGTCCATGGGGTCGCTAGGAGTCGGACACGACTGAGTGACTTCTCTTTCACTTTTCACTTTCCACTTTCATGCATTGGAGAAGGATATGGCAACCCACTCCATTGTTCTTGCCTGGAGAATCCCAGGGATGGGGGAGCCTGGTGGGCTGCCGTCTATGGGGTCACAGAGAGTTGGACACGACTGAAGCGACTTGGCAGCAGACTTACATGAACCAAAGGGGGACAAAATAAGTGCTAAGATAGTAGAAAAATAAATGCAAACAAAAAGCATGAAACTAGCAAAGAAATGTATTCTTGATAGTTCAAAAAATTCGTGAAAGTTGTCATCATGTCATCTAAGTTCATCCTCTTGACTTCCTGATACTTATTTTATGACCTAAGATATTTTTCAATTTCTAAAGATGAGAATATTTCAGTTTTGCAATGTTTAGAGCCTCTTAAGGACATAACCAGCCCTGACACTCATAACTTCACTGAAACCCACTCAATTCACTTCAACCTTTGTTTACGGAGAACCCCAGTGGGTCAGAAGTAGGCCTCTAAAGTTGGCATTAATGACCCAGATGCTTCGTAGGAGGAGACACTGATTTTAATATCAGAATCCAAATTATTAGGCTTGAGATTTATGTCTGGTTTTGTATCTGACATTCAGCATTCTAAGGAAATAAACAGACCTCCAGCAACAAGGACAAGATGATTCAGTGTGTAAAAAGGGGGACTCTGTGCAAGGCAGTTGCAGAATCTGCTAGATTTGTCTCCCATTTGAAAGCCCACCAGAGAGCAAGCTCAGGTGGTCCAAAAGAAATTATACTCTCTTCTGCCACCAGAGGGCCCCACCACCAGGTAACAGGATAGAAAATTGCCAGCATCTGAGAGGACCACTGAGACTAGGATGTTCTACCTAGGAACTTGAAGGTGACAGTTGATGCCATGATCACCTCCCCTATGCCCTCTGCATGATTTTGGTTTGCTCCCTAGTTAAAAGCGGAAGTACCTCCCACATATTGGATGCTTAATCCTCACAGTGCGTGCGTGTGAACTCAGTCATGCCCAACTCTTTGCAACCCCATGGATGATAGCCCACCAGGCTCCTCTGCCCATGGAATTTCCCAGGCATAAATACTGGAATGAGTTGCCTTTCCTACGCCAGGGGATCTTCCTAACCCAGGAATCAAACTTGCATCTCTTAAATCTCCTGCATTGACAGGTGGGTTCTTTACCACTGGTGCCACCTGGGAAGCCCCAGTCCTCACAGTAATCCTGCGAATGAGGCAGGCAGTATTGCTGTTTTCCTCTTACAGACAAGGAAACTGAGACTGAGCATGGTCAACAATTGCCCGAATCACACAGCTAGGAAGGGACAGATCGGGATTTGAACAAAGAGTATCTGATTTCACAGTTCAAATTCTTAGCCAAAATGCTGTTTTCCCTGTTACCTGAATAACTTTAGCAGCTTTTAGTTCATCATCTTGGATGTGGCATGAGTTTAGAAAATGTAAGGATCATGCATAGTGAGACTCCAGCTTGTGGAATGATCAGTTTCTAGGGGAAGGAGCTCTTCCTTAACCAAGTGAGAACAAGCAGAGAAGGGAGGAAGGGAGAGACAGTAGAGATCAGTGCTGTCCCGAAATAGATGTGGCTGGCCTGCACCGCAGCACCCCCTCCCCAACACAGTATTCATCCATCACATCTAGAGCTGTGATGCTATCCAGATAAAGGGCAAAGGGGTCCCAGTTTGACCTGCAGCTGCTTTCAGCCTAAACTTGAGTCAAGTCTGGATAAGCCCAGACTTATACAAAGGGAATGCTCAGAACTGAACAAACCCAAGGAGTCTCTTGAGAAATAAATCAGTCTACGGAATAGCTGCTACAACCTGGGCAGAAATGCCTGAAACTGCATCTGACCTGGAGAGGAGGAATAATATTGAAGACCACTCAATGTCTTCCTTAGATGCCACTCAGCTCAGTCCCTGGTGATGTGTGCCCACATCCTAAGGAAAGAACTGCAAGTAAGCCTTTAAAGGCATTTTCACCCATTGTCACCATAAGGCTTTCAGTGTAAGTGGTTATACCACTGTAGGAAGGGGTAATAGACATCGGCACAAAGAGGGGTAGGGATTTTCTCTAACTGAGACATCAGCAAGAGTAGCACCAGTAGCAGTGGTGGTACCAGCTTAAGAGGGCAGGCACAGAAGTGCTCTTAATGGTGAACAGAAAGGATTTTGATTCCCTTGGTGGATGCCAAGGACCTTAGTCACAGAAAGAGGATGCAAAGCAGTGGGATTTAGAGGACAAGAGAAGAGCCCAAGAGAACCCTTACCATAACTCTCTTGGCACCAGCCACAGGGCATACCAGCAGCAAGTACGGTGATAAAACTGCCAGGGAAATGGGCACGTTGGCAACCAAGACTGAAGACACTTATTTTTGCATCTGTGGGTGTACCTCTGAGGATGCTTAAAATAACTGGGGAATGGTTAGAGAGGAGGAGAGATTCAACATCTCATTCTTCTTGAATTTCTAGGGAGAGACAGAAGTCTATTTAATCTTCATTAAAATTAATCCATCTTCATTAAAAATCACTTTATTTCTCACCACACTGAGGGCATCCAGTAGAAGATAAGATTTCTAAGAAATGTGACCTCACTTCATGGAGAGAGGTGAGATCCAAGAGTAACAACCGGGTTCCAGGGAAGCTCTCTTAAGGATGGGATGGTATCTCTTAAAGGAGTGACTAATTCCTGATTCCAGTAGATTCTTGTAATTAACTTCTTAGGGAATGGATGTTTGTGGAGAGAATTCTGCAACCATCTAGAGTTACGTTAGTTAGCAGGCTAGACTTATGTTAGTTAAATTTTTGGAAGCCACTTCCAGCTCTAATGTTCTGTGATTCTTTGAAAAAGTAAAAAAAAAAAAAAAAAAAAAATCTGGGATGAGAAAGAGATATCTGAGAATGATCTTCTTTCTGACATTCCATCTAAACTGAGACAAACCTCCCTTTTTTTCCTTGTTTTTCCTGAAATGACAGGAAAACAAGTGAAAATTCTCTCTTAATCACTTGGTATTCAGAACTAGAGTTCTGCAAATATTGTGGAAACTGTAGCTCTTGGTACATGTTTTCACAGCCATATTCACTTACAGAGTTGCTTGCCCTTTGCTATGCAAAGGGAAAAAGCAGAAGGGGTCTCCAGACTTCCACGGGGCCTCCAAATGTTTGCACTAAGGGATGTCATGAATCTCTTATTTTCTTATTTAGCTGTCACTGAAATTTATATTCTATCACCACCACCATTCTCTGAGTAAAGAATTGCCTCATCTTGTGCTAACAACTCTTTTTTAAATGCCCCATTGTATTCCAGGAAAGATTACTGGAGTGGGTTGCCATTTTTCCTCCTCCAGGGGATCTTCCTGACCCAGGGATCGAACCTGTGTTTCCACAACTCCTGCACTGCAGGCAGATTCTTTACCACCAAGCCACCAGTGAAGCTCACACTCTTAAGAGTGTTAACACTTTGGCTATATTTAGCTTCCTAGATAGTGTCTACAACAGAGCACTAGAAGTTTGGAGAGTATCAAGGAAGAGAAAGATTTGGGGCCTTGAAAATGCCCTGAGACCGAGACAGAATAGGACAATTTCATTCTTACTTAAGGAAGAGATTCAGCAAGGAATGCAAGCCTGAAGACTCAAGAGAGCCTGCTGAAGCTTTACTAGGCTTTGTTTCTTTGTTTTCATGAAGTAACATCTCCCAACCCAAACTATAATGCTCTATCCTTGTATGTTTCATCTATGCCTCCCTGTAAGTTTCTCTAGGGTATAGATCCAGAAGAGGAATTTTTGTCCTTGAGATTCCCACATGTTCAATTCCTGACAGATTGCTCTCCAGAACAGCTCACCAGTTTACACTCCCACCAGCACTGCACGGGGATTCTCATTTCCTCACAAATGTGCCAACAATGGTACCATCTGACTTCCTAATTTTTACCAATCTGATGAGTGTAAAATGAATTTCTTTGTGTTTTTAATTTATATGTCTCCGATTGATTGTGACGTTGAGGATCTTTTCATGAATGTATAGGTAATTTGGGTTTCCCCTTCTGTGAATTGCCTATTCAAAGTCTTTGCCAAATCCTCTCTTTCTGTTGTTGATTTGCAGGAATTGCTTAATTATTCTAAATATAAATGCTATAATTATCCTCTCCCAGTCTGTCTCCCATCTGTTACCTTTATCTGTAGTGTCCTTCACTGAAAAGAAATTCTTAATTTTTAACATAGATCCATTTTTCCCATTATGGTTTGGACTTTTTGGGTACTATTCAAGAAACATTTCCCACCCCAAAGTCACCAGTCATACTTCTAATATTTCCTTACTAGCTTATAATTTATCTATATATTTAGGAGTTCAACTCATTGGAAATGTTATCTATCCTTATTTTTCTCTATTCATTAAGCCACTTTTGGCAATATTAGATGCTAAAAATATCCATCTTTCCCTAACTGATTTATTATACCTCACTCCAGTACTCTCGCCTGGAGAACCCCATGGATGGAGGAGCCTGGTAGGCTGCAGTCAATGGGGCTACGAAGAGTCGGATATGACTGAGCGACTACACTTTCATTTTCACTTTCATGCATTAGAGAAGGAAATGGCAACCCACTCCAGTGTTCTTGCTTGGAGAATCCCAGGGACGGGGGAGCCTGGTGGGCTGCCGTCTATGGGGTCGCAGAGTTGGACATGACTGAAGCGACTTAGCAGCAGCAGCAGCAGCAGCAGTACATATAAGGACATCTTATAATTTATAATCCAAACTGAGAGAGATCTGAGAGTAAAAGGAGATATTATTTATAATTTTACTATGCCAACAGGCACTAGATTAGGACTTTTCTAGATAAATTGGAATTATCTAGTCACCTTTATTTTATATCATATATCATAAGAAACTGTTTATGGCTCTTTAATTTGTTCCATTATTCTATTTATCTGTTAATGTAGTAGGCAGCATGGTTTTCCATTATGGTTATGTAGTAATATATTCTACAGCAAATATACCCTTTTGCTTTACTTTTCCAAAATAGTCATTTACTTGTGTACTTTTCTTTTTCAAAGTATATGTAACACTCAGTACTTCAGATGTCTTTGCAGAAGTTTCAGTTACAATTCCAAGTGCAGTCTATTTAATCTGGGAAAATTTGACATCTTTACAATGTGAAGTTATGCTATCCATGAACATAGTTTAAGTCTACATTTATTTAGATCTTCTCATAAGCAATTAGATAGATTAATTTCTCCAAAATCATTTTATATGCTTTGTATTAGGTTAATATATTTATATTTTTAAGTTTTATTGATACACTGTGAATGACAAATACATTTTACTTATTTATACCTGCTGTGACATCACCAGATGGTCAACACCAAAATCAAGTTGATTATATTCTATGCAGCCAAAGATGGAGAAGCTCTATACAGTCAGCAAAACAAAACTGGGAGCTGACTGTGCCTCAGATCACGAACTCTTTTATTGCCAAATTCAGACTTAAATTGAACAAAGTGGGGAAAACCACTAGACCATTCAGGTATGATCTAAATCAAATCCCTTATGATTATACAGTGGAAATGAGAAATAGATTTAAGGAACTAGATCTGATAGAGTGACTGATGAACTATGGACGGAGGTTCGTGACATTGTACAAGAGACAGGGATAAAGACCATCCCAAGAAAAAGAAAGGCAAAAAGACAAATTGGCTGTCTGAGGAGGCCTTACAAATAGCTGTGAAAAGAAGAGAAGGGAAAAGCAAAGGAGAAAAGAAAAGATATAAGCATCTGAATGCAGAGTTCCAAAGAATAGAAAGGAGAGATAAGAAAGCCTTCCTCAGCTATCAGTGCAAAGAAATAGAGGAAAACAATAGAATGGGAAAGACTAGAGATCTCTTCAAGAAAATTAGAGATACTAAGGGAACATTTCATGCAAAGATGGGAACAATAAAAGTCAGAAATGGTATGGACCTAACAGAAGCAGAAGATATTAAGAAGAGGTGGCAAGAATACACAGAACAACAGTATGAAAATGATCTTCATGACCCAGATAATCACGAAGGTGTGATCACTCACATAGACATCCTGGAATATGAAGTCAAGTGGGCCCTAGGAAGCATCGCTATGAACAAAGCTAGTGGAGGTGATGGAATTCCAGTTGAGCTATTTCAAATCCTGAAAGATGATGCTGTGAAAGTGCTGCACCCAGTATGTCAGCAAATTTGGAAAACTCAGCAGTGGCCATAGGACTGGAAAAGCCTGTTTTCATTCTAATCCCAAAGAAAGGCAATGCCAAAGAATGCTCAAACTACCACACAATTGCACTCATCTCACACGCTAACAAAGTAATGCTCAAAATTCTCTAAGCCAGGCTTCAGCAATATGTGAACCGTGAACTCCCTGATGTTCAAGCTGGTTTTAGAAAAGGCAGAGGAACCAGAGATCAAATTGCCAACATCCGCTGGATCATTGAAAAAGCAAGAGAGTTCCAGAAAAACATCTATTTCTGCTTTATTGACTATACCAAAGCCTTTGACTGTGTGGGTCACAATAAACTGTGGAAAATTCTGAGAGATGGGAATACCAGACCACCTGACCTGCCTCTTGAGAAACCTGAATGCAGGTAAGGAAGAAACAGAACTGGACATGGAACAAGAGACTGGTTCCAAATAGGAAAAGGAGTACATCAAGACTGTATATTGTCACCCTGCTTATATGCAGAGTACATCTTGAGAAACACTGGGCTGGAAGAAGCGCAAGCTGGAATCAAGATTACTGGGAGAAATATCAATAGCCTCAGATATGCCCATGACACCACCCTTATGGCAGAAAGTGAAGAAGAACTGAAGAGCCTCTTGATGAAAGTGAAAGAGGAGAGTGAAAAAGTTGGCTTAAAGCTCAACATTTAGAAAACTAAGATCATGGCATCCTGCCCCATCACTTCATGGAAAATAGATGGGGAAACAGTGGAAACAGTGGCTGACTTCATTTTGGGGGGCTCCAAAATCACTGCAGATGGTGACTGCAGCCATGAAATTAAAAGATGCTTACTCCTTGAAAGAAAAGTTACGACCAACCTAGATAGCATATTCAAAAGCAGAGACATTACCAACAAAGGTCTGTCTAGTCAGGCTATAGTTTTTCCAGTAGTCATGTATGGATGTGCGAGTTGGACTATAAAGAAAGCTGAGTGCTGAAGAATTGATGCTTTTGAACTGTGGTGTTAGAGAAGACTCTTGAGAGTCCCTTGGACAGCAAGGCGATCCAGCCAGTCCATTCTAAAGGAGATCAGTCCTGGGTGTTCTTTGGAAGGACTGATGTTGAAGCTGAGACTCCGATACTTTGGGCACCTGATGCGAAGAGCTGACTCATTGGAAAAGACCCTGATGCTGGGAGGGATTGGAGGCAGGAGGAGAAGGGGACAACAGAGGATGAGATGGCTCTATGGCATCACCAACTCAATGGACTTGAGTTTGGTTGAACTCTGGGAGTTGGTGATGGACAGGGAAGCCTGGCGTGCTGCAGTTCATGGGGTCGCAAAGAGTCAGACACGACTGAGCAACTGAACTGAACTGAACTGAACTGATGCCTAGTGTGAAGAATGCTGTTGGTGGCTGCACCCATCCTTTATTCGAGTTATGAATCTATACCAAATCACACAAAAGGTCGTATCAGTTTCCACAATTGTTATGTAATCTGAAACTCTTTCTCCTTCCAGTACTGATACTTTATTGTGTTTCTTGCTTTATCACATCAGTTTTATTCAGTAGCATTAGGTAAACTCGGTGGTGACATAAGACTTCCTTGTCTTATATGAAATATATCTAAAGTGCCTTCTTTAAGTGAGGTATTTGCTGGAAATATTTCATATGTAGCTTTTAGCTAGTTAATGATGTGTTTTCTATGTCTATCTTTGTGAAAAAAATGTGCTATATATAAAATTTGAATTTTATCCAATCTCTACCTCTATTTAATTAAACATATGACTTATTTTTAATTACTTAATGTGTTATTTACATCTGATAATTTTTGATATGACAAAGTACTTTCATTTTTGAGAAAAACCATATAAGGTCATAATGTGTTATTTTTTAAATTATGCAGTTGTGATCTAATAATTACTTTGGATGTTGTTAAAGTGCTGCACTCAATATGTCAACAATATGGAAAACTCAATAGTCACCAGAGGACTGGAAAAAGTCAGTTTCATTCCAATTCCAAAGAAGGGCAATGCCAAAGAATGTTCAAACTACTGTACAATTGTGCTCATTTTACATGCTAGCAAGGTTATGCTCAAAATCCTTCAAGCTAGGCTTCAGAAGTATGTGAACCAAGAACTTACAGATGTACATGCTGGGTTTTGAAGAGGCAGAGGAACAAGAGATCAAATTGCCAACATTTGCTGGTTCATAAAGAAGGCAAGAGACTTCCAGAAAAATATCTACTTCTGCTTCATTGACTATGCTAAAGCTTTGACTGTGTGGACCACAACAAACAATGGAAAATTCTTAAAGAGATGGGAATATCAGACCATCTTACCTATTTCCTGAGAAACCTGTATGCAGGTCAAGAAGCAACACTTCAACCAGGCATGGAGCAACTGGCTGGTTCAAAATTGAGAAAGCAATACAACAGGCTGCATATTGCCACCCTGCTTATTTAACTTCCATGTAGAGTACATGATGCAAAATGCTGGGCTGGCTAAATCATAAGCTGGACTCAAGATTGTCAGGAGAAATATCAGCAACCTCAGATATGCACTCTAATGGCAAAAGATGAAGAGGAACTAAAGAGCCCCTTGATGAGGGTGAAAGAAGAGAGCGAAAACCCTGGCTTGAAACAACATTAGAAAAAAAAAAAAAAAAAACTAAAATCATGGCATGTAGTCCCATCACTTCATGGCAAATAGAAGGGGAAAAAGTGGAAGGAGTGGTAAATTTTATTTTTCTGGGCTCGAAAATCGCTGTCAATGGTGATTGTAGCCATGAAATTAAAAGACACTTGTTCCTTAGAAGGAAAGCGACGGTAAATCTAGACAGTGTATTCAAAATCAGAGCATGATACTGGATGCTTGGGGCTGGTGCACTGAGACGACCCAGAGGGATGGTACGGAGAGGGAGGAGGAAGGGGGGTTCAGGATGGGGAACACGTGTATACCTGTGGCGGATTCATGTTGATGTATGGCAAAACCAATATAATACTGTAAAGTAATTAACCTCCAATTAAAATAAATTTATATTTAAAAAAAAATCAGAGACGTCACTTTGCCAACAAGCATCCATGTCGCTATGGTTTTTCCAGTCGTCCTATATTGATGTGTGAGTTGGATCATAAAGAAGGCTGAGAGGTAAATAACTGATGCTTTTGAACCGCAGTGTTGGAGGAGATTCTTGAGAGTCCCTCAGACAACAAAGAGATCAAACGAGTCAATCCTAAAAGAAATCAACCCTTGACATTCATTGAATGACTATTGCTGAAGCTGAAGCTACAATATTTTGGCAATCTGATGCAAAGAGCTGACTCACTGGAAAAGACCCTGATGATGGGAAAGATTGAAGGCAAAAGAAGGGGGTGTCAGAGAATGAAATGGTTATATAGTGTCACCAACTCAATGGACATGAATTTGAGCAAACTCTGATAGAGAAGGACAGGGGAGGCTGGCACACTGTGTGCTGTGTGCTATAGCCCATGGGGTTGCAAAGAGTTAGACACCATATAGCGACTGAACAGCAACAATAACAATTACTTTGAGATTTTTACATCTATGTTTATAAATAAAATTGGCCTTTTTAACACATATTTTTATACAGTAAAAAAATCAGTGCTACACATAGGAAAATAAACTCCCTATCCTTTTTAAACTTTTCATCATCTAGGACACCTGTTTTAAAAGTACTATACTTTTTATATTTTATTTTAAGAAATTACTTATAAACCATTTAGTAGAGGATGGAGGTTGAAATGGAGGAGTGCATGGCAACCCACACCAGTATTCTTGCATGGAGAATCTCCATGGATGGAGGAGCCTGGCAGCCTACAGTTCATGAGGTCACAAAGGGTTGGACACGACTAAGTGACTAAGCACAGCACAGCGGTTGGAATGGGGACGTTTTTGATAATCATTAAAGCGTATGTCTGCAAGGCGGGAGACCTGGGTTCGATTCCTGGGTCAGAAAGGTCCCCTGGAAAAGGAAATGGCAATCCACTCCAGCACTCTTGCCTGGAAAATCCCATGGACAGAGGAGCCTGATAGGCTAGAGTCCATGGGGTCGCAAAGAATCAGACACAACTGAATGACTTCACTCAGTTTCTTTCATGATATTTGAATTTGAAAGTTTTTAATTTCAAATTTTCTATCTCTTTTGCTGCTGATTCAGAAATTGTTTTCAAAAATTTATTTCATCTAGATTTATCAGTTTACAGATCAATGGCACCCCACTCCAGTACTCTTGCCTGGAAAATCCCATGGATTGAGGAGCCTGGCGGGCTACAGGCCATGGGGTCGCTAAGAGTCGGACACGACTGAGCGACTTCACTTTCACTTTTCACTTTCATGCATTGGAGAAGGAAATGGCAACCCACTCCAGTATTCTTGCCTGGAGAATCCCAGGGACAGGGGAGCCCGGTGGGCTGCCATCTATAGTGTTGCACAGAGTCAGACACGACTGAAGCGACTTAGCAGCAGCAGCAGATCTATAATAGTACTTACTGTTCTTATAATCTCCTTTATATTTATAATTACATATTATACCTATAGTCATAATCATACATCTGCTCATTACATCTATAATTGTATCTTTCCATTTTGTATTTTCTGACTTTTTCTTCTTTTGTCAGTATTACTAAGATCTACATATTATTTATTATATTTAAAAATTAAAATTTGTTTATTTGTGCTCATTTATATATTTTTATTATTTCTTATTTCATTATTTTATTTTCCTTTTTATTACTTATTTCTTCCTCATGTGTATGAGATAATTTTAGGTGGTTGCTGTTTTTCTTCTTCAGTGGAAAACGTCTTTAAGTTTTTATTTTTATGTTGTTTAGTTGCTAAGACATGTCTGACTCTTTGCGACCCCCTGGACTATAGCCTGCAAGGCTCCTCTGTCTATGAGATTTCCAAGGCAAGAATATTACAGTGGGCTGTCATTTCCTTCTCCAGGGAAGTTTCCTGGCCCAGGGATCAAACCCATGTCTTCTACATCCAATCTGTTGTAGGCAGATTCTTTATGGTGAGCCACCAAGGAAGGCTTTTTTATTATTATAAATGTTTTTAAAGGACCAAATTTCCTTCTAACTCCTGTTGTTTCAATCTTTTAGTTCTTTTCTTCCTCTTATGGGTTTTAATTAAGTTTTCAAGGACTGCTCAACTCCAGGTAGGGTTAGGGTTAGTTCTGTCAGTTGTTGCTTTATACATTTGAACGTACATTGTTATGTTGGAAGCAAATATGTTATTGATTGTTATGTATCTTCATCTGTTGTTTAGGTTATAATATATTACATCTATTTTTTCCTGATGATGATTTTTCTCCATTTCTAATTTCTTCAAGTTTGAAATTGCTGTTCTGACTTACTATGAGATTGCGATTGCATTTGTTTAGTGTTTTTTATTTTTTTGGCTTCACTGTGTGGAATGTGGGATCTTAGTTCCCCAACCAGGAGTCAAACCTTGTCCCCAACTGTGGAAGTGCTGAGTTGTAGCCACTGGGCTGCCAGGGAAGTCCCTTATGCCTTTATTTTTAATCTTCTTATATACTTTTCTTTATAGATAACATAGAAGTGTTTTTAGTCCAAACTAAAAAGGTCTGGTTTTGGAGGGTGAGTATAATCCATTTAAACTGATTATAATTGTTAGACCTTAGAGCTTTTTTGTTTATAAAAATTTTACTTGTTTCCTATTTTTCCTCCCAATATAACTATCATTAGGTATATCAAAATTTCTTCTGGTTGCTTGGAAATTATGTATTCTATTTTTAATATCCTGAAGTAATTCTTAAAATTTCAAGACATATACCAATATTTAAATCACCAACAATTTAAAAGCTAATCAATAATTGTATATTTTCCTCAACCAGATCAGTTCCTTAATGTGCTCTCACGAACCTTTGTCTCCTTCTCCCTAAGCCTTAATGGTGTCATTAATAATCTATACCTACGTTATGCTATACTGTTTTTCTTTTATTAAGAGGAATAGAAATTTTACTGTTACTTGCTTACTGCAATCAGTAGTGCCTGACTCTTTGCAAGCCCATAGACCGTAGCCCACTAGGCTCTTCTGTCCATGGAATTCTCCAGGCAAGAATACTGGAGTGGGTCGCCATTCCCTTGTCCAGAGGATCTTCCCAACCCAGAGGTCTAACCCACGTCTCCTGCATTCCAGGTGGACTCTTTACTGTCTGAGCCACCAGGGAAGCCTCTTAGTTATCTTAGTTGTGTTATTTGCTTAGTTGTCTCTGATATCTAGTCTCCCTCTTTGCATAGTGAGAGAGCCCCTGGCTTTAATTCAGCACACAGTTACCCAAAATAAGGCCAAATTTCCCAGCTTTATTTGCAGCATGAGTATGTAATAAAGTTCTGGCCAAAGATATGTGAGAAATAATGTGTGCAATTTCTGGAACATTTACTCCAAGTGAAGAAATATGATTAAATAAGTGGTGCTGGCAAAACTGGACAGTTACATGTAAGACAATGAAATCAGAACATTTTCTAACACCATATACAAAAATAAACTCAAAATGGATTAAAGACCTAAATGTAAGACTGTAAACCACAAAACTCCTAGAGGAAAACATAAGCAGAACACCCTTTGACATAAACTGTAGCAATTTTCTTTTGAATCTATCTTCTAAAGCAAAGGAAATAAAAGCAAAAATAAACAAATGGAACCTAATTAAACTTACAATCTTTTTCACAGCAAAGAAAACCACTGACAAAACAAAAAGACAACCTTCTGAAGGGGAGAAAATATTTGCAAATCACATGACCAAAATGGAGTTAATATTGGGCTTAATAAATTGGCATTTTTCCCAAAGAGGAAATGCAGATGGTCAACAGGCACATTAAAATATGCTCAACATCACTAATCATCAGAGAAATGCAAAACCGCAATGAGATATCCCCTCACACCTGCAAGAATAACTACCATCACAAAGAACACAAATAATTAATGTTGGTGAGGATCAGAAGAAAAAGAAGTCCTCCTTCTGTTGGTAGGAATGCATATTGTTGCAGCCCCTGTGGAAAGCAGAATGGAGATTTCCCAAAAAAATGAAAATAAAGCTACCATACGATAAGGAAGCTGTGGTACATATATGGACTATTACTCAACCATGAAAAGGAACAAATTTGAGTCAGTTCTAATGAGGTGGATGAACCTAGGTCCTGTTAAACAGAGTGAGGCAAGTCAGAAAGAGAAAAATACATATTGGATAATAATGCATACACATGGAATCTAGAAAAATGGTACTGAAAAACCTGTTTGCAGGGCAGAAATAGAGATGCAGATGTAGAAAACAAACTTGTAGACTCAGCGGGGACAAGAGAGAGTGGGGCACTCTCTCTTGCATCATATACATTGCATCATATACATTGCCATAGATAAAATAACTAGCTGGTGAGAAGTTGCTATATGACACAGGGAGCTCAGCTAGGTGCTCTGTGACAATCTAGAAGGGTGGGATGGGGTGGGGAATGAGAGGAAGGTTTAAGAGGAGGAGGATATACGTGTACTTATGGCTGATTCACACTGTTGTATGGTGGAAACAAACACAACACTGTAAGGCAATTATCCTTCAATTAAAAAAAAAAAAGAAAGAGAAACTACCATATGGCCCAGCAATTCCACTTCTGCATGCTAAGTCACTTCAGTTGTGTCTGACTCTTGGAGACCCTATTGCCTGTAACCTGCAAGACTCCTCTGTCCAAGGGATTCTCCAGGCAAGAATACTGGAGTGGGTTGCCATGCCCTCCTCCAGGGGATCTTCCTGACCCAGGGATCAAACCCATGTATCTTATGTCTCCTGCATTGGCAGGCGGGTTCTTACCACTAGCACCACCTGGGAAGTCCCTCCACTTCTGAATATATATTTTAAAAAAACACTAATTTGAAAATATACATGCACCCCAATGTTCATAGCAGCACTGTTTAAAATAACCAAGACATGGTAGCAACTTGGATCCATCAATAGATGAATGAATAAAGATGTGTATATGCACATATGTATGTATGTAGGTGTATATATACATGTGCGTATGTATATATGTATGCGTATATGTATGTATACATACACACACACACACAATGGAATACTACTCAGCCATAAAAAAGAGCAAAATTTTGCCATTTGTAGCAACATGGATGAACATGGAGGGCATTATGCTAAGTGAAGTAAGTCAGACAGAGAAAGACAAATATTGTATGACATCACTTACATGTGATATACAAATATCAAAAATAAAGCACTAGTGAATATAACAAAACAAAAACAGACTCACAAATAGGGAGAATAAACTAGTGCCTACCAGTGGAGAGAGGTAAGAGGGGGAATGGGAAAGACAGGATAGGGATTTAAGATGTACAAAGCATTAGGTACAAAATAAATATGCAACATGGAATATAGCCAATTTTTATAATAACTGTAAATGGAGTATAACCTTTAAAAATTGTGAATCACTATGTTGCAGACCCATAATTTATATAATATTGTACATCAGCTATACTTCAAAAAGAGAGAAAAAGAGAGGGCATGCGCTTCCTTTTCCTTTTCTTTCATCTAGCTGCTTGAAACGTATTTTAGTTGTGAGACATTTTTGACCATCTATGTAACCAAAATATTTAAGAGGAAAGATTAACAAGATATAAACTGTCAGGCAACCTGTGGAGCAAAACCATCCCGCCAGGCCTGGACCACCTACCACTGGATACTTTCGTGAGAGAAAAACAATTTATCCTTTGTGTATTGGTTTCCATTGCTCCTGTAACAAACTGTCACAATCTTAGTGACTTAAATTTATTATTTATACAATTTCGAAGATCAGAAGTCCTAAAGACAAGAGTAGACAGGACTATATCCCTTCTGGTAGCCCTCAGAAGGGCTTTCCTTGCCTTTTTCAACATCTAGAAGTTACATGCATTCCTTGGGTCTTGGCCCCCTCTTTATTTCACTCCAATTTCAGGCATCACGTCTCCTGTTGTGACTCTGAGCCTCCTTCCTCCTTGTATTGCCCTGGACCCACTCAGATAATCTATGGTAATCTCTTGAGTTTTAAACTTGCAATGTAATCCCATCTGCAAAGTCTCCTTTCCTCGTGTAGTAACATACTCATTGTGTCAATGGGCTTCCCCAATGACTCAATGGGTAGAGAATTTGCCTACAATGCAGGAGACTTGAGAGAGATGCACATTCACACCCAGGTCAGAAAGATCTCCTGAAAGGGGAAATGGCAACCCACTCCATTATTCTTGCCTGGGAAATCCCACGGACAGAGGAGCCTGGTGGGCTACAGTCTACAGGGTCACAAAGAGTCAAACACAATTGAGCACAGCACACAACATATTCATGAGTTACAGAAACTAGAATATACATATCTTTACAGGAATCATTATTATATCTACAATACTTTGAATCAGTTTTACACATAGCTAGATTTAAATTCTAATATTCTCATTTCCCAAATTTTATTAGTTTCTTATTATTGCTTATACTTATTATTTTCATTGTTTATTTTCTTGTTAAGATACTTTTCCCAAGAGTGCTTGCAGAGAGTTGTTTGGAAAACTCTCTTTAATATGTCATATACAATCCTTGCCTCCCTACTTCTCAAAGAAGAGTTGCCTAAAATTTCCTCTCTTGGTCTTGACTACCCTGCCACAAAGCCATTCGTCAACAATATTAATAAAGAACCCAAGCACCTAAAACAGGGCCTAGAACACAGTATTTACTCAGTAAAATTTTGCTAAATGAAGCACTGAGTTGGTTTTTATGTGACATCCACCGCAAAATGAGAAAAACCAATAACATAACGGATACGGCACAAGAGACAGTAGAGAAAATATTCATTTACCTCTCAGTATTGCAAGTCTTGACTTCCAGACATATGCACAGCTATGAAAAGGCTAATGTATAAATATATATAATGTATAAATATATATACACTAATGTGTACACTATATAATGTATATATATTATAATACATACACTATATACATATACTATATAATGTATAAATATATATAAGATAATTTATGCACATATTGGGTGTATGTATACCATATATCCTGTAAGACAGATAGGAGTTGTCTTACCCACTTTGCAACTTTACACAATTCTCAATGTTCCTTTTAATTTTGTATTAGTTGTTTTCTCCAGCAATTGGTGGTGAAATGCTGACATTGATGACAAGAGCCTTCTGATATTTTGGTTAAGGGCACATTACTGGGGTTCAGATAGGCTGCGTTCAGCTGCCAAGTTTGTCTTTTATTAGCTGTGTGATCTTGGTCAAATTATTCAACTTTTGTGTGCCTTAGTTTCTTCATCTGTAAAACTGGATGGTGGTAATAATAGAAGCTAATTGATATAATTTATGAGCAGATTAAATGAGTTAGTAAACATAAAGTTGTAAGTAGTTTCTGGCAAGTAGTAAGCTTTCTATGTTCTAGCTATTATAATTAAATCATTTTTTCCCTTTTCTTTATCGGGAAGTTTGTATGAGAAGCAATAAAAATTTTTTTTTAATTAAAAAAAAATGAAATTCATCTCATCACATGAGAGATTGTCGTAGATGATAGTCTGCCATTAACCATTCTTCTCTCCAAGATAGGGCATCCACTCAACTTTCTGGGGTAGAGTAGGGTAGGGTAAGGCATGAGAGCATGTCTGGAATAATCCTTCCAAATCTCTTCTTTGATTCTTCCCTGCAGGGGCATTGCCTGCATTTATTTTTTAATAACTTTAATTGGGAATAATAGTTGGAAGAATGGGAAACTGAATTTGGTTTTAACTCAAAACCAAATTACCCCATCCAAATTTATTAGGGAAAATAAAAATCTGAGCCCAGTATATTTTGACTCCTGTATCCAATGACTATTCTAGACTCATTTGAGGAAAGGCTATGATTGACACCTCAGAGATACTGTTGCCAGATAAAATACAGGATGCTCAGTTAAATTCCAATTTAAATTTAACTATCTGCTTGTTTTGTTTTTGTTTTTGTCTTTTGCTAAATCTGACAACTCTACTCAGAAACTCCAATAATCGTCTCACTCAATTCCCTCATTTTAGGATGGAGAATCTGTGAAGTTGATGATGAAATAAAATTTCTTCCATCTAGCACATGGGACCCAAGAGTCAAACCCTGGTCTTATCATGTCTTTTCTTCACTGAAGCACAAAAAAAAATGTCTGGAATATTGAGGTTAAAAAGCAAATAAAAGGAGGAGAAAGATCTCTGGTTTCTACCCTCTGAGCAAGTTACATAAAATTATCTTAAATTTGGAGTCCAGCTTCCCAGGCATTTGTGAAGCCCCATGCAACTTTAAGCTGTTCCTAAAATCATTAACCTGTTAATTAAGATCACGGAGACTTGCTCTGGAAAAGATAATTGAATTGCTTTTGTCTCCCCTACAATAAACAACAGCACAAAGGCAGTTTGGCATTAATTACATTAAAGCCCTATTCATCTCTATTGATGTTAGCTCATATCAACATTTTATACTGTTTATTCCCTGCTCTGCTTTTTTTTCATCAGAAGCAGCAGCATCATAAAACACTGCACCTCGAAAAGAACTTCATTTCCAAGTGCCTGTTTTCAACTTTGAAATCACATCTCATATATAAACTGATTCTCTTTTTTTCTCCTTGAATACATTCAAATTTTGATAAAGAAGCACTATTTTCTCTGGATCCCTTAGCACAGGCTAGTGGACATTAGCATATTAACAACTTCAGGGTAGGAAAAAAAGCTTTAATTTTCATTAAACTCTTCCAAAACTATTCAATCCACCTAAAATAAATTCTCACATCCAACTCACTAAGTCATTTTTTTTTCCATTAAAAATGCTTATTTAATTCTATCTTCAACAAAGAGTAGACCATGACTGGGGACATAGTTAAATTAGTCTCCTTTGCTCCTCTATTCTAAGATACTTGGTGTTTTCTCTAAAACACTTGCCATCATCTGCTCAGTGGGCAAACTATTTATGCATATGTCTGCCTTGTCTGCTGTGATGAAAATTCCCCAAGGGCAGGGGCTATGTTGAATCCTAACCCGTCCAGTAAAAATAAGTTATTTTATTTGTCTATCACTTCTCTCTTCAAAGAGACAAACGATTATGCTAAATGCCGTTTATTGAGCTTGCCACACTTCAGGCAATGCGCTCGACATTTTACCCAAGCTACATCAAAACAAGACTGAGTAACAAGGAATATTAGCATACCTCCCTTACAGGTTAAAAAAAAAACAACAACTGAGTCTTGAGGGATAATTCAAAGCAATAAGAAAATGTTAGAGCCGAAATTTAAACCTAGATCTCTTTGCACCAGAAGCTCTTTGTTTTCTTCATTGTTAGTTATTAGGGGTAAAGAGCTCAGGTGTGAGACCATGGTCGTGAGCCTTCTCCATCCTTCACTTAGTACCAAGGAGTGAAAGACCAAATGCCTGCTTTTCCACGAGTAGCAGAAAGTGATGTTGTGGTTCTGGAGAAGAAATCTTTAACTGACACAACTGGTCATCTTCCAAGGCTTGATTATCTGGTCTTTCATGGTTCTTCCCCCTTTGCACAGTGGGCAATAATGAAGAATGCTCATGTGTCTTCCTCAAGCACCAGCATTACATGGCAAGTAGGCCATGGAATGGGGACTAGGGAGCTGGAAGCCTGGTCCTGATGCTATCATTTACCAGAATTTCTCCACCTGTCATAAGTCATGAGGTCAACATTTCCTTCTAGCTGTGTCTTCCTGTAATCCATGGGAATATGAGTTTCCTAAGAAACCCGGGACACAGCACACAATAAGTTCTCAATAATAAATATTTGGGTATTGTAATGAACACATGAATGAATAACAAAAGTATGGCTCTTACTCCAGTTCCCAGGAACCACAAATAAGGTTTCCCTTCACGTCAATGTGTGAGAGGGGATGGGAGCTCACTGTTTGCAATGCTGATGTTTTTATGCCTTCCAACACACTTCCATCTGGCCCTGGTTTTCCATATTCCCAATTTGGAACAACTTTTCCCATTCATTGGAATCACTTCCTTTCTTATGTTTACAAAACAGATGATTTGGGGATTTTACATAATTCATCCTAAACATAGACTAACTCAAACTGAGTCCAAGTACCAACCAACAGGCGCATGGAACACTGCATTGGATTAAAAAAAAAAAAATGATTCTGTATGCTTTTGAAAAACTAGTAAAAACTGCAACCTGATGATATTTTAAATTATAATAACGCTGCTTCTGTGAGCTTGTCCTGCATATACCCTGCATGTGTTCACATTCCTACACGGTTTATAGTGTTTTGGTTCCTTACATTCTGGTTGTTCGAATGAATGCAGAAAAGTGAGATTTTTAAGCATAGTTCTGACTTTCTACTTACACACCTTATACTTAGTCCAGCTGTAACCTTTCAGAACTGCTGCTTCCCTTAGGTGCAAAGGATTTATTGGTTGCTTATGTGGATTCTGACCCTTGGGCAGGTATATTTTGGGTTTCTCTTGGCAGGGTCAAGGGAGGCAGAGTGGAGCAAGCTGATATCTAATTGCTTACAAAAGTAGGCCTGAGATATAAATGTAGCGGAAACCACAGGCACCATGAAGTGAAAAGCTTTTATTTTCAGGTTGGTCAAGGGGAAAAGAAAGTGTTGATTTTGGATTTCTGTCTAGTGTTTTCCCACCTTCACCAGATAAGCAGTTATAGAGGACTGCATGCAGCGTACATTTCTGGGCACCTTACATACACGCCTTACATTTACTACTCATCTGAAACTCATAACACTTTTATCAGCCATGCCTTTCTTACAAAGAAACAAACACCCAGAGAAGTAATGTCATTTGCCTAAAATTATTCAGTTATAGAAGTGGCATAAATTAGGTTTGAAACCAGACAGCCTGGCTCTGGAGTTGATGCTCTCAACAACCATACCATACCAAGCTGCCTCTGGAGCATCCATTCTAATTTTGGTGGCCTCCTAACCAGGCTCTTTACTTCCCATCCCTCCCAGTTTCCAACTCATCCTTCATCAGTGTCAACTGCCTATAGTACAGCTTTAACCATGCCCTTCCCCAGCTCAAAATTATTTACTGGCTCTTAGCCATCTTCTCAAATCAAATGATACATCCTCACTCAGCTACTCCAAGGCTCTATATCTTGCCCCAACCTCCTTTTTCAACCTAATTTCTGTATCTCTACCTTCACAAGTCTTATGTTCCTGCTAGACTTAAACCCTACATGCCATTCCCAAAACATGGTTTTGACTTTTCTGTGTCCATGATCTTGTCCACAGCATATGGAAAACCCTCTTCAATACCAAGGATAATATAAACCTCACTTGTCCTCCAATGAGCAAAAGTCAATGCTCCTTCATGGGCTGAATTACATCCCCCACAGTTCATATGTTGAAGTCCTAACCCTCTAACATGACTATGTTTTGAGATAAGGCCTTTAAGGAGGTCTGCACTCGTGTAAGGGCTTCCCTCATATCTGGGTTGGTAAAGAAATTGCCTGCAATGCAGGAGACCCCAGTTTGATTCCTGGATTGGGAAGATCCACTGGAGAAGGGACTAGCTACCCACTCTAGTATTCTTGGGCTTCCCTGGTGGCTCAGCTGATAAAGAATCTGCCTGCAACACGGGAGACCTGGGTTCAATCCCTGGGTTGGGAAGATCCCCTGGAGAGGGTAAAGGCTACCCACTCCAGTATTCTGGCCTGGAGAATTCCATGGACTGTATGGCCTATGGGGTCGCAAAGAGTCAGACATGACTGAGTGACTTTCACTTTAAGGAGGTAAGTAAGATTAAATGTGGAAAATTCTGAAAGAGATGGGAATACAGACCACCTGACCTGCCTCTTGAGAAACCTATATGCAGGTCAGGAAGCAACAGTTAGAACTGTACATGGAACAACAGACTGGTTCCAAATAGGAAAAGGAGTACGTCAAGGCTGTATACGGTCACCCTGCTTATTTAACTTCTATGCAGAGTACATCATGAGAAACGCTGGGCTGGAAGAAACACAAGCTGGAATCAAGATTGCCGGGAGAAATATCAATAACCTCAGGTATGCAGATGACACCACCCTTATGGCAGAAAGTGAAGAGGAACTAAAAAGCCTCTTGATGAAAGTGAAAGAGGAGAATGAAAAAGTTGGCTTAAAGCTCAACATTCAGAAAACGAAGATCATGGCATCTGGTCCCATCACTTCATGGGAAATAGATGGGGAAACAGTGTCAGACTTTATTTTTCGGGGGCTCCAAAATCACTGCAGATGGTGACTGCAGCCATGAAATTAAAAGACGCTTACTCTTTGGAAGAAAAGTTATGACCAACCTAGACAGCATATTCAAAAGCAGAGACATTACTTTGCCAACAAAGGTCCGTCTAGTCAAGGCTATGGTTTTCCAGTGGTCATGTGTGGATGTGAGAGTTGGACTGTGAAGAAAACTGAGCGCCGAAGAATTGATGCTTTTGAAGTGTGGTGTTGGAGAAGACTCTTGAGAGTCCCTTGGACTGCAAGGAGATCCAACCAGTCCATTCTGAAGGAGATCAGTCCTGGGTGTTCTTTGGAAGGAATGATGCTGAAGCTAAAACTCCAGTACTTTGGCCACCTCATGTGAAGAGTTGACTCATTAGAAAAGACTCTGATGCTAGGAGGGATTGGGGGCAGGAGGAGAAGGGGACAACAGAGGGTGAGATGGCTGGATGGCATCATTGACTCAATGGACATGAGTTTGGGTGAACTCCGGGACTTGGTGATGGACAAGGAGGCCTGGCATGCTGCGATTCATGGAGTCACAAAGAGTCGGACATGACTGAGTGACTGAACTGAACTGAAGATTAAATGAGGTCATAGGTTGTCAGTCAGTCAATGTTAGTTACTCATTCATGTTTAACTCTTTGCAACCCCATGGACTGTAGCCTACCAGTCTCCTCTGTCCATGGAATTCTCCAAGCAAGTATACTTGAGTGGGTTGCTATTCCCTTCTCCAGGTGATCTTCCTGACCCAGGGGTCAAAGCTGGGTCTCCTGGATTGCAGTCAGATTCTTTACCATCTTAGCCATCAGTGTCTAAATCCAGTATGTCTGGTGTCTTACAGTAAAAGGGGGAGGCACCAGGGACGCATACACAGAGGAATGGTCATGTGAGGACCCAGCAAAGAGGCAGCTGTTTGCAAGCCAGGAAGAGAGGTTTCCTCAGAAACCACCCCTACTGACAGCTTGATCTTGGATTTCCAGCCTCCATGAGTACAAAAGAACAAAGAAATTGCCTTTGTTTTAAGCCACCCATTCTGTGCTGTTTTGTTACAGCAACCCTAGCAGACTAACGCACTCTCCCTTACTCCTTAAGGTAAGGATTCTCAATTGTGTGTTCAATGATTGTTTTTAAGCCCTTTAAATTTTGGTAATGTCCTAATAGCAGACCAAAAAAAAATTTTTTAAACAAAAAATCACTGTTAAAAACAACACAATCACTTCTGAGGAAGAACAGTGTCTTTGAATGTTTAAATATCACATTTATTGCACTTTTCTGGGTCATTTTACAGAACTGTTTTTATTTTAGACATGTTGACTGATCTGATAGTGCATTCTTAAATATTTGAAAGAAAACACTTTTACATATTCTAGAGAACATTCCAGAAAGCAAGCACTGGCTTGATTACACCAAGTCTCTTCTCTCTCACTCAGTATATTTCTGCCTGCTCTTACCCTTATTTCAGATGAGATGTCAATCACTGGAGTGTGTGCAGTCACTTAGACCACATTTTAACTTAACACACTGTTCACATTTCATCAGAGAAGTGAATCAGCAAACCAGGGAGGAATTATTACGTATGGGCAGTGACCACCTGAAAGTCACAGAATAACACTCTAAGTAAATATTAGACAAAAATATTAGATTTGCTTCCCTTAGCAAAAGACTTTGCACTGATAAATGAATAGAAATAAAGGACCAGAAAGTGGTGGTTGGTAGAAGAAAAAATTACAGGGTGATTTTAGTGTAGCTTTCTTTTTTTAATGTTTAATGTAGCATCTTTTTTTAATGTTTCTTTGCATTTCCAAATGTTCTCTGGTGATAAAGGGTTACTTTTTTAGAGTTATGGGGGTGGTGGAGAAAAGAAATTTTCACTAAATAGAATTTCTAACTATCCAGTCTCCTAGGTCATTCCTTATAGTATGTCAGTGGGTCTGCCTCCCCCAGTTAGAATCATTCTTGCCCTGATCCTTGGTCAAGTACACACTCTTAAGCATCATTTATATCTGCCAGGTCAATGTCCTTTCCCTTAGGTCAAATAAATTGACCATATTTATGGGAGCTAATGAGTTAATAGGTTTCAGTGTGCTATAATCCTAATTAATATATTTGAATTTTGATCATGCCTTTAAAAAACACCCCCACCCCAAATTTGGACTTTCCAGCCCTGGTGTTAATGGCAGGAAGCAAAGAGGAAATAAAGAGCCTCTTGACAAAAGTGAAAGAGGAGGGTGAAAAAGCTGGCTTCAGACTCTACATTCAAAAAACTAAGATCATGGCATCCAGTTCCATCACTTCATGGCAAATAGATGGATAAAAAATGGAAACAGTGACAGACTTTATTTTCTTGGGCTCCAAAATCACTGCAGATGGTGACTGCAGCCATGAAATTAAAAGACACTTGCTCTTTGGAAGAAAAGCTATGACAAACATAGACAGCATATTAAAAAGCAGAGACATCACTTTGCTGGCAAAAGTCTGTATAGTCAAAGCTATGTTTTTTCCAGTAGTCATGTACGGATATGAGAGTTGGCCCATAAAGAAGGCTGAGCACCAAAGAATTGATGCTTTTGAACTGTGGTGCTAGAGAACACTCTTGAGAATCTCTTGGATAGCAAGGAGATCACACCAGTCATCCTTAAGGAAATCAACTCTAAATATTCTTTGGAAGGGCTGATGCTGAAACTCCAAGACTGTGTCCACCTGATACAAAGGCCACTTATTGGAGAAGACCTTGATGCTGGAAAATATTGAGGGCAGGAGGAGAAGGGGAAGACAGAGGATGAGATGGTTGGATGGCATCACCAACTCAATGGACATGAGTTTGAGCAAACTGTGGGAAATGGTGATGGACGGGGAAACCTGGTATGCTGTAGACCATGCTGTTGCAGAGTCAGACACGACTTAGTGACTGAACAAAACAAAGTCTTAATGCTAGACAGTGGTCCATGAAACTGTAATGAGGCTATACCAGGATTCTAATCACTAACCAGAATGTGGTCACTTATTCAGTAACTCTTTACTGTGCTGGAGTAGTTTGTTAATACTGTGGTATCCAACAGATGGTTACAGCACCACACCAAATTGCAAAGCCCTAGTTTATTCCCTTACCGTTTTTCATAACCCCTTTTGCTTATCCACTCACTCTCAATCTGGAAGAGTCAAGAGGCCTTAGAGATGGCGGTCCAGTGGCTATGACTACATACTCCCTATGCAGGAGTCCAGTCAATCCCTGGTCGAGGAACTAGATCCCACATGTTGCAGCCAAGAGTTTACATGCTACAACTAAAAGATCCTGTGTTCTGCAACAAAGACCTGGTACAGCCAAGTAAATAATTTTCTTTTAAAGAAAGCCTTAGAGAGAGAAAAGAAAATTAGTATTGAGATGGCTATGCCTTATCCTGCTGGGAGACAATATAGCATAATGCTAAGGACTCTATGGAGAAGGCAGTGGCACCCCACTCCAGTACTCTTGCCTGGAAAATCCCATGGGCAGAGGAGCCTGGTAGGCTGCAGTCCATGGGGTCGCAAAGAGTCGGACAAGACTGAGCGACTTCACTTTCACTTTTCACTTTCATGCATTGGAGAAGGAAATGGCAACCCACTCCATTGTTCCTGGCTGGAGAATCCCAGGGATGGGGGAGCCTGGTGGGCTGCCGTCCATGGGGTCGTGCAGAGTTGGACACGACTGAAGTGACTTAGCAGCAAGGATTCTATTCAAACAGATTTTGCTTTATTTTACTTATTGTTTTATTTTACTTACCACATCTTAAATTCCAAATGAACTTGCCCCATGACTTTTCCCTTTACCGTATGCATTTGATGCCTTCCCCGGTCCATAAACCCTGCTCTCCATCACGCATGGAGCAAGAACAATCTCTGACAGCAAAGAACAAACCCAAAACAAGAATATTTACTTTAGAGCCTCCTAGATATCCTCCTAGCCCAAGGAAGAGAGTAGAAATTCTTGCTTTAGAAAGAGAAAGGCATAGGATACCAAATAACTTCTCATTGAGACATTCCACTATCTAGTTAAAATAATAGTGCCAAAGCTTGGGTTAGAACTATATTTCAGAAACCCAGCCAGGGTTATTTCCTCTACATTAATTATTCTCAACCTTGGCTGTGCATTGGAATCACCTATAAAGCTTTAATAATTGCCAATGTCCAGTCACACTCAATGGCACCCCACTCCAGTACTCTTGCCTGGAGAATCCCATGGACGGAAGAGCCTAGTAGGCTGCAGTCCATGAGGTCGCTAAGAGTTGGAGACGACTGAGCGCCTTCACTTTCACTTTTCACTTTCATGCATTGGAGAAGGAAATGGCAACCCACTCCAGTGTTTTTGCCCAGAGAATCCCAGGGACAGAGGAGCCTGGTAGGAGGCCGTCTATTGGGTTGCACAGAGTCGGACACGACTGAAGCGACTTACTTAGCAGCAGCTTAGCAGCAGTCACACAAAAGAGATTCTGATTTAATTGGTATGGAGTATGGCCTGAGTATCAAGAACTTTGAAAGATTCCCCAGGTGACTCTAATATGCAGCCAAGCTTGAAAGCCACTGATCACAGTGCACTACCTTCCCTCGTGACCAACCATCCAGGTCCCACGGACAGTGAATGAAAAAACATACAGCACCCCATCTTCCCCTTGCTGCCCCTCTTCCTACTTACACATGTGCAGGTACATACTTACCAAGTTGCTTATTTAACCAGTGACTGCTGTCTTCATTTAGAGCAGGAATCTGTAAACCTTTTCTTTAAAAAGCCAGAAAGTAAATATTTTAGACTTCTGAAGTCATAGTCTCTGTAGCACACACTCTACTAGTACTAATATAGCAAGAAAAGAAAGCATAGAAAATATGTAAGTCATAGACATGGCTGTATTCTGAAAAAACTATATTTTCAAAAACAGGGCACACTCAACCCACAGGCTATGGTTTGCTGACCTCTGATTTAAAGTCTCTAAGACATATCAGGCAATTGCTACATTTTTGAAAAATGGGCTATGATGATTCTGACGCCAGTGGTCTTTAGAGGTCTATTACAATTGTTGAAGTGTATTTTTCTGCTGCAGAATACTCCTCCTTAGCCTGTTTCTGATGCTGAATGGAGTCATGGCTGCTCCCCTAGATCCCATATCCACACGTTTATTACCTTCCTGATGTCCCAGCAGGGGGATCTCACCATCTGGACACCTCTCACTCCTTCCCTGTGCCTGTATTGCATCATGTGGCATTTTTCTCACCACTATGTTACAGGTTCAATTTCAGGTTTTCAGATTCTAGAGCATAATCAACGGGAGAATAGTTGCTGTAAATATTACTACTTATTATTATTGTTATTATTACCATGTGCATGGTACTTTACAGCTTACAATCCCTTTCACATCCACTGGACCCTTTGACTGGAACATCTCCTGGGAGACAGATGGAGCCATGAAGGTCATCTCATGGATGTTAAGAAAACTATGACTCCACAAGATTACTGCGCATTAAGAGGCAAAGTTTAAATTTGAATCTAGATCTCATAATTGCAAGAAAGTATGTTTAGTGGAAGTGGGAAACTACATATGGATTTGGAGAGTTGTATTCAAATTTACCTGGTAGGGGGAACGAAGAATAGGTGACGAGAGCATACTTGCCTTCATTGTGGATGTCAACGTCAACAAGCACCCAATCAAACAGGCTGTGAAGAAGCTGCATGACATTGACCTGGCCAAGGCTAACACCCTCCGAGATCAGACCTGATGGAGAGATGAAGGCAAATGTTTCAGTGATTCTTGACTGTGATGCTTTAGATACTACTAACAAAACTGGGATCATCTAGACTGTATCCAACTGGCTATTTCTAAATAGAAATATTTTAATGCCAAAAAAAGATTCAGTTGATAGTTTTATAAACTTGAACAAGTCATTCAAACTCTCAGAATTTTTGTTTCTTCAACCATAAAAATAGGAATACTAGTACATACTTACCTTTTAAGATTGCTTTCAGAATTAGAGACAATCTAATTAACGCTCCTGAAATTAATAAGTACTCAGTAATGGCAGCTATCATTACTGACTAATAATGCTGCTGTTGTTGCTGCTGCTCCTTATCCAGGATTCTTTCCATTTTGCACATGATTCCACTCACTGTGTCATTGTATTTGGTACAGTGACTTTAATTTAATAGGTGGCCAATTAAAGCTGAATAAATTGAACTAATTAGTTTATTAATGATTTGTTTATATAGGCCTATATTTAAATTTTCCTTTTACTATAGATTTTTTTAAAGTAAAAATACCCTCAAGGGTAGAAGAAAATTAGATGACATATTTATAAAAAGACAACATATAAAGGGAATTTCCTTCCCAACCCAAAGTAAATCTCCTTAGCCAAGTGCACATGCCCCAAAACACTTCTATCAACTACTTAAATTAAAAGAACATAACTCCCAGCTGATTTCTCTTCCTTATAGAATCATTAATGCTTAAAAGTCCAAAAAAGCAAAGCTGTCAGCCAGATTTTCCCCAATTAATAGACACTCAACTTTGGCTGAATCATCAGTAAAAATGGTAATTTCCTCTCGATTTACAGTTTTTCTTGAAGTATGCCTCAAAATACCCCTGGAGAGCTCTGAAGAGAGTCAAAAGTTCAGCCTCAGAACTTGATTGGAAGATTCCTCACCCTAGCTTCCCAATCACCTCTCAGCTGTTCCACTAGGAAATTGATAATCAATTAAGACGAGACCCCACTATGCATCAGACATTTCTGGACACCAAGATGATGAAAGATCTATGTATTCTAGCAGTTTATGATCTGATGAGTAAGAACAGATGTACAACTCTGAAATGGACTGTAAAGTATTTGACAGGGTGTTGGCTTCAAATTCCAGAGAGAGAGAAATAGAGCAAGGTGGGCCAGAATAGGTAGAGAAAGCATCCAAGGGCAAGTTACCAGCTCCAGACTTCTAGTGGTACATGTATTTGCACATGAGCACTGGCCTTTGAGCAAGCATCTGAGGAGGTAATGTGACTGGATGAAGAGGAAGAAGCTTTACCAGCTGGCTCAAAAGGAAATCTGAAGAGCAGGTTCCTGAAGAGCTCTGCTACAGGCAGTCATTGAGGGCTCCATGGATACTGTGACTCTTCCCTTCCCTGCACTCTGGGTCCTCATCATTCAGCCAGAGGGTGAGTGCTGGGAGAGACAGAATCAACAAAAAATGTTTCTAAGGGCCAAGCCAGGAAATGGACACATCACTTCTTACTCCATTGGTTGTGACTCAGTCATTCTGAACCACAGGGAAAATGAGAAACATTTATTAGTAGAGTCAGGAAGAGGAGAAGAGTCAATAGTAGAGAGCACTAGCAGATTCTACACAACATGCTATCATGGCGATCAGATTTCTAGTTCACTCGTTTTTTTCAACATACTGGACACACTTAACATCCCCCGCTAAGCATCCAACACAAAATTCTACCCAATCACGGCACCAGACTCAAAGTCCAAGATGTCTGAATCAATCCTCTCTGTCCAATTTGGGTACATGTCTTTATGGTCCAGCAACCTATGAGCTTCATTGAATGTATAATGATGGAATAAGGAAGGATAATCAAAATAGAAATGTTTTCTGTTTTGTGTATGCTCGGTTGTGTCCAACTCTTTGCAACCCCGTGAACTGTCACGGAGGACCATGCTCCTCTGTCCATGGAATTTCCCAGGCAAGAATTTAGGAGTGAGTTGCCATTTCCTCCTCTTTCCCGATCCAGGGATCAAACCCATCATGTCTCCTGCATCTCCTGCATTGGTAGGTGAATCCTTTACCACTGAGCCACTTGGGAAGCCCTACAACAGAAATATTCAGAAGAAAGAATGGGAGACATGCAGTAGTGATGGGTCTATATAAATTCCTAAGTCCCTCTAGGAAGCCACTTTGAAAGCCTCCTACTATAATGGTGGGGAATTAGTTGATTAGATGTTGATGCTGCCCTTGGACAAGCTCTCCTGTCTCTTTGCTTCTATGTCTGCTGATTCCCTCCTGTGACGTTCTTCCTTGTCCACTACCTCTGGTCCTATATGAAGTGAATGTTTGTGCTTTTTTGGAGCAATCTCAATTTCACAGCCAATTTTCTGCTGTGTATAAATATGAAAAACCTGAAGAAAAGAGAAGAGCATTTTCAGTCCTGGATCTTAGTTTCTCTCACATTACAATGCACTAGAAAGTTTGATAGGTTTATATTCTATTTGTTTCTTGTCAGTTTCTCATGCAAATACACACACTCAAAGTCTTTCCTAGATGGAAGAGAGATGAATGTTAGTGAGCATTACCGGTTTCCGCTAAAACTACCCAGTATGTTTAAAAAAAGAAAGAAAAAATAAGAATATGCATGTATATTTACTTTTCATTTTAAAAATTAACAGTAAAATGATAAGTGCAGTGAGCAAGTGAAAACAGAGTGAATAGAGACAGGGTGGGAGCCAAGTTTTCAGTTCATATCTGTTAACACTGTATGGATTTTTGAAACATATTACTGTGTCACTACCATTATGCAAAAATGTATTACTATTTCTAAAAAATAGCAAATTTTAAAATGTGCATAGAGAAAACCTGGTGTTCATACACATCGCAATAGCCTGTCTTCCTTCAACTCTTCAGAACCATCCGTTCTCTTTGTAGGCTTCACTAATAATGTTCATTTTCACTAAATTTTGCTCAGATAAAAACGTGAGCACATTGAATCAGGGGCAAGAATCAGGTGGTGAGAGTCCCTCCTGAATCTAGTCTAATAATTTCCCCTATTCCCCAGAGGAGTAATGACAGATAGCGCTGCGTACGTGCATGCTCAGTTGCTTCAGTCCTGTCCTACTCTTTCTGACCTCATGAACTGTAGCCCGCCAGGCTCCTCTGTCCATGGGATTCTCCAGGCAAGAATACTAGAGTGGCTTGCCATGCCCTTCTCCAGGGAATCTTCCTGACCCAGGGATCGAAACTGCATCTCCTGCATCTTCTGCACTGCAGGTGGATTCTTTACTACTGAGCCACCTGGGAAGCTCCTTTCTGTTTAGGAATCCTTATATACAAATGTCCTTTCCCTAAATCTTCTCAAGACTTCCTCCTCCTCACATTTCCAGCCACAGCTTGCTTTCTACCTCCTCAGTCCTGTACTTGATGTATATGTGTTGATTGTCTACTCCCACAAGAATGTAAGTTTCATAGCAATAGCTATCTATCTATTTTAAAACATCAAACCCCTAGAACCTAAAATAGTGTCTGGCACATAGTAAAAAATCCATATATAGTTAGCTGATCAAATGAGTGAATGAATGAATGTTAGTGAATATAAATTTTTTTGTTTATCCCTGAATTGTTCTCACTCACAACACTTCTGACACCAAATGTGCGTGTGTGTTTTTTTTTTTTCTCATACTAACCAATTCTGACACCAATTGGATGTCTTACATTTTAATTCTAACAATAACTACTGCAAGTTAGCTTTAAGGGCCCACTAGACTGTCCCCACTTGAGTTGCCAGCCATAGATATGAGATCCTCAAGTTACCCACACTTCTGTCTAACTTGGTTACAAGGTTAAGGATTCCCATTACTACCCCACCCACCGGTCCCTTGGACAGCAAGGAGATCAAACCCATCAATCCTAAAGGAAATTAACCCTGAATATTCATTGGTAGGACTGATGCTGAAGCTCCAATACTTTGGCCACCTGATACGAAGAACTGACTCACTAGAAAAGACCCTGATGCCAGGAAAGATTGAGGGCAGGAGGAAAAGGGAGTAACCGAGGAGAGATGGTTGGATGACATCACTGACTCAATGGACATGAATTTGAGCAAACTCAGGGACATAGTGAAGGACAGGGAAGCTCGCATGCTGCGGACCATGGGATCACAAAGAGTTGAACATGACTTGGCGATTGAACAACAATAGGTGAACTCCAGGAGTTGGTGATGGACAGAGAGGCCTGGCATGCTGCGATTCATGGGGTCACAAAGAGTCAGACACGACTGAGCAACTGAACTGGACTGAACTGAACTGAACATCTCTCAAACCCCATTCCCCTACAAGTTTCAATATTTGCTAGAATAGCATACAGGATGCAAGAAAATTCTTCACTTACTACTGTCAATTTGTTATAAAATATACAGCTCAGGAGCAGCCAAGTGGAAGGGTGGGGTGGGAGCACAGAGCTTCAGACTTTCTCTAGGCACATCACCCTCCCAACACCTTGTTGCTTTCACCAGCCTGAAAGCTTTCTGAATATTATTGTTAAAAATGTTTATAGAGCCCAATCTCCAACCCCACCCTACCCTTTCTTGGAAGTTCATGGGTGAAGCTGGAAGTTCCAACCCTCTCTTTTCTTGGTCTTTCTTATGACCAGTCCCATCCTTAAGCTATTTAGGAGCCCTATCCTAAATCTCTCCATTATCATGAAGTCAAGTGTTATGAATAAATAAAAGACGTTTCTATCACTCAGGAAATTGCATGGGTTTTAGAAGCTCTGTATCCAGTGGGCTCAGATGGTAAAGAATCTGCTTGCAATGTAGGAGTCCCAGGTTCAATCCCTGAGTTGAGATGATCCCCTGGAGGAGGAAATGGCAACCCAATCCAGTATTCTTGCCTGGAGAATTCCATGGACAGAAGAGCCTGATGGGCTGATGCCGGGAGCCAGCGTGAGGAATCCCGCCCATGGCAATGGTCATGAGGAAGGATGCCAGACAAAATGCAAAGGCGTGATCTAGCTTCAGGGGTTTCCCCTGAGTTTTCCTGAACATCTGCCCCCAAAAACCAGAGTCTGCCTGCCTTATCGCATATAAAAAGAATGTCTCGATCTGAACCCCCTTTGGATGGCTCTCTAACTTGCCTGACAGGTTCCCCCGAACTTTTTACAATTTGTGAATTGTTTACAGCCCCCCAACCGCAAGAGGCGCAAAGCTTAAAGCATCTTAAAGATACAGAGCCTTTTCTAAAGAGCTAAAAATCATATTGGTGATGGGTTTTCACTGTTGACTCAATGACTGCTGCCAGGCCTCCATATTCTTTATCTTTTAGGCACCTGAGGGATATTAATCAATGTAATTGGGATATAGAAAAAGGAATATAGTAGTTTTGATGTTAGCAACACTAGACTTTTCAGTTAATTACTTTTCTCTTTGTTATAAATCACTGTACTCCTTTTCATTGTTATAAATTTTTGTGTCCTTGCTATGTAAGAATGTAACTTTATTTAGTGCTTTCTGAGAGTGGCACCAGACTTTGGGAAGAACAACACTGTTAACACAAATAAGTCTTCTGGTTGACAAACTCTTATCAGAAAAGGGTCATAAAATGTTAATTGGCCTTCTGGCGAGAAGTTGATGTAAATCACCTAAGACTTGTGTATACAACTAGGTATGTGGAGAGAAAGCCTGGTCTCGATAAGAGTCAGGGCTGCTGATGCTGCATAATTTTATATTATCCATTGATCTCTATGTACAAAAAAAGGTATAAAAGGCCTTTCTGGACAATAGAGGATGGGCCAGTCCCTGGACTGGTTTCCCCTGTGTCTCCTCTTTACTACTCCTCTTCTGGCTGAATTCTCATCTGGGGCGTGGAGGCTCGCCATGTCTACTTACTTGCCCTGGCTTCTAAGATCCACACGAGAGGGAGCCCAGGGTGGGGCACCCCCACTATTCAAGAGGACGCTGGTGGCCTAACATAGATGGTGCAAGTTCCTTGTCTGGAACTTCAGTTATTCAGCCTCTTTTCTCCACTAAATTTTAATGCTATACTATTTCTTCCTAATCTCTTTATATTTCTAATTAAATAAATAAGTTTTTCCTCGCCTACGCCATCTCCCCTTCAAATTCCCTGGATCCACCGGGGCAGGACCCCGGCAGGCTATAGTCCATGGGGTCGCAAAGAATTGGACACAACTGAGTGACTAACACTTCACTTTCACCCAGGAACTGAGACAAAGACCAAATATATTTTTATATTATATCACAGTCTCTGAGAGTAAAGTTAAATCTCAATGTATAGAGAAAGGGTTTATCTCTAGGGGCAGATGAACTGTAGTTCATCTGCAGAAGTCTCCCTCTTTAGAGGTGATGACATAGGCAACAAGATGCAGAGATCAGTCCTGAATTATAGTCATTCATATATTCCTTCCCTGGATATATTACTAGGAAGTAGAGAAATAAGGATTGTTTTCAAGAACCTGAAAGCTTGTGCTACTTCTTTGAGGCTGGAGGCTAAGCATTTTAGACAGTGAACTGATTGAGTGAAATCTAGGGTGACCAACACATCCCAGTTTACCTGAAACTGTCCCAGTTTTAAAACTGAAATTCCCTTGTCCCAGAAACCACCTAGCTTCTGACAAACTATAACTACTTCCTAAACAAAACTTTATATTTTTCTTATCTCTGATGTGATTTCGCTATAACTTTCCTCAGATTCTGATAAATTTAAAAATCCCAGGAACAACTCTTTGCACTTACAGAAATTAAGAGTGCTTAAAGGGGACCACCTGATGGTGTTAGTGTGATTACAGCGAGAGAGCCCCAGGGGAAAAGTGACATATAATGAAACAAAATTGGTGCTTCTCAGCCTAGAGATTCTCCTACCTATGCCAAATCTTGAAGATGTTTTGGCAAGAAAAAAAATTTTAAAAGAAAGGAGAAAGGGTGAGAGACAAAACATAAATGATCTGAATTAAAAGGCATATAGAACTGGCATTGATGAGCCTTAATTCCTTTGAGTTATGTTTCCAGCAATATGGAATTCATGCCAATTAATCTGCCCTCTCACACCAAGTCCCTCAGTGCTTATAGCTAAGAGATGCCAGCAAGGCCACCTTTTCTGAGTTAAAGATTGTTGAAAATGTATTTGATAAATTCCAACATTCTTTCCAGATTAAACTGTAAGAAATAGGAATAGATGGATATACCATTTTGATTTCTGATCCCTTGTATGTGACATTTTCTATCACCTATCAGCTTTTAGAAACTTCTGTTTGTCCTTGATGTTCAGGGTCTTTTTCACTTTTAATACACACCACAAGTATACTTCCATTCTCAAGGGTCATGTCTTTTGGATTAAGGGAGATTTGACAAAATTGTTACTTGAATAATTTCTTCTCCACTGTTTACTCTGGTCTTTCTGGAGTTCCTAGTTTTTGGATTTAGAGTTTATGGTTTCATCTTCTAATTGTGTGTGTGTGTGTGTGTGGTTTTTTTCTCTTGTATTGATGATCTCTGTTTTTATTCTAATTACTGTCTTACTTCCTTAATTTCATATTTCAACAATTTTCCAGACATTTTCAAGGTCATATTTTTAATTTCTCAAAAACTTTGTTTTATTCTCTGATTGTTTATGTGTATTTTGTCTTTAAATATATGAAATAACTTTTTCTTATTTCCCAGATGCTTTATTTTATCTTATCTCACTGAGGAAATTATTTTTAATATTTCACCTTGGCTTCTTCCATTAAGTCTGCTTGTTTCTTGTTTCTTTTTTATTTTATTTACTTATTTATTCTGCTTTGTGAAAGATTTTCTCAGTTGTTTTTCCTTTTTCATGGAATTGTATGTTTCCTTTGTCAAATTTTCTATCAGTCTGAGAATTTTTTCTTGTTGCTCTTAAAGAACTCTTTATATATTAAGGATATTAGATTTACCATTCAGTGTGGCAACCATTTTCCTACCAAATAGTCATCTGTCTTATTTGAGTATCTGTATAAAAGTTTTTTTAATTTTATGTGGTTAAATTTAGTGGTCATTTTATTTCAGAAGTTCAGGTAATATTGAGCCAAAGCTTCTATAATCCAAGATTATATTTTACAAAATGTTGCATTTTTTCTAAAACATTTATTTTATAACATTTTTTACTCTGACTAATTTTGGTGTAAGAAGTGAAGTAAAGGTTCTACTTTGTTTTTTCCCAAATGACAGCATACATGGCCCAACACAATTTGTTGAGAAACTCACTGATTTGAAATGGCATTGATTTCAGTTAAGGTTATATTTATCTGGGTATCTTAGAAACCTGGTGAAAGTGGTCAGTAGATGTGTTTTTTTCCCCCACATTTAACCAAAAATCTGAAGATAAGTCTTGGACTGGCTTTTGTAACGCCATTAATATCCTAGTCTTTTTCTATTCTTCTTTTCCTTGTATAATTTTATTCTCATGATTGCTTTATGTCATATAAAGACTGCCTGATCCCTTATATAAAGTCAGCATATTCAAGAAGGAAGGAGGTGAAAAGAGAGAATAGAGAGAAGGAGAAGTATCTCATGGATCTTGAGTATTGTATGACCAATATTTGCTGCAAGAGAGGCTAGTAAATAATTTTTAAGATATATGTATTGCTGCCATAAACAAATATTAGGCTCCTATTAGTAAAAGAGAATGACAGAATAAATGTTGGATTCAAAACTAACAGTTTTGGGTACTTAACTGTTACATGTGGACTTGTTGGATAACCTAGAGCATTTGGCTGCATATAAATGGATTTCTCCAGGCAAGAATACTGGAGTGGGTTGCCATTTCGTCCCTCAGGGGATCTTTCTGACCCAGGGATTGAACACAAGTCTCCTGCAATGCAGGCAGGTTCTTTACTGTCTGAACCACCAAGGAAGCCCCAACATAATAGTGAAGAGTATTTTATGAAGCTATTAGAGCACATGGGGATTAATTAGATACATGTACTTTAAAATAAAGAAAATTAATAAGGCAATCATTAACTCCAGGAAAACAAAATAACTATACAAAAGCTCAAGGGATTGTGATTTACTATTTATCTCAACAAAATATCCTGTTTCTATAGTCATGATAAATACTGAAGTCTTTCTGACTTCAGAAGAAAAGAAAAATTATTTCAAACAGACTTTAAAGTTTCCATTTTTCCATCCTTGCTCATCTCCTGGGTGCCAGTTTGCAATGTATCAAGAACTTCCCTGAGGAGACTAGTAACAAGAGGCCCTTCACAGACCCTATGAATTCAAGCGGACTTCAGATCAATTAAAACACCAACTTACCTTTTCTCTACAATATCCCTGATAACTGGTTACTTGGTTTCTGCTTGAACATATCCACTGACAGGGAGCTCACTACTCCTCCAGACAGTCCATGTAATTCCTGGACAGATCTAAGAACTGCCAAATCACTTCTTATAATTAGGTTAAGGTCCACCAAATTCTACTTCACTCCATTCATCCTTTTCAGCTCTCTAAAGTTTTACAAAATATATTCACTTTCTCCTTCACAAGAAAGTAATCAGCTATTTGAACATTAGTGTCAAACTACTCACTCATAATCCTCCCCATGTCAAATTCTTCTCCAGGCCCAACCATTTGACACAGTTTCACATTCCAGTGACATTTTAGACATCTTCTTTTGGAGGCATGCCATCTGGTTAATGTCCCTCTTAAAATATGGCACTAGAACAAAACACATGATTGCCAGATGGAGGTGGAAAAATATGAAATACAAAGTTTCTGAATTTCACATTATATTTGGAAGGTACCTTGTATTATGCTTCCTTTTGGGGTCATTTTAGAAATCTTTTGGCAAAAGATAAGACTTCCAGTCATTACAAAAATGTATGGAAAACCATGTGTTTCATCTCCTAGACTTTTTCCAAAGGCATTTGTCCCCATTCACTATCTACAATGTTAAAGAAAAAAAGTGCCAAAATCTAGGCACCAAGTAAGAGAGAATTGGGTCTGAATGAGCCATCATCTCTTTCAGGAATCAAAGAATTGTACACTGGGATTTTTTTTTTTTTTCAAATAATGCCAAATATCAAAGAACTCCAGGACAAGGTCTTTTTCCAACATCCTGCCCTACCCACAAGGAGACCATGCCCCAGTTTGCAGGATTCAAACAGCCAGGCTCTGCTTCTGACCTATAGTCTCTGTCGGTATTCTTTTTCTTCGTACCTACGCATTCCTCTTTTTTATACTCAGTTAGAATACACTAATGGAAGTAGCCTGCCACGTGGCTTTCTTTTTTGCCACTTTTTCTTGGGAAATGTGATTAAAGAACTTGGAGTGGGCTGTTTTACACACATATATTCAGACAGTCTCTTAGCAATAAATGGCTGTCGCTTCTATTATCTGTCTGGCTCTGAGTTCTATTATCTGCTGTGAATTGGTGCAGGGCTCTGTAAAACAGTTTTTAGGCAGCCTCATTACTCCCTTCCACACCTTCTGCTCTGTCTGAGAGTGCTGCGGCTGTGATTGCTGGGTAATGTTTGCCATTAGACAAGGCACATAAAAGAATCAAGCTATGACTAATTCACTTGATGGCAGTGTGCCCTGTGTCATGCTCATTAACACCTCTCGACTCCGTTATTAAAGAGAATCACAGAGCAGATCTCAGCAGGCTTACATTTATGCTATAGTACTCTGTATTTTTCCATTTGAGCCACATCCTTATCACCAACTTCTCCTGATCACCCTTACCTTCTACTCCAGGCCTATTCCACCCCGCCACACTTAACTAGGTCCTTCACTGAATAAATATATGTTTATGGAAGTTTGTTGCCAACAGAGGCCTTTAGATTACCTGGAAATGTGAGTTTATCCCTCAGAAGAATCATCCAATCAGCTTTCAAATGAAAAGTCATCAGACATGCTTCTGATGAAAGTAGAAAAAGGAAATAATAACAACTTAAAATATTAAAGTATTCCCAGTTATTTCATAATCAGTATTTCATTTAATGATCACAAAAACCTTTTGTGATAGAAGGTATAAATAGTGTCCTATCAGTAGCTTCAACACTAGATTTTCAAACTCTGAAGAAAGATCATATAAAAGACAAATAGTTTATCTACCGTTACAATGCTGGGAAAAACAAAAAGCAATAATGGTATTTATGTTTGACTTTCCCAATTGTAGTGATCAAAGTAATGGCAAAAACAGAGAAAGAGAGAGTATTTTCCTTAGTACTGACTCATAGTGTTCTGATCCAAGACTATAAAGGCATCATATTTAGCTGCCTTAATCGTTAACTCCAGCTGAACAGTCATAAGCTCATATGGTAACTATTATTATTGTTCACCATTATCTAGGTATCCTCTGCTTCTGAGTTCATGGAGGATTGCACTAATCTGCCTCGTGGAGTCGGGCAGAGCTATGTGATTTGATTTGACTGTGAAATATGAGTGGTGGTAACAAGCATAGTTTTCATGTGGAAACACTTATTTGCAGATGCTTGAATCTACAGCTTGGCTCTTCCTTTGCCACGGGAATTACAGAAGCATGAAACTATATGGAGATACCTTAAGATATAAATAAACTAAGATACTGAGTTAGCACATGGGAGAAAGTTGCCCTGGAGAAACATCTGGCTTTCAGTAGAATTTTAATCAGCACTAGATAAAATTGTGTTATGTTAAATTACTATGATTTTGGAGTTGTTACTACAGCATATACTAGTCTATACTGACAGATGAAGTTATCATTTGCTCTAGATAGCAACCCACTCCAGTACTTTTGCCTGGAAAATTCCATGGAGAGAGGAATCTGGTGGGCTACAGTCCATGGGATCACAGAGTCTGTCATGACTGACTGAGCATGGGTACAACGAGACACATCGTATAATTAAGCCACTTGTGAATATGAAAAATAGATGTAGCATGGCTGAAGGTAAAGTGAAATAACTGAACTTAAGGTCTAAAGTTCAAGTTCACTGAACTCTGCCAGGAGCCATATAATGGTTGCACAAGGAAAACCATCTGGCAAGGACAAGTAACACCTGAAATCCAGTCCATGCTTTTCTCGGCATGGTTCAGCGCCATGCCCAGGAGCATGTGCCTTCCTCCAATTTACGCAAAAGTGCTTTAGGTGAAAACTGATCTTACTTTTTGAATGTCTTATAAGACATCACTTAACTTCTCTAAAGTTTTCATTTTTTTCCCCTCATGAACAAATTTTATCTAGTGCTTTACTCTTTGTTTGTTAGGAAATTTCAATTAAAAAGATATATATGAGTACATATATAGTATCCACATCATAGACTAATAGCGTTCAAACCTGAAGTATTGACTCTGATTGTTGAAAGATCCCTTTATAAAATGTGGAGGTAATATTTGCCAATAGGACAAATGACTATGTTCCTAAACTAAGTGGTTTGGGAAGCCTCACAACTGTGAGTTGTGCTGCATTTGTTCCAATGTTACGATAATACGTGTTTCCAAGTGACAGAAATCTGGCTTGAACTAATTTAGTTAAAAAAAAAAAAAAAGAAGGAGGAGGAGGGGTATGGGGGAAGAGAATGGCAACTGCTTCACATAAACATAACAAGATTTAAGTAAGCAAACCGTTAGAAGAGGAGAGATGAGAATGGACTCTGGAACAATGAGAATTAAGGACTTGAACATGACCGCATCCCTCTTTTTTTCACGTCTTTTTCTTTTTTGTCTATGTGTCACTTTTCTTTCTTCTTGCTGCAAACTGGCTTGTTGCAGATAACAGGAAAAAGAGCTGCCAAGATTTCTTGAATTTTCTACCAGGAGACAAAGACTTACTATCTTCCTCAATTACACTTCAAGAAATTCTAAAAATAATTCTGATGACACAGTCTGATAAAGGATCCATACGTAGACCAATAAATTGTTTCCACATAAGAAAATACCCTGACTGCCCCAATTTGAGGAATATGGCATCCGTGGACCAATAAACTAAAGCCAAGAATGAAATCAGGGTCATAGAAAATCTTGGTAGCCCCAACAAAAATCAATAGATTGGAATGGGAGAAGAAACAAAGAAATGAAGACATAGACCAAATATTATAGATGTCCAGTTTAGATAGTAATTTAAGGTGATCAGTTGGGTAATATGAAAATAATAAAAACAAATTCAACATTCTGATGAGAAAGGGAGATCAAATTATCTCTATCATGGTTTCAGTAGTTCAAGTTAGCAATGTGTTTCTAAAGGTTTGAGTAATTTTCCAGAAAGATAAATTGTCTGGCTAACTGGGTGTTTTTCCATCCATTACTTCTCCTATTATGGGCAACTATTCACTCATCAGAGAGATTTAGAAGCAACTTAGCTATGTTTCTAAGAATCCCCTTTGTTATATAATTATAGATAGATTTTCCAAGAAGAAAAACTCACATGAGATTTTGAAAGGCAAAAATGATTTTGGAGGTCAAGGTAGCCACACTGGTGGCCAGAGGCAAGTTACATAGCCACCCAGAGCTTTCTGTGTGACTCAAGAGTCACAGCAGTTTCTTGGTGAAATTTTTGAGACTACTCACTTTAGGGTTTCATGCTACTCCTCTGATATTTTAACTGTACCCTTCCTAATCTTCCCTTTCCCAGAAAATCTCTAATTCTTAAAGTATTATTCTATATTCTATGTAGAATTCACAAATTCTATATGTTCTTTACATAATTCAATATCATATACAATTATATAGTGTATAAAACATATTCCTGCATTGCTTAGAATGACTCTGTTTTCCTGTCCTAACAACATTGGTACATATGTAGACCCAGTTAAATACAAATAAAAGATTATAGGCTAGTTTACTATAAATTACCTTCAAAAGATTGAGAATCAGGGTGAGTTTGATGAAGAAAAAGAATCAGGGTATTGATAAAAAAAAGTCTGAGTCAATTTTTTTTCTTGTTCTATGAAGAATTTAATAGAACAATAGGTAACTATAAGATTAGATGATATCATATCAATATTAATTTCCTGACTTTGATAAGGTACTGTGGCTATGTAAAAGACTATTTTTGCTTTCAGGACATACACATGAAAGTGTTGGATTTTGCAGCTTACTCTCAAATGGTTTAAAGAAATTGGGTAGAAAGAGAAAAGAAAGAAAAGAAAACCAGAACTCTGAGTTCTATCTAGCATAATGAGGAGCCCACCCACTGTGCATCAGTGGAGACCAGATTGGGAACCTAGCTTCTACCCCCATGTGACAGTAACCTCAGTGTCCACCTCTCCCCCTACCTAAGTAGAGTTAGAAAAAGAAAGCTAAATTAGAAGGTTTGAGTAAGATCCAGCTTCTCATAACATAGTATCAAAATGTCCAAATTTCAATTAAAAAAAGAAAAACTTATGCCAAGTGCCAGGAAGATCTCAAATTGAATGAAAGAAGGCAATCAATAGATGCCAACGCTGAGAAGACAGTGACATTAGAATCATCTGACAAATATTGTAAAGTGGCCGTCATAAAGATTCTTCAATGAACAATTATAAACACAGCTGAAGCACATGAAAAAACAGAAAGTGCCAGCAAAAAAAAAAAAGATCTCAGTGAGAAACAGAAAATATTAAAAATTTATAATTTTAGCTCTTAAAAACACAATAACTGAAATTTTAAAATTCAGTGGATAGATTCAATAGCAAAATGGAGAGGATAGCTTAATTAGTGAACTTGAATACAGTTGAATAACCTACTGTATTCTAGAAGAGAAAAACTGAGAAAAATGAGCAAAGCCTAAAAGACCTAGCATTTATGTAACTGAAGTTCTAGAAGAAAAAGAGAAATGAGGTCAGGCTGAAAAATTCTTGAAGAATGAAGCCTGAAAACTTCCTACTTGTCAAAGAAAATGAAAGAACACAAAACAACACATAAACCTCCAGATTAAAGAAGCTGAACAAACCCAAAGAGAGAAAATCCCAATAAATCCACAGCAAGACATACCATAGCCGTCACAAAAATTAAATACAAAAAAAAAAAAAAAACTTGAAAGCAGCAAGAGAGAAACAAAAATAAACCTCTGTGAAAAACGCCATTCAAAGAACTGAGTTTATCAGCAGAGAGTGTGAGAGCCAGAGCATGTTGCATATTTTTTAGCTTAAGTAAAAGAATTGTTAATTCAGAACCCAATTTCTGGTGAAAATACCTCCTAAAAGTAAAAGGAAAGTCAAGACATTCTCAGAAACAAGAAAATGAAAAGGGCTTATAATCAGAAAACCTCCCATGACAGAATGGCTTTGGAAGTTCTCTGATGAAAAAAAAAAAAAAAAAAGGTAAAAGAAGAAATCTTAGGATACCAGGAAGAAAGAAAGAACATGGCTACAAAAAATATGAATCATTAAGAAATAAACTTTCCTTTTCCTCTTTGCTAAATTATTATTTTCTAAATTATTTTTGAAAACTGAAGCAAAAATCATAACATGATAAGATGTATATCTAAAGGTATATAGAGAATATGTTTAAGAGATCTATATTTTAGGTGGGGGAAGGTTAAGAAATATAAAGGGAGGTAAGATTTGCATATATCACTTGAACTGGTAAAGTGACATCAGTAAACAGTGGTAGGTTATGTACATGTAATGTAAAACCTAGAGCAACCACTGAAACAGCTATATAAAGAGATAACATTGAAAAAATCTATAGAAAAATCAAAGTGGAATTCTAAAAACTTTCAGATAACCCAGAGGACATCAGGAAAAACAAAAAATATAATAAACAAATAAGAAAAATGGCAATCTTAATCCTAAGGTATCAATAATTAATGTAAATATAAATGGGCTAAATACATTAATAGAAGTCAGCATTGACAGAGAAGAAAAGAAAATGAAGTGATATAAATAATGCTACTTGATATTAAGGCTTAGTATATACCTTCAGTAATCAATTCAGTTTGGTATTGATGGAAGAATAAACACATAACTAAACAGACCAAGAGAAAGAACGAATAATTAAATTCACAAAAATATGCCCAATTGATTTTTGACAAAGGTACAAAAATGATTCAGTGAAGGAAAAACACTCTTTTCAACATAAGATACTGAAGTAACTAGACATCTACATGGAAAAAAAAAATTAACTTCAATATAATCCTCACATCTTATATAGAAATTAAATCAAATGGATCATGAATTTAAATGTAAAATATAAAACTGTAAAACTTTTATTTTAAAAATGGGAAAAAGTCCTCAGTATCTTGAGCTAGGCAAGAATTTTTATAATTGACACTAGATGCAAGAGCATAAGAGGAAACAAATGATAAAGTGGGCTTCATCAAAACTGAACTCTTACTTCAGGAAAGACTGTTTAGGATATGATGGAACAAGCTACAGGCTGGGAAAAAATATTCACAAACCACATATACAACAAAAGTCTATTATCTAGGATACATAAAAACTCTCACAAACCAACAATAAAAACAAACCAAGCACAGAAAAGACACTCATTGTCATTAGCTAAGAAACATAAACAAATACTGTAATGAGATATCACTATGCACCTATCAAAATGGCTTAAATAAATGTAGTGACCGCACCAAATGCTGGCAAAGCCTCAGAGAAGCTGGGTCACTCATATGTTACTGGTGGAAATGTAAAAAGGTACAGCTACTCTGGAAACAGCTTGGCTACTTCTTTCAAAACTAACCATGCAATTAACATATGAACCAGCAATTGTACTCCTGGGCCTTTATCCCAAAGAAATGAAGACTTGTATTCATTCAAAACCTCACACACAAATGTTGATGGCACTGTACTAGCTTCCAGTGCTGCCATAACAGAGTAGCACAAACTGGGTGCCTTACATAACAGAAATTTATTGTGCCACAGTTTGGGAGGCAGAAATCCAAGGCCAAGGTGTCAGCAGGGTTGGTTCCTTCTGAAGGTTATGAGAGGGACTCTGTTCTGTGCCTCTAACCCAGCTTCTTGTGGTTTGCTGGCAGTTCTTGGTGCTTCTGGACTTGATGCATTGCCCTGCTCTCTGCCTTCATGTTAGCATCGTGCTCTCTCTGTGTGCAAATTTACCTCTTTTATAAGAAAAGTCATACTGGATCAGGGCCCATCTTAATGACCTCATTGTAACTTAATTACTTTTATAAAGATTCTATCTTCAAAAAATGGCATGTTCTGAGGTACTACAGGTTAGGACAACATATGATTTTGGGGGACATGCAACTCTGTTCATACCAAGCGCCATTTTGGGTAGTGTCCCATAAGTGGAAATAACCCAGATGTCTTTCAGTAGGTAAATATTTAAACAAACAATGGTATAATTAATACCATGGAATATTACTCAGCAATGAAAAGATGCAAACCTACTGACCCATGCAACCACCTGGATGACTCCCCAGAAAACTGTGCCAAGTGCAAAAAGAGAGCTTCCCAAGGTCACACACTGAACGATTCCACTCAAATAACATTCTCTAATTTAAATGTTGTAGAAATAGAGAACAGATTAATGTCTGCCAGCAGTTAAGGAGATAAAGAGGCAAGCAGGAAGTCGCTATGGCTAAAAGGAGAACCAGAGGCATCCTTGTGGGAATGTTCTGTATCTTGACTCTATGAAAGTCAAAATTCTGGTTGTAAGATTGTACTATAATTTTGCAAGGTGCTACCATAGCTAGAAACTGGGTAAAGGGTACATGGGATCTCTGTATTGTGTTTTACAACTGCAAGTCAATTTCTCTCAAAATAAACTTTTAATAAATACCTAGAGTAAATATTTTTTGTTTGTGCTGTTTTTCCTCAGAATGCAATAATCATATGATAAAAGCTGAAGACAGAAAATAAAGGATAATAAATTGGGAAACATTTTTAAATCACTCATAGTGTACATGTGGTTGGACTATTATTTCTGAAAAGTAATGAAGTGACAATACATACATCTGAGATCACCAAGCCCCTTAAAATGTAGATAAGATTGAGTCAATTACATCCTGACTTCCACGTCCCTTTCAGTGTTCAATAAAAATTGAAACAGTCTCCCCAGATTTCTGTTCTTGCCTGGAGGCAGGAGGAGGAAGCGATTAGAACTCACGGATGTCTGTGTTTCTCAAGTCCTGCTTCAGTTGAATCCGTTCCATTTGTGGATTTTCTCCCAGTTTGTTCGTGACGTATCGCATGTGTGGCAGCCCCACCTCTTTACTCTCTTGAGACAGGTGAGTATTTAGTATCAAAGGAAGGTAACTGAGGAGAGAACTACCTCATATCAACAAACATATATTCAAACTGAATATCAGATTTCTTTGTTCCAGAAAGCCTTTGATTCTCCCACAATTGGATATTGTCACTGTTCACTTTTCTCCCGAGGTCTTCAGCCTGACATTATCTTCTAACATCTTGTCTTTTTCCTCTTGTTCTTCTGCTTTTCTTCTCACACTCTCAAATACCTGTTTGTCATTTATTCAAAGATGTTTAGCTTTTTCTTTCATTGTGCTGACTCCTGGTAGCCCATGGCCTCTGACTATCACTTTTCCAATAAGCATCTTGTCAAAAATTTTTCTAAACCAAGACATTTTCTTCCTTAAGAAAAATCCTTGTACCATTTGTTTAGGAACCCCATTTATTTTACTAAGCACAGTACAAAGTGTGCGCTCTCTGTGGATTGTGGCTAGCCATGTGTCAAGGGGCATAGCTAGAGACAGAGGTGATAAAACATGCTGATCTTTAGTTTCGCTGAATCATCTGTAACATTGACCTCTTCAAAACTGGTTAAATTTGGGGAAAGGAAGAATCTCAAGTATCATCACGTGAAAGAATAATGATGCTAATGAGTGAGGATATCTGTTATAGTCCTTCTCCTTCTTTCTTGTTACCAAATTCAACGTTGTTTGAGCAGTAATATACCAAATCCCAAAGGATCAATCATGATGGATATTATGGGCTGAATTTCATCCCCTCAGAACTCAGACTATATTGAATCCTCATGACCTCAGAACGTGACTGTATTTGGTGATAGGATCCAAAGAGGCAATCAAGTTGAAATGAAGTCATTAGTGCATTATAGTGGATCTTAGTCCCTTATGACCAGTGTCCTTATAAGAAGAGGTAATTAAGACACAGACACACACAGAGGCGTGAACACATGAAGCAGAGATTGAAGACAGTCATATACAACCCCAGAAGAGAGGACTCAAAAAAAAAAAAAAAAACCCATAGCTCTGCTGATATTGTGACCTTGGACTTTCTAGCCTCCAGAATCATGACAAAATACATTTTTGTTGTCTGAGCCACCCTGTCTTTGCTATGGGTGGCATTCTGTTACGACAGCCTTGGGGAACTAATGCAATGGCGCCTAGTCAATCATAGAAATGTGCCATTTTGCGTATGGCCCAGTTATGAAAAGTTAGGTATAACAGGAAATCTTCAAGATCTTTTAAAAATATTTGTGTTGTGCTTTAGATATTATTTTATGAAGATATGAGGCTTGGAGGGCTTCCCTGGTAGCTCAGACAGTAAAAAGTTTGCCTGCAATGCAGGAGACCCAGGAGACCCGGGTTTGACCCCTGGATTGGGAAGATCTCCTGGAGAAGGGGATGGCATCCCATTCCAGTATTCTTGTGTGGAGATTTCTGTGGACAGAGGAGCCTGGAGTGCTACAGTCCATGGAACTGCAAAGAGACAGGGATGACTGAGCAACAAACAGACAGACAGGTGATGCTTGGAACAATATCAGCCAACTTGAAAGCATGAAAGACAGACAAAGAAAATACCAGGAACATTGGCCTTAACCTTTGACATTGATGAATTGCCGATCCAACTCCAGAACTGCTAATCTCCGGACATTATTAATAAATTTTATTAATAAATCTGAGTTATTTGGATTAGTTTTGAGAGCTATCCCCTATCTGCAGCCAAAAGCATCAAAACTGTTACACCTACAAACATTACAACAACTGTTTTCAAGTAAAGTCAGTCCCCTTGTATGTCTGAAATCTGGAAGACTCATTGTCAGAAGTAGTAATATCAGTGTAGCAATCACTGGAATGAATTTCATCATATTTGAGAAAGTGGAGGGAAATGGGTAGAGGTACACTAAGAAAATACCATTAAATTGTACAAATTGTATCAAAAAGCCTTTTAGTAGAAGGTATTCCTGTCCAGGCCTTTGTGTATTAATTCCTTTATTCCAGAAACATTGCTGAGCATCATCTACTTATACCATGTTTGGTACCATTTCCATTGAAAGGAATATTGGGCTTACTTATACTTTTCCCTGCTTCTGGTTCAAGACTGTTTATTGTGTATATGGAGACTAAATATTTTAGCAAGATCCATTTGGCTGACTAATGGAAGCAACTGAGTGAGGTAAAACCTGGCCTGGTGCCTTTGGCTCCCAAAGCAGCCAGACACTGTCCCTTCCACTTTCCGCCCCACATCATGATAGAGTGTCCACAGTGGTCCCATCAGAAACTACCTGAAGAACCAACGTGAAAAGGCACAGTCAGTTGGTGGCCACAGAGGGATGGTGCAGCTGTGAGTCGCTGCTCCAGGGTGCAGCCCACTGGCACAGGCTGCTTTCCAGAGGACGATACCATTTGTAAAAGCATGCTGGCACCACCAAGACACGGTCAAATGCCATTCTCCCTGAGCCTTCCTGCTCCAGAGGTGGGAAACAGCTGACACAATCGGTGGCAAGTTAAATCATCCTTCTGAACCAAGCAATTCATAGCTGGAGGGAGGAGGGAAAAGTAAAATAAGCCTTGGGTTTTTGTTTTTGTGTGTATGTGTGTGATGACAGCCAAGGAGTTATTATTTTCCTTCCAGGTGCCCAATAACTGAACAGCCACTTTTGAGGGCGCCAATGCTACAGCTCAGTATTGTTGTTACCCCACTGAGGGGTGGGTAGAGGCTGGCAGAGAGACAGACTGTGTTTTAATTGGCCTCCTCTCTGAAGGGAAAGAGCCAAACGTTTGCGGGATGCTTATTCGAGCCAGTTTCAGAGTAATAAAAGTGCATCTTTGATACACAGAGAGTTTATGTTCTTCATAAAAATGCTAATTGCAATCTTTGCAGAAAGGAGTGGCTTGAATGCTTCCCCCTTCGGCTTTTTAATATGAATACGGTTGTACTGTGTGGATGACCTTGCATTCGTTAACAAGGGACAAGGCTTAAGTCCTCTCTGCAGCCTTTCAAAAACCCACTTCAAGGATTCTACCACTGTGAATCTGAGAGTATTCAAACTCTTTTCATGGAAAACTGGAAAGCAATCTATTTGTTTCTTTTTTAAAAAAAATCTCCTAGTACAAATACAGAGGGGGAGCTTAGAATATTTTTTTCCTTCAGTGAGTATGTTTTTCCAAGGTCAATTTGGAGGTTCTTCCTATTTGGCTGAGAAAAACTGGAGCCCCGGTAAGCGCGTTCACAGCCCTCTCTGTGGCTTGGAAGACTTCCCCACCTACAGATGCTACAAGAAGTTGCTGATGTTTTTCCAGGGCCCCACTGTTTGCTTCTCTCGCTTCAGAGAAGGAAGATGGAGTGATGAGTGAGGTTTTATTTATCCTGCGGGATGAGTCATTCAGCAAGAGTTTCCGACCCGAATCCTTGTCTTTCTTTGCTCTATTCATCCCCACCCCCAGCCCCCTTTAATTTTCAGTCCTTGGGCAGGTTTCCATTTATCCCCTCCTGTCAATCTCTCCCTCCAATCTCAAAAAAATAATAAGACTTTTTTTAAAGTTAAACTTCCCACAATTGCACTCAATTTACTCTGGGAACTCATTTAAAGGGCAGGGGTTTTGAAACATGATCAACAAAATAATCAGTCTGGGTTACATTAAATAGCATCCTTCCAGACTGAGCCAAGCCTTAAGAGTGAAAACAGCTCCCTTCAATCCCTCCCACCATGAATGAGACTCTGTGTCTCAAAAACTTTTTATTGAATATTTCCCGAAATGATGTCTGTCTTTCCAACAGGGAGAATGCGCAGTCTTTCTCAGAACCCAGTCCCATCTTCAGTCCAGCTGCAGGCAGGTGTTACTCAACAGCCTTGGGCTGCTCTGCTGCTTGCAATGTCTCCACAGCAGATACTCTGTGTTCTCAAGAATCCTGCTCTTTTTCTCAATGGGGTGGGATGAGGAGACACTAAGTAGAAGGGAATCAGTAGGCTAACTGGACCAGCAAAACAGCACGTCATCTAACCAATTATCATTGTTGCTACACATCCAGGAAATCAACTGTCAAGTTCTGGGTTTATAAAAACCAATTTTTAATGTCTCTATCATCTTTTCTAGTTCATTATAACACATACGAGATATTGTTCCTTAAATTTTGTCCTTTTCCCACCTTCAAATTGGACAAAGAAAAACGCAGAGCAGTAATATTTCTCATGAGATACGGCTGCTCAGCTTTATATTCTAGGTCACATAATGAAATATTCATATGGAAACTGTCTCTTCTGCCTGTTCTAGATCTGACACGACCCAGTACTGACCACGGAGCCCAGGTTAATAGTCGTTTCTCTGGACTGCAGCTTATAAGAAGCAGGCTCTACCCAAGACAAGGATGGGAGAGATTAGATAAATCAAAGACTGTGTGTTAGGGAAAGCAGGGGTCTTAAACTCAAGGATGATATTCTACAAATACTAAGTCCCAGGTGGCACAACAGTAAAGAATCTGCCTGCCAACATAGGAGACTCAGGTTCAAACCTTGATTCAGGAAGATCCCCTGGAGAAGGAAATGGCAACCCACTCCAGTATTCTTGCCTGGGAAACCCCATAGACAGAAAGGCCTACAGTGGGCTACAGTCCATGGGGTCGCAAAGAGTTGAACATGACTGAGCAATTAAGCATACACACACACACAGCATCACAGAACCAAGGGTTCACAACTAAATCCATCAGTATCAAATGCTCTCATGCTCTTAAAAAGATAAAACAGATACCTAATGGGTTGAGGGGGAGGGGGAAAAAGCTGGGGAGCCTGTTATAGTTCTGGGAGGATTCTTAGAAGTATTTTAACCTGCATTAATGATCTGCCTGCCAATGCAGGAGACTCAAGAAATGCAGGTTTGATCCCTGGGTTGGGATGATTCCCTGGAGTAGGAAATGACAATCCACTCTAGTATTCTTGCCTGGAAAATCCTATGGACAGAGGAGCTCGGTAGGCCATGGTCCATGGGGTCACAAAGAGTTGCACATGACTGAGCATGCATGCAACACTAATTAACCAAGGGAAGCACTGCTGGGTGTTATAAGGTGAAAAGAAAGTGACAGAGGAAGAAAGAGCCACAATAGCAAGAGTATGGAGACAATAAATAGCATGGCATGACAGAGAAGCACATGCATATGTAAATGATGAATGAGTGATTGGCATGAAATGAGTATATAATGAAAAAGGGCATTAATGTCATCCGGGAAGGAAAGCCTCCCAGGTGGCACTAGTGGTAAAGAACCCGCCTTGCCAGTGCAGGAGACATGAGAGACGTGAGTTCAATCCCTGGGTCAGGAAGATCTCATGGAGAAGGAAATGGCAAACCACTCCAGTATTCTTGCCTAGAGAATCCCATAGACAGAGGAGCCTAGCAGGCTGCAGTCCATAGGGTCCAAAGAGTCTAACATAAATGGAGTGACTTATCACATACGTACAAGAAGGAAAACAACACAGTCAGATAAATAAATACAGCAAGAGTGTGTGGCCGGATCTTAGGAGAGTCATAAGACAGAGAAACCTGTGACTTCCGCTGTTTTACTCCCGTGGCCACACTAGGTGACTTTTCTGATGTAAAATTTTTAATGTATATCTTTTCCCATGAGGGCAGGTACAATTTTTCTTGTTCATATCAGCATCCCCAACACCAGGTCGCTGTCTAGCATATAGGAAATATAAAATCAATTTCTGTGTTGAACTCAGAATATACAGATGAATGAATATATAAAGAGCAAAGAAACCCAGGGCAATGGCAGCCATAACACAGAGATAAACCAAGCAAGTCTCTATGAAGTGTTTAGATCAATAGCACTTGATAATTGATTAGATTTGAAGAACAAAGAGCGAGGAGTCCAAGGGATGGTTTAGGGACTAAGTGTGGGAATATCGCAGGTTTCGGTGGGGGTGGGAGGCTACATTCCCAGCACCCAGAGGAGGAGCAGGTCCTGATGGAGAGAAGACTGACTTCGATCCTGCTGAGTTAGAGTAGTGATATGTCTTGCTGAAATGTCTAGAAGAGCTAAAAATACAGAACTGGGGCTCAGAAAAGAGGTCAAACCTAAAGAGAGAGGTTTGATTTTACCTGTGGAGAGGAGATTGTTAAAGCTGTGGGCTAGGAGGAAGTTGTCCAAGGGGGAGGACAGAGAGGAAAAAGCAAAGACAGAGCCTTGGAGAAGGTGGCAAAATGCCCTGCGGGTTGAAGTTTGGGAACCGTGTCTTGATCTCCTGAGTCAGTTATCTGGTCTCTCGTCATCGAGTCAGTCCATAAGACAGCAGAGATCCTTGTTCTGCCTAGGAAGAGGAGGCTTTTAAATGCACACTGCACTCCAGCCCTTCACTACAATCAGCAGTCCCTGCATTAACCGTGAAAAGCCACAGAGCAACTCAAAGATTGCCACTCGAGGCTGTACATTGCAAACTTATTTTTCCCTCTGATGCTATTTAATGTCTGACGATGTTATTAAAATGAAAGGAAATTTTTTAATAAGCTGGGAGGAAATCCACTTAACCAAATTGTTCGTAAAAGGAATACAACACACCAAGACTCTGCTTTGCGCCAATCCACCAATATAGGATCCTGCAAAAAAACCTTCTTGTGTAAATATTTACAAGGAGAATAAAAAAGGAAAGTGGTTTGGGGAGCAAACCAGATGGAATAATACAAGAACAAACTTGAATACAGTCAAATTGGGATTCAGCAACAACAGAGCATCCTCTCAGGAATCTACTCTTGCCGGCCGGGGGCGGGCAGGGGACGAGAAAAGAACAATATAGAGTTAAAAAGGAAAGCAGCATCAGGGGAGCATCTCTTGAGCCCCATTTCAGCTAATCTCCAAAACTGGGTTTTCATTTTTATTAAAATCTTCAAAAGCCAAATGTAATAAGCTCTCTAATAATACTATGTATGAATTCAGTATTCATCACTCCTCTAGAACAAACTCCTACTCTCTCCAGAAGTCGTTCAAAAGATGCCCTTTTGGTGCCTGGGGTCCATGAGCAGGAGTGGGGCCTCCTCCTCCGGGGACAGGAGGACCACCCAGTTTTACTTCTGAGGTTGTTGAGTCTGCTCCTACTGTGACATGTGAGCCTACGATGCTTTCTCAGTTTTCGTTTCTCCACCTGCCTTGGGTAGCTGGATTACAAAGCAGGGATAGTTAACAGATAACTCAATTATAGAATGTCTCTGTCACTGCTTTCCTGCCCTCCCCTCCCCTTTCCCCAGCTCCCAAAGCAGCCCTCTTCCAACTCAGGGAACATTTGAAGCAAGCTTGGCTCACAATGCATTTTGCAAACAAACCACAAAATAACATGATTGTAAAAATGTGAGCTGCAAAAGTAATAAATAAGGGAATAAATAAGTGCGTAACCACAGAGGCTTGTCTGGCTCCTCGGCCCTCTGACCACAGCGGCCCTCTGCTGTCTGTACTCACGAGCGGGGAGGCCAGGAAACTCAGAAGACACTGTGGCCTTGCCCTCGGGGCTCAGAGATGGAAGTTACACAGAGAGATTTTCTGTCTCTCTCTCTTTCTCTCTCTCTCTCTCTCTCTCTCTCTCTCTCGCTCTCTCGTTGTGAGGTAGTTCTATGTCAAAGCTATCCAACAGTGAAAAATATGACCAGGGAGTCGGAGAGGTGGGCTTCTTGCCACCCCTGTTTCAGATCCACCAACCATTTTCAAGCACATAATAGAGGTCAGACTGCATGTTTCAGCGCATTCACGGGACATCTCTGTAGTAAGCCAGGGAAGTGGATGTGATTAGTGTCATTATGCAGATGCAGAAACTGAAGCCCATCAAGAAACAAGTAGAGGTCAAATTACATTTCACAGATGCTAGAAAACCACCCTAATGGAGACTGGAATAGGGTGAGGGAGCGTAGGAGAGCTATGTGTGATTTTCCCCCTGCATTTAAGTCTGGCTACTGAGACATCTTCATTTACAAGGATTTTGAGATTAGAACACCCAAGTTTAAACACCAGTCTTGCCAAGGTTTTTGGTTTTATTTTGTTTCTTTACTAACTTTTACTTTGAAATCCTGATGGCCCCAAACTCTTCTTCACCAGAACACTCCTGTGGCTGGTAGTTTCTGCCAAGAGGATGACCAGTACACGGCAGTCAAAGATGAAAGTGGAGGCTGAGAGCTGGGCCTGAAACTGAATAAGACAGTGCAAAATGTTTGATTCAGGGCCCAGAATCCAGTATTCAATAATACTTTATGTCCCAGGATAGGGCTTAAGTGTCAGGAATAGAAAACAGAATCCCTCATGTTTACTATTTGCAGAGACAGTGGGCCGCGAGGCATTTGATTCAGACCTCCTGCAAAGCGCAATATAGAGGACTCTGTTCAATATACAGTCATATGAATAGTGCTGGGCACTGCACATGACCTGAAGAAAGTTCAACAAAGCCTTTTTTCAAAGAGACATGAGAAAAAATCAAGAAAAACACAACCTCAGATAAGCTAACAATCAAATGAGGCAGACAGATGTGGATGCAAATGTTGCTTAGAGGTGGGGGTAGTTATAAGCATACTGTATAGAGAATGGAACCACTGCTCAGCTTACTAATGTCACAAGTAATGCTGGTTTTCACAACAACTCCATGAATAAGAGGTATTATCTCTTTTTTCTCCCAAATGGGAAAACAGAGTTTCAAAGGAAAGTGACTTTTCTAAAATCTCTGGCTCTTGAGGCCCAGGTCCCGAGGCCCCCACCTCAGAGCTCTTCCCCAGCCCCTCTCTGCCATACTGGAAAAGCTGTAGAAGACGCAGCAATAGGGTCACTGTGTCAGAATCAGGAGGGAGGCTGCTGAAAGCCACAGTCGGGGAAGAAGGGAAAGAAACCTTACAAACCCGGCAGGCATGAAGATAATGAAAAGGAAACTGGAAGATGGGGGGGTGACAAGGAATGACTCACAGCATTTCTGGATTTATTCAAAGTCGGACCACATTATTCCTTCTCTAGAAGGTAGCATTCCAAATGCTGAAGGCTTCTGGCTTTAGTACAAATTTTATTCTAACTCAATTGAGGTGGAACTCTCTCTAAAATCGATTACGCATTTGTCTACATTAGGAAAAAAAAAAAAGCATAAAGAGTATAAATTAGCCATTTCTGAAAGGACTATAGGCTGTCACTTTCTTCAATGAAAGTTAATGTAGGGTGACATTCTAGAGAGCTCTCTAAATTTGGAGACTGCTTAACTTCCACACCCCATCCAGATTGCTGTGATCTTTCTTGAGGATCTGTAGTAGGATTTTGTTTTGATTTTCTGTCTCCTCTCTTGGCAAGCCAGGTACCTTGTACTGCTCTCCATTTTCAGGGGCCTGTCTGGAGTAGCCCCTTCCCTCACTTTTAACTTGCTGTTTTGGTCTCCTATGCATTTATAGGCAACCAAATTTATTAGCAGCTTGTATAAACTAAAATTAATCAGACTCTGAGTGAAGGACCAGAACCCATCAGCAAACTTAAATACTGCTGCACAATATGTGAGCCCATCTCAAGGCTCTCCTCATATCCTTTGCTCTTACACACCAGGCTTACTTGTGTTTTCAACAAGTGGACTTTAAGACCTAACTCAAAATTTCCTTCAGAAAATACAATAGAAGTTTAAAGACACAGTTTGCATTTTATTTAATATCTTCCCCCAACCAGATCTTTGGCCATTATTATGACATATGTGTTGTCCTTAAGGTGAGTTCATCCTAAAAGAAGGGGTAAATGGGAGGAGGAAAAAAGAGAAAAAGTTGGTGGGGAAGGAAGATAAGGTGGATGTGGGAAAGGGAAGAGGAGAAAAGAGGTGAAAGACACTTTATTCTCTTAGCTCCATTCATTTTCCCAAAGTACCATCAACACAAAGTTGGGCCGTTTCTGGCATCTCCTGAGTCTCTCGCTAGATTCTGTCCAGTGGCTGCCAACCGATGTAGACAGTTGCCACAGAGCTAGGGTGGAGGACTGAACGCAGGCACCAAGGTGAGCCCCCACCAGGCCCGCCAGAAAGGACACCAAAGGCCAAGAGGCCCCCCTGCCTGGAGGCCCTCGGGAGGAGGGAGCTGTCCCAGCTGGCAGGAGACAATCCAGTCCTGACGCTGTGGGCTCTGCCCTTTCCTGCCGCCCGGCAGCCTGGCTCCATAGCGCGGAGCCTGTCCTAGGGTGAACTCGTCAGAGGCCCTCTCGCTTTCTGACAGGTATTCAAATGAGTGAATGTTTTATTTTAAAAGACTTTGTTTAGAAATATGGTCTCAGAACTTTCTCTGTTCCTCTTGCTCTCATGCTCACCAATGCCAGTGTAAGAAAACTGGGCCAGTTTGAAATCAACAAAATGAAAGCTATTAAACATTTGGTTGGACTCCCAATATATGCCCCATGAATATCCCCACTTTGGAACTTTCCACAACCTGTCTTCTTTCAGATTTGTTGTGGAGTGAATTGATATTCTGATTCACCACGGTATCTTCACAACGTGTGCGGCATGGCGTTAAACACAGCATTTGCCTTTAAGCTCTCGTGGCTTGGATGCTGCAAAGCATCTCTGCTGTCTTGGCCTTTCCAGCACCTACTTTCTCTTGTTCTGGCAACGGTGCTTCACTTTTCCTTTAGAGAACCACTCCTCCCGCTCTGGATCCGTGCGGCTTATGAGCATCTGACATTACCCCTCTACGTTCTGCTTGTGTAGCAGACCCAGGCTTGGCCAATCAGCATATTTAAACTTGCTGGCCACAGTGACCAAATTAGCCATGGGCTCATGCCTGTGTCATTCCATTGGGAATTAATTGTGAATTTTTGCCAAAGTTACTTGGCGGGGGGGGGGAACAACTTTTGGTTAAGTTTTTTGAACTGATAGGATATAAACCTACAGCTGCTGAGAAACACCAAGAAAAAAAGATGCTTGATAAAGAAGCTAACACAGAGAAAAGTATAGCTGATGGAAGAAGAGAAGTATCATTCTGATTTTCTCACTTGATATGTGATGCAATTATTTCAGTATGTGTCCAAAGTATCATTTTTCATTTAGTTTACTCTGAGTTGAGTTTCTGTTTGTTGCAACCAAAAACACCCTGATTAGTTCAGGTGCAGAGACAAATGTAATCTTAAATTCCTATCTTTATAATGCTTTACAGAGTCTGTGAAGTACTATCATATACATTATCTCACTTAAATGTCATAAAAATTCCCAAAGATGAGCATTATTATGTTCCCTATTTAATAGATGACAAAAACAGATATTAATGAAATGACCTTACCTCTGGCAGCCAGTAGGTACCGCAGTCAGAATTGGAATCCTGTATTCCTGTTCTAAATCCAGTGGTACCCACCCTTGTTACAATCAAGAGCAAAAGGCACACTGAGCCCATGTATAAATTTAAACAACACAAAACCTGGCAGTCCATGCAATGGAGCAATAAACCGAATGAGGCAGTATTTGTTTGTTGGTAAAATAGGTGGTGCTTAGTATGAATGATTTGTGTATTCAGAGGGGAGAGCCCTGAGGCTTGGCCAGCATTAGGACAATGTATGGGGAGACGGGACTGCACTGTTGCCCTAGGGAACTAAAATTCCCTAGAGAACTTTAAGACATCTTGGGATGTCACATTCATAAAAGCTTTATAAATTTTTTCTTCTAGTCCAATCACATCTTCAAAAAAAGGGAATAGAGGACTGGTAAGAGAAAGATATCTGTTATTGTTCTTATCATTGTCTTGTTGGTCATTCATTGAAAATTTACTGTCTTTAGGCTCTACTTATGTTTATTATCAACACTGAAATTTAAGTGCTATTATCCGCATTTTTCAGATTTGGAAAGCAAAATTCAAAATATTTTCCCTTGGTTCTTTTGTACAAGCTGTACTTTTATCTCACATTATGCTTCCCTTTTCTGTCCAAATGAATAACACCTTTTCATATTCCAGGTTGTCCCTGAGAACACCTTCAGAGAATTTTCTGCCCTTCACCCTTTGCTGTACCCTCCCCTGGAGCACCGATGAACTGATCAAAGCACCATATTTCACTAGACTTAGAGGTCTTCAGTCACCCATCCATCTCCCATCTAACACATGGTAGATTCCTTAAGGGTAGAGACTTAATTTTATTTATCTTTGTATACCCAGAGCTCATGTGTGTGTGTCTTCTCAGTCACGTGCAACCCTTTGCAACCCCATGGGCTGTAGACCACCAGGCTCCTCTGTCCATGGGGTTCTCCAGAAAAGAATACTGGGTGGGTTGCCACTTTCTCCTCCAGGGGATCTTCCTGACCCAGGGACTGAACTCACATCTCCTGCTTTGGCAAGTGAGTTATTTACCACTGAGCCACCAAGGAAGTCCACTGTATACCCAGTACACAGCTTAAAAGCTGGCTCCAGAGCTGATGAGAGGGGCAAGAGAAGAAAACAGAAGAACAGCCTTAAGTTTAGGGACATGCCCAAAGTTGAGAGGCTGTGAAAGAACTGAAGAAGGTCAGGATGGCAATGTTCGAGAAGACCCAGAGTAATACTGGGTCTCAGGAAACACTGAAGGAAAGAATGCCGAAGTATGCAACGCTGCAGAGAGATATGAGAGAATGGGATTGGAGAGGAGGTCAGACAGTGGAGAGCCATGAAAGTTTTGCAACCTGCTGGTAATTCCTCAGAAGAAATTATCAAGGGTTTTAGAATTATTGAGAGAAGTGCTTTTTTCCCCAGGCAATCTGGAGGATTTATAAAGTTGAGCAATGGTGTAATTACACTTCTGTCTGGTTTGTCTAAATGACTGAGGTTGGAAGACCTTTGGGACTTCCGGTTTCTGTCTTCAGAGCAGAGACTCCTAGTAGCGCTTAGCTCTCTTGGGGGAAAAACCCAGCACAAAGGATAGCGAAGCACATTTCACATGCTGAGGAAATTAGGATTCAAAACCAAAGTATAAGCCGAACTGATAATAAGTTTCACGAGGGTTTAATCAAACTCACAGGTGAGAAATTCTTAACGGATTACTAAAAAAACAAATCTAGAAATATAGGAGTTACTCCCCTTATTTTCGTTGTTGCAGTCAGACAAACTAGACCCTTCTCCAGAATACTCTCCCTAGCTACTATCAGACACCCAGTCCTGAGATGGATCAGCCTTGAGTCTCTTCCCAGTGGGAGGAAAGAAGAATAAGCTGGAGCACCTAATTTCAGTGCTTCTTCTGACCAGAGGTGTGAAGGTTAGGCACGGTATTTCCCTGCTCTGAACCTCAGTATTTTTACCTGTGGAGCGAGTAGTGTAATACCTGTCCTAAAGGACTGGTATGGGAATCCAATAAGACACTGGCCTTAAAAATTATTGTAAACTCTAAAGAGCTATCCCAATACTAGAGATTTCCATCATGGTAGAACTGTTCTCTTTACCAGTAGAAATAAATGGTAGAAAGAGCCCCAAAGTTTGAAACCCCAGCCCACACAACTCAGTCATGTTTCCATGTATTTTTTGACCTTTAGGATTCATTAATCTCAGTATAAACATCTGCTGAGATACATTTTTATTTTCTTATTCCCTATTTATTGAATACCTATTATATGCTAAAAACAGTGTTCTAGACCCTGGAGATATGAAGGGAAGAATAACAGCAGGAATAATGAAAACAGCACCAAACACCCAGGATTCCTTGAGCACTTTCTAGTTCCAGGCTTTGTATTAAGCACTTGACATGTGCTCCCACATCTAATCTTTGTAACATACTATGAGGTAGGCATATTTTTTAGCTTCATATCACAGATACGAACACCAAGACTTGAGAAGAAATTCAGCCATTTGACCAAAGGTACAGTTAGCGGCCAAATGAGAGCTAGAACCAGGACTGCCCCAGGCTGCCTGACCCTAAACCTGCGGGGTTACCCGCTGTGCGGTTACTGTCATGCTTGCTATCAGGGTCCTTACGCTCACAGAACTTACAGACTAACAGAGGGTGCAGGCAGGCCATCAGGTGATGAGAGTAATGCCTCCATGGGGAACACATGGAAAAAGCAACCCCTCTCGGGAATAAGAACATGTCCTTCTGTCTGTTGATCTGTGCCTGAGAGCCAGGGTCTGATGCAAGAGGCAGCACCTCACTCTAACCATTGCTGCTGTTTAGTCGCTAGGTCACATCCGACTCTTTGGCGACCCCAGGGACTGTAGCCACCAGGCTCTTCTGTCCACGGATTTCCCAGACAAGAATGTTGGAGTGGGTTGCCATGTCCTTCTTAGAGACCAGGGATGACTAAGAAGACCAGTCTCCTGCATTGGAAGGTGGATTCCTTACCACTGAGCCACCAGGGAAGCCCAGCTCTAACTCCATCCTTTATAAAGTACAGAATATTTCCCTCCAAAGTGCTTATGACCTTTCAGATCTAATTGTAATACTACACCCTCACATTCTGTGGGATCTTATGATCTGTTTATAAGGTATTGTACACTCATGATCTCATTAGATCCCACGGTGATGTAAGATGGGCAGGACTGGGATGATTATCCCATTTTCCAGCTGAGGATCAGAAACTGTGGGAAATACCAGACCACCTTACCTATCTCCTGAGAAGCTTATATGCATGTCAAGAAGCAACCGTTAGAACCGGACATGAAACAATGAAATGGTTCAAAATTGGGACAGGAGTATGTCGAGGCTGTATATTGTCATGCTGCTTATTTAACTTCTTTGCAGAGTACATCATGTGAAATGCCAGGCTGGATGAACCACAAGCTGGAATCAAGATTGCCAAGAGAAATATTAATAACCTCAAATAAGCAGATAATTCCACTCTAATAGCAGAAAGCAAAGAGGAACTAAAGAGCCTCTTGATTAGGGTTAAAGAGGAAAGTGAGAAAGCACACACTTAAAACTCAACATTCAAAAAACTAAGATCATGGCATCCAGTTATTTTCCTGGACTCCAAAATCACTGTGGATGGTGACTGCAGCTATGAAAGTAAAAGACACTTACTCCTTGGAAGAAAAGCTATGACAAACCTAGTCAGCATATTAAAAAGCAGAAACATCACTTTGCTGCCAAAAGTCCACATAGTCAAAGCTAGGGTTTTTCCAGTATTCATGTACCAATGCGAGAGTTGGGCCATAACGAAAGCTGAGTGCCAAAGAATTGATGCTTTTGAATTGTGGTACTAGACAAGACTCTTGAGAGTCCCTTGGGCAACAAGGAGGTCAAACTAGTCAATCCTAAAGGAAATCAACCCTGAATATTCATTGGAAGGACTGATGCTGAAGCTGAAGCTCCAGTATTTTGGCCACCTGATGCGAAGAGCCAAGTCACTGGAAAAGACCCTGATGTTGGGAAAGATTGAGGCCAAAAGGAGAAGGAGACAATAGAGGATGAGATGGTTGGATGGCATCACTGACTCAATGGACATGAGCTTGAACGAATTCCAGGAGATGGTGAAAGACAAGGAGGCCTGGCATGCTGTAGTCCTTGGAGTCTCAAAGAGATGGACACAACTTGAAGACTGAACAACAGCGGAGGAAACTGAGGCCCTGAGAGAAAAAGCCATGGGTCCCAAGTCATTCCAAGTGGCAAACCAGGGACTTCAGACTACATCATCAGACCCAGGTCCAGGCTTCAGTAAAACCATATAGCATCTTGGTTCAGATGCACTGACAAACTGAACTACAAAAATCTCTTGTCAAACCTGCTGATATATTATAATAGATCTCATAGTAAGATTCGAAGTTCTGCTTTGCATAAACCTATAATTTTTTAAGTAAAGCTATTTTGTATTTATAGAGTGTCTTTTGTTACTTCTGAATACTTTCAGGCTTGGAGTTTAGAGAATTTTTACCCTCAGGATCACTTGGGCTTCTCTGGTGGCTCAGATGGTAAAGAATCCTCCCCCAACACAGGAGACATGGGTTTGATCCCTGGGTTGGGAAGATCCCCTGAAGAAAGGAATGGCTACTCACTCCAATATTCTGGCCTGGAGAATTCCATGGACAGAGGAGTCTGGCAGGTTAAAGTCCTTGGGTTTGCAAAGAGTCAGATACCACTGAGGGACTTTCACAGGATCACTTAGCCATTGACTTTGAGCCCCCCTGACCTTGTCTAATGTGATCATCTTTGTCATTTTATTTTTTAACTTTTTATTTTATATTGGAGTATAGTTGATTTATGGGCTTCTCTGGGGGCTCAGATGGTAAAGTGTCAAGCTGCAACCCAGAAGACCTGGGTTTGATCCCTGGGTTGGGAAGATCCCCTGGAGAAGGACATGGCAACCCACTCCAGTACCCTTGCCTGGAAAATCCTATGGACGGAGGAGCCTGGTAGGCTACAGTCCATGGGGTTGCAAAGAGTCTGACACAACTGAGTGACTTTACTTTATGGTTGATTAACAATGTTGTGATAGTTTCAGATGTACAGCAAAGTGATTCAGTTATACACATACAGGTACCTGCTGCTGCTGCTGCTAAGTCACTTCAGTCGTGTCCAACTCTGTGCGACCCCATAGACAGCAGCCCACCAGGCTCCCCCGTCCCTGGGATTCTCCAGGCAAGAACACTGGAGTAGGTTGCCATTTCCTTCTCCAATGCATGAAAGTGAAAAGTGAAAGTGAAGTCGCTCAGTTGTGTCAGACCCTTAGTGACCCCATTGCCTTCTCCAATACATGTACCTCTTCGTTTTCAAATTCTTTTCCCATTTAGGTTGTTACATAGTAATGGGCACAGTTCCCTGTGTTACACCGTAGATCTTGTTGGTCATCCATTTCAAATATAGCAGTGGATACATGTCAATTTCATACTCCTTAACTATCTCTTGCCCTCTGTCTTCCTTCCTGATAGCCATAAATTCATTCCCTAAATCTGTGAGTCTCTTCCTGTTCTGTAAATAAGTTCATTTTATTGAACTTTTATTTTTTATTTTTAGATGCTGCATATGATTGATATCATACGATATTTCTTTTTCTCTGTCTTGCTTACTTCACTCAGTATGACAATCTCTAGATCCTTCTTAGTCATTTTAAAACATTGCTGGTCATAGTACTTATCATGTAGGAAAGCCTGTCACACACAGAGCTCATCTGTATCAGAAATGCACTGTACTTATTTCCTAGGGTGAGGAGTTACCTCCAAGCAGATTCTTCCATGGGCCTACACTTACAAATAGCATCAGGATATGAAATTGATTGCCAACCATCATGAAAAGGAATCTTCAGAGACTTTGAAAACATTTTCTACTTGCTGAATACAGTCAATATATTTTTGAATACCAAAATACATTTTTTATTTCCACTCCTTCTCTCTCCCTCTTTCCCTTCTTCCCCAGAAGTCACCCAAGCCATCTTGTCAGGGGAAGCTCCATGCAGGCAGTCACTTTTATAGTGATTAACACTTAGTAAGGACAAAAATTATTACCACTGACTCAGTAGTGACGAATAATAAGAAGGTGATAAATGACTAATTTCTATATAGAGGTTGAAAGCTATTCATTTAAATTTAAGGTTCTTTCCTTTCTATATTTTATCTAGGGTTGTTCATATAACCAAACATCCTTGAGTTTGACTTCTATTGATCCTGGGCATGTCAGAGCATTTTTGGGAATAACCAAACTAAACCATGTTTGTTTTTTTGTTTTTTTGTTTTTTTGAGACACAGGTTGAAATATGTTGTTATTCATCAAACTCAAAATTTGAATATGTGATCTGAAACGTAATATGAGTACTTTTACAATGACAATAGAGCAGACATCTGAGGAAAACTGTAAAACCCTGGACATATATGATGAGTACCAGGAGGAGAGACTGTGGAAGGGACCAGCAGGCCAGAGGCCCAGACTGCAATCTGAATACATGTCTGGAGGACTGGAGGCTCCTAGCGCAAGCCCCTGGACATTGTAACTGTGTAACTGAGAGCTACCAAAATTGCTACTCTATCCTCCAAGATATCCTTGGAAAAATACAGCTTCTGATCATGATACGTAGCAGATCAAAACTAATACAAACCTATTGTACAGGTCAAGGAATTCTGCTCAATACTTTGTAATGACATATAGGAGAAAAGAATCTAAAAATAGAGTGCATATGTACATATGTATGTGATTCATTTTGCTGTACACATAAAAAAAATGGATGTGTGTATATGTATAAGTGATTCATTGTGCCCTACAGTATTGCTGTAACAGAACAGTGTAAATCAACTATATGCCAGTAAAAATTTAAAAAATGCATCCTTTTTCATCTCATTCCAGAGTGGTCCACGTTCTTGTTGCAGATGTGATTCCCTCCACCTGGAATGCCCCTCCCACACTCTTTCTCTCTGAGAAACTCCTGCATCCTGATCTCTGGCGAGCTCAAATGTCACCCACTTTGAGAACTTTTCCTTAACTACCAATACAGTTAGTTGCTCCTGCCTCTGTGCTCCTTAGCACTTTGTTCATGCCTCCAGGCTAGCATTAACTGTTGCACTGCAGTTTTTTACAGCTTTCTCCCCTTGGCTAGGATAGACTAGAATCATACCTTATATATATCCTCACTGTCTTATACAATGGCTGGTACATAGCAGGCACTTAGATGTGTGATGAAAGAAAGAAAAAAGGAAAAAAGAGAAGGAAGAAATCAGGGAGGGAGGAAAGGAATGGAGAGGTGGAAAGGAGGGAAAGAAAGACGGATTGAGAAGGAAACAGAAGAAACAATGAAAAGAATTCTGTTTTCCCAACTACTAATCCTAGTAGGTAATAGGAATAATCTCTCCTCCCTCTTCACAGATATGAAGAATCCATGTTTATTTCACAGTCTCTCAATTAAGTTGCTCATTTGGATCTAACAAGACATTTATTGATTCTTAGTTTTCTATTGATTCTGAAGAGGTCCTTAGGAAGATCTGATAAGTGTGGAAAAGATAAATAAGTGTACGGATAATAAACTCTAGATTACATAAGCAAACATTACTTAATTACATTCCTATTAATACACTGACTCTGTAATGAATTTTGAGGCATTTAATTATCAATTTGACAAGATAATCTAGGGGTAGTTAATGATTATACCAGTAAATTGTTTTTAAAAAATCACTGACAATTATTAAGTCTCGTAACAGACATCAAATTAACTTGCTGGAGCTGTCTGGTTAAATAGACAGCAGTTAATTATGAGGTACTTACACATGCCTCACATTTTAATGTGCAAGCCTTTTTGATTGTGTAACGTCAAAAATGTTGTGTAAGGGAACAGTTTACCCATGGGGAATATTCCTATTCTGGGCAGCGTGGCCACTGGACAAGCAGGAGCATGATCTGTGATGCTCAGCCTGGCATGTCCCACTTCTCATCTTGGAACAGAAACACAGAACTCTCTATAAGAGACAAATGGTTGTCATATGCAGTCAGGTCTGTGGGGCCATTCAAAGTCTCTCTCTCAAAAGGAATTATGAAAAAGTGGTCTGACAAAGCTTTTGGATAACAGTGGTAATATTTATTACCTTATGAGAACCAGCTATGCCAGACATCATGCAAGATGCTTTTATATGGACTGTCTCTTCTAATGGTTAAAAGGTAGAAAATCCCATCAATAGACAGGTTTTTCTTGGAACGCTTAGTGGAGGAGGAGAAATAAGAAATCACACGTACCAGGCCACTGAGATGACTTCCATCTTAGCTTAACACAGAGGCTACTGGCCACACAGTCTGGAGCCAGACAGAGAGCAATGGCCACAGTGTTGAACACATAAACCAAAGATCATTTACTTTTCAGAAGTCCTGGGTACCTATTTCTCCAATTTGTCTCTTACCCAAAATCTGTGGTCACAAGAGTCCCCTATCTCCCCAATGGCTGCACCACTTTTTATTTAATGAGCAGTGGAAAGGTGAGAATTTACAAAGCACCTTTATTCTGACCCTCACAGTTCTAGGTTTTACATTCTTCCTGGAGACTGACTTATTCACCCTATATTTTACCATCATCAAAACCCAATGTCTTGGGTCCTACTCCTCTCTGTTAATGTTTATACTGCTTAAGGCAGTGACTGTGGGCATGAGTTCAACTTTCAAAAGAGTACTTCTTGAGCTGAAATGCCTTGAAATGAATAGAATTGCATTGGAAAGAGTGAGACTGCATTGGGTTGTGTTGCATTGGACCGAACTATATAGAATTGAACCTTGTAAGGAAGGGGAACAGACTCTAGAAACTAGGTTTCTTTACGTTTAGGCCAAGGCAGGCTCAGTGATAATAAAGCAGCGTGAGAACTATGCATGAACTCTGTGGCTAGACTACAAAGTCCCAAATTCAATCTCAGTGCCACCCCTTACCAGCTCTGTAATATAGAGCAAATTCCTTAATCTCTTGCACCTCCCTGAGTAGAACAATTGTACCTAATTTATAGGACTGCTAGGAAGATTCATTCAATTAATTTTTGTAAAGTCTTTTTGGAATAATGCCCAGCACATAGAATATACTATATAGATGCTTTTAAAATAAAACAATTTTAAAAAACAAAATCACCAGTTTGAATTGTATTCCACTTTACATTTTACAAAGCCCTTTCACATATGGCAACTGATACCACAGATGCATGGGTGGGATTATACCTATTAATCCTCATCTTGCCAATACAAAAACCAAGGTTCATAAAAGCAAGAGCAGATCAAGAAATCCAGCAGGACATAAATCACCATAGGACTTGAGCTAAGTTCTGTCTTACTAAGGCATATGTTCAATTCAGTTCAGTGTAATATCCCAGACAATTTTCATATGTAGTCCTGACTGCAGTGTATTCTGTTAGTAACCTGATAAACAAGAGTTAAGTCAAATCATAACACCCTTAGTGTTACTGCAGTAACAGTACACAGCAAAGCAAAGGATTGCAGCCTGGACTAGGATGAAAAGTCTGTGGTTTGCTGTGATAGAAATAACCACAATGAAGGAGTCAGGAAACCTGAATTCTGGCTTTGACTCAACCACTAACTTTTGTCATACTGATAACTAACATTGATTGAGGGCTGACTCTGTGCCATGTACTACATTCTTATCATTTAAGGTTCATAGTAAGCAGTGGTCATAGGGACTTTCATTATTCCATTTTGCAGGTGAGGAAACCAAGGTATAAAGCAGGAAAGTAACTTGTATAGGTCAAACTGCTAGTAAGTGCTATAATAAATGTCATTTGTAGAATGAGGGCATTGGACTAGTATGACCTCAAAGGTACTTTCCAGCCCGTTCCATCCATAATTCAGGGAGTTCTTGCCTAATCCTCACTCCTCTGGGGGGTAATTCTGTGGTTCTGGGCAGCTCTACATCAAATCTCAGACATCTCAAGGCCTCCCAGGACACCAAGGTTGAAAAACTGGTGAATAGTTGCATAATGTGGGATTTTTCTAATCATCGAAAGAATGAAACAAGTGAAAACAGGAAAAAAGTAAAAATCCTAACTCTTCCCAAGATTATCAATTTCATGTATACATTTATTACATTTGTAGTCACGAGGTTCATTCCATTTTGCATTTTTCTCTCTTCACTTAATTTACTATCACAAATATTTTTTCAATAATTATGACCAAAATTCTTCATGATTATCATTTTCATGACTATACAATCAGTAATAACTACCACATGATATTTGACCATAATAAAATGATTACCCCTTTACAAAATAATTTAAGCAGGTTTTGATATTTTTGTAATATACAATGGTGTAATGAATATCTTTGCACAGTTCATTTTTCTCACATCAGATATAATGTTTCCTCAGAAGGCAAGGCTAAGCAAAGGGCATACCCACATTTGTGGCTAATACACTCTATAAAGGGAGGGTGTAATGTGATGGTGACTACACGGGACCCACATTGTTGAAATCTTATGATTTCAACACTGAATGTGTTTCCAGATTTTGAGTGAATACAACCAATTTGGTAAGGTGAACAAACATTAATTTAATACAAGTTTTGAATGCTGAATGCTTGGTGCTTGCATTCAAGGGGGGAAAGGTCTATAATAAGTGCTTGCAAGAAATAGACTTAAAGGAATACAGAGAAAGAGAAATATCATGTGAAATCCCGTACATGTGGAATATAAAAATAAATGTTACAAGTGAATACCTTACTTATTACAAAACAGAAAGAGACTCACAGACTTAGAGAACGAATTTATGATTTACCAGAGGGGAAGGATGAAGGGAAGGGATAGTTAGGGAATTTGGGACAGGCATGTACACTCTGCTATATTTAACACGGATAACTAACAAGGACCTACTGTATAGCACAGGGAACTCTGCTCAATGTTATGTGGCAGCCTGGATACTGGATAGGGGGGCAGTTTGTGGCTAAATGGATACAGTACATGTATGGCTGAGTCCCTTCCCTGTTCACCTGAAAATATCACAACATTGTTAATCAGCTATACCCCCATACAAAATAAAACGTTTAAAAAAGAAAGATCCCATATCATGCAATGAAGATCCTGTGTGCTGCAACTAAGACCTGATACAGCCAAATAAACAAATATTAATTAAGAAAAAAACCCTAGGAAAGAAGCCCCCCAAAATTAAAAAGAAGTAAAATGGAAAACCAACAAGGACCTACTATATCGCCCAGGGGCTCTGCTTAAGGTTATGAAGCAGTCTGAATGGGAAAGGAGTTTGGGGGGAGAACAGATGCGCACATATATATTGCTGAGTCGCTCTGCTGTGCACCTGAAACTGTCACAACATTGCTACTCAGTTACACTCCAATATAAAAAAAAAAATTTAAAAGAAGAAATAGATTTACAGGAGTAAAAAGAGGTTTTATGGGAAGTTTAAAAAGGCCAAACCTTCAAGAGATTAGTACTCAGGAGACATAAGCAGGCCAGTTCTCTTGGACCTCACTTTGGTAGTTTCATCTTAATGCTAAAGCAACTTTCTGCCGCCTGTGTCAGATAATCAGAAAATGTGGTTAAACCTGGGAATCATTGGAATCCTTTTATTTTAATACAAGACATTGATTTGCCAGTCAGTACGCCAAGTTCTTTCTTTAAGCATGCATTTTCCAATTCCGGAGTCCCGTCTCAATTTTTCTTGACTAACGCACTCCCGTAACCTATTCTCCATTATTTCCAGTTTCCAGTTTTTGTTTTGGTTTTGCTTGCTTTTGTTTTATTTGTCTTAATGAAGCAAGTATTTATAAAAACTTGAATTCTTCTAGATTTTAATTTTTGTCATCTTTTACATCCACAAACTAATTGTATTTTTTAGCAACTTATCTCCTTTAAGCCTTTCCAAAGCAAATAATTTAATTTTCATTGAAACAGTCTCTTATTTTCACATTCATACTTTGTTTTTACAACATTTAAGTAATATATTAACTAACGCACTTGGCATAATTAAGCTTTGTGAAAAAAATTAGTTGACCCTTGGTAAGCATACATTTCAACTGCTGGGAGGAGATGACCGCAGGACAAGGGAGCAGCCTCATAGCTAGGAGTATTTAGTGTGCTATGGGCATCTGTCAGAAGGCTTTACAAAGGGAAGGAAGGGCTTCTGCCAGTTAAGTGGAGTTACATCTTCTGACAAATGAGTGCTCCTCAAAATGAGAGAGAAGGAGAGAATGAGGGCTGAATTCCTGGACCATGAATGCACAAGCAGTGTATACCTGCTGTTTCTATGTCAACAAGTGGCTAATGAGACACCAAGTCTAACTTTATGGAAAGAGAGCTTGTGTCCTTCACTTTCTTGGAAACCTCAAGGATTTGTATAGATTGTGAGGTGGTCTTAGACCCTTCTGATGACATCTAAGGAGGTTTTTCTGCAAGGTTTTTTTTTTCTTCCTTCTCCAAGAAAATGCACAGATGCATTAACAACTGCACTTATCTCTTTAGGAAGTTCATAGATCTCCCTGTGAATCCCCCTCCTACAGGATTCTGAAGATCCCAGAAGAGGGATGACGTTTCCAAAAGGGAGGAGTACTTTTGTAATGGTAGCAATACCACCATTCGGGAGATACTCTGAGCCAAGATGGGCTTCCTGGATAGCTCAGTTGGTAAAGAATCTGCCTGCAATGCAGGAGACCCTGGCTCGATTCCTGGATTGGGAAGATGCCCTGGAGAAGGGAAAGGCTACCCACTCTAGTATTCTGGCCTGGAGAATTCCATGGACTGTATAGTCCATGGGTTTACAAAGAGTCAGACACAAATGAGCGACTTTCACTTCCACGTCACTGTGCCAAGATACAACATACGCTTGAAAACCTTAACCATTTGCTCCAGAACAGCCCTCAGTAATCACACAGGTTCCCCCTGTCTGAATAAATTAGGGCTCAGAGAGGGCAGCAGTTTGTCTGAGGTCATCTGTCCATGACACAGTGCTCAGAACAGATTATTTCTCTATACTCTGCTGGTTTAAGAAAATAGCTTCTCTTGAATGGCTAGTGAATAGGGCCATAGGTGTATTTGAAACCCAAATATCCAACCAGAGTCCAGTTTCCAGGTTCACAGAAGGCGAAACTCTGGAAGATGTAGGAGTTGAATCCTGAATCTAGGGCACCAGCAAAAAGTCCTGGGCTCTACTTCAAGCTTTAATACACAGTCACTCATGGTGGAAGTCATTTCTATTCATGTGGTTTAATTATTCATTCCATAACTTGACTAGGACATTTCTAAGCTTCATTTTGTTTCTTGTTGTTTAGTTACTAAGTCACATCCCACTCTTTTGCAACTCCATGGACTATAGCCTACCAGCCTCCTCTGTCCATGAAATTCTCCAGGCAAGAATACTGGAGTGGATTGTCATTCCCTTCTCTAGGGGATCTTCCCAAACCAGAGATCGAAGCCATGTCTGCTGTATTGGCAAGCAGATTCTTGAGCACTGTGCCACCTGGGAAGACCGCAGTTCTCATTAGCAATTCCCAAGACAAAGTCTGGGTTTTCCTCCTTTTCTTGGCCTTTCCTCCCTTTGGCGCAACCCAGAGATGATGCCCACTAGGGGTCAGACCTGCAAGAAAGTATCCAAGTCATTTTTTGTTTGTTTGTTTGTTTTGTTTTTTAATTGTGAGGAAACGAGAGGTCTTCTAGCCCAGCATGTGTTGCCACATTTAAACTCTTTCAACATGCGACAGTCTTAAATTCTTAAAGATTTCTAAGAAACAGAGGTTTCACAACCCTCTCTTCCAAGAAAGTCTTCTTTATATTTAACCTAGATCTCTCAAATATAATTTGAAGCTATCTCTTATGGTGGTTCAACAGTCCATGAACCAAGAACTTCCAGATATTCAAGATGGATTTAGAAAAGGTAGAGGAACCAGAGATCAAATTGCCAACATCCGTTGGATCATAGAAAAAGCAAGAGAGTTCCAGAAAAACACTTACTTCTCCTTTATTGACTATGTCAAAGCCTTTGACTGCATGGATCACAACAAACTGTGGAAAATTCTTAAAGAGATGGGAATACCACACCACCTTACCTGCCTCCTGAGAAATCTGTATGCAGATCAAGAAGCAACAGATAGAACCGGACATGGAACAACAATCTGGTTCCAAAATGGGAAAGGAATATGTCAAGGCTGTATATTGTCACCCTGCTTATTTAACTTATATGCAGAGTACATCATGCAAAATGTTAGGCTGGATGAAGCACAAACTGGAATCAAGAATGACAGGAGAAATATCAACAACCTCAGATATGCAGATGACACCACCCTTATGGCAGAAAGCTAAGAGGCTCTAAAGAACCTCTTGATGAAAGTGAAAGAAGAGTGAAAAAGCTGGCTTAAGACTCAACATTCAGGAAACTAAGATCATGGCATCCACTACCATCACTTCATGGCAAACAGATGGGGAAACAATGGAAATAATGACAGACTTTATTTTCTTAGGCTCCAGAATCACTGCAGATGGTGGCTGCAGCCATGAAATTAAAAGACACTTGCTCCTTGAAAGAAAAGTTATGAACAACCAAGACAACATATTAAAAAGCAGAGACATTATTTTGATGATAAAGGTCCATCTACTCAAGGCTATGGTTTTTCCAGCAGTCATGTATGGATGTGAGAATTGGACTGTAAAAAAAGCTGAGCAGATTGTCTTTACTCCACTGTATATTCTTGCCTCCTTTGTCAAAGATAAGGTGTCCATATGTGTGTGGATTTATCTCTGGGCTTTCTATTTTGTTCCATTGATCTATATGTCTGTCTTTGTGCCAGTACCATACTGTTTTGATGACTGTGGCTTTGTAGTAGAGCCTGAAGTCAGGCAAGTTGATTCCTCCAGTTCCATTCTTATTTTTCAAGATTGCTTTGGCAATTCGAGATTTTTTGTATTTCCATACAAATCTTGAAATTATTTGTTCTAGTTCTGTGAAAAATATGGCTGGTAGCTTGATAGGGATTGCATTGAATTTGTAAATTGCTTTTGCTGGGAAAACTGGTTAACCACTTGTAAAAGAATGAAACTAGATCACTTTCTAACACTGCACACAAAAATAAACTCAAAATGGATTAAAGATCTAAATGTAAGACCAGAAACTATAAAACTTCTAGAGGAGAACATAGGCAAAACACTCTCAGACATAAATCACAGCAGGATCCTCTATGATCCACCTCCCAGAATTCTGGAAATAAAAGCAAAAATAAACAAATGGGATCTAATTAAAATTGAAAGCTTCTGCACAACAAAGGAAAATATAAGCAAGGTGAAAAGACAGCCTTCTGAATGGGAGAAAATAATAGCAAATAAAGCAACTGACAAACAACTAATCTCAAAAATATACAAGCAACTTATGCAGCTCAATTCCAGAAAAATAAACGACCCAATCAAAAAATGGGCCAAAGAACTAAATAGACATTTCTCCAAAGAAGACATATGGATGGCTAACAAACACATGAAAAGATGCTCAACATCACTCATTATTAGAGAAATGCAAATCAAAACCACAATGAGGTACCACTTCACACCAGTCAGAATGTCTGTGATCCAAAAATCTGCAAGCAATAAATGCTGGAGAGGGTGTGGAGAAAAGGGAACCCTCCTACACTGCTGGTGGGAATGCAAACTAGTACAGCCACTATGGAGAACAGTGTGGAGATTCCTTAAAAAATTGCAAATAGAACTACCTTATGATCCAGCAATCCCACTTCTGGGCATACACACCGAGGAAACCAGAATTGAAAGAGACACATGTACTCCAATGTTCATTGCAGCACTGTTTATAATAGCCAGGACATGGAAACAACCTAGATGTCCATCAGCAGACGAATGGATAAGAAAGCTGTGGTACATATACACAATGGAGTATTACTCAGCCGTTAAAAAGAATTCATTTGAATCAGTTCTGATGAGATGGATGAAACTGGAGCCGATTATACAGAGTGAAGTAAGCCAGACAGAAAAACACCAATACAGTATACTAACACATATATATGGAATTTAGAAAGATGGCAATGACGACCCTGTATGCAAGACAGCAAAAAAGACACAGATGTGTATAACGGACTTTTGGACTCAGAGGGAGAGGGAGAGGGTGGGATGATTTGGAAGAATGGCATTCTAACATGTATACTATCATGTAAGAATCAAATCGCCAGTCTATGTCTGACACAGGATACAGCATGCTTGGGGCTGGTGCATGGGGATGACCCAGAGAGATGTTATGGGGAGGGAAGTGGGAGGGGGGGTTCATGTTTGGGAACGCATGTAAGAATTAAAGATTTTAAAATTTAAAATAAATAAATAAATATCAGCAAATTGAATCCAGTGATATACAAAAAGACAACACACTAGGATCCAGTGTGTTTTTACAGAAATTCAAGGATTGTAAAAAAAAAAAAAAAAAAAAAGCTGAGCACCAAAGAATTGATGCTTTTGAACTGTGGTGTTGGAGAAGACTCTTGAGAGTCCTTTGGCCTGCAGGGAGATCAAACCAGTGAATCCTAAAGAAAATCAGTCCTGAATACTCATTGGAAGGACTCATGCTAAAGCTGAAACTCCAATACTTTGGCCACCTGATGCAAAGAACTGACTCATTGGAAAAGATCCTGATGCTGGGAAAGATTGAAGGAGATGGGGATGACAGAGGATGAGATGGTTGGATGGCATCACTGACTCAATGGATGTGAGTTGGAGCAAACCCTGGGAGATGGTGATAGACAGGGAGGCCTGGTGTGCTGCAGTCCATAGGGAATGACTGAGTGACTGAACTGAACTGAACTTATGGTGGTATCTCAGGGGACACCGGTAATGCTTGGCTATTATCCTTTGGGTAAGATAGGTGCTCTTCTGAGCAAGTGTCAGTTTATGTCTCAGTTTCCATATCTGTCAAACGGGAGCCAGGATTGAAGTCACTCTTTCACTAAACAGCACCTAAGTACAGGCTTCCCAGGTGTGTGCATGCTAAGTCGCTTCAGTCGTGTCTGACTCTTTGCGAGTCAGGCTATGAACTATAGCCTGCCAGGCTTCTCAGTCCATGGGATTCTCCAGGAAAGAATACTGAAGTGGTTTGCTGTGCCCTCCTCCAAGGGATCTTCCTGACCCAGGGATCGAACCCGAGTCTCTTATGTCTCCTGCATTGGTAGGCAAGTTCTTTACCACTAGTGCCACCTGGAATTCACCTGCAAATGCAGGAGACACAAGGGGTGCAGGTTGAGTCTCTGGGTCAGGAAGATTCCCTGGAGAAGGAAATGGCAATCCACTCCAGTATTCTTGCCTGGATAATTCCATGGACAGAGAGCTACTGTCCATGGGGTCGAAAAGCGTTAGGCACAACTGAGCATGCACGTATGCACTGTAGCTGGCATTGTTTGCAGGAAACACAGACATGGACCAGACCTTGACGAGTTTTGACGATCTCCAAGATCTCTGACGTTGGCTCTAAAGTTCAATGATTAAATGAGGTTACTTGTCATTTTCTTAAGTAGGGCTGCATTAACCTTTCACAATAGAGGAGGCCCTTAATGTTCCTTAAAGCCACTTACAGGAGAATTCTATGGTTCTGCTTGCTGGGCTTTTCTTTCTTTATTTATTTCTTTTTTTTTTTTTTCTTGCTGGGCTTTTCTAATCCTAGTAGCCTTCTTTCAGAATTCTTTCTTTCAATCATCTTAATTATGCTTTATACCCTTCTTTTCCCACAAGACCTGTCCATATTTTATGGCTCAGATGCACCTTTTCACTAAGTATTCTTCTCACTCAGAGCTTACCATCTCTACTCATTTTTGAGGCTCTATACCAGACCACCTGACCTGCCTCTTGAGAAATCTATATGCAGGTCAGGAAGCAACAGTTAGAACTGGACATGGAACAACAGACTGGTTCCAAATAGAAAAAGGAGTATGTCAAGGCTGTATGTTGTCACCCTGCTTATTTAACTTATATACAGAGTACATCATGAGAAATGCTAGACTGGAAGAAACACAAGCTGGAATCAAGATTGCCGGGAGAAATATCAATAACCTCAGATATGCAGATGACACCACCCTTATGGCAGAAAGTGAAGAGGAACTAAAAAGCCTCTTGATGAAAGTGAAAGAGGAGAGTGACAAAGTTGGCTTAAAGCTCAACATTCAGGAAACGAAGATCATGGCATCCAGTCCCATCACTTCATGGGAAATAGATGGGGAAAGAGTGGAAACAGTGTCAGACTTTATTTTTGAGGGCTCCAAAATCACTGCAGATGGTGACTGCAGCCATGAAATTTAAAGACTCTTACTCCTTGGAAGGAAGGTTATGACCAACCTAGATAGTATATTCAAAAACAGAGACATTACTTTGCCGACTAAGGTCCGTCTAGTCAAGGCTACGGTTTTTCCAGTAGTCATGTATGGATGTGAGAGTTGGACTGTGAAGAAGGCTGAGCACCGAAGAATTGATGCTTTTGAACTGTGGTGTTGGAGAAGACTCTTGAGAGTCCCTTGGACTGCAAGGAGATCCAACCAGTCCATTCTGAAGGAGATCAGTCCTGGGATTTCTCTGGAAGGAATGATGCTAAAGCTGAAACTCCAGTACTTTGGCCACCTCATGCGAAGAGTGGACTCATTAGAAAAGACTCTGATGCTGGGAGGGATTGGGGGCAGGAGGAGAAGGGGACAACAGAGGATGAGATGGCTGGATGGCATCGCTGACACAATGGATGTGAGTCTGAGTGAACTCCGGGAGTTGGTGATGGACAGGGAGGCCTGGCGTGCTGCGATTCATGGGGTCTCAAAGAGTCAGACACGACTGAGCGACTGAACTGAACTGAACTGACCTGACCCCAGGGATATGGAGGTGAATACAGAGGGAGTGAACACAGAGGTGAATACGGAGGTATCGCTGAGGGAGAGCCCAGACTCACATCCCTCAACCTCTCCCCATCCCACAAGGAGCTTAGTTCCCTTGTTGTTTTGTTTTAAAAATACTTGTTCTATATTTTTAAATCTCTGTGTGTGTGCATGCCTAAAGCTCAGTTGCTTTGGCCATGTCTGACTCTTTGTGACCCTATAGACTGTAGCTCGTCAGGCTCCTCTGTCCACGGGATTCTCCAAGCAAGAATACTGGAGCGGTTTGCCATGTCCTCCTCCAGGGGATCTTCCCAACACGGGGATCATACCTGCATCTCTTATGTTTCCTGTGTTGGCAGGTGGGTTCTTTACCTCTAGCATTGCCTGGGAAGCCCCTTTTAAACCTCTATATATGTGTGAAAATTTCATCCAATATAAAAATGTCTACATTCAAGAATGAAATTCCCCATTTCTTCCTCTTGCTTCAATTGTGTGTCTCAGAGGTAAAGGCCATGTGTGGGTTAGTGATTATCCTTTCAGATTTTCACCTTTTGTACACACACATACAAGCTTTTTCTTTTTACCAACTCAGTATTTTCAAAGAGGTATGTGCATCACTCACTAAAGATAGCTTTATAGTGGGAATGAACAAACTGCCAATACATCCAGTAATGAGAATGAGTAATTGAAAACATCACACTGAGTGAAATTAGACTTATACAGACAAGTACATACTATATATATTATTCCATTAGTATGAAATTCTAGAACATTAGTGTTTTCACTAATCTATGGTGAAAAATATCAGAAGAGAGTTTTCTCCTAGTTGGGGAAGATCGTGATTGACTTGAATGAGATATGAGAAAATCTTGCATGTTAAGATATTATATATCCTAATAGGGGTTCAGGATGCACAGATGTACTCATTTGTCAAAATTTAGTGACTGTATAATAAAAACTATTCATTTCATTGTATATAAACGTATACTTTTAAACCTCAACAAATATTGATCTCCAGCAAATGCTGAAGAATTAAAAAAGGCAATGTACTGTTGCCTGCAGATTACTTTGAAATACGTAAAATGTGGATTGGTGGATGGATAAAGGAATGGATAAATAATAAAGCAAGTTCTGTAAAATGTTAATGGTAGAATCTAAAAAGTAGGTCTATGGGTGTTAAAGAATTTTCTCATCTTTGCTACAGATTTAAAATTTTTCACAATAAAATGGGAAAAAAGTGCCTTGAAAAATTTTAAAAACATACAAATAGAATAGACTATTATTGATCATTGGTAATTATTATTAATAGTGACAATAAGTCATCACATTTTGCAGCCCCTAGAGAAGGCACTGGCACCCCACTCCATCACTCTTGCCTGGAAAATCCCATGGACAGAGGAGCCTGGTAGGCTGCAGTCCGTGGGGTCTCTAAGAGTCGGACACGACTGAGCGACTTCACTTTCACTTTTCCCTTTCATGCACTGGAGAAGGAAATGGCAACCCACTCCAGTGTTCTTGCCTGGAGAATCCCAGGGACAGAGGAGCCTAGTGGGCTGCCGTCTATGGGGTTGCACAGAGTCGGACACGACTGAAGTGACTTAGCAGCAGCAGCAGAAATAGCATAAGGGTAAGGACCTCTTTTGCTGTCCTCTAGATCCTCACAAATTAGTAACTATATCATTCATATGGGCTCCTCTGGAAATAATAATGATATACTGGAGACTCCTACATACCATAAGCTTCACATACAGCATGCCACTAAATCCTTTCACTTTGAAAAATATTAGTATTCCTAGCTTAAGAAAAAGCAGGATAATAAGGCTTGGACTTAAGACAACGAATTCCAAATCACATGACAAGTGAATGGCTGGGCCAGGATTAAAACTTAGTCTTACATAATCCTGAAGCCCATGCTCTGCTCACTAGAATACACTGTCTCTCAAACAAAGCCCCTCCTGGCCTCTGCCTGCCAGGGAGAACCACAGACCTGGCATCAAGGCATGCAGAGGATGCGAAGGGAGGAATCCCCAAACTTGTCATGGAGCAGTAGCTGCCTTGGTCACCTGGACCTCCTGGTGATGGGTGAAGTTAGCTCCAGAAGCCCTCAGCGTCAATCAGCACAAGCTTCAACACGAAGTGACAACCTCCGGGTGTTGTAGAGGGAGTTAAAGGCAGCAAACTCTAAGCCAGCAGCAAAAGTCCAGTGTGTTCTGATGTGTCGGATCAAACTTGGAAACCTCAAGGGTTCCACCCTCCCCACCTCCCCCTCAACAGCTGCAAATGTTTGTTTTATTTCTCTCACATCTGGCCAGCCCATGTGTAAACAGAACGAAGGGTCAGAGTGAGGAAAGGATCTGAATGCCTCATTTCTTAGCCTCTTCAGTATATAGTAGAATGGGACAGAGACTGAATTAGGAAATATGTATTTTTTTAATTTCATTGAACTTGAGGCAGTAGTTTACGAATGTACGTTAGAATTTCTTACCGATAGGTCCTTTTTCATACTTTGGAGGGAGGCAGCTGGGGAGTGGTGAAACCTCTAGGTTGAAAATTAGATGACCCAGATTCCAATCTGGGCCCCTCCAATAATTGGGAGGAAATTTTTTTCTTTCTAGGTCTTATTGTACCATCTGAGTTATAACAGGGGGAAACCTTTTCTAAGGTTTCATCCAGCTTTAGTATTCCATTTTTTCAGCATAATTTCAGTGTTCACCATATTACTGCCTCTGTTTATTCAATAAGTATAGTCCTAGCCAATGTTTTTCCATCATCTATGTGTGTGCTAAAACACTTCAGTCGTGTTTGAGTCTTTGCAACTCTATGAACTGTAGCCCGCCAGGCTCCTCGGTCCATGAGATTCTCCAGGCAAGAATACTAGAGAGGGTTGCCATGCCCTCTTCCAGGGGATCTTCCTGACCCAGGAACTGAACCTTCATCTCTTATGTCTCCTGCATTGGCAGGCAGGTTCTTTACCAGTAGCGCCCCCTGTCCATTGTCTACATGATACCTCAAATAGTATTAATCCCCTGAACTTTTTAAATGTCCAATAAGTTTTACCTTGCTTCCCTCCAAAGAACATGTTAAGACTAAACTCAATGCTAAGGATAGGATTCAATCTATCAATTATTACTTCTGTTTGAAAAGCTAATTATTTAAGCAAGGTCTTTTTGCCTTGTTCAAAATTATAAGCAGATTAAGTGTTTGCTGAGCCTGATTTTTAATGTGAAATGTAGGCCTTTGATATTCAAATATACTTTAAAAAATTTCAATACATTTTCATTTCCTAAAAACTAGATCAAGGTAAAGTTCTTATTTAAAATAAGCATGCTATTAGCCTTGATAAATGAAATGCTAACAAAATCATGCATTATGAATTTATAAATATACCTTGAATGAAGGTAAAGACTGTTGACTTAATTTAATGAGCAATGAATGACTGAGGAAAGTTTTTAACCTAAGGAGTAATACAATCTGAGATTAGAAGTTATTTTAAGAAATTGCTCTTTGTAACCCTACCATTAGGCCTCAAGAAAAAGGTAGAATTCCTAATTTTATGTCCATTTCCCTAGATCCAGTTTCCCCAAATCATATGTTTCCACTACAAGATAATCTTTTAGGCTGAATTGCTACAGCAAATTCTTTCTTATCAACAAGATGAGACAAAAGAAAGAAACTGAAATAGAAGGAATGAGAAATGGGGAGACAAGAGAACCTCATGGAATGGATCCATCTTATTTTGAGCTTGTGTTTAAATAGGCATAGCACAGAGCTTCCCTGAAGAGGAACCCATGTCTCAAAGAAACCCCAATCCTTTTTCATCCTTTCAGAGTTCCTGTTGGCCCCATTTCCAAGAAGGTCGAGACTGCTGGAGCCTGCTCTGGACCAGCAGAGGGCACTCTTGGAGCAGAATTAAGGACCTTGGTGGGAAACTCTGGGAGGACAATCTCAACCTTCTTCACCAGAGGGCTGGCTGGTGTTATTGGAACCTTGTGTGCTGACCTGAAAGACAGATGATTGGTCCTTCTCGCCTTATCTGATAGAATTCTACTCATAGTCCAGTTAAACTGCTGAAGACCCCATTTTACAGCTCAAGCTTTCTTCCCACTAACAAGGAAAAAAAAAAAAAAATGACTAACTGATCCTTCAGAGATAAGGAGTCAGGAAATGTGACACCTAAGCTCTTGCACAGAAAAACTGCTAAGAACTGAGAAATGAGGAAAAGGTTAACCAGGTTTAGAGTATCAGAGATAGTCAAAGCAGCTTAAGCAAGATCACCGGTCTGCCTCTCCCTACCTCACCATCCACAAAGGAATATCCACTTAAAATAAAAAAAAAATGTGGTGGCAGATATAGATCAAGCCCAAATAATGACACAAAATGAACCTTAAATTAGGAGTGGGTAGCAGAAATCCACAAAGGTTTTTTAGCCCAGGGATGATGCAATCAAAGCTTAGCAACTGGGTCGCCTAGCAAAAGATTTATCCATTGCAACCCAGTTAGTAGCAAAAAATAAGCACCAAGGAATAGTGCAGATTCAGAGTCCAGCCCTGACTCTGAGGGTTTTTGGCTCTGTGTCTTGGGCCAAGTTCCAAGAGTAAGACTCTTTCAGCCTCAGTTTCCTCATATATCAAGTGAAGGAGCTGAACATACAATCTGTCAGATTCCGTTCACATTTTACATTCTGAGTCTGTGGGTTTCTAGCATCTTAGAAATTCAATTTAAAATATTTTTAGAGAATCCATGTAATACAGGCTCAGGGTAGCTTGTCATTCATTCAGTCACTCGTTGTTTGGTGGACAATACACGTCCTTCAGGGAGAAGAAGAGCTTATGTCAAACTTCCAGCGACATCCCCGCTTCCATCCAGATAGGCCCTTCAGACACCAGCAGTGAGGGTGCGGCGTGAGGGCTACAGGAAAGGGAAAGAATATCAGTTTCTCAGCTGGCTTATAGACTTCAAGGAGGATTGGGGTGATCCATCAGTCAACTCACCTAGACTCTGACTTGCAGTCAAAAAGAACGTGAGGTCTACAAGAAACCTCAGAGCTCAACTGCACTCCTCTCTCATTTAATAAATGCTGAGACACAGATCTCAAGACAACACAGTAATTGACAGAATCAACCTGGCTTATGGTGTCCTTGGGGGCTACATGTCACTCTCACCATATAACCTTCACACCTGCTAATCTCTTAACCTCACCGGATTATTTACATTTTCTTCTTCTAATTATTATTGGGTCCTTGCACTGCTTACAGAAAATCACAGTCCCCTCAAACCTTGTCACATGAAGCTGCAACTCAAACCCAGGAGCCCTAAGATAGTTTGAGCAAAAGATGCTTTCATTCATGATGCTCTGAAAATTGGATCTTTTGCTTCAACTAAAGTTATGAGGGCCTCCATCAGTTCACTGATCATAAGTGGACTTATTTCCCTACTTCACACAATGCCTTGGGTCCAACTGAACCTTTCCTTATTTATTTACTTATTTACATAAACCTACATGGATAAAAAATTGAGAAAGCTAACCAAAAAAGGATAAGTAATTTTTAAACCAACTATAGTTAGCACACATGTAATTGTCCCTGAAACTAAGGGAACTATTGCAAACCCCCAAATGACCCAAAAAGCCCACTTTTAATGATATATTCTTCTTTACCATATGAGTTCACTGAGGGTTTTCTGTGTGAGTCTTTACACAAAAACCATTAAATAACTTAACAGACGATATCAGGATAGCAGTTTCACAATAAAGAATCTTCTATATGCCAGTCTTACAGTGTACTTTGGTAAATGTCAAGGCATATCGTCAAATCGTATTTTCAAGGGAGATTTCTGAGGCCCCAAATCCTGTAGTCTTGGATGGTATAAAGCTTCCTGGAAACCTTACATAGGAGAGGGAGAAATCCGAAGCATCTTGAGGAACAGCTGTTTAGCATGAACCTCAATGCAGTCTTCTCAAATATCACCTGCCACAGTCCGACTAGGAAGTAGGCAGCAGAAAAGTCTAGACAGAGGTTGCTGACCAGGCCCTAAGTACAGATGTACTGTGTTGGGACCTGAAGAAAGATCTCTGAGCTTTGGACACACAGGGAGTCCTTCAGACCTGCTTGAGCTCTGGAGACTGGTCAGGCTTCCTACCTGAAAAGCAAGGCTGCCTGACATGGCTTTTTGTCAAACAGAGCAGTGAGAGCCTCTTACACATTACACACACATACACACACACACAGACATGCTATCTCCTTGTGGTCTTCACTGTAGCATCTGCTGTGCGGTGCTTAGCTCCTCAGTTGTATTCTACTCTTTGCGACCTCATGGACTGCAGCCCGCCAAGCTCCTCTTCCAGACAAGAATACTGGAGTGGATAGCCTATCCCTTCTCCAGGGGATCTTCCCAACCCAGGAATTGAACCAGGGTCTCCTGCATTGCAGGTGGATTCTTTACCAGCTGAGCTACCAGGGAACCCCACATTAAAGTTATTTGGGGTACCCATTTATTTTACAAAGATGGAAATGGAAGCTCAGATGGAGGGGAGCTGCCATTTCCTTAAGGCCAAATTGGGATGTGACAGAGACTGCCCTCCATCTGACATACGTATCACTGAAATACCCTGAGATCATCTCTCATCCCCTTCGCTGATCCCTCAAGGCCCTCTGGAAAGAATGATGTCCCCACCGAGCAATAAAGCCCTCCATAGAATAATCCTGTTTGCTGTTTATTCCCCAGTTCCCCTTCTTGATGGCTCATGTAACTCACTCCCACTCAACCAGCCCAGACTCATTCCCACCTACATCTTGAGACTGATTCTCCCACCCATTTCCAGTTTCAGAGAGACTGTTCTTAGTGAACTGAGGTGTCCCAGGCACTAAAGCAGAATTCTAAAATGGCTCACATTCCCTCCATGCGTGCCCCTCCAGAGAGTCCAAAATACACTGACAGTGCATTTTTACTTTTAATCATATTTTTTTTGTATAATTACCAAGGCCTCTTAAAGCTTCAGCCCCCTCCTGTGTGGTAGGAATGGCATATACGCCCATTTTATAGGGGAGATAAAGGAAGTGAGACCCAATGCCGAGAAAGGGCGTATGATTCATGCTCCAGAAAGCAGTGAGTCAGAGGAGAAGGAGAAAGAAGACCCAGGCTTCCTGACGCTGGCGCTCCATTCTCAGAGCCAGGCATCTTGCCTGCTGGTATTTCCAAATGCTTGATATCTTTAAAAATAAGTCAACAAACAGCCTAATAGACTTACTTTTGAGAAAACTCATGATGCAAAAGGGCAAGGGACCATGTCTTTCCTAACCTCTGAGCCATACCTAGAATGTTAATTACATATTTTGTAATAAAGCAGCTCTGAGCCTTCCAAGTTATGGCCTCTTAAGGCAACTACATAAATGAAAGTAATTCTGAAGAGCTGGACTGTTAGAGAAACTGGACAATACCACAAATCCAGCTGAGGTTGGAAATGAGGGCTTCACCCCATAGACCTTCTCTAGCTCTGGATGCCTATTTCCAATATCCAGCAGCTTCCCGACCCAAAGAGGCTGAGAAACATGGGAAGGGTTGAGGTAAGCCACTTCTAGTTGGGTCAGAACATTTTTGGGTAATCCTGGAAGGGCTTGTCAAAAAAGAAAGTGGTAGTAGGCCCTCCTGTGGTTCTTCCTCAGAGAAGAGGAAGAGGAACAAATGCCTCCAGACTGAAGACAAAGGTATGGCTGAAGGCTCCTAGGGAATCAGCCAAGAAATAGTTCTTACATGTTCTCCACAACAGTTCACCACATTTACTAAGTCTACTAACATGCCAGGTGCTTGGATAGAAACCCTCAGTAAGGTGACCACGGAATTTATCATCCAGACCAGAGCACTCCAGGGTAAAAGAGGAAGACATTAATCATATCAGGGCAACAAGCATAGGTAGGAAGACAAACCAGGACCTATGGTCACCTTAGCCTTCAGAGCTGAGATCAGCAATGAAGGGCTCCTATCCGCAGACAAAAGTGTACTCCACAGGAAGGATGTAATAAGCACAAAGATGGTTGGTTACACTGAGACAGTATTAAAAAGTCCCAAGAAGAGTTGAAAGAGAAAGACGTCCCATCTAGAAAGAGGAGTTGGCGTGTGAGCTGTGTTTTGAAGGAAGCAAAGGATTTGAATGTGAGTTCATGAGAGGTCAAGTAGTCTGCCAGGTAAATTTAAGAAAGAAGCTGCAGGCAAGGCTCAGTGGCAGGGGAGTGTGGGCTACATGACACATGGTGAGCAGAATGGATCTGCTGTGGCCACATGGAGGGCAGAGTGAACCCCGGCAGGGATGGGCAGGAAGAATCCTGATGCCTGGTCAGACTTGGTTCTAATTCTGTGAACACCACCAGGGATAAGCTGTCCTTTTCCTGAGTGGGGTTGCATAAGTCAACTTTCCCAGTCCTTGGGACTTGGAGTGAGACGACCCAGATGTCCAGACTCACGGGGCATAGGCTGCTGCCATTCTCACCAAGCCAACTGTCCTCCCTCCCTCCACCAAGTAAGCTGGTCTCATCATTTGGGGAACTGCACCATCTCTTTGGGTTTCAGTGCCATGAACTTTCTCTCTCTATCCAGCCTCGGGAGAAGTGGGTTTGGATATCAGGGGGAAGTATCTGTTTGGCAATCCAACAGGGCCAGACAGCTTGAGAGGGGTGGATTTTAGGGGCTACCCCCTTGTGAGTATTCAAACCTTTGAAGCTTCATGGTAAGACTACTTTATATTCCTATGTTTCTCAGGAGTATACACAGATCCGCAAGTTTGGACCTTGGGGCTTTCAGAGGAGTCAAAAGTCAGTGACACTAAGTCAGTCAGTGACAATAAGCAGAGCTTTGCAGTTTGCAAGTGACAGTCACTTTTGAGCCTCATGATTTTGCTAGATGGGTCAGGAAGGTGTTACTGCGGCCAGCAACTGACATATAAGGGAATGAAGGAGTAGACAAATGGATGACTCATCCAAGGTCACACAGTAAGTGACAGAGCTCAAGTCTCCTGGAGCCAGCCACGTACCCAGACAGCCACCCCACAGCCTGCTCTCAGAAAGGAGACCAGAGAGGAGAAAGGAAGAGAAGGCCACGTAGGAGGAGGGAAGGAGGCAGAGGGAGCATCGCAGAAGAGGAAGGGCAAACCCTCCCCTCTAGTCCTGGGATCTGGGATGGACCTAGAACCTGTTCCACTAATCCTTCCCCACCCCACTCCCATTTCTCCTCCAGGACCCAATTAAATGCGCCAGAGGCTGTGCGGTAGGCAAGGGCTGCCGGGTAACATCTTTCCAGAGGCGCGAGCTTGGCCCCGCGGGGTGGCCCGGCCTTTCAAAGGCCACTTGTACACTGGGACGCCGCGCAGGGGCGGCCAGAGAGCCCGGGCCAGGAGGAGGGGCTGGGCCTGCCTTTGGTGCCTAGAAATCAAAGCAGCCAACCTTGGGGCTTTTTCTTCCCCTCACACTGAGGCACTTTTATTGGCGAGATGAAGGGAGGCAGAGCGGGCCTACAGTCCTCGCTTTGCTTTTGGAGGTTAATGACCCAGTTAGCAGCTCTTGGCTGCGTTTCCGACATTTTGCAGACATCAAGCCCTGCGTCTCTGCCAAGTACATTCTGTTCCCTGGAGCTCATCCAATGCATCTCAGATTACTATGTAATGCGACAAAGAGGGAGAGGTGGCTGGGAGGGGCGGCGGGGAGGGCGGGGGAGCAGGCGGGAGCGGGGAGGGCGGGACGCCAGAGTAGCCGGGTGGGGTTAAGGGGGATGCCACCCCCAATACAGCCACCCTTCTTGATAGGGGGCCCCAAGGTGAGGGTGCGGAGGGGGGCCCCGTGTCCAGGCAGTAAGTGAAGGAATCCTGCGGCTGGGAGCCAAGCCCCTAGCCCGGGGCTAGTGCAGGGTGAAGGCTGCGGGAGACTCCGCGGGCGGAGGGCGGGGAACAGACTGGAAGGGGGTGGGGCTAAGGGATAGGCCCTGCCCCCTGCAGCGCCAGCTGCCTGTGCAGCCCGCTCTCTAATTATAGACGTGAATGGAAAGCGGCAGCTTTTGAATGATTGTGTTGCTCACGCTGCCTTTGGAGGCTGAGGAGCAGGTGCTGCCCCGCTAGATACAAAGTGATTCATTTAACAGCCCTCTTGTCACGCACACACACTCACCGACGTACACGAAACCTCTGGCTTTATCCCACTACTGCCAGGCAGTGGTTCCAAAATTGGTTTAAGAGGCCTGGGCCCCGGGGGTCTGGGGCAAAGACTGTGGTGTTTTTCCTGTCTCTTTCATTCATCCGTCGAAAACTCCCCTTGAATGAGAAAATCCTTAGACTTTTGCAACCTTTGGGAAAGTAGCATCTTATTTTACAGATGGAGAAACTGAGGCTGGGAGAGAAGCTCGGGTGCCCTCGGGACATAGGATGAATCAATGCAGAGCTGAGAGAACCCGATCTCCCAATGGCCTCTCCCTTTCCCTCACCAGGCTGGAACCTGAGCAGCGTTCACTTCAATGACATTAATTTCCAGGCGTGGATCTCAACTCCATTCATCCATCCTCCCCTCTCCTTTCTCCCTGGGCTGCTCCCCCATCCTAGCCAGCACCTCCACCCACTCCCACACAAAACTTGCTAGTGCTGCCGATCCTCACTGGTAGGTTTAACAGTTCCAGAGCTGGAAACTGGGTAACTGAAAACCATGCCCATCTTCCTGTCAGGTATGTGTGAGTCCATCTGCTGTGCCTTCCATCAGCATAACTGCCTCATGAGGAACTGCAGAGGAGGCAATCCTAGACTCGCCTTCCTCAGTGTCTCACCTGTCTGTACGTCCACAGTGGGCCAAGCACACTCATGAGCTTCATGGCCACAGAAGCACAGTAGCAAGTCGTATGGAGTGTCAGCGAGGGACCTGACTTGTTCACAGTCGTCTGCTGGTGAGTGACCAACTTGGGAGCCACACTTGGGACTCCCCCCCTTGTCCTAGGGTGCGTCCAGTACTCATACTGTGGTCTTCCAGGGGAGCAAAGATCCACCTAGCCAGAGAGAGGAGTTGCTCAAAGTGACCTGGGCATCTCCAGCATGGCCATCGGCCTCGCTCCCTATGGCCTTGGATCACTACCCCCATATTCTCACCTCTACCCAAGTCCAGAGTATGAAACTGGGCACAAACAGCTGCAACTTTCCCCAGTGCCAGAAGTCTCCAAGGCCACTCATTGCTCCTGACTCCAAAAACCAAGGCCAGCTTCACTCACTTCTGGGACTAATCTAGCCCTTACCTTTGCTGACCACTCTGGACTTAACTCTAGGTCTGTCTCCCATGTGCGCTCAAGATCTCCACCAGATGTATGAATAAAGAAGCAACAACAAGTAGCACACTGGAAAAAAAGAGAGAGAGAGAAGGAATAGGTAACAGAATATTTTAATTGTTTTGTATTTGCCTCTTTGAAGCAAGGGCTTCCCTGGTGACTTAGTGGTAAAGAATCTGCCTGAAATGCAGGAGATGCAGGTTCAATCCCTGGGTCAGGAAGATCCCCTGAAGAAGGAAATGGCAACCCACTCTAGTGTTCTTGCCTAGAAAAATGCCATGGTCAGAGGAGCCTGGCAGGCTACAGCCCATCGGGTCGCCAAAAGATTCAGATGCAACTTAGCGACTAAACAACAACAACTTGGAAGTAAGGTACTATATCTTAGTCTTTGAAGGTCCCTACCATGCCCAACAAACACAAAATCTAGCCCAATGCACTGAGCAGAGCAGACCCAGAGATATGTTAAAGAATCACAAGACTTTCACATGGCTGAGGAAATTTGTATAAACCTAGGCTGGCCCTTGTCATGAGTGATTCAAGAACATGAGCTTTGTATGTACAAGACCAGCTTTGCTCTGATCATTTGTATAGTATTAAGAAGCAAATCCCTTATGATTATACAGTGGAACTGAGAAATAGATTTAAGGGCCTAGATCTGATAGACAGAGTGCCTGATGAACTATAGAATGAGGTTCATGACATTGTACAGGAGACAGGGATCAAGACCATCCCCATGGAAAAGAAATGCAAAAAAGCAAAATGGCTGTCTGGGGAGGCCTTACAAATAGCTGTGAAAAGAAGAGAAGCGAAAAGCAAAGGAGAAAAGGAAAGATATAAGCATCTGAATGCAGAGTTCCAAAGAATAGCAAGAAGAGATAAGAAAGCCTTCTTCAGCTATCAATGCAAAGAAATAGAGGAAAACAACAGAATGGGAAAGACTAGAGATCTCTTCAAGAAAATTAGAGATACCAAGGGAACATTTCATGGAAAGATGGGCTCGATAAAGGACAGAAATGGTATGGACCTAACAGAAGCAGAAGATATTAAGACGAGGTGACAAGAATACATGGAAGAACTGTACAAAAAAGATCTTCATGACCCAGATAATCGTGATGATGTGATCACTAATCTAGAGCCAGACATCTTGGAAAGTGAAGTCAAGTGGGCCTTAGAAAGCATCACTACGAACAAAGCTAGTGGAGGTGATGGAATTCCAGTTGAGCTGTTTCAAATCCTGAAAGATGATGCTGTGAAAGTGCTGCACTCAATATGCCAGCAAATTTGGAAAACTTAGCAGTGGCCACAGGACTGGAAAAAGTCAGTTTTCATTCCAGTTCCAAAGAAAGGCAATGCCAAAGAATGCTCAAACTATCGCACAATTGCACTCATCTCCCACGCTAGTAAAGTAATGCTCAAAATTCTCCAAGCCAAGCTTCAGCAATACGTGAACCGTGAACTCCCTGATGTTCAAGCTGGCTTTAGAAAAGGTAGAGGAACCAGAGATCAAATTGCCAACATCCGCTGGATCATGGAAAAAGCAAGAGAGTTCCAGAAAAACATCTATTTCTGCTTTCTTGACTATGCCAAAGCCTTTGACTGTGTGGATCACAATAAACTGTGGAAAATTCTTCAAGAGATGGGAATACCAGACCACCTAACCTGCCTCTTGAGAAATCTGTATGCACGTCAGGAAGCAACAGTTAGAACTGGACATGGAACAACAGACTGGTTCCAAATAGGAAAAGGAGTACGTCAAGGCTGTATACTGTCACCCTGCTTATTTAACTTCTATGCAGAATACAACATGAGAAACGCTGGACTGGAAGAAACACAAGCTGGAATCAAGATTGTTGGGAGAAATATCAATAACCTCAGATATGCAGATGACACCACCCTTATGGCAGAAAGTGAAGAGGAACTAAAAAGCCTCTTGATGAAAGTGAGAGGAGAGTGAAAAAGTTGGCTTAAAGCTCAACATTCAGAAAATGAAGATCATGGCATCTGGTCCCATCACTTCATGGGAAATAGATGGGGAGACAGTGGAAACAGTGTCAGACTTTATTTTTTTGGGCTCCAAAATCACTGCAGACGGTGACTGCAGCCATGAAATTAAAAGACGTTTACTCCTTGGAAGAAAAGTTATGACCAACCTAGATAGTATATTCAAAAGCAGAGACATTAGTTTGCCGACTAAGGTCCATCTAGTCAAGGCTATGGTTTTTCCTGTGGTCATGTATGGATGTGAGAGTTGGACTGTGAAGAAGGCTGAGTGCCGAAGAATTGATGCTTTTGAAGTGTGGTGTTGGAGAAGACTCTTGAGAGTCTCTTGGACTGCAAGGAGATCCAACCAGTCCATTCTGAAGGAGATCAGTCCTGGGATTTCTTTGGAAGGAATGATGCTAAAGCTGAAGCTCCAGTACTTTGGCCACCTCATGCGAAGAGTTGACTCATTGGAAAAGACTCTGCTGCTGGGAGGGATTGGGGGCAGGAGGAGAAGGGGACAACAGAAAATGAGATGGCTGGATGGCATCACTGACTCGATAGACGTGAGTCTACGTGAACTCCGAGAGATGGTGATGAACAGGGAGGCCTGGTGTGCTGTGATTCATGGGGTTGCAAAGAGTCGGACACAACTGAGCGACTGAACTGAACTGAACTGAAGAAGCTGTTTAATCTCTCTGATTCTCAGTTTTTTTATCTGTAAAATGGACATGATTATAGTTTGTAGAGTAGGGGTCTATATGCATGGCTGTCATTTTCAGTGAAGGACTGAATGGTGTCATTTATGGACAGTCCCTAACCTAAAGCCTAGTAGAAGATCAGCACCCAATAGTAATAATAACTATTGCTATATCCTCATCTATAATGTGAGACTGATAGCTCCTCTTACACAAGATTGTTTTCTGGATTAACTTAGTTAATGTATATGAACACTCTTTGTGAAGCTATATAGTACTGTTCATATGCCTTATTATTAACTTTATTACTGGGGCACTGATTCAACTCTAATTGTGTGCTAACTGCACCTCTCATTTGAGATTCTGACATAAATTCTATCCATGTATTCAAAATGCAGATAAGTAGGTAAGGCCAAGGATGGGTATAACTAATGTAACTATCTCACACCAGGCATGAGGTGATGAGCACTCTGATTAGCACAATAACGTAAATGCCATGAGGCATCAGGGAAGGCAGCAGCAGGCAAGCAGATACCTTGAGGCAGAAAGAGGAGTTTAGGAATGGCTGCGACAGGGATATAGGAGCATAAGAACCTGGATGAATGAGCAGGATTTGGACAAATGAGGATAGAGGTGAGAGAAAAACATTTCTGGTAAAGGGATCAGAAAGAGGGAAGGCCCCAAAGCATGAAGATAAGTGGGTAATTGGAGAACTGCAAACACATCAGTGTTCAGAGAACACAGTCTGACAGAGAATGGCTGGGGAGGTGACCTAGGAGGCCAGGCAGCAGAGTCCCAGGCAGCCCAAGAGGACCCTGAGCTCTTCACTGATGACATGGAGGGATGATGTGCTGGGGACAGTCTAGGGATGATGATTTGTGGTCAAACTGAAGAATATCATGTAGCGGAAGTGCAGACAGAGCAGAGGAATTCTTTTCTAAGGTCAGAGCTGGAACAGCAGGAACTGGGGTGGTTTCATAGTTCCTTCATAGAACCTCTCAGATTTCACAATTGTATATTGACTTTTGCGTTTTGTTCTTTACTCTGACATGTAAGCTCCCCGAGAGATGAGAATAAAGAGTCATTCTTATTTATCCCCAGTGTCTGCCACAGTGACTGACACATATTAGAAGCGCAATAAAGACCCTCAGAGCAAATAAATGCTCCCTTGATTCCAAGGTCAAAAGGACCACCCAAGTATTTCAAAAGTGGTCAAAGGACTCTCCAAGTTTTACCTTTTGCTTCAGCAAACAGGTGTCCCCAGGGTGACAGAGAAGAGTTAAAAATTCACTGGACAGGAGAGCAGGACTTGATCATGATCCTCCAGATATGTCTATTTTTAGAAAACGAAATCAGAAAGAAATGAAAAAAGGAACAGGGATAAACCAGGACTGGATCTGGAATAAAATTTCTTCTTCCTTTCTTACTTAGTTACCTTAATTAGCCATCTTCTATTTTTAGTCCTCAATCTCTAAAACCAAAAAAAAAAAAAAAAAAAGAAGAAGAAGAAGAAGAAGAGAAGGAAGGGGAGAAAGAAAGAGAGGAGAAAAGAAATTACCCCAAAATGTGAAGTGTGAGCAACTGGTTTTGTTGTCTTCTAAAACCCTCTGTGACCTAGATCCCTTCCCGGCTCAAGTTAGAAGCAGAAAAGAAATCCAACTGGTTTTATTTGCTAAGGATTTGGGACAAGCATCTGGCTGATAGAAGCTTTCCCTACTCTCTTATCTTAGTCTTCTTTTAAATATCAATGTCCGTACCTTTCTTCCTCTCTCTTAAGATGGCAATTTGGTGTTATGATTCCTAATCAGGGGCTATAGAAGGCCAGAGGTGGAACAAACAGAACCTAGAGTTTATTTGGTTCAACTCCTTTATGTTATAAATGAGAAAACTAACAAAAAGAGAGAAGCAATGAATTGTCCAAGGTCCTCCAAGTCATTTGTGATGGAGAGCAAGACCCAAGAATTCTGATTTCAAACTGAGTACTCTTTCCAAACTCCATGACACCCCCTTTAATGAAGTAGCATTTGTATGATAACATTCACACTTCTCTGAGAAAAAAAAAAAAAAAGCTTTGGAAAAGTAGATCGGGGTTTGAATACCAGCATATAGTAGAACTGGGAACTAGTTCTACTATACACTAGCTGTATAACCTTAGGCAAGAAGCCGGATATTCTTCAATAACAATAGCCATCATTGCTAGGCATCTATTAATATCTTGTGTCAAACTCAGAAAAGTTAAGAAATTGGCCAAAGGCAGTATGAGTTTGAATCCAACTTAGTCTGTCTTATTTTAAATCCCGTAATTTTCTCCATTGTACTTTTCACTGCTTCTCTATGCTTCAGACTTCTCATCTGTAAAATATGAGATATTTTAAATAATAAATGAGATTAAAAGTGCCTAGTACAGTACTTCATGTAGGGGCTCTATAAGCAGCACCTGTTGTTTTGAACAACACATCTTTAACACTTGTTACACCTGAGGTGTTACCATTGTGATTATAGTATGTTACTCAAGAATGTTAGCTACCATGAATCATCATCACCATATTCACGAGCCTCCACCCTCCCAGTCTCAGCTTTCCCCTGATGTGTTCTCTCAAGGGGTTGGGTTCCAAATATGGAAGATCTAAGCAGAACAGGTAAGGCAGGGTGGGACCTGAACCTGCCTACTGGTGCTGGAATGCTGAGCAGACAGGTCAGGTTTGGCAAGAGAGCTACATTCATTCACAGACCAGGCAACCGGGTATCCAAGCACAGGTGTTCTAGGGGGCCAGAGTACAGGGATTTGAGATGGTCAAAGCCAAAGGCAGACGGACCACTGTTTCAGAAAGGCCAAACCAAGGATCAAGGTCCATGTTACCATTTCTGGCAAAAGCCAGAGAAGACGTTAGCTAGTAGGAAATAGGCTGGGTAGGAAGATCGCCAGAAAAAGAACATAAAAATCAGGTTTAAAGCAAAATCCAGTTGGAAAAAATAGAGATTAAAATGAACCTGAAGCTTCTGAACATGACAGATGAGTCTTTTTTTCCCTCTGATTATAAAAACTAGTAAATAACCATGAAAGTATCTTGGTAATATAAATAACTATGATATTATTTGTGGATACATTCTCTTAGAGTGAAAGTACCAAAACATTCATAGGAATGATACCTACCAAATTCAAATGGTGTTTTCCTTGGTAGGGAGTAGGAAGGAAAGAAGGAGGGAGGAAAAGGAAATAGAAGGTGGGGGCTTTGTTCTTTTAATATCTTTTAAGAAAAAAGAGATTTGAAAGCAAATATGGCAAAATGTTAGCAGCTGTTAATCCTGATGGTGAGTACATGACATCTGTTGTATCTTTTTGGTATAGTTATGTATTTCATAAATTAACATAAAATATAAGATAATAAATATATTTTAAAGCTAATAAATTGTATTAATATTAACATGTAATCATTGTAGAAAGTCTGGAGATTTTATGAAATAATAACATAGGTAGATAATGAGTTCTAAAAGTTATGGTATTGGCCAGGTGATATGATATTTCTCAGGTAAGACAATAGGTCCTAATCCAATGAGATTCATAGAAGTTCGTAGAAGTTTAGGTTTGTCCCTTGACAGTCCATATGTGTTTGTTAAGAGGAAAACTTCAGAATTCTCCAAATCATACTATCTGGCCAATCATTCCAAAAATGCCCAACTGTTGATCCCTAACCTGACTGGCCAGAAAGTCCCATTTTATCATAAGAACCAAGGTCTTACACTCTCATATGGAAAGAAAATCTACAAAGATTTCTGGATGATTGAAGCTAACGTTACAAACTTCACAAAGTAGAATTCATGGGTGGAAACCCAGCAAATATGAAGAACAGAACAACCCCATCAAGTACTAGATATGATTGACATTTATATAGAGCACTCTGCCAAATGAGAGCAGAATACACCTTCTTTTCAAGAGCATATGGAACATTCACCAAGATGGACTATCTCGGGGTAAACCTTCTAGATGTCTCCCATAAAGCAGGGACCTTCAGGCCCTCCCTTAGAAGCGAGTCTCATTTTACAATTGATAGGCCATCTGGAGTCTCTCTGACCACAACATGGCAGAAGATGAACCATAATTGCTTCCCAATGGGCAATATTCATCAGTAATAGCTGGCTGCCAAACCATTTGGGAGGAGACAAAAGAGCTATAAAATACAGACACAAGGGTGCAGAATATAGCAGTCTAGGGCCATCTAGTTCGGGGGCAAAGCATAACAGGCCCAGAAATCCCTAAAGCACTCCTGCATTGGTACCCTCAGTAGTTTAGTAGAAAGAGCATGGGAGTCAGCTGAAGAGAGCTTGGGCCTGGCTCTACCACGAACCCACAAGAGGCAGTGAGCCGGGCTCTCTCACTTCTCCTTTCTGGGAACTGGCTTCCTCTTGGGCAAAATGGAGTCACTAGAATCTAGTGGCTATGTCTCCAAGATGATTTCTACTTCTACCACTCTGTGATGATTTTTGTGTTCATTCGAATATCCCCTGGGTCTTCACATACATGATGAATAATTACTGGTGATGTTTGGATTCGAGGACAAGGGGCTGGGCAAGACCTGAGAAGGCCTGTTTGATCTTGTGTGCTGGATCGTTCCCCTCCATAGTCATGGGTAAGCTCAGAAGTGTCCTAAAGGGTCCCACAAGGACATATTTACAAACAGCTTCCCCAAAGCAGTAAAATGGCAAAAACAAGCCTTGCAAAAGAAATTCTGTATACCAGACAATTTAATTCTGAACAATGGACCACATGAGGATGTATAAATAACTAATTACGCTGGACAACATGAACAGCTTTGGGGGATGATTGCAAAATTGGAGAGGAAGGAAATGTGATGGGTATTTATATATTTGGGCTTCAGTCAAGGATTTCATATTCACTCTTAAGCAATTTGACTTGCAAAATTAGCTCAGACCAGAACACAGTCAAACAACTTGAAACTGGCAACAAGTCTGCTTGTCCAAGGGGGATGTTTATTCCCAAGCCTCCAGGAGGCTAGAGTAGAAGGCTGGTTCCATGCCCCTGCTGTATCTGTAGGATGTTCCATTAGAGCTGATTAGGTCTCCACAGTGACCCTGAGGTGAAAAGACTGTTCCAGGGCATTTGTATTAAATAGTTTCAATGGTAAGTCAAGCTCATCTTGTTGTAACACAAGCACATATTCCTGGATGCTCAGTTCCACATTTTTCCTGAATTTGTACTGTGTGACCAGTACTCTGCCCAGTCCTGGAGTTACAGGACTGGATTTCTGCATCTAGAATGCCTCGTTCACCCCTGTATGTCACGTGTCTACCTCTGCCTCTGGTACCCATATCCCAGGTGAGCAGAAATAACTTGGGCAACCAGTGAATTGTTGAATAAAACAAGTAACACACAGTCCTTACCCAAACAGAATCTTCGGTCTGATGGATAACATAAAATTGGGTAGTAGTAGTAGTGGTGGTCACAATAAACTGTGGAAAATTCTGAAAGAGATGGGAATACCAGACCACCTGACCCACCTCTTGAGAAACCTATGTTCAGGTCAGGAAGCAACAGTTAGAACTGGACATGGAACAACAGACTGGTTCCAAATAGGAAAAGGTACGTCAAGGCTGTATATTGTCACCCTGCTTATTTAACTTCTATGCAGAGTCCATCATGAGAAATGCTGGACTGGAAGAAACACAAGCTGAAATCAAGATTGTTGGGAGAAATATCAATAACCTCAGATATGCAGATGACACCACCCTTATGGCAGAAAGTGAAGAGGAACTAAAAGCCTCTTGATGAAAGTGAAAGAGGAGAGTGAAAAAGTTGGCTTAAAGCTCAACATTCAGAAAACGAAGATCATGGCATCTGGTCCTATCACTTCATGGGAAATAGATGGGAAAACAGTGGAAATAGTGTCAGAATTTATTTTTTTGGGCTCCAAAATCACTGCAGATGGTGATTGTAGCCATGAAATTTAAAGATGCTTACTCCTTGGAAGAAAAGTTATGACCAACCTAGATAGCATATTCAAAAACAGAGGCATTACTTTGCCGACTAAGGTCCATCTAGTCAAGGCTATGGTTTTTACAGTGGTCATGTATGGATGTGAAAGTTGGACTGTGAAGAAGGCTGAGCACCGAAGAATTGATGCTTTTGAAGTGTGGTGTTGGAGAAGACTCTTGAGAGTCCCTTGGACTTCAAGGAGATCCAACCAGTCCATTCTGAAGGAGATCAGCCCTGGGATTTCTTTGGAAGGAATGATGGTAAAGCTGAAACTCCAGTACTTTGGCCACCTCATGCGAAAAGTTGACTCATTGGAAAAGACTCTGATGCTGGGAGGGATTGGGGGCAGGAGGAGAAGGGGATGACAGAGGATGAGATGGCTGGATGGCATCACCAACTCGATGGACGTGAGTCTGAGTGAACTCCGGGAGTTGGTGGTGGACAGGGAGGCCTGGCGTGCTGCAATTCATGGGGCTGCAGAGTTAGACACGACTGAGCGACTGAACTGGACTGAGTGGTAGTAGTGAAAGTGGCTTAGTTGTGTCCAACTCTTGGATTGTATGGACTGTGCATGAACTATAGCATGACGGTAGCATTCCACGTAGCATGGAACCCTTCAGGACACTTCTGAGCATACCCACGACTGTGAAGGGGAACAAGCCAATCCGCGACCCCATGGACTGTAGTTTGCCAGGCTCCTCTGTCCATGAAATTCTCCAGGCAAGAATACTGGAGTGGGTAGCCATTCCCTTCTCCAAGGGATCTTCCCAGCCCAAGGATTGAACCTGGGTCTCCTGCATTGCAGGCAGATTGTTTATCATGTGAGCCAACAGGGAAGCTCTATTGGTTCTCCCTAATATACAGTGGGTGTCAATACATATGATCACTAAGGTGCTAATTCTCTGTGAACACAGAGGAGACAGAGCAATCAGTTCCAACCTTAGAGGTTGGCAGGGTTCTTTCCTTCCTGCTGCAGGGTCCTCACATACCCATTTTCCCAATGATACTCTCTGCTAAGTCCTGTTCATTGTCATAATATCACTTTCAGATTTGAGCAGAACCTTGGAAAAGATTCTGACAAACATTTAGGAGAAAAATATTCCAGGAGGATAGAGCAGCATGACCAGAAGCAAGGACAGGGAAAAATGCAGATAAGAGGAACTGAAATGGTCCCCACAAGCAGACCAGTGTTCCCCACAAATGACACATTGAGGAACCATTAACAATTTTTGAAGAGAAAGAAAGGTACTAGAGCTGGAACTTCGAAAAGTGGCTCAAGAAGCTTTCTGAAGAATTGATTGTTGGAAAGAGAAAACTGGAGAGAAAAAGGTAATTAGAAGGCAGTTAAAGTGATCTGTGGGAAAAGGGATGGGGATCTGACCAGGGCAGCTCTAGTAGGAATGAAAAGATCAAAGACAAAGATACAGAATGATTGAAAGAACCTATGTGAGACAGGAGAAGGAGAAAACAGCAAGAACTCTCAAGTTTGTACCTGGGAGACTGGCTATAGGGGGCGGAGCTATGAGCAGAAATCACAAAGACAGCAAAAGGATTGGAAGTTTGGGAATGAAGTAAGAAAGTTCAACAGGAACATCTGGTGTTGAAGGTGCTGAAGAGCCATGAATGGTTCACCCCCAGACAAAGGAAGTCAGAACTAAGGTGTGGATTTAGGCAGCACCTGCCCAGAGTGGGTTTGGGTTCGCTTGTAACTTAGATGGTAAAGATTCTGCTTGAATGAGGAGACCTGGGTTCAGCCCCTGGGTTATGAGCCTTAGACAGTGACCCCAATCCACCTGGATTCTACAGTCCTCTTTCTGCCACGTTTGCTGGCGACAGCACAGGCACATCCTGCTTGTCATTCAGTTGTTGGCACAAATGTAAGCTCTGTTCATGGTTCCTGGAAAATCACCTCTCTGATTTGAAGACCTTTTTGACAGTATCTCCTTCCAACCAGTGCATATAGCCTGGGCTCCCCCGTCCCACATTTCTAGTAGATAGGATGGGGGCAAGGCACAACCATTAAAAGAATTTCACAACCACTGATAACAGCACAGGACATAGACTGGTTAGAGTCAACGAGGTCCCAGATGGCGGAAGATTCGCCTTCCAGTGGACCTTCAGCCTCATTATACACTCTCTGTAATACGTTAGCATATGCTAAATGACATATCCACAGGCACGGTGACAGTCCCAAGGCTGACTCTAAAAGGCAGAAAAATAGGTGGTGCCCCAGTTCCCAGAAATTCTTGCCCATTCTCCAAGGTTGTTAGAAATTTTCTCCCACTTCTTAGCCTATGAAATTACCCAGCCTGCAAAAATCAACCACCCCGCATTCTGGGGCCACCTCTTGTCTTCTGTGATGGCCCACTCTCCGCCTGTGGAATCTGTATCTCTCTAAATAAACCTGCTTTCACTTTACCGTGGCTCACTCTTGAATTTTTTCTTGCACAAAGGCAAGGACCCTCTCTTGGCGGCCTGTCCCAAAGACTCACCCCAGACCTGGAACGTGACCATATTCTCACTCCCTAATTTTTCTGCAACACAAGTAGCCAAAGCTAAATTCCCCCTCATCACATTGATCCTTGTGTCCTGATCAAGGAAGAGATGGACTTGGGGGAAAAAAAAACACAAGCAAAATCCCCAGACAGCACTAGAAAAGATTATCCCCCGAGTAGAAACTTCAGCTCTGATTGACAGAAAGATTACACTCCTTAGTGATTCCAAAGCTAAATAAAGAGAAATGCAGCAATGCGCTCGATAGGTGTAAAGGAATTGCCCAAGGTGGGCGCACCCCATGGTTAGTTGGTCGTTACAATGAACAGAGAGAACACTTTATCACCAGTCATGCAAGATCAGGCACGGGGAGGGGGAGAACAGACCGAAGCAGACACACTCAGCTCTCAAGGAGATTTTCCTTGAAAGAGAACAACAAAGGCAGGATGAGAACTCCCCAAGCTGCTTCCTCCTGGAGACCTGCTGTGGCAAAAGTCACCCTTCACAGATCTGCCAAGAAGGAAGCTTTGAAATTGCTGACAAGGACACAGGGTCAGAAGTTCCTAGAATTACTTCCTACGTGAATCAAAGAAGCACAGGGAGTGGAGGGGATCTTCCATCAGATGTGAGTGATCTTGAACCTAAGCACATACTCCGATCTCCTTCATTCCCTCATTCCCTCTGGAGTGAAGGGGGAATCCTGCCTTGTGGCTGACAATCAGCACAAATCATTTGCTTCCTTTAAGGCCTCAAAGCATTTAGTTTGAAACTTTCTGTGGGAGCAAGGACATTCCTGCCCTAGAGCAAGACCGCAGCACCCTCCTCCCGATCCCAAAGGACACCCATTATTTTTGTCTTAATTTCAAAAGTATTTCTCTTGTCTTTGATGATGGTATTTGCCTTACCATGGGAGGCAGCAAATTTAGGTTTGGAAAAGGGCCGAGATTAAAGTCTGCTCTGCCCCTGGCCGACCTCTGGGTTTCCCTGCTGAGCTTTCTCAGACTGAAGTTCTCAGGAAGAGACAATACATGCACACAGGAGAGGACTTCATGCACTGACGCTCTCCATGCCTCAGAGATCTTAATCCCACACTGACTAAACCTGTTGGGTGGATTTTCTTCTCCCTTAGTCACTGTTCCATTCCCCTTGAGGATCATGCAGCATGGTAAGAGGCCATCCATCACCCGCCTTCTTGGGCAGCTTTCTCTCTGCCTCTGTCTCCAGTGGAACTGACAGATTTATGGAGCATGAGGCTACTCAGCATCTCTAGTCTGTGAGAGCTGTTTACATGGCTTGCTGCTGCTGCTGCTGCTAAGTTGGTTCAGTCGTGTCCTACTCTGTGCGACCCCATAGATGGCGGCCCATGAGGCTCCCGCATCTCTGGCATTCTCCAGGCAAGAACACTGGAGTGGGTTGCCATTTCCTTCTCCAATGCATGAAAGTGAAAAGTGAAAGTGAAGATGCTCAGTCGTGTCCAATTCTTAGCGACCCCATGGACTGCAACCTACCAGGCTCCTCCATCCATGGGATTTTCCAGGCAAGAGTACTGGAGTGGGTTGCCATTGCCTTCTCCGTTACATGGCTTACGTTAGAGCAAATAAGACAGGAAAAGAAAGCAGACTGATTCCCACCATTAATGTAATCCATGACAAAGCACAGACACCTGAGCAAAGAATCCTGGATCAAGCAACCTGTCCTAGAACATCCTCAGATAAAGGGAGTTCATTCTGATGGATGGGAACTTGGAGCCCAGTCATCATGGGTTCGTCTCAGAGACTCTCCTAGCTGGGTGGTTCCAACCAGGGTACCTGACTTCTCACAATGTCCTTGTCCATATATTGTGGTTGTTCTCTGGTCGCCCAGACAGTAAACAATCTGCCTGCAACGTGGGAGACCTGGGTTCAGTCCCTGGGTTGGGAAGATCCCCTGGTGAAGGAAATGGCAGACAACTCATTCCAATATTCTTGCCTGGAGAAACCCACGGACAGAGGAGCCTGATGGACTACAATCCATAAGGTCCCAAAGAGTCAGACGCAACCAAGTAACTGAGCACACGATACAGAAGGTTCTAGGAGGCTTATTTGTATGGTGTCAGTCTTCACAACTGTTTCCATCCTCATGTGATGAGACTAAGCACATACTTGAGGCCAAGTAGCTCCCGGGGCAGAATCAGGCTTTGCCGTGGGCAGCCTGGCACTCAAACAGCACGCTCCCCATGAGGCTCTACTGCTCCCCTTGGCTATGGATCGTAACACACAAGGCCCTTTCTGCTTTGTTCTGAGATTTGATACAGAGGCTTTCTCCCTCTCATTAATATGGAATGGCTTTCTAGAAAATATATATTCTAATTAGTTTTTTAATATTGCAAATGTGTTTTCCTGTCATGTATAATGACTCAGCCTCTGACAAGCTTGTTAATTGAATGTTATTTTCCCCCCCACCTAAACCTCCTTGGCAAAGTTCACATGCATCGTGCAGTTATTTATGGTTTGAGGAAGAACAGCCTATATGTAAACTCAAGTATGTTTATTAAAGTTAGAATTAACAGTGATTGATTTGATTTCACTGATTAGGTAATTGGGGAAATGAACAGGTAATTTGGTATTTACAGAAGAAGGTCAGGTGTGGTTTCTGGGAGGGGCCATCAGATCCCTTCTAGAAGCCACTGTTCAGCCTTATCTCCCCACCAAAACCACCCCACTGGGGAGCAGGAGTGGAAAGACCGCCTCTACCTTTGTTTCTGGGTCTTTCACTTTTGTCACTGTGATGGGATCTACTCTGTCACCTCCAAAGGCACTGTTGTCTGCAGAACAAAACCAAACCTCAGATGGGCCTCAAGTGCCTTCCACACTTGTCCACTATTCCAGACTCCTTCTCCAAAACTCCCTTCTCTCACACCTCAGACCCTGTTCTTCCCCTGTCACTCACTGAGCCCTCCTTCCCCTGGGCCTGGCAGGCGGGGCCTGCCAACTTCCACCCTGCCAAAAGTTCTTATACAATTTCAAGACTGTTTAAATTGTGCCTTCGTCAAATGTATGTCCCAGATAACCACAAATCAGAATTCGTTTACCTTGAGTTTTCCACTGCATAAAACGTTGCTACCATTTTAGAATTGATCATCTTGAATTAAATTTGTGTATCTGTGTGTGTCTGCTCCTTCCACTAGAGTGAATCCTTAACTGGCAGGGTGAAGATCACATTCATCTCTAATCACCCTCACAGTCCTTCATCAACACAATTCCTAGTGAAAGGAAGCTTTCAATAAATTTGAGTTTACCTGGGTTGAGTTTCTCACCCAGTAGAGTGAAACCACTTCATGCCCATGCTTGAGCTGAGAGCCCAGCCCCAGAGGCTAAACCAGCCAAGGAACTTTTTCCACAGTCTCACAGTCACATCAATGTTGCAGAGCCAGAAACAAAACTCTTCTTCAAGCATCTGGAGATTTATTTAACTAAAGGAATCATTCCACCCGAATGCATGATTGTGATTTCTCTTATTATCCAGAGCATTAATGAGTCATCACCATGATAAATTAGTGGCAGGAGTCATTGATTTATAGAAAGGAAAATTAATAACGCACCATGAAATTGTATTTATAGAATCTTATTCAGGCATTCTTTGTACTTGCTCTCTAAAGATAAGAGTTCACTTTATAGTACTTTACATCAATGTATGATTGTACAGTTGGTACATCAGTGTATGATTTCATCCACATACCAACCCAGAGAACCTGGAGGCCTTATTAATTTACAGATAAGCAAATCAAAGTCCAGGCAGACAAAGAGACTAAGAATTATTTAGTGCTAGAGTTGGGCCTCAAACTCAGGACCTGTGACTACACAGTTCTCTTCTCCTGGGCATTGTGCTGTAGATGGAATGGTCATGCTCCCCCACAAAATGTGTATGTTGAAATCTAATCCCCAATGTGATGGGAGGTGGGGCTTTGGGGAGGTGATTGGGTAACAAGAATGGAACACTCATGAATGGGATGAATGCCCTTACAAAAGGGACCCCAGAGAAACCCCCTTACCTCTTCTTCCAGGGAGATGACAGCCACCTACAAACCAAGAAGCATCCCCTCACTGGACACTAAATCTGCCATTGCCTTGTTCTTGGACTTCCAGCCTCCAGAACTGTGAGACATAGATGTCTTGCTGATAAGCCAGCCAGTCCATGGTTTGTTTGTTAAAGCAGCCTAAACAGATTAAGACACAGGGCCAAGGGTCCCAGGTCCCTCCCAAAGGTACATCTGTCAGCTGAGCAGCTTCCTCTCCAGACACGGGGGTCCTTGCCCAAGGCCTGTATGTCTTATATCATTTGGTCACCCCAACCACACTCGGACGAGTGACCTAGGGGTCTTGATGCTGTGGGATTGCTCACCTGCAGTGTAGGTGCTTTACTATCTAAGGTTCTCCAGGCTTCTGATAGCATCTCAGGGACTTGCTTTCCATTTTTGTATCCAAGTTCCCTACATTGAAATAACATTATGCCTTTACTCTCTAAACCATACCTTTTCCCTATCACCTTCACTCCCCACAATAAACTGCCTTCTTCTTTCAAATATCTTCTTTCCAAATGAAATTGGAACATAACTGTACCCAGAGGAGGGGCTGTTCTAAGTGAGCTAAACCCACATCTAATTTGATAGAATGTTAGTTCACAATATAAACTCTCCAGTCACCTAGGCGAGAACTTGGCACAGAGAAAGCCCTTGGTACATATCACTGCTGAAGAAAGTTAAACAAACAAGAAATAATAATATTAATAAGCATGTTATTTAGATTTGCGGAGGTAATCACAATCAAAACTGAAGCCAAGATGGTGAGCAGTCCTTGTTTCTGAGTTAAATGATTCATGGTGGGAAGAACATAAATCAGGAGCTTCCTGCCTTTATTACGTGCCTGATGGAGTATTTAACTTCTGGGAAGACTCAGCCTAATCCCCACTGAAGTCTTTTTTGGGGGCTTTCTACCTGTTAACTTCACCTTCTCCACGTGAAAATTAAAACCTCCCCACTGGGGAACCTGATGTCTGCACCTGTTTTAACCATGTGTGGTTCTATCAACTTGAACAAAAATTCAAGCGTTCAATCTATGTTACAAATCAGTCCATTTATATGCTTTGTGTTTGTGGTTTCTATGTTGCATAAACAAAAGAATAAAGACCCCTAGCAAGCATCCTTTCTTCACTCTCCTTTCTGTAGCCTAAAACAATGAAGACATGTGGGAGAAATAAGCAAATACCAACAGGGAGCCTCACAGCCTTTCATACGCTCAATACTGTTTCTTTCAGAATGGTTTACTAAGCCCTGTCCCCATCAATTTACTCATGAGCCTGTGCCCAGAGTGTATTGAAGTCATCCCCTCCCCCTCACCCAGCGCTAGGCAACCCTTACCCTGCGCAGGGCAGAGTGAGGGTCCCTCCAGGGTGGTCTCACAGAAGGAGCTCAGGACACATCTGTGGGACTTCTGATATAGCCTGATGCTGAGGTTCATTGAGAATGGCATGCCATATTGGGAATGACACAATCTAAGTAAAAGCCACACATAAATGTTTAAGTTTGAAATTAAACAACAGAGACAAAGAACAGCAGGTAGGAGGAAGTTGTATGCTCTGGGCCTGCCTCTGTGGCTCAGTGGTCTCTGAACAGGTCCCTTCCCTGGACCGCAGGCAGCTACTCCTCACTAGATGGGGACAAAACCTTGCCTTGCCAGTCTCATAGAGTAGCTGTGATCCTCAGAGAAGATCCAGGGTGTTTAACTGTCTGGGGAGCTATGCAAGCATGCGTGCTAAGTCATGTCTGACTCTGTGACCCTGTAGACTGTAGCCTGCCAGGCTCCTCTGTCCATAGGCTTCTCCAGGCAAGAATACCAGTGTGTATTGCCATGTCTGCCTCCAGGGGATCTTCCCGACCCAGGAACCTTCGTCTCTTATGTCTCCTGCTTTGGCAGGCAGGTTCTTACCACTAGTGCCACCTGGGAAACCCCTTTTGAGGAGCTATAAGTTTCCGGTATATTTTGAAAACTTTTTGTTGTCATACATTGGGCTGGAAAGAGAAGAAATTGTTTTGCTTTTTCCTGGTCTAACAAACTTCGGATCACAAAGCAGCTAACCTAAGCAGCTTTGGGGCAGATCTAGGGGAGGAATTCTGGCCTCCTGCTTCCTGTCCTAGTTGCTAAAATCCAACACAGTGCTTGAGAACAGAATATATCATACAGACATCAGCTTTAAAAGTAAACTCAGAAGGGCCAAGGGCTGCTCTCCATGCCTCCCCACAGGACCCCAGAGAACAGTCACACACTCTAAGACCCGTGCTTTCTCCCCAGGATTAAACTTTCAGAGCCAGGTTCAGAAAATAGGCGTTGAGGGCCTCCTGTTCTGGGGAAGGTTCATGGCATTTAGCTGAATCCCAACAGCCATGTGAGGCAGGTACAATCATCACCCCCTTTTCAAGATGAGGACTGAGATTGAAAAAAGATGAAATGAGTTATTCAAGCCTCGAATTCCAGGCCCAGATCTCCTTCACCTGAGCTCCTGGGCTTTATGGTGTTTGGACACGGGGTCAAGAAACCAGCTATGAGTATCAGAACCCAGCTATAGGCTAGGCTGGGCCAGAGGTGGTGGATACCCCACCATCCGCCCTCCTTGTGAAGCACTCGCTCTCGAGAGGTTCTAGAGGCTTCTGGGAGGAGCTTCTCTAGCCAGACAATAGTAGTGCTGCCAGCCTGGTGGAGACGTCAAGAGGACCTGTCCATTCCAGGTTTCTCCGCTCGAGGGGGTCCCTGCAAAGGGAAGGTTACGCTCGGGACAGATCTCCAGGGTCTCTGTCTGGAAGAGGACACTCTCCGGCGACCCACTCACATAGCACACTCAGGTTCAGCAGGCATGCCCTTCTCTGGTTCCCAGCCAAGCAGAGCCTTATTTGAGAACATCCCTGTTCGGTGTACATGTGTTCATTTCCTCAGTCATGGCCAACTCTTTGTGACCCCATGGACTGTAGCCCACCAGGCTCCTCTGTCCATGGGATTCTCCAGTATAATACTGGAGTGCGTTGCCATTTCCTCCTCCAGGGGAATCTTCCCGACCTAGGGATTATACCCACGTCTCTTGCTTCTCCTGCATTGGCAGATTGATTCTTTCACACTGTGCCACCTGGGAAGCCTATTTCTCTGTGTATGAACCTGGGACAATTACTGTAGGTTCTGGGAGGGGTTCCTTGATCTCTAGCCAACAGAGGACTCAAGAGAGAGGTCTGTAACTCTGAAGGTGAAGCATCATTATACTCTCCAAGGATCTCTGGAAGCCATGCAGTTTTTGTCTCAGGGTTTATTCTGTCCAGCTCAGGCTTTGATATAGGTTCCAGCTCAGGATCAGGGTTAGTGATTCCAGGATACCATTAAGCCTCACGGGGTCAGATAAGAGGGAAGCTAGAAAGGGAGGCCAGATGCCTCATAACCTCAATTGCCTAGAGCACATCCATTTTTAAGATTAATATGCTGGATTTCTGTTTAAGATTTTTTTTTAATGTGGATCATTTTGATAATCCTTATTGAATTTGTTACGATACTGTTTCCGTCTTATGTTTTGTTTAGTGTTTTTTTTGTTTGTTTGTTTTTTTTTGGCTTCAAGGCATGTGGGATCTTAGCTCCCAGACCAGTGATCCAACCGGCACAGTCTGCATTGGAAGGCAAAGTCCTAACCACTGGACCACGAGGGAAGTCCCTGTTGGATTTCTGTATAAGATTTTACACAGAAGCCACAACAAGAAAAGGAATGAAAAGGAAAGGAGAGGGGGAGTTACAGACTAGTAGAAAGAAAGGAGAAGAGACAAGAGTTCTCAGCTGGGTGATCTCCAAGCTCTTTCCGTCTTCTCCTTCTCTGACTCACCATCATGCTCTCCTGTTCACAGTTTCAAGAACCACTTCTGTTCCTTTCTGCCATCCTCTCAGAGAAGCATCCATACATAAGCCCAGAAAAAGTCACTGGTGAGATCTCATTTCCCAGCTTGGAGGAGTGCTGGCGTGCAGAGGAGGAAATTGGGGGGTTTATGTGGGCGGGGAGTGAGGAGATTTGAGGCCCTGAGCTGTAAATCAGGCTCAGAGGTTTGGATTCCCCACAGCATGACCTTCAGATGCCCCCTCCACTCCAGAAACCGGCCTGCTAACACCCAGGCCGAGGGAAGCGTGCCCAGCTCCCAGGCTGCCCCTGGAATCTGGGCCCACTCTCAGGAGTTGTTTTGATTTTTCAGGAAAAACTACTCCAAGCCAAAGCTTCCCTCCCAAGAACAACACAGGCAGGGATTTTCGACGTGCTCCAGAGATGAAGGCTTTGGGTGGCTCTAAACCATCGCCCAGCCAGTAAGACCCACAGACAGCATCCCCACCTGAATCAGTACATATGGCTCCTAATTGCTATCTCTTTGTATTCCAAACGCCTCCCGCCCCTGCTGAGTCTTGGGGTGTCCTCCATTTGCCAACCTGACTGTGTGGTTGTCCATCCCTCAATACCCAGCCCAGGAGGCCAGGAATGCCACAGCTGACTGGAGATGTGGCAAGTCCCGCTTGAACTGGGGACCTCCTTTGTATACTCACAAGCCACCCAGTCAGGGCACTCTGCTGTCCTCTCACACAAGAAGAGGGTTTGCTGGAACTATCTGAATGTATAGGGTGGTGGGATAAGATACAGGAATCAAAAGAACACTTCTCTGGAGCCATCACAGCTAGACCCTCTCCCTGTGTGAGCTCTAGTCACTTCCCCTTTCTAGCCCTGTTGCTTCCTCTGTGAAATGAGGGGGGCCCCTCACTCAGTCAACACTCACCACCTGCCTGCTCTCCAGTGAAGTGGGCCTCCTCGACCAAGGTCAGAGCCCAAGGAAAGGCATGGAAGCCACACAGGTCAAGTTAACTCTGGAGTTCAGGAGGGTATCTGATGTTAGGGCCGTTCTGCTGCTGTAAAGGAAATGAATTAGATGTGTTCTCATCCCTGGGAAAGCTCACAGTGTAAGGAAGGAGAGTGACATCAACGGATAATCACCTAACAGGGCAGTAAATGCTCCGAGAGGCTGGTACCTACAGTGTGTCCCAGGCGACGTAACAGCTAAGTGGAATTTTAAAGGCTGAGCAACAAGCTGGGGAAAGGAGATGGAGAGAAGAATAGGGGTAAGAAAGAGGTGAGTTTGGAGAATCTCAAGTAATTAACCAAGGAGGAGCCCTTGTGGAGTGAGAAGGGCAAAGGATGTAAGAGATGGAGTCAACCATATCCCCAGGGGCCTGTGTCCATCAGGCTTTGTATATTTCAGGTTGCTGATTTCTCCTGAAGGCAGTGGGGAAACACTAAAATGCAGGGGAATGAGATCATCACATTTGTAGTTTAGAAATGTCACTCTAGTTCTTTTGTAGGGCATGGTTTGGAGAGCAGGAGAAATGGAAGGCAAGGAGATCATCAGGAAGCAAGAGCAGGAGGCAATGGCCCCATCAGCCGTGTCAGGCAGGGTGGGAGTAAAGAAGGAAGCAAAATCCAAGATGAGAGTAAGGACTGCGACTAGATGAGCATCCTCCATTTCTGACTTTCTAGGACTCGACAGCTAAAGAAATCTCTCGACACACATTCCACCTCCCATTTTTATCCTTCCCTCCTCCCACCACCCACACACCCTGAAGTCTGGCCGGACCCTCCTACTCCCAGGCTTAGATAATAGGCGTGGCAGCGGGCCCAGGAGTTCCCGCCATCCCCTCCACCAGCATGTTCCGCTGCCTGAGCAGTTGGCTGCTGCCATGAGTGTTAATTGGAGAGACATCTGAAGTGACCAGACTGGTAACGCCGCTGCCATGATAGACGTACTCCATCTGCTGCACCAAGGCGCGTCTCCTGCACACAGGAGGCTGCCCCACTCCTTGCCCGGGACTCGTTAGAAGTGAGACTCAAGTTAGACTCACTGGCTTTTAAACCGAAAACTGCCTCTGAGAACATTGAATCCCAGCCCCTTGGTTGACGAAGAGGAAACTAAGGCCCTAAGTCATCCAGGGTTAGTCTCTGAGCTCAGGCCCAGGGGGTCTGCTGCCCTTCCTTCCTAGGTGGATAAGGTGGGAAGCCAGGGACTGAGCTTCTAAAATCACAAACTGATCCGTATGGTTCCCTCCACAGATCTGCTCTAACTATCCACAAACTGGTAAGTGTTATGACGTGACTTAAGGATGAAATTTTCATTGCACCTATCAATTTCTTGGAAATTTTTTATTCAAGCTTATTCTATGATCTGGCTTAAGAAATAATCCAGTCCAGTGGTTTTCGTACTGGTATTCATGTATTTGGATTTTGTTCTGTTTTGTCTTAGTAGAAGAGCCTTTATCAAATAATGAAACTGAGGCTCAGAAAAGACAGCACTTGGGCAAGATGACAGAAGCATAAGTGAAGAAGTTACAAAATGTGGCTGGAACCGAGCTCTTGGAGCCCCAGGCACATGGTTCACATCCATTTCCTTATTTGGTCTTCACAGCTCCCACTGCTGCCCACTCCCAGTTCCACCACTGATGGGGACAGAGAGGAGGAAAGTTTCATGATGAATAAGTGTCTGTCTTATTTTAAGCATGAAAATCTTCCAGAACAGACTATTTTAGTATTACCTGATTGTCATATGGCGTTTTCTAATTAAACATTCACATCCACATATACAATCCCATGTTCACTGAAGACTGTTGTATATGCCCATTTTACAGAAGGCACGGAAAACAGACAAATGGATTGCCACACAGTCAATGAGAGGAAGCGCCAGGATTCTCAGTGTTCAGGCCCCCATGCCGTGATCCCCATACCCAGGAGTTACTGTGCATCCTGAGAGTACCCACGCCCTCCACAGTTGTCTTTTGTGGACTGAACGTTTATGAACTGAAGGTATAGGAAGAGAACTGCTGTTGCTAAGGTTCAGCATTGCAAATAACACTGCAACATCCTTGATCATGGTTCATCTACAGGGAGATAGAAGTCATTAAAGAGACCAGTCTGGCATCTATAATTAACTAGGAGCCAAAGTGTCTTGAGGAACCAGCAGCGACTTGAGGTCTCAGTAAAGAGAAGGATGTCTTCTTTCTGAGGGTCAGGCAACACTAGGAAGCCCAAGCTCAACCTCCCCTGCTGCCCAGGTGCTGAGGGGATAACTATGCTGGCCCACTAGAAAGATAAAGGCGATGCTGGGTGGCAGGCCCTCATCAGCAGGGTGGGCAGCGCAGGTAAGATTCTGTGCCAGGGAACCAAAACAGTGATCCTAGGAGATTCTAGTCATCTATAGGCCCAAGGCACAGCCTACATCTGGGTGGGGGACCAAAGACCATGCCTAAGAGAGAGCCTCAGGAGGAGGTCATCCCCTCCCCACAGACATTTTCAGAGTAGGTTAAATCTGCCTGTGGTGACCCTGAGAGCGAGAGAAATACAGAGGAAAACGCAGCTCTAAGCAGGGCCATGGCTTTCTTTATGGAAGGGGGGCTTCAAACGCATTCTAATTTAGCCTATTTTTGGTCATGCGGTGATTGAGTCACTTGGCAATGACAGCTGCCTGGTTCTTGGAAGCAGCTAACAACTCTCCCACGACAATAATAGTGATAAAAATAACAAGAATAGCAGTGGTAATTATTAGTATAACTATATATTAAAATAACTACTGTTGCTTTAAGGACAGTCAACAGGACATAAACAGTGTTTAGTCCTCAGTAGCCTTCACTGTTCACCATCGCATTTGCTTTTCACAAAACCCGCAGGTGGCAGGCAAGTCAGGAGTGGTAACCACAACCCATTTTGCAGAGGAAGGAACTGAGGCGCAGTGACTAGAAGTGGGTTGCCCAAATCACACAGTGAACTAGTGACAGAGCAGCCAGGATGTGGAAGTGGGAGAAGAGAGGGGAAAGTTTGACTAATCTGCGCCTGCTAAGTCCCAGCGAAGAAGATGCAGGTCTCCCTTTGGAAGGGATGCAGAGTTTTCATCATCCTCAGCACAGTGGCCTTGGGAGGATACACTATTGAATGGGAAGACAAGACTCCCAGAGATCCAACTGTGTGTGTGGAAGGTGTTTTCAGAGGAAGACTTGAAAAGGGGAGATTCCCAGAACTCCCCCGGAGGTCCAGCGGTTAAGACTCTGTGCTTCTACTGCAGGGAGCACAGGTTCGATCCCTGATCGGGGACCTAAGATCCTGCATAGCACGCAGCACAGCTAATAAACAAGTAAAGGAGATTCCCATCTCAGCACAGAGTGCACAATACTCAAAGGGGCCTGACTTCACTTACGTGACAGATACCACAGAACGGTGAAATAGAATGAATGAGCTGCATATACACACCTCCGGCATTGCTCTTGAAGATCTTGCTTACTTCCTGCCCTGTCTTTCGACTTCTGATACTCTGATGTGATGAGCTTCAAAAAGTCCAAGACTTTTTTTCTCCTTTGTCCTCAGAGCCTATTATATTGCCAGGCACATAGCTGTGATCAGTAAGTGTTGAATTCACATGTGTGTAGAGGAATAGATGGATACATCAAAAGGCAACTGACTTGGGGGCTGGGGAGACATGAAAGGCAACTCTTAACTGAGATAACCTGCTTCTTGGCACCAAGAATTTGGTCTCTATGTGTCTTCCCCTCTGAGACCACTAATATTTACTCCCTTGGAAAGTTCGGTGAGAACAAAAACAACACGGAATTTGAAAAGACAAAAGGTTAAATAGAGGAAGAAAACCCAAAGTATCACTGACAGGCTCTGCTTAATAAATGCCACACAGATGCACCCACCACCACATTAGGCCTGGCATCATTTCTAACCTGATGAAAACCCAGCCACCTGAGATGATGCCCGTGTAGCAGTTCCAGCCCACCTGGCTTTATGTGTACAAGTTTTAATCCAGTTCTGGGACTTCACCCAAAAGACTACTTGATTTAAATTCAATACTCCAGAGAGGGCATTTGATTTAAATTCACAAACAGAGTAGGTATCTACAAGTGCAGAGATCTGTGTTAGGTACCCAAGGGATAAGACCATTAATCTGATTGGTCCTTGCTCACAAGGGGTTTACAGTATTATGAAGGACAAGATAGTACCAGGCAAATAATACATAAACGTTAAGTACAGAATATTGGTTTCTTCTTGCAGCTTTTAAAAAAGTACCACATAATTACCACACTTACTGGCTTCAAATGATGCAAGTTCATTATCATATGGTTCTGGAGGTCAGAAATTTGAAATGGGTTCACTGGGCTGTATTCCTTCTGGGTGCTCTAGGAGAGAATCTCTCTCCTTACCTTTTCTAGCCTAGAGAGGCCACCTGCATCCCTTGGCTCCTGGCCCACTTCCTCTATCTTCAAAGCCAGGAGGGTAGCAGCTTCTCCCCTTGCTGATCTCCTTCTGCCCTTTTATAAGGACTGTTGTGATTACACTGGATAATCTAGGATAATTTTCCCAAATCAAGATCTTAATTGTGTCTGCAAATTTCCTTTTGAAATATGAGGTGACATGGTCACAGTTTCTGGGAATTAGGACATAGGCATTCTAGGAGGTCATAATTTTGTTGAGCATGTAAAGGAACAGTTAGGAGTTTAGGGTTACAAGGAAAGCCAGGGTGAATTCCAACAAGAGGCTTGAGGATCAAGAAGGGTGTCATGACGGAGGTGACTTTTGAACTGGTCTTGAAGAATAGGTAAGGTTTTACAGGGAGAGAGGACAGAAAAAACCGCGACACATAATCTGGTGAGAGTGGGATAGAATATCTGTATGGGAGGGAAGCATCAGGATAAGAGGCTGATGGTATTGTCCACACCACACTGAGGAGCACCTCCAGTGCCTTGGGAAACCCTTTGTGTTCTGTATGCAGGAAGACCTCAAACATATTTTATGTCCTGTCCTCCTGAAAGATCATTCTAGCAGCAGCATGGAGAACATACAAGAGAGGGAGAATATATGAGAGAGGGTAAGGGGACCAGTTTGAAGCTGTTGTAGTAGCCAAAGCAATAAATGACGACCTTGGCAATGGTCTGAAAAGAGGGGAAGATGTAGAGACACTGAAGAAGTAAATCTGTGAGGACTTGGTAATTAAGTATACACAGACGGTGAGGAAGCTGGGAGAGATAGAGCTGTAAATGCAATAACTTGAACTGATACCCTTGTATTGATTGTTAATTAGATGAACCACTAGCAGAAATATATATGGGAAAAGGAGCAGGTTTGGGGAAGGAAAGGGATGGGTTCAAGTTTAGGACACACTGCTGAATCCAAAGTGCCTGTGCGGTTTCCAGGTGGGATGCCAAGAGGTCAGTGGAGTTTCAGAACTAGACAGTGACTGAGAGATCAAGACCCCTTACATCAGGCTGCCACCTATTTGTCCGGTGCAAGGGTCATAGCTAACATAAGTTTTTGAAGTGAATTGCTAAGAACTGTCATCACATGGCAGAAATTCTAGTTCTCAAGATTGAAGGAAGCATGACAAGAAGACCCACCACCCTTCCCAGGCTAGTTATTCTCAGACGTGAGATTTCAATAAATCACTATGAGGGAGCAACTGTGGGTACTGTCCTCAAAGAAACAGGAACAGAGCCTCTGTGTACCCATGATCAAAGCCACCCTCGGCGGGGGGCAGGGGAAGCACGCAGTCAGGCTATGAGCAGAGGCAGAGAAGAGCAGTGGGTGAGAAGACGGCGCTCTCTAGAGCAGGCTTACTCTCCTCCATTTATATGTGTTCCAGCTCAGCTCTCCTTCTGCTTTCCTGTCTCCATGGTTTCTCATGTCTCTTTCTACTTAGAGTGCTTTTTCACCTTCCCATCAAGGTTCAGTTCAAACACCACTTCTTCTGGGAAGCCTTCCATGGTGTCCTCCAAGGACATAATACTTTTCCCTACCATTGGCTGTATATTTTTTATGAGTTTTCTGCCTGTAGTGTCTATTACAGTCATCTGTATTATAAGCATTGCAAATATTATTATAATAATCTGGTGATTTAAGGCTTTCTTCCTCACCCAACTCAGAATTTCCTGAGAGTGCAGATTTTGCCTGATCTTTTTTTGTGAGCATGCTAGCACCTTACATAATGCCCTGTATACTGCCAGTGCTCCATAAATGCAAGATAAATGGGCAAACATTTGGGGAGGGCATTTATGTTATTCCCTCCTCTCTCTCTCTCCCACTCTTTGATAAATAGATTTTGAATGACATCATTATGGGCAGGGGTCAGTTCTTACTCAACTCCCAAAACATCTCTTATGGATACTTTCAAATGACTGGAAATCCATCAAACATTGTTGAACTCAGTTATGTTGATGACTTATTGCTTTAGCAAAGAGAAGTAGAATAATAAGGCCTGGCAAACACTATTTGAAAGAATATGCCATGAGACATATTTAGGGCAGGAACTCTGCCTGTCTGATCCTTAACACTAGCCTCATATTTTGTGTTTATTGTATTCTAGGTATTCAATATTTGCTGAGTATTAGACTACCTATGAAATGGAAAAAGGTTGGGGAGTAAGAAGAGATGATTTCTAAGAAAATACTGTCTCTCCTACCCGTACAATTGTACATTCCATTCTGTACACCTCTGGTGCTCTTGAAAACTCTACAGTGAAATATAAATTTTTGTCTCCATAATTATTCCAATGACTTGCCCTTTGGCATATAGTTGGTGGCCCAATTCTTTTTCAAGCCTCTGGAAAATTCTACCAATAACATCCTTCATTTTTGTTGAGGACTGTAATTTAAAGTGTACTTTCTCACTTGATCCTACAACCACCTATGGGAAAAAGTATTATTATCCTCTTTTACAAGTGAGAAAACTCAGAGATCAGCAGGGTGAAGTGATTAGCCCAGGGTCACACAGCTTGGCTGTTGCTGAGGCCCCCAAGTTCTATGTTTGATTTCTAGTTCTATGGTCTCTTGATCCCAAGTTCTATGCTTTCTTCCTAGACCTCACTGCATTTTAGCCATTAATAAGGTAAAGCTCTATACTGTGTGAAAAACAGTCTACATAAGATAAATTCTCCAGTTTGCAGTTGCTCCCTCTAGTGTGATGGCATAATCAGGTGGGTTCACTGGGCTATTTAATTCTTCTCTCTATCAGTGTAAGATCAGTCCAACAGTGTCAATATTCTGGGCTGTAAGACCCAGAGATTGATTACAGAAGTAGAGAATGTTATGGTGAAAAATAGAAGAGTACCTAGATATCACCGACTTTTACCTTTTTGCAAAGAAATGGAGAAACTGAAGCACAAAGGAGAAGTGACATCCAACTTCTCCTGAGTCCAGATCTTTAAGTCATTATCCCGTAACTTCTCAATGTCTCATGAAGACACGGGGCAATCAAAACTGGATTCTCTGCTTTAGGAAAAAAAGTGAGCCTGGCTGGCCTGCATTTGCCCAGACCCGGTAGGGAAAGCCTGAATTAATGAGGTGACAAGGAATAAGAGCCCCTTCTCTCCAGCAATAAAGGAGAGTGCAACTGTAGGTCCTTCAGAGCAAATCCCACAGCTAAGATGCTCTCAGGAGCTTGGGGGACTGGAACCCTCGTCCCTTGAGAAATGTGACAATCCGAGAGTCTCTGCTCCAAGCTACGAGCTGTTTCTGCCTGTGAGGTGGGTTGGAAACAGTCCACCTGAGTGGTGCCCCCAGGAGAGGATTTGCTTCAAGAACACTAGATCCAGATGGTTTCCAGGGGACACAAGGTACAGGACTTGATTTGCCCCTAAACTCACTGAGAAAGACAAGTTCAGTTCCTCCATTTTCTCCTCCGCAGAGCATGGCAAAACAGCCAAGGGAATTCAAAGTGATTTACTCATTGACAGATCCTAGCCTGTTGGAACATTATTGTTTTATCTTTATGAAAACAACAGACCACTCAACCAATAAACAAGACAAGAGAAAGGTGTTTTCCGATCTGGGGCATTCCACAGGATTTTCTCCATCGGTGCTTAAAGAACTCTTTACACAATTGAAGTGAAAGTGACAGTTGCTTAGTTGTGTCCAACTCTTTGCAACCCCATGGACTATACAGTCCATAGAATTCTCCAGGCCAGAATTCTGGAGTGGGTAGCCTATCCCTTCTCCAGGGGATCTTCCTGACCCAGGAATTGAACCAGGGTTTCCTGCACTGCAGGCAGATTCTTTACCAACTGAGCTATGGCTTGTTATAATTTATTAAATGTTTTCATATTCATTATGTCACTCCACCTTGCTTTATCACTCCACTTCCTCTGTGGGGGAGCCAAATAGGTACTCACTCATTCACTGGGGAGTTAGCAGGTAATGATAAGACTTTGTGGCAGCAGCTGTGCTAGATGCTGGAAACACGTGCACAAAAGGTGACAGAAGGGGAAACCAAGGCTCAGGAAGATGATACAAGGTTTCTTAGGAGTACAGAGTTACCCTGCAGGGGAACTTGATCCCAGAGCCAGCTGTGCCATGTGGCTTTTTCCTTGTCTACACACACCTCACCATCCATTTCTGCACGCAGAAATTCAAAAGGATGATATCTCTCCTGCTTCCTTTCTTCTCCTAATTTACATATTGCTAAATGATGAAATTATACAGTACATAATTCCACAGCAACTCTGCTGCTTAAAAAAAAAATTGGGAATGGAGTAATTAGGCAGAAAGGATTCTCAATTAGGCAGTGGATTCTGTTTCTAAAGCAGTAAATGGGGAAGAGATATTTTTTAACTGTCTCTTGCATATATTGCCTCAGAATGATTGCTGCCTTGGAGAGCAGCAGTGCGGCTCTGAAATGAAGCCCTCTGGTCTGGCCTCCAAGCTGTATTTTGTATCTGAGTTCCCTGCCTAGCTCCAGATCCTAAGATTTCAAAGGCAAAAACACTTTAGGATCATTGGCACCAAGACAGACAGCCAAGACCATCACCTAATTCTATGTGTCCTCTCTAGGTTTCCTTGTTTGAGATAAGAAATGTGAGAAGTCCAGAGGTTTTGTCAGGGTCCTCTGTGCTGGGAAATAGCAGAAAATGATAGAAAATCTCTGGGTTTTCCAGGGCTGGTCCTGACTTCCTAAACTAGGACCTGCTTGAAGGTTCTGACAACCTTCCAGTTGGATGGCCTTGTGGAATTCTATCTCTCTGAACTTCAGCTCTCTAGACTAAAGAGCACTGGGTATTTCAACCCCATAACAATAGTGAAGACGATATGTGCATGTGTGTTAAGTCACTTCAGTTGTGTCCCACTCTTTGCGACCTCATGGCCTGTAGCTCACCAGGCTCCTCTGTCGTTGGAATTCTTCAGGCAAGAATATTGGAGTGGATTGCTCTGCCCTCCTCCAGGGGATCTTCCCGATGGAGGGAAGATGGGTAAGCTGCGTCTCTTACGTCTCCTGCATTGGTAGGTGGGTTCTTTACCACTAGTGCCACCTGGGAAGCCCCTTGGGAGGTAACAGTAGGAACTAGCATATGGTAGGAGCTAAATGGAAGATCCATTCCCCTCCCCAAGAGGGAATGCTCACTATGTTCAAATCAATAAACGGTTGATCTTGGGAGAAAAAGGCAGGTTTGTTGAATTGACTTATTGTCCATGGCATCAGAGAATGTAACCATAATCAGTGAGTACAAACTCAAGTGACTTATATATAGCTCACTATTTTTAAAAATGGCATTTTGTAGAACTGTTCAAAGTAGAGTTCAACAGAGACTGAGTTTCCCATCACTGGAGATAATCAAGCTATGGCTCAACAACAATTTGGAAGAGATGCTTCAGAAAGGATTCCAGCTGCCAGTAACAGCTGAACAATTTGACCATTTAGGACTTTTCCCAAGATGAAGTTCCATCATTCTGACTGTGGTCATTTGTGGCATAAGGGAAAGACCAACACCTATTTTATTTGCAAGGGATTGTCTCTTCCCCAAGGAAAATGAGACCAGATATACTGACTTTTAGTATCCTGGCCTTCCTCCTTCAGCATTACTGCTATGCGTTGGGTTAATACAAACAGTATCTTGTTCTGTCTATAGGCTATGATTTCCAGCAGAATCATAGAACAAGTTTCAACTAAAGGCAAGGAAGAAAATCTCTTGGTTTCCTGTTTTTGTTTTTTTCATGCAAATTAAAATGTGAAAGATCCCCATAGTTATTCACAGTGGGATACTGCTTTTCTGACATTTTATTTATTTGGTTGTTCCCTGGAAGATAAAGCATTTCTTGGGTATGAACACCAATAAGGAGGCCACTGTTCTTTGTTCCAAATTTCTCATGCTCTGGGAAGGACTACATTTTTGCCACAGCAGCCAGTAAAATCTGCCAAGTGTCTTTAATGGATTAGCCTCACAAAGCTAAATGGATTTGATGCCAGACTTTGAGTGAACTAGAAAAAGTAACTAACCCTCTGAGGTTGACACATCTTCATATCTGCAGGGAAATCATAGCTTTTTCCTGTGAGTTTCTTGGCAAGGTTCAGTTAGACTGAAATTCATTCTAAGTACATGATGGGAGAAACACTGACAAGAATAATCCTTCATATGGGTACTTACACAGACATTACTTCAAAACTTGTTTAATTAAAAATGTATGTATATCCCCATTTTATTGCTGATTACATGACTTTTCCAGGGAGGGATTATATAATCCGCATGTGAGAACCCAAATTATCAGAGATTAGTTATGGTTTACAAAAAGAGATCTAGTAAAAATGTGTGTTTAGTAGCTCAGTCGTGTCCTATTGTTTGCAACCCCATGGATTGTAGGCCGCCAGGCTCCTCTGTCCATGGGGATTCTCCAGGCAAGAATAATGGAGTGGGTTGCCATGCCCTCCTCCAGGGGATCTTCCTAACTCAGGGATTGAACCCAGGTTTCCAACATTGTGAGTGGATTATTTACAATCTGAGCCACCAGGGAAGCCCAAGGATACTGGAGTGGGTAGCCTATCCCTTCTCCAGGGGATCTTCCCAACCCAGGAACTGAACCAAGGTCTCCTGGTGGATTCTTTACCAAACAGCTTAGCATAATTAACAATGCATCTTTTTGTGTGTTTGAGGTTTGATATGAAGTCAACTCCACATACAAAGAGGTAAATGTGGGGCTGCTTTGGTGTCTATTGGTGAAAGGTAAGAAATTTTTAGTTGAGGAAGCCGAGGCATCCAGTTTAGGAAATAACTCATTTGGGATTATATAATGGCACGACTGAAATTGGGACCTCTACCCACTTATATGGATAAGCATAAAGGAACTGGAAAAAGTGAAAAATAAGAAGGGAGCTCAGTCCTCAAATTCTTGGGCTCTCCAATCCTAAGAATGTATCACACACTTCAAAATTCTTGAACCCAGGGCCTTCTCTGATAGTCCAGTGGTTAACAAGCCGCTTTACGGTGTAGGGCATGGAGGTTTCATCCATGGTCAGGGTACTAAGATCCCACGTGCCGCAGAGCAACTAAGCCCACTCGTAGCAACTAGAGAGTCCGTGGGCCACAGTGAAATGTCCCACAGGATGTAATGAAGCTCCCATGTGCCAGCCAAGTAAATAATGAATAAATATTTTCAGAAATTCTGGACCCCAGCTTTTGAACTTCCACTGGAGCGCAAGGAAGGGAACCTCAGTCATCAGATTTTAAATGTTGACCTGGTCAGGCTGAGAAGAAGAACTAGACCACCAGGGAAGAACACGTCCCATAGCAAAAGAGGCAGCCAAGCCCTATAATACCAGACAATCCACAAGCGTTCTTGAAGCTCTTTCTCTGAACAGTAGTAATGATGTGTTACAGTCTTATTAATCTGAAGTTTTCAAAGGATTTACGCATTCACTCTTTAGTTTGATCTTCCCACCAATCCTGTAAAGCAGTAAGGGCTGGTATCATTATCCTCATTTTACAGGAGAAGAAACTGAAGCTTGGAGAAGCCAGGTGGTGTGGCTGCGTCCACAGTTAGTAAATGTGGTTGAGTGATAACTTGACCCTGATTCCCGTGTGGTTCTCTTTTTACACCATGGTCTCGTGTTGTTTTGGGTGGCATGGGCAAGCAGAAAGGAAGATGTTAGAAATCTTTCTAAACAGGTGCAGGGGAGGGCTCTTGATGTACTGGGAAGTTTCCCAACCCTGCGTCATTCTTCCAAACGAGAGGAAGATGCTGGTTAAGATACTTTCAAATGGTAACAAATCACATGGCTGCCATGAAAACCGAGGCTCTCTTGCCTTTTCCCCCTCAATATTATTACAGGAAAAATGGTGGAAAAAAGTCAGACAGAGGCATATGGGAGCTGGACTTCCATGAAGCTCGTCCCTTTTTAAAGTTTATGAACTTTGGTTACATTCTTCCAAACAGGAATACAAAACTCTATCATCCTAGCAAAACATCTGAAGGAGCTGGGATTCTTACTCTAGTTGAAGGATACACAACAGGCAGTTAACTGTCTTACTGAGTGAAGTAAGTCAGAAAGAGAAAAACAAATATTGTATATTAACGTATACACATGGAATCTAAAAAAATGGTACAGATGAAGCTATTTGCAGGGTAGGAATAGAGACACAGATGTAGAGAATGGGCTTGCGGACAGAGAGGGGGAAGGGGAGGGTGGGATGAACTGGGAGATTAGGACTGACATACATACACTACCAGGTGTGAAATAGACAGCTGGTGGGAAGCTGCTGAATAGCACAGGGATTTCAGCTCGGTGCTCTGTAGTGAGCTAGAGGGGCGGGATGAGGAGTAGGGTGTGATGGGGCATGGGGTGGGAGAGAAGGCTAAGAGGGAGGGGATATATGTATATATACAGCTGATTCATTTTGTTGTACAACAGAAGTGAAGTGAAAGTGAAGTCGCTCAGTCGTGTCTGACTCTTTGCGACCTGTGGACTGTAGCCCGCCAAGCTCCTACGTCCATGGGATTCTCCAGGCAAGAATACTGGAGTGGGTTGCCATTTCCTTCCCCAAGCTCTGTACAACAGAAACTAACACAAAATTGTAAAGTTTTTATACTCCAATTGAAAAAACAATTGGAGGCTATATATATGATATGCATATGAATAAAAATATATGTGTGAAAAATTTACATGCAGATAAGGTAAATAGCTCCTATGTGAAGATTACATATCGCATTGGACAAAGTAATCAGTTCACACTGATTATGTGTCAGTATTAGACATTTGATGATATGATATAATATTTATTGACTATTATATGGTAGGCGCTATACTGAAGGTTTTTCATATATTAATAATACTACCAATAATAATGAGAAATTCCATATTTTCTTTAACCATTAGCCTTGTAGTAAGTATGAGGATGAGATTTTATTCCCAAACTGCGCTTTCCTGGTGCTATCCTCACCTGAACATCTACGATTTCCTTAAAGTTCTCTCAGATTGTTTCTGAGCAGCCTGAGGAGGGACTCACACACGCTCTTGTGCGTGCTATGTCACTTCAGTTGAGTCCAGCTCTTTGCAACCCCACGGACTGTAGCCCTCCAGGCTCCCCTCTCCATGGGATTCTCTAGGCAAGAATATTGGAGTGAGTTGCCATTTTCTCCTCCAGGGGATCTTCTCCACCCAGGGATCGAAACTATGTCTCTTATATCTCCTGCATTGGCAGGGAGGTTCTTTAATATTAGTGCCACCTGGGAAGGATCATGCTTTCATACACAGCCCTATTTGGAGGATGTCATTTTGTCTCTTCAAGATCCTTCTTTTGACTCCAGCAATGAACCGAGGCAGAACCTCCAAGCTGCCGTCCCAAATTGAAGTTCACATAACTGTCAAAGGTGCAGACACCACTTGTACCTCAAAGCACCAGAGCTACCTTGTGCCGCCTCCTTCTCTGTTTTATAGGATGATGTTTCATGGGTCCCCTATTGGAGCTGCCTGGTGTTCCTACTTTTCACAGCCTTTAAGGAAACCTTCCATCAGATTAATTTAAGCAGCCATTCTCCTGACTTCTGACATGAATTGAGGCAGCAGGCAGACCTGAAGAGAATGGGTATGATACTCTGGGAACTGTCTTTCTCCTTTCCCAAGATTCATGTTCTATGGCTCTTTGTTAGAGGCCTCCACAGTCCCTCATCTCTTAGAAGCCTTCCCTCGCAACAGGTTTCTTGGTCACCACTGTTTACCTGCTGGCCTACCCCATAGACATTCCAGTCCTCTTCAGACAGACCTGCATCTAGGCTAGGATGAACTCAGCCAGCTGCTTGTCAACATTTCCACATAGCAGATGTCCACACTACATACAGACACATGTACATATGAAGCGAAGTGAAGTGAAGTCGCTCAGTCATGTCCAACTCTTTGCGACCCCATGGACTGTAGCCTACCAGGCTCCTTCCTCCATGGGATTCTCCAGGCAAGAGTACTGGAGTGGGTTGCCATTTCCTTCTCCAAGTGTACATATACATACACACAAATGTATACATATACAGTAAGTTCCCTACACACAAACCTTTAAGTTGCAAATTTTCAAACAAGCAAACACGAGTTCTCACGTCCTATCCCATACGGTAGCTCACATGTCTGGTGTACATTGTCACACACGTGCATCCTCTACAGATGGTGTGCTTTTGTATACTATACAGCACCGCCTAGATTACAGTAGCAGAGCATCTTTATTTCAAGCCCAGGATGTCTGGAAGCAAGTGTAAATGCAGCGGCATTGTAGCTGGCATCTCCTATTACTGATGATCCTTCATCTCTATCGCCTCCCTTCTCCCCTCCTCCAGTTTACTGGATGTCCACTTCTGGACGCCAGCTGTTGTACTGTACTACTGTACTTTTCAAGGTACTGTGTGTGAGATTTAAAATGCTTTTTAAAAATTTTTCTTTTTTTATGTATTCTTTGTGTGAAAGTATTATTAAATCCTATTACAGTACAGTACTATATAGCTGATTGTGTTAGTTGCATCTGTAGGCTAATTTCATTGGACTTACAAACAAACTGGACTTAGAAATGTGCTCTTGGAACAGAAATTGTTCATATATAGGGAACTTACTGGGCTTCCCTGGTGAGTTAGCAGTAAGCAATCTGCTGCAATGCAAGAGCCGCAGGAGAGGCAGGTTCGATCCCTGGGCTAGGAAGATCCCCTGGAGGAGGGCGCAGCAACCCTTTCCAGTATTCTTGCCTGGGCAGTCCCATGGACAGAGGAGCCTAGAGGGCTAGAGTCCATAGGATCACAGAGCCAGACATGACTGAAGAGACTTAGCAGGCTTGCAGGGAACTTACTGTGTAAAATCCACAGATAATAAATTGAAATTGTGCTATACTGGCAACTGGAGGATACAATGTAGTTGAATACAAGCAACTATGAGATAGATTTTTAGACTGTCAGGCTAAAGTTGCTTTCTCTCTGACCTTGAAAAGTGCAAGAGGCCTAAGCTATTCCAGGGACACAAAATGGACCCAAGCTGTACTGCACTCTTTCACATATGAATGCCACCATGTGAAATCATTTCCGTAATTCAAATGCTCAAGCTAAAGGCTGATGCTGCAGCCTGAACCTCAGCAGCATGGGGACCTTTCTGAGGTGGGGCCTCTCGTTTGCAGAAGCACTCAGACATCGCTCAACCAGACCAATGGCCATCAGCCAAGCCATGCTTGGCAAAGTCTGCAGTGTCCTGCTTGGAGACTTTGCTCTTAGAAGGTGACGTAGGAACTCCTTAAATGAAGAGAACCAAAGACAATAGATCACTTCCTATGTCCATTTCGCAGAGGAAGACAATATTTCAGGGAAGCAGATGTTTTACATCTACACAGCTTTCCACTTAGCTTCTGACCTCTTCTACTGCTGCTGTAAATCTAAGGACTGCCCAGCTGTCAGCCTTCCAGATGACATTTCTCTCCAATGCCCCTTTAGGAGAAAAAAGAAAGTGCAACAGAGGGGAGAGAGAGAGGCTGTCTCAGGAAAGGACTGTGTGAACAAAGCCCATGGTTGCAGCATGAAATTAATGAGAAGCTGAAGGCTTCTTTCTAATGAGAAGGAAGGGAGCGTGAGTGCGGAGGCACACGTGCAGATGCGTGCACCTCAAAGTTCTTCTTTTTTTTTATATGAACTGTTTTTAAAGTCTTTATTGAATTTGTTACAATTTGCTGCTTCTGTTTTGTGTTTTGAGTTTTTGGCCACAAGGCATGTGGGATTTAGCTCCCTGACTAGGGATTGAACCTGTGCCTCCTGCAGTGAAAGGTGAAGTCTTCATCACTAGGCCACCAGGAAAGTCCCCTGGAAGCTCAGTATTTCGAGTGGTCCTTTCCCCTTGGTACCTCCATTGGAGTTGGCATTGTTGCTTAGGAATCAGTTCTGAGGTCACAGTAATGGAACAATTTTGTCTTCAAACACTTTATGATTTCAGAATTGGATTGCCATCTTTTCCCTTCCGCTGATAAAGTGACCTTAAACATTTTATTTAACCCTTTCGAGTCTCTCTCTTTTTTTTTTTTGCATAACTGAGAAATCATATTTATCCCACAAACACATATGGGGCACCCATTCGGTACCAGGCTCTCTGATAATTCTGTGGGGAGGGTGGAAAGGGGGAGAAAGAAAATAAGCCACACGGTCCTTTCTACCAAGTTCTTATGGGACTGGTTAATTCTTTTCTGTTTGCTTTTTGTGTTTCGTTTTGTTGTGTTCCCCCCGCCCCATTGGAGTATAGTTGTTTTATAATGTATTAGTTTCTTCTGTATAGCAAAGGGAATCAGCTACATGTTTACATAAATCCCCTCTTTCTTGGATTTCCTTCCCATCTGAAATCACCACAGAGCATTGAGTAGAGTTCCCTGTGCTATACAGTAGGTTCTCATTATTTTATCATCAGTCACTCAGTCATGTCCGACTCTTTGCGACCCCATGAACCACAGCACGCCAGGCCTCTCTGTCCATCACCAACTCCCGAAGTCTACCCAAACCCATGTCCATTGAGTTGGTGATGCCATTCAACCATCTCATTCTCTGTCGTCCCCTTCTCCACCTGCCTTCAATCTTTCCCAGCATCAGGGTCTTTTCAAATGAGTCAGCTCTTCACCTCAGGTGGCCAAAGTATAGGAGTTTCAGCTTCAACATCAGTCCTTCCAGTGAACACTCAGGACTGATCTTTAGGATGGACTGGAAGGATCTCCTTGCAGTCCAAGGGACTCTCAAGAGTCTTCTCCAACATCACAGTTCAAAAGCATCAATTTTTCGGTGCTCAGCTTTCTTTATAGTCCATTTCTCACATCCATACATAACTATTGGAAAAACCATAGCCTTGACTAGAGCGACCTTATTTTATACATAGTATCCATGCTTAATTCTTAACAGTCTCCTCTCTTGGCTTGCATGAAGGCCTTTGTCTTTCTCTGTGATCAGACCCTGTCTGGCCCCACTTCCGTCTCATCTTTCCTTGCATGGGCATCTTCCATGTACACACTTATAGACTCTCTCTCCCTCATACCACGTTCTGTATTCTTGTTTTCTTGAACTAGGAGGTAAGTGTACTATTTAGATTCCCCAACATTTTGCTATAGACACATTCCCAAAGAGCCATTCCTTTCACCTTCATAGGATTCAGTTCAGCTCAGTCGCTCAGTTGTGTCCAACTCTCTGTGACCCCATGAATCGCAGCACGCCAGGCCTCCCTGTCCATCACCAACTCCCAGAGCTCACTCAGACTCACGTCCATCGAGTCAGTGATGCCATCCAGCCATCTCATCCTCGGTCGTCCCCTTCTCCTCCTGTTCCCAATCCCTCCCAGCACCAGAGTCTTTTCCAATGAGTCAACTCTTCGCATGAGGTGGCCAAAGTACTGGAGTTTCAGCTTTAGCATTATTCCTTCCAAAGAAATCCCAGGGTTGATCTCCTTCAGAATGGACTGCTTGGATCTCCTTGCAGTCCAAGGGACTCTCAAGAGTCTTCTCCAACACCACACTTCAAAAGCATCAATTCTTCGGCACTCAGCCTTCTCCACAGTCCAACTCTCACATCCATACATGACCACAGGAAAAACCATAGCCCTGACTAGACAGACCTTAGTCAGCAAAGTAATGTCTCTGCTTTTGAATATGCTATCTAGGTTGGTCATAACTTTCCTTCCAAGGAGTAAGCGTCTTTTAATTTCATGGTTGCAATCACCATCTGCAGTGATTTTGGAGCCCCCCAAAAATAAAGTCTGACACTGTTTCCACTCTTTCCCTATCTATTTCCCATGAAGTGATGGGGCCGGATGCCATGATCTTAGTTTTCTGAATGTTGAGATTTAAGCCAACTTTTTCACTCTCCTCCTTCACTTTCATCAAGAGGCTTTTTGTTCCTCTTCACTTTCTGCCATAAGGGTGGTGTCATCTGCATATTTGAGGTTATTGGCAGTTATCATTTCACCTTCATCTTTATTCTTTAATTAATGGCTATCTTGCCCATCTGACTGCAACTTACATGTAGACAAGACCCACAGGTGCTCTTCTTCACCACTCTATCTGCAGAGTCTAGCATGTCCCCTGATGCCGAGCAGGCACTGAATATTTGTTAGAGGAATGAAGTAATGAACATTTGTTTTCTACTCTGCTTTTACATAGATTCTCCTCTGGACTTATTTGGCCCAATTGCCTCATTTTACAGATGAGAAACCCAGATTCCTGGGAGGAAGAAACTTGCTCAGCATCACACAGTGCCTTAAAGGCTGTCACAGAACTACAGACCAGGTTTTCTGGCTCCAGGAAAAGTAGACAGAGCTCTTTCCAGGCTGTTCTTATTTTTCTTTCAGAGAATAATTAAAATGCCTCAGGACTTACCCGTCTGGGACTATCAAAAAACAAAGAAAGTGGGGGGGGGCGGGACTTATTTTTATTGACAGTATGCTAATACAAACTACAACTTGCCTGATCACCAGAGAGCAGTTTCCATTAAAGAATCTGTCATCTGTAGTTGGGAGTCCCCAAAGAAGAGGGTCACGGAGAACCACAAAGCAGAGTGTCAGCAATAGCCACTGCTCAGCTGCCCCGGTCTTTGCCTCTCCCTTCACTTGCCTATGACTGATTGCCGCAGGATGAATTGCAGAACTCCCCTCGTTTTCACCCTCCGTTTTGCCGTCAAGGATTCTGTCTCCATTGTTTCTGGTCTGCAGGATACAAGACCGTCCCTTGTTTCCTGCAGAAGGAAGGAGTGCATCTCCTCCTGCCTGCCTTACAGACTGCTGTCTGTGTTCAGTCTCACTAAGGCTTGTGTAAATCCTCCAGATCCTATCGGTGTCATACTACAGGAGCCACAGATCAGCCCGAGGACCAGCGAGGGATGGTAGGTACCACTGATACCCTGGCTCACCCTCCCCTGCATATGTCCCACACTAAGTCTCTGAAGGGACCTTGATGGGGACTGGGGGAATGTGATGTGATGTCTATACTATCTCAGTCTGAGCTTGGCAGTAGAAATGTAAATTTCCATCAATACCTTGGCAGAAGCAGCACAGAAACTCAGATGAATAGACAGCAAAACTGATGACCTTGCTTCTTCTTTGTAACAAAGGCGTTTTGTTTTTTCTTTTACTGAATTCAAAGATTCACAAGTAAAACTATCTATTATCTCTCAGGGGCTTCCTTTATATCATATTATGTCTCTCACTGAATGTAGCCTGCTGTGCTTCTTGTGGAAGGCCCCGTAATACATGTGCTGTATGTTTATATCACATCCTGCAGGCTCTCTCAATTGTTTTGATGCCACAGATTTTTGTCAAAATGATCACTTGGCTAAAAATCATATGCCAGTTCGAAGGAGAGTGAAATGGAACAAGTTCTCCTTGGTCTCTTCTAGCAAGGTCCTAGAGGGAGATGGCATTTCTCTGCTCTTTCCTCCACCCTCTCATTTATTCATTCATTAGAAATTATTGAGCTGGGACCTGCGGCTACCGACATAGACCCAGGTCTCGGCCTCAAGGTGCGCTTAATGTCCAACTGTATTGGACACATGAACATGGAAACAATCTAGATTTCAGCATGGTACATGCTGGAAAACTGCTGGCCATGGGGGTGTCTGGGGAAGAAATGGCTGGAATTCAAACTTCAGGGGGATGCATGGGTGCTCATTCGCTCAGCCATGTCTGACTCTTTGCAACCCCGTGGACAGTAGCCTGCCAGGCTCCTCCATCCATGGAATTTTCCAGGCAAGAATACTGGAGTGAGTAGCCATTTCTTTCTTCCAGGGGATCTTCCCAACCCAGGGATGGAACCCGTGTCTCTTGAGTCTCCTGAATTGGCAGGCGGATTCTTTTACTACCATGCCACCTGGAAAGCCCACTATCAGAGGATATCAGAGGAACACAATTCCAGAAAGATCTGAAATAAAGAGGAAAATGCCAAAAGAGGAAATTGGTTATAATATGGACAAATAAAGATCGGGAAACTGAGTGGGGTAGCAGATGGCTAAGCAGGTCCAGACATTAGGTAAGGTCACTAAATGATGTGTATTTGGGCAGCAACTACACAAAGCCAGGAGGAAAGAGAGTGCACACAGGATCAAGGCGTCTCCTGTCTAGGCAGGCTCCTGGGGAACCCAGGCTGACATAGCCCTGAAAACTGAGGGGCAGCTCAGACCCTCTGCTGAGCCTCAGAGACCTTTCTGGACCCTCTGCTGACTGGAATTAGATGTGACCCCAGCTTTACGACGTTCCAGTTCAGGGAGGCAACTCTCAATCACTTGACCAAGGTCATAGCGAAGAAGATTTAAGGCTAAAAACAGGGCCCCCAGACTCCACAAATTCCCCTAGCTATCTGAGGACTCACAGTTTTGCAGAATTCAAGGGCCAGAGCTCCCCTCAGAGCTACGGATGTGGTAGGGAAGTGGAAACCGAGCCGACATTTGGTGTGTTTGTAGCGTTCCCAGCTCTGGTTTAACACAAGTGATGTGTTTCGCTCACAAACTGGCACTGAGAGCTCATTTACATTTAAATAAGAGGCTTGTTAATGCCAGCAGGAGGACGCTGTCAATGCCAAGCCTGGCTCAGGATTCCTGCCAAGGAGTTTCTAAGAGCATTGCTCTAGGAAACTCCCCCAGAAGAGAAGCAAGCGTGCCTTCTCATTAAGACAACTCCACCACAGTGACATTTGCCTCAGAGCAGCAAGCCTTTGGCTGGGCTGGAAGCAAGTTGTCGAGTCTTAGAGAGTTACCTGTTGCCAAGACAGCCTTTTAGTTCAGCTTGGCTCCATACATACCCCAAGACCACCTGGCACATGTCTGGTGGCCCAATCGGGAGGGTGGCAAGTTCGATCCTGACTGCTGACCCCTCCAGTTACTGAGAAACACGTGCAGATCATTTGAGATATAAAGAGAGGACCTATGCCATTGTTGGACAGCTCTTAACATTGGAAGTTCCTTCCTGGCACTGGCAGGAAAAATGTTGGTCTCTTGTAAGGATGGTGCACCCAAATGTCTGCAGATGCCTAGCAGGGAACACAGAGGATGAGACGTGCTGTTTATGAAACTGTCCAAAATGGTTGGGAGCCTAGCTGTCTAGTCCGAAGGCGAATGTGCTACTCAGCGAGAACTGATTTGGGTTTTGTAAACATGAATCTTGTTCTCTGCGGCTTAATGTCTATAGGGGGAGTCAGGTAATTAGACAAGAATCACAACACAATTAATGGCTACTATCTTGGAGAAGTAAAAAGTGCAGGCAGAAGCACATAGAGGTGATAGAGGTACACAACGCAGAATTTAAAGGTCATGAAGGGACTGAGGTTTTAAGTTCATTCTGAAGAAGGAACAGAAGTTACCCAGGCATAGATGTGCTGGGAGAGAGGGCGGAGCAGGTACCGAGGTCCTGAGCCTATAGCGAGAACAAAGCACCTTAGAGAACCTAAAGAAATTTTGTATGAGAGGAGATTAAAATTAAAGGGAGGGAAAGGATGAAGGGGACTAGACTGTGCAGAGATTTCCAGCCCCGAAAGAGTTTAGGCTTTAACCTAAGAGCAGTGAGGTTAAGCAGAGGAGTATCAGGATCAGGGTTGACGCTGGCTGAGTCTTCTAAGGTGAAAATACCCCCAGTTCTGGTAAAAAGGGATAGAGTGGATAGAAAAGAGCTCAGAACTTGGAGTCAGAAAGCTGTGGGTTATGAGTCTAATTCCATCACTCTGTAAACATGGAAAACCTCACATATCTTTTCTGTAAAATGGGAAGAACATATGCCATTGCTATTGAACGAATAGAGCAGGGAACTGTTGCACTCTGTGTGTGGTATGGTAAAATCGTAAAATATTGTCAAATCTTGTCAGGACTGTTTGATAGCATGCATCAGAAGAATTAAGAATAGGCATTCTCTGTAGAAGAATGGGACTGATGGACCTACTTGCAGGATAGAAATAGAGATGCAGACATAGAGAATGGATTTGTGGACACGGGGGAAGGAGAGGGTGGGACAAATTGAGAGAGGAGCTTTGCCATAGATATACCACTATGTGTAAAGCAGACAGCACATGGGAAGCTGCTGAATAGCATAGGGAGCTCAGTCCTGTGCTCTTTGATGACTTAGAGGGGTGGGATGAGGAGGGAGGCAGGAGGAGGCTCAGGAGAGAGGGGGTATATATGCCTATGTAGTTATGGCTAATCCAAGTTGTTGTACAGAAGAAACTAACTCAACATTGTAAAGCAATTATTCTCCAATTTAAAAATGTAGAAACAATCTAGTGAATTTGTCTGAACTTAAAAATAAAACTTTTTTAAAAGGCAAAAGAAAAAAATAGGCACCTCTTGGATCTAATAATTCCATCTCTAATATTTAGCCCAAAGAAAAAGTTAAGTATTGTTTGCAAATATTTAACAACAATGGTATTCTATGTAGAGTTGGTAAGAATTACAAAAAAAAAGGAGTGTAATATAAGTGTCTGCTGACTGGATATTCCTTAAGTCCTTTATCCTGCTGAAGTCATTTTGGCCCTTAATATTTAAGCAAAATTGGCTCAGAGACTCATGTCATATGCGTGGAAAACCTTGTGACCCTGATCTGGCTCTCTTTCTGAGTTGATTCTGCCTCCACAATCTGTTTAATTCTCTATCCCCACTGTGTATTTTGCACTTGCCCCAACTGTCCTTCTTCTGCAAAGCACCCTTCTGTGTAATGTAATTCACCCCAAATATCTTTCATTCCCCCATGTACTTTGGTGAGGAATTCACTGCAAGGAGTGTGGTTAAGCATTACTAAGGGTTGGGACCATGAATGGTTTGATGTTCAGCAGACAGCCACCTTCCTCAGCACCACATCCCCCCTTTTTAAGCTTTGTCCACCTACCGTCCTCTTTGTTTCTCAGGATCCAGCATTCTTGGACTCTTCTTCAGATACCCACCCCTAGACTATCTTCTCTTCCGTTAAACTTCTCAAATTCATCTGACTTGCTCCTCCTCAATCCCTACCCTACTAAGCAGAGACTCATGAATGGACTATCCCAAGTATCTTATCCATTAACAGGGCAGAGGAGTCTTAAAATAGTCTCCTCAGTGGTGTCTATGAGTGCGAAGACATAGTAGAAAGATTTATTTCCTCATTCATATGCATTATTCCAACCTCTTCCCATATTAGAAAGCAAAAGAGGCACAAAGAAATGGCTTTTGTTTTCATAGTCTTACTGCCTTGGAAAAGAATCTCCATGTCCCCAGATTAAGGATGAAATCAATAATGTCATAACTGCAATGGAGCAAAATGGAAAAGTTAAGATAATATTGTAAAATAGACATCAACATAGAGAAATGTTCAGGAACTTCAGTTAAGCAAAAAATAAAAATAACATATGAATTACAACTCTATGTAAAAATATGGATCACTTGTTTGTATACAAGAAAAAAGACTGGAAAATGACATTATTATCTCTAGAGTTTTAGTTTTTATTGGGAATAATTTTGTTGATGGGGGCATATGACAATGTCTCGTGACCTGTTTGTTGTTCCAATTTAAGGTGTAGGAGAGTGTGCTACTGGCATCTAGTGGGTAGGAGATAACAGGATGTTGCTAAATATCCTACCACATGCAGGGAACCCTCATAGCAGAGAATTACACAGCTCTCTTATGTCAGTAGTGCTGAGGCTAAGAGACCCTCCTCTACATGATGGGCTTATAGAATACTACAACTTTCTTGCTTGCTTGTTTTTATTTTCTACAATGAGCATGCAGCTCATGTGTAGTTTTTATTTTTCTAAAATGCATTGAGAGAATGCTTCTGAAGAAGATCTGGAGCAAACACCTATATTTTTGCTGTAAGATTATTCGCGTGTAAGTACTTGGCACCGTTCCTTGGGTTTCCTCCCCACCATGGTGCCATTCTCTAAGCTCATTCCTTTAAGTTGGGGCCAAGGGGCAGGGGACCCAGAAGGACCAGATGACTTTCCCTAGATGTGCTTCTAGTCATTCCCCATCCATGGCCCGAGCCTTTGGGCAGTGTCATAGCACAGCTGACCCAGTGAACTTGCTATTCACAAGTGTATCACAAGCGGTCCTCAGAGGCATCTCAACAGAACTAGAGGTGGAGCAGGGCTCTGACAGAGGAGACAGGGTACCTTGCACGTCCAGAGTTCCTGGCTACCCATTCTCCATTCATGAGGCCACGTCTTGAGGATGCTGTTACCTTGGAGAACCTTTGCCAGGGAATGGTTCTTGTGGTAATCAAAGTGTGTTTCCTTTGCAGTTTAATCACTTGAAGAAGTGGTTTATTGCCCCCACAGACTCCTCTGCTGTGAACATTAGTCCTAATTAGTAGCTGAAATAGTGATGATTTAGCAGAGCCTCTCTATATGATGGCTGTGGTTTCTGGGCCACCAATCACAGTTGAAAAGAAAACAGCAGTCATCTCTGCCTTGTAATGAACCCTTCATCCTAATTCCCAGGGAGCTGAAAGGCCCTGTGGGGACTGGCTTTTCCTTTGACCCTAAACCTGGTAGAAGCTCAGAGTTGAGGAAATGACTCACACGCTGGTGAAAGTGAATCCAGCAGCAAGGAGGAGCTTTGGGTAATTTTTGATGGGGTGCTGGCCTCCCTGTGAATGCATCCAGCATCTTGCAAAGAAAGGAGCAAAATCTCAGAGGGAGATTTTCCTCCTTGCCCAGGGATCACGGGCCTTCTCTGAATATGTAGCATGGACAGTGAATCCCCTCTGCCATCAGACTGGGTAGGAGAGAGGAGAAGCTGAGTGGAAACTAGTAGGGTTAGCAACCTGGGGAAGATGGATGAGGCTTCTGATGTTTTGGAAGGTGAGAATCAGTTGAGGAAATATTGGAACTGAAAAGCTTGGGTTAGATGATTTCAGCTCTTCATAATCTGCCATGATGAGGGAGGAAGGACTCTTCCGATCTTCCAAAGGCACGTTTGATGGATGTCCTTCCTCTCTGTTTCCACTCTTTGAAGACATTTCCAGAGCTGTGGTTCCACTCACGTCTCCATTTTCCCTCTGACAGAAGTCATTACCTACCTGTCTAGTCATCTAGCCCACGTGGAACAGGCTTAGAATTTTTTTACTCTCTGCAAACACCGCTCTGCACAAAGGAAATGTGCCAGAAGGCAGAACTAAAAGAAATAGTCCACAGGGAGATGGAAGGAACTGCTGGCAGCCCAAAGGTGTGAGGATTTGTTTTGGAAAAAAACAGAACTCTGGAACAAAGAAAAAGTGTTTTCATTGCACCTGATGGGGAGTGGGGAATGTCTTGGTGTCCCAGGGAGCCTCAGATCTCACATGGGCATGAAAACTGTTGACTCCTCACTAGATGACCTGGGAAATGTCCTTTCCAATTAGGATTTTGATATTCTTTGTTGTGGGCTTCCCTGGTGGCTCAGCGGTAAAGCATCTGCCTGTTAATACAGGAGTCACAGTTCGATCTCTGGGTCTGGAAGATCCCTTAGAGGGGGTCCTGGCAACCCACTCCAGTATTCTTGTTTGGAGAATCCCATGGACAGAGGAACATGTAGGCTACAGTCCATGGGGTCACAGAGTCAGACACGACTGAAGGGACTTTGCACACACGTGTTCTTTGTTGTTTCTGTGAGTAACACAGGACAACAAAAACAAAAACAATGAAATCTAAGAACAAAAAGCCATTGGTAAACTTAAGGGAATCCCTGGGAGTTAAAAAAAATTTTTTTTCCTTCTTCCGCTTTTCCCCCCTTTCTCAATTGGTTGTGATGAGCAGGAAATCATTCTGTCCAGACAGCAACATAGACCGACAGCCTGGAATACTTCCATTCTACTGAGTCAAAAAAAAAAAAAAAAAAATTTGCCAGAGGAAGTAATTTTAGTCAGTACTTAGTCACTCTTGAAAACAATGTAATCATTTAGGTTGGCTTTACATCACACATTTGCGCCTGGTTACGGCCAAGATGAAGCCCTTTCAATGGGTAGATTTTGTTCCGTGTTTGAAGGGATTCCTCTTTGCCCCTGAATTATGGTAAAGTATACAAAATGGTTCTTAACAGCTCCTGAAAGAAAAAGGTTTCCATACAAGCTCAGAAATGCTTGGGAAGGGGGAAAAAAAAATGGAGTGGAAATTCTCAGTGGCAAGAAAGGGCAAGTCTGTACTGATTCATCTTCCTCTCCTCCTGGAGAAGTGTAATTACTCTCTTCCTGCTCTACAGGCATACCTCAGTCTCCATTTCCTTTAGGGACAACTCTAGAAAGAGGACACATCTTAACCCTTACCACCCTGTAAAGAAACACCCATTCGTTCATTCATCCAACCTCCTCCTCATACATCTGTATTCCAGGCCTGTTACATACATGGCTCAAGACATGCAGGGATGAGTAAAACATGATCTTCAACTTTCAGGGTTTTCAGTTCAGTTCAGTCACTCAGTCGTGTCCGAATATTTGTAACCCCATGAATCGCAGCACGCCAGGCCTCCCTGTCCATCACCATCTCACGGAGTTCACTCAGACTCATGTCCATTGAGTCCCTGATGCCATCCAGCCATCTCATCCTCGGTCGTCCCCTTCTCCTCCTGCCCCCAATCCCTCCCAGCATCAGAGTCTTTTCCAATGAGTCAACTCTTCGCATGAGGTGGCCAAAGTACTGGAGCTTCAGCTTTAGCATCATTCCTTCCAAAGAAATCCCAGGCTTGATCTCCTTCAGAAAGGACTGGATGGATCTCCTTGCAGTCCAAGGGACTCTCAGGAGTCTTCTCCAACACCACAGTTCAAAAGCATCAATTCTTCAGAGCTCAGCCTTCTTCACAGTCCAACTCTCACATCCATACGTGACCACAGGAAAAATCATAGCCTTGACTAGACGGACCTTAGTCAGCAAAGTAATGCCTCTGTTTTTGAATATACTATCTAGGTTGGTCATAACTTTTCTTCCAAGGAGTAAACGTCTTTTAATTTCATGGCTGCAGTCACCATCTGCAGTGATTTTGGAGCCCAAAAAAATAAAGTCTGGCACTGTTTCTACTGTTTCCCCATCTATTTCCCATGAAGTGATGGGACCAGATGCCATGATCTTAGTCTTCTGAATGTTGAGCTTTAAGCCAACTTTTTCACTCTCCTCTTTCACTTTCATCAAGAGGCTTTTTAGTTCCTCTTCACTTTCTGCCATAAGGGTGGTGTCATCTGCATATCTGAGGTTATTGATATTTCTCCTGGCAATCTTGATTCCAGCTTGTGTTTCTTCCAGTCCAGCATTTCTCATGATGGACTCTGCATAGAAGTTAAATAAGCAGGGTGACAATATACAGCCTTGACATACTCCTTTTCCTATTTGGAACCAGTCTGTTGTTCCATGTCCAGTTCTAACTGTTGCTTCCTGACCTGCATTCAGATTTCTCAAGAGGCAGGTTAGGTGGTCTGGTATTCCCATCTCTTTCAGAATTTTCCACAGTTTACTGTGATCCACACAGTCAAAGGCTCTGGCATAGTCAATAATGCAGAAATAGATGTTTTTCTGGAACTCTCTTGCTTTTTCCATGATCCAGCAGATGTTGGCAATTTGATCTCTGGTTCCTCTGCCTTTTCGAAAACTAGCTTGAACATCAGGGAGTTCACAGTTCACGTATTTCTGAAGTCTGGCTTGGAGAATTTTGAGCATTACTTTACTAGCATGGGAGATGAGTGCAATTGCGTGGTAGTTTGAGCATTCTTTGGCATTGCCTTTCTTTGGGATTGGAATGAAAACTGACCTTTTCCAGTCCTGTGGCCACTGCTGAGTTTTCCAAATTTGCTGGCATACTGAGTGCAGCACTTTCACAGCATCATCTTTCAGGATTTGAAATAGCTCAACTGGAATTCCATCACCTCCACTAGCTTTGTTCATAGTGATGCTTTCTAAGGCCCACTTGACTTCACATTCCAAGATGTCTGGCTCTAGATTAGTGATCACATCATCATGATTATCTGGGTCACGAAGATCTTTTTTGTACAGTTCTTCTGTGTATTCTTGCCACCTCTTCTTAGTATCTTCTGCTTCTGTTAGGTCCATACCATTTCTGTCCTTTATTGAGCCCATCTTTGCATGAAATGTTCCCTTGGTATCTCTAATTTTCTTGAAGAGATCTCTAGTCTTTCCCATTCTGTTGTTTTCCTCTATTTCTTTGCACTGATCGTCTCTTCTTGCTATTCTTTGGAACTCTGCATTCAGATGCTTATATCTTTCCTTTTCTCCTTTGCTTTTCACCTCTCTTCTTTTCACAGCTATTTGTAAGGCCTCCCCAGACAGCCATTTTGCTTTTTTGCATTTCTTTTCCATGGGGATGATCTTGATCCCTGACTCTTGTACAATGTCACGAACCTCATTCCATAGTTCATTAGGCACTCTATCTATCAGATCTAGGCCCTTAAATCTATTTCTCACTTCCACTGTATAATCATAAGGGATTTGATTTAGGTCATACCTGAATGGTCTAGCGGTTTTCCCTACTTTCTTCAATTTAAGTCTGAATTTGGCAATAAGCAGTTCATGATCTGAGCCACAGTCAGCTCCTGGTCTTGTTTTTGTTGACTGTATAGAGCTTCTCCATCTTTGGCTGCAAAGAATATAATCAGTCTGATTTTGGTGTTGACCATCTGGTGATGTCCATGTGTAGAGTCTTCTCTTGTGTTGTTGGAAGAGGGTGTTTGCTATGACCAGTGCGTTCTCTTGGCAAAAGTCTATTAGGCTTTACCCTGCTTCATTCTGTATTCCAAGGCCAAATTTGCCTGTTACTCCAGGTGTTTCTTGACTTCCTACTTTTGCATTCCAGTCCCCTATAATGAAAAGGACATCTTTTTTGGGTGTTAGTTCTAAAAGATCTTATAGGTCTTCATATAACCATTCAAGTTCAGTTTCTTCAGCGTTACTGGTTGGGGCATAGACTTGGATAACTGTGATATTGAATGGTTTGCTTTGGAGACGAACAGAGACCATTCTGTCATTTTTGAGATTGCAACCAAGTACTGCATTTTGGACTCTTTTGTTGACCATGATGGCTACTCCATTTCTTCTGAAGGATTCCTGCCCGCAGTAGTAGATGTAATGGTCATCTGAGTTAAATTCACCCATTCCAGTCCATTTTAGTTTGCTGATTCCTAGAATGTCGACGTTCACCCTTGCCATCTTTTGTTTGACCACTTCCAATTTGCCTTGATTCATGGACCTGACATTCCCGGTTCCTATGCAGTATTGCTCTTTACAGCATCAGATCTTGCTTCTATCACCAGTCACATCCACAACTGGGTATTGTTTTTGCTTTGGCTCCATCCCTTCATTCTTTCTGGAGTTATTTCTCCACTGATCTCCAGTAGCATACTGGGCACCTAATGACCTGGGGAGTTCCTCTTTTGTTATCCTATCATTTTGCCTTTTCATACTGTTCATGGGGTTCTCAAGGCAAGAATACTGAAGTGGCTTGCCATTCCCTTCTCCAGTGGACCACATTCTGTCAGGCCTCTGCACCACAACCCACCCGTCTTGGGTTGCCCCACTGGCATGGCTTGGTTTCATTGAGTTAGACAAGGCTGTGGTCCTAGTGTGATTAGATCGACTAGTTTTCTGTGAGGATGGTTTCAGGGTTTTAGTCCAGATGCAAATCTAACTAGAAGACAAGAAGGAAAATTTTGCCTTAATACAATAAGTATCCTACTGTGTGTCTGTTTGAAGTTGTGTGGACTTGTGTATATAAGAGAAAAATATCACGGTGGAGGTTAAGGAAAGGAAAATTCCCAGAAGAGGCAACATGGGGCCTGAGTCTCGGAGTGTGAGTCGTGTCAGAGGTAAACAAAGTCAGACATTAGTTAAAGTGGAGGACATAGATTTTATTTTGTCACTAGTGATAAGAGGGCAAAGAGCTTCCTGTTTGCAGTGTTGACTGGGCATTTTATAGGGAAGATGAGGTAATAGGGAGGGGAGTGAACAGGGGCTCAACTAGCCCTGGGGACATAGAAAATTACAAAAAGCAAGTAAGAGATCTGGTCAGTAAAATGTGATCAGGCCAGCTATGTCTGCTGCCAGACAACCATTAGAGTTAGGAGTCTATCCTCCTACAGAGACTGAGAGACACAGATCCTTTACTTCCTGACAATTACATTTCAGAGGAATGGCTTTCATGTCCTGAAGAAAGACTCTTGGGTTGTGGGATATATATGGCTTTCCAGGTGGCACTAGTGGTTAAAGAATCCACCTGCCGAGAAGGAGACATGAGAGATGTGGGTTTGATCCCTAGGTCAGGAAGACCACTTGGAGGAGGAAATGGCAATCACTCCAATATTCCTGGCTGGAAAATTCCATAGACAAAGGAGGATGGTGGGCTACAGTCCATGGGGTTGCAAAGAGTCTGACACGACTGAGCAACTGAGCACATATGCACATGCGCATGTGTATGCGCGCACACACACACACACACACACACACAATCTCAAAAGGACAGAGGAAGAATTTGCAGTTGTCAGCTTTTTACGACAAATTCTCTAAGAAAGAGGTTAGAGGCCTATTGTCAGGTGTTGGCCAGCGCAAGTAATAAATTCTTTTCACAGCCTTGAGCTTTTGCAGACAGAATCTCAAAAGGGAGCTGGGTTGTCCCAGGAACGTGCCCTCAGGCTCCCAGCATTTGTGCTAGAGTTGATCAAGTCTCTTAGTGTGGGGATTTGGATGGGGTTCTATGCCAAAGGTCTTTTGTAGTTTTCAGTGGGTGCCACTGGCAGGAGGGGAAGGGGCAGTCTAAACACAAGAAGGGAACATAAAGGCATGGAGAAGGAAGAAGGCATGCTCTGTTTGGGAATGGTGCAGTTTACTGGTTGGTATGTTGGACGAGGCTAGGAGTAGATAAGCATGGAAAGATAACCCAGAAAACTTATCAACTAATGGTATTAATAAAATTTAGACCCTCAAAAAACAAACAAACAAATGAACATATAGATAACCTAGGATCTTCAGGGTCATGCCAAGGAATTTGGATTGTATCCTGAGGGCAATGGAAGGACCATAAAGATTGGGATCAGAGAAGCAGGGTGGTCCTATTTGTGCTTTGGAAATAGGCTGGCCCCAGTGGAGGATGTTTTAGAGGTGGTGGTGAGGGGTTAAAAAAGACAGACAGGGAGGGAAGTGTTGACTGGCGATTTCCTAATGGAATAAAAGCCTGGAATGAAAGCAGGGAAGGCAAAGTGAAGGACATCAAATTGTCAAAAGGGAAGGCCCAGCATAAGAAAGCCACAGGATGAGGAAATAAGATGGAGGAATTCGGGACAAAATTGAGGTCTGAACCCTGAGTGACCCTAAGGACATGGCGGATTTTGGTGACATGGCCATCCTGTGTTTGTTTCTTCATTTTTCCCTGTTTACCTGGCCCATTTCCTTCATAAAAGAGTTGGGAGGGAGGAAGCTCTCTGACTTGAATTTAGGAATCTTGTCTGTAATACTTCATGCAGAATTCTCTATATTGTTAGTTTTACAACATCATAGGGACGTAATGAGTACTTTATTTACTTCCTGACTGTAACAGCCAAGGTAGAAAGAAATAAAATGCTCTGCTTTGAACATGAATCTGGAGTGAAATTGAAAGAGGAGCAACTTAATTCCACTGGATAATTATTTAGGTTCGATAATGTGCCAGCCTCTGCTACTCTGTTGTTGGTATTGTTGAGCTGCTCAGTAGAGTCCAACTCTTCCCTAGAACCCATGGACTCTAGCCCTCCAGGCTCCTCTGCCCATAGGATTTCCCAGGCAAGAATACTGGAGTGAATTTCCATTTCCATCTCCAGGTGAACTTCCCAACCCAGGGACTGAACCCGTGTTTCCTATATCTCCTGCAATGCAGGCAGATTCTTTACTGCTGAGCCACCAGGCACCCCCAAAAGATATTTTGGTGGCAACTAAATTAACAAGATCATTTCCTTCCCAGAAAAAAAGTCATGAAAATTGTTTGGGTATGGAGGTATTTACACAACTGAGGAATGGTGGTATGCTAATTTTCACTGGAATGGGAATTTAGAAGAAGGACTTTGTCACTTTCAATAAAGGAAGCAGTAAAGGCTTCATGGAAGAAAAGTCTTTATGGAAGATGCCAGGGGTAGAGAAGTGTGCGAAGAGAGAGGGGAAGTGTCCTGTAAGTGCATGGCCCACGCTGTGAGCTTTGCTCCCCATTTTCCATTCATTGACATCCACATTTTCTAAAGTTACCTCTAGTATTTTATGTAAGAAGTGCTGAAACATGCTTTGCCCTCTTCTAAGGCAGCCTTAAGGTCATTAAGGGTGTACTGAGCACTTGACTCTGCACCAGAATAGAAAGAGAGTTATCAGAAAGCATTTCTTCTAGAATTCCCTGGAGATCCAGTGGTTAGGACTCTGTGCATTCATGGCTGACTGCCTGGATTCGATCCCTGGTCAGGGAAATAAGATCCCATAAGCTGTGTGGCATGGTCAAAAAAAAAAGGAAAAAAACCTAAAAAAAGAAAACTATTATACCATGAAACATATGATAGATATGTAACACCTAGTATAATGTATAATGGTAAAATGAATCCCTATGACTTCAATCCAACTAAAAAAATCTAATACTATAATAGGAGCCCTGAAGATCCCCTGTGCTATGTTTTTTACCAGTCACATTTCCCTCTTTTTATTCTAACTCCACAGCATAATGTTTTTCTTGTTTTAAAATTTTGTATTGTTAGGTAGTTAGAATAGGAAAAAGGAGTCCAGAATGGTGGTGGCTAAAAGATAAGGAAGGGAAAAGCCCACGAAAATAGAACAAACGAAGATCCAAGGACCAGAGTGAGGACCTCAGGTAGAACAAACAGCACTCCTGGCTGGCCCAGTATACAGAGGGCAGGCCCAGGGGAGGAGCAAAGAAAAAAAACGTGCAAAAAGAGGAGCCAAAGGGCTGGGCGCTCTCTCTCTTTCTTCTCTTCACGTCTTTTGGGTCATCATGCATCAAGGATGTATTTTCCTTTATTTTCTAAATAAAACTGAACTGTAACATAGAGCTGTGACACTGGTCTGTCCGAGGGCTGTAATGCCGGTCTGTCGCTTCAAATTTTTGTTGTGACGAGACAGAACTGAGGAAATTACATACTCCCCTAACACAATGTTAATTATTATTTTATACCAATCAGATCAGTAAAAATCTAAAAGGCTGTGGATGACAAGTATAAGAGATGACATGGTAAAATGGGTATTTATTTACAGTATTACGGGGGTATAAATTTCTAAAATCACTTTGGAAAATAATGTAGCATTATCTAATAAAGATAAAAATGTGGAAATCCCATGACTGACAATCCTGCTCTTGCCCATGTAACCCAAAGATATTTACAAAGACATATAGAACAGTACTCTTTGTAATGACAGAAAGCTGAAGATAACAAATATCCATCCAAGGAGAATTGTTAAATAAAATTAATATATTTCTACAACAGAAAAATCTATAACAGTAAAAATCAACTATTGTTGAATAAATCAGTACAGTCAATTCTCAGAAATAAAGTTAGAGAAAAAAAAAAAACAAGCAAAAAGACACAAAAAGCACAAAGCATAAAAGAATAGATATATCCATATCACATCATTTATACTGTCGAGGAGTGTGTAATTTCCTCAATTCTGTCTCATCACAATGAAAATTTGAAGTGATGGACCTGCATTATAGCCCTCCTACGGGTCAGCGCTACACCTCCCAGACAGACAGACCAGTGTCACAGCTCTTGGACAGATCAGTGTTACAGCTCCATGTTACAGCTCAGTTTTATGTAGAAAATAAAGGAAAATATGTCCTTGAGGCATGAGGGCATGACGACCCAAAAGATGCGAAGAGAGAGAGAGAGAGCAAGAGAGACCCTGGCCCTTTGGCTTCTCTTTATATATATCTCCTCCCCCTGGGCCTGCCCTATGTAAATTGGGCTAGCCAGGAGTACTTTGTTCTGAGTACTGAGGTCCTCATTCCGGTCCTCGGATCTTCCTTTGTTCTATTTTCACGCACTTTCCCCTTATCTTTTAGACACCGCCTTTATGGACTCCGTTTTCCTATTCTAACTACCTAACAATTGGTTTTCAAGGTGGCCCAGTGGTAAAGAACTGCCTGCCAATGCAGGAGATACAGGTTTGATCCCTGGGTTAGCAAGATACCCTGGAGGAGGAAATGGCAACTCACTCCAGTATTCTTGCCTGGAAAATCGCATGGACAGAGCAGCTTGGCAGGTTACAGTCCATGGGGTCTCAAAGAGTTGGACAGGACTTAGTGCCTAAGCAACAACAAATGACTAACATAAATGTGCTTTCATGTGTCAATTGGCTATTTATATTTCCTTTTCTGTGAAATGCCGATTATTGTGCCCATTTTTCTATTGAATTGTCTTAAGAATTCTTTGCATATTCTGGATAGTAGTCCTTTATTATTTTCATGTGTAGCAAATAGCTTTCCCAGCTTGAAGTAATTATGTGTCTTCTGATTAACTATATTTCTTAATTTTAATGGGGTTTAAATGATTAATTCTTTTATTTACTGCTTTAATGTCTTTTGTTTAATAAATCTTTTTGTAATGCAAAGTTTTTTTAGTAGGCCTTAACATTTTATCTGCATGAGATAGGCATTGGATGTTATTTTTTTCCACATGAAAAACCAATTATCTTAATATCTACCCTTGTCACAGTGATCTGCCATATTATTCATGTCATAGATTCAGTTACCATAAGTGGATGGTTTTGTTTTAGGATTTTCAACTGTGGTCCATTTAAGTTATATATGTCTTTTTCTTATACAAATAATACGTTGCTTTATTTAGCTACTATCGCTTAGAAAATTTTATCTGCTAAAGAAAATTATCTTTCCTTGTTCTTTAAAAATTTCTTGGGTATTTGGCATTTAGTTTTCTGAGTATATTTTAGAAGCAGCTTGCCAAAGTCCATAAAAATTCTGCTGGGACTTGGATTAGCATTCCATTAAATCTGTGAATCAATTTACATTTTTATGATATTATTTTCCTATCTTTGAAGATGGTATATCTTTCTCCTTATTTAGATCTACTTTAATGTCTTTCAGTAAAGTTTTATGATTTTCTTCATTTAGGTATTTTATATTAAAAAAAAGATATTCTAGGGTACTTTACATTTTTTTGGTCACTATGATATATGATTTATTCAAAAATGCATGTGCATGCTCAGTCACATCAGTCGTTTCCAGCTCTTTGCAACTCAATGATTGTAAGCTGCCAGGCTCCTCTGTCCATGGGATTCTCCAGGCAAGAATACTGGGGTGGGTTGCCATGCCCTCCTCCAGGGGATCTTCCCAATCCAGAGATGGAACCTGGGTCTCCTGCCTTGCAGGTACTTTACCGCTGACCCACTGGGAAAAGTACATTATCAAAAATACATTATCTGACTTCTTGTGGTTATTGCACTGAAATAAAATGCAGTTTGGGTATATTAATGTTATATCTAGCAAAGTGTTATGTGTACATCATACTGATTTGACAACCAAATATATTAAGAAATGATCACCACAATAAATCTGGTAAACATCTGTACCATACAAAATTATTAGTTACATGGACTATATTCTTTATGTTGTACCTTACATTACTGACTTATTTTATAATTGGAAGTCTGTACCTTTTAATCCCCTTCATCTAGTTCACCCAACACCCACCAGTTTGCTCTAAGTCTGTTTAATATTAATTATTTGTATATTATTTTGGATTTTTGTATATAGTTTTCTGTAGTTATATCATCTATGAGTAATGACACTTTGGCTTCTTACAGGCTTTTTTTTATAATTCTTATTCATACTTTTATTATAACTGTACTGGTTAGAATTTTCAGTATAAAGTTGAGAAGATGTGTTGATAGTGAGCATACTTTTTTATAATTTAAAATAGCTACTTCTAATTTTTCAATATTTGTGGTGATTTTTTGATAGGCTTTACTTAAGGAAGCTTCTTTTTATTTCTAGTTTGCTAAGGGATTGTTCTTTATGATGAATACTTTATTGTATTATGCTCTTTTCCTGCATCTATTGAGATACTATGATCAAAACACTTTTCTGTTTTGTTCTGTGAAAGTGATGAATTACTTTAATGCATTTCTAATGTTCAAATACTCCTGTATTATTGGGATATACTTAGGTTATTTGAGATAGAACTATATGATTACCATTTTCTTTGTTCAACATTCCTTATGTGTCCCTGATATTCCTTCCTGGTTTGTTTATGAAATAAATCTTTTAGAATTTTTTTGTTATATTCTGTGTGTGTGAGTAGCTCAGTCATGTCTAACTCTTTGTGACTCCATGCATTTTAGCCCACCAGGCTTTTTTGTCCATGGAATTCTTCAAGTAAGAATACTGGAGTGGGCAGCTATTCCTTTCTCCAGAGGCTCTTCCTGACCCAGGGACTGAACTCAGGTCTCCTGCATTGCAGGCAGACTCTTTACCTTCTGATCCACCAGGGAAGCCCTGAACATTCTATTTTCTTAGGCTCCAAAATCACTGGAGAGTGACTGCAGCCATGATATTAAAAGATGCTTGCTGCTTGGAAGGAAAGCTCTGATAAACCTAGGCAGTGTATTAAAAAGCACAGACATCATTTTGCCAACAAAGGTCCATGTAGTCAAAGCTATGGTTTTTCTAGTAGTCATGTACGAATATGAGAGTTGGACCATAAAGAAGGCTGAGTGCCGTAGAACTGATGCTTTCAAATTGTGGTGCTGGAGGAGTCCTGAGAGACCCTTGGATTGCAAGGAGCTCAAAGCAGTCAATCCTAAAGGAGATCAACCCTGAATATTCATTGGAAGGACTGTTGCTGAAGTACTAATACTTTGGCCAGCTGACGTGAAGAACTGATTCATTGGAAAAGACCCTGATGCTGGGAAAGATTGGAGGCAAAAGGAGAAGGAGGTAGTAGAGGATAAGATGGTTAGATAGCACCACCAACTCAATGGACATGAATTTGAGCAAATACTGGGAGATATTGGAGGACAGAAGGGTCTGGCAGGCTGTAGTCCATGGTGTCATAAAAAGAAAGGACTTAACAACTGAACGAAAACAGCAACAGTCATCAAGACTTTCAGCTTTTGTTTATTTTTAAATTTTCTTTGTTTTTCCTAGAAATGGAAATTACAGATAGACCTTTTTTTTCTAATCCCTTCACATTATTAAAGTTGTCAGTATGATAGCATAGGACTGAGGGTCATGTCAGGACACAAGATTCAGCTTTGTAATTAAATTACATTGTGACCTTAGATAAATTCTTTCCTATCTCTGGAACCTAGTATTTCCTTGAAAATTCAGAAAACATGCTCTCTAAGAGCCCTCCTAGCTCCCACAGAATGAATAGGGACAAATAATATTTGTGCAGTGTTAAATTACAAAGCAGAAGGGGGCTGAGGAACATGAAGCAAGCAATTTGAGAAAAATAGGGAAAGAAAAGCCAATGTTACATGTTATGTGTGCTTCTTTGTTTACAACTTTCTGGCCGGAAGTTATAAACACCCTCTGCCCCAGTGCTATATCCATCATTTGTTAATTCAGAAACACACCTTGTGTCCAGCATCTCTGAAAATGGTGGCCTCTTGTTGGACTCTCAGTTCTTTCAGCATTAGTAAGCTGAAACATGAGGCTGCAGAGATAAAACCAAAAGCTTAATTGGGAAGGAGAAGGGATACCGTTTTCTGAATTTCATAGGAGGAGTTTCACGTACCCTGTAGTTCTACTCACTCTGAAGTTCTAGACTGGACTAGGGATCAGGGTACTGGGTTAATTTGAAGATTTGTTTAAAAAATTAAAATCAAGTGTTCAATGAATGGTGATCTTGGATTGTTACCTTTATTTCTCACATTCTTAGCATTTTCACATAGAAAATGAGGGTAGAATCATTGCGGAACACAGACTATTAAAAATGATATGATGAACTGTGAAAAGTTTTGAAAATGTTGAGTCATACTCTCCCAAGTGTCTGATTCTTTCTGTCTTCTGACCATAGTTATTTGCACCTGAACCCATCAGCTTTAGCTTTACTAGACTATAGACGTCTTCAAAGCAGCAACTGTGACTGATTTATATCTGTATCCCTCCAGGAGCCTAAAGTAAAGCAGATTCTCAATGTTGGAAAAGTATGCACAGAACAGATAGAATAAAAGTGTGAAAAGTCAGCCAGCCGTTAGTGATGTGAGTGGAGAACTCCCCATCCGCCCCACCACTACCCCCCTCCCCTACCACACGCACAGCTCAGGAACTGATTTGCTTGGATCCAACTTAAAAATGGGAAAGTTCTTTACTTGAAAGTTTAAGATAAAGTGGTCAACTAATTCTAGAACATATCTAACCTTAAGACGTTCTGTGCTAACAGTGGAAAAGAGTGGGTGCCTTCATATTCTTATTGGCATATTTCTTTTGAGAGACGTTCCCTTTCTCAGAAGACCATATGGAAAGCAAATGATGTAAAAAATGAATCACAGTAAAAGAGGTTAGGAGAAAAGAGACAGGGATTATCAAACTCAAAAAGAATTCCACACATAAGCAAGTAAACGTAATAACTTTATTGGATTTCTAAATATAATAACATAGTTGCAATTTTTTAACAGAAAAAAGGAATATGATTTTCATATTTATTCTTATAGAGCATTGGAAAAACAATTGATAGAAAAAAATCTGATAGAGGGTAAATAGAAACATGATTTAATAGAGGTGGTAATATATAAATACAAAAGAAAATAACCCAAATCACTTGCTTATAACAGATTTTATTCTCTTACTTTTATAAGGAACCACGAGGGCTATGTTGGATTTGTCAGTGATGGTTCATGATGTAGAGGAGAGATGTAATTTGCTAAGAATAAAAAAAGATAAATCTGCATTTTGGGAATACCATGGCTCTGTCAGTATCATATATGTGAAAAAGGCACATTCTTTACATGTTTTTTGTCACTTTCCCTAAGTCAGAGAATGCTATTCAGATTTGTAGCGATCATGGTGGGGCTATGATTGTAGTTAGTAGGAAGTTCTTGTTCTTTGACACATTTAGCATAGAGAAAACCTGGCTTAACCACTCTTTCCCATGATCTATCTTTTTGTAAATACCACTCAACATTTACATAAAACTCTCTCATAGTCATGATCAGATTGAAACCTGGAGCAAAACCATGCTGTATCTTTCCCAGTCTATCTTGTTTCCAAGGAGGAAAAACTCTGTGGTATTCCATTGCCCCTTTTGATATCATGGAGATTTCTGAACTCTTATCTAGCACATTTTTCTCTAAAAAAAATAGAAAATGACTAGTGTCAAAACTGAATAAAGTAAAAACCTAACAAGAACATGAACAGGAAGAGTAGACAGTTTTAGAGAAGAGTATCACTTTCTTCAAGGAGACAAGTCATCTCATAAAATGAAGACAGCTAAGGAAAGGTGGTCCACTCTCTAGTAATGATAAAACCATGATCCATTCTGCCCTCCTCCCTAGTTTAAGCAGTGGAGCCCCTTAGATGGAAAGCAGAATGGTGACTGATGTTGATGACATGGGAAGCATCTCCCATTGCTTGTCTCCCTTAACTTCCTGTTGGTGAAATCGGGTGGGATAGGAGACAACTTTGTGACCAAGAGGATGGCAAGAGCTTCCTTAGGGAGAGGCTCACTGGAGGCACCTTGCTTTTCCAAAGCAGAGACAGAATCAGGCAAACATGGAGCTAACTGACTTCTAAGGGAAGAGAGCGACTTGGCAAGTGTAATCTGCCAGCTGGTTGAGTCAGACGACACATTGAGAAAGATCTTTTTTGGAAGCACGTCCTCCCTTCAACCCTTTTCCTAAAATCATACATAGTCTACTTTGCCCCATTGGTCTGGACCCTCTCTTATTGCCACAGCTGGGTAAGAATCCAACTTTGCAGGCTGAGCTGCTGCTCCATTGACAATATCTACAGTCGTTATATCAGTGACAGAACCATGGAAACGAAAGCCAATAAATAACATGTGCTACTATTTTTAGGAGTCAAAGTAAAGATGCTCCAAGGATCTGGCAAGGGCATTTGGCCCCCTGAGCCTCCAACTGTCAGAGCCAAGACTTTTCTTTAGTTTTCACTGATGTGAGCCTGAGAGATAAAAGGAGAAGCAATGTGCTGACATTCTAAGCTCACCAATGCTTAGTTTATAAAACACACATATGACACATATCCTAATAGAGGCCCCGGCTCACTGATTCTCTTAAACAACCTTTTTTTCCTGACTAAATGGTCCAGTTCCATGAAGCATAATCTATTCCCTTGAAGCAGAGTACAGGAAACCTCAGCAATATGCCACCATCCAGTAGGATAAAAATATAAAGTGGCTGTATCAGCAAGGAATGCTCAGGAAATGTGCTTGCAGCCTGTTTCACGGTGCCACTCGGGAGGGGATATTGGAAATGAGTGACTTTCTTCCATTTGGCAAGGTTTCCTTATCTTAGCACCTACTCCTTTCAATGGTGTGTTTTTGAAGGCTGCACGGTATGACTCTGGGTACCGTGTGTACATACATATGTAGGAAGAACGTCTATGTTTCTCAGAATAGGCACTTTTTGAAGGCAGTAAATCTAAAAGTAAAGTTAATAGAGCCTATATTTAGTGCTCATCTTCTCACTTTGCTGATGTGTATGCTGAACAGAAGATCACAGATTTGAGTCAGTCTCGCAAAGAGGCCGGAGTCGGCAAATGGCTATATTCAGAGCTGGGGAAGTCTTGCCAACTCAACTGTAGCTGTTAAAAGGCAGACTTGGAGAAGGTGCAATCGTTTTTCTCAAAGGTGACAGCACAGAAGGAGAAAAGCCTGTGACAAAGCCATGAAATAAAAGCTGGTGTGTGCAGCTCAGAGAAAATTACTATCCTCCCGCTTTGCATCTTCATGTCATGTCTACTTCATGGCACAGATTTGCTACCAGAAAGTTCTTTCTTTTCCCTTCCCTTTTTGGGGGGTGCCTCTCATAACTGCACATGCTCCCAGTAGAGAAGGAGGCAGCCCCAAGTCTATGTAACGAATGATAAAGGTGAAGTTTAAAAGACAAAATAAAAAGCAAAGTAATTAATTGCATAGATAACACAGTAAAAGTTCAAAAAATCCTGCTGTGGAAGTTTTACATTTCACTTAAGGCACATTAAATCGCAAAATTCCATTTGTGTTAAATAATCAGACAATCAATGCCATCTCTAATTCTATTTGCTTTTTCATACATTTCTTGAAAATAAATGAGGACAAATTCAGAGTTTTGGGGTGGTGGTATTCTGACTGTTTAAAAAGAATTAATTCTTGGGTAATTTGCTCATCAGCTTTCCCAAGAGAATAAAAGGGTACCAAAAAGAAGAAAGTTATTTAAAAAGATTTTTCAATGACTTCATTATAAACTGCTCATCTTTCAACCCTTGGTTCAGACATTTCAGTTAAGTAAGAAGGCTGGCATGGTTTACCCCAGTTTCAAGTTCTATCTAGTGAGGCAGGTCCGAGGCACTTAACACTGTTTGGCAATTTCATCCTGATATGTTATTGTAATGGCATTAATCTAAAAACTAAGCAGAAGGCACAGAAGGTTAGTGAAATGCAAACACTGCCAAATATCAACTCACCTTTTACTGTGACAAAGTTAAAACATGAGGCCATTCCCATTGTTTGCATTTAAATGATAAAATCCCGTTTCCTCTCAAAGTCTGAATTTGAAGGAATGAAACATGTTGGCAGATACATCATAACCTGGCCATGCCATTCTACTTCTAGTTTATAATTACTAAGGGATCATCAACTGTCACGCAAAGAGAAAGCGAGATGAAAAGGAACTAGAGTTTTTCCCTTTATATTTGTCTCCTGAGAAAGAAGAAAAGGAAGGAATGTATCCAAGAAAAGCTAGCTCTCCCTCTTTTGCACTTTCGAAACTAGTTCAGAAATGGAGTGAAATGATTTGGTGAGGGAAGACATTTAGGCTTAATATTTACTCCCTCATGATGGAGGAAAAGGAGTTAAAAAAGCAACTCTTATTCTTACACAACGGTAGGAAGGAAAGCAGGCACTGGAGAACGTGGCAACACAATGTATCAATAATAATCACCCAAGAATTGTTCTTATCTGGACTCCCAGCAGAGAGATACAGAGAGACTCCAGCTGCAGAGATAAATACCTTAGTTTCCACCCCCACCTCAAATTGCTTTGGCATACTCTAAAAGATAAATGGATCCGTACAAAATTTAAATAGCTTTTTCTTTTCTTTTTTGGCAGTCACAAAATTGGGTCAGGTCTAGGAATTATTAGTTTCTTGGCCTGAAAAATCCAAGTGTTTTAAAATAAGATTTCCTTTTTGAAGCATCAGCTTTCTTGGAAGATGTGTGTGTGTGTATGAGATAGTGTGTGTGAGTGTGTGAACATGTGTGCATGCAGGTGCACGGGCGAGTGTTCTGAAGACAATACAATTGTATTTTTCCTAGTTATGAGGGGTAACTGTGTACAATGGAGGAAGAAAAAAATGCATTCACAATTTCCTTTACATTATGTAAAGATAAATCAGAGTTTATGGCTGTCTTTATTTTTTTTTTAAAGAGCTGCATTTTCATATTCAAAGCCTCACTATTCTTTTATTCCTTGTCTAAGACATCACAGGTTCCACCCAAGTGAGTCTCAGCTCGGGCATACCTACCTAGAAAATTCTGAAGAGTTCTCAAAGTGCTTCCTCTGCTAATCCACTCCTGTGTGTGTGTGTGTGTGTGTGGGGGGGGGGCAGTGGTGTGGGGGGGGGCGGTGGTGGGGGGCGGGGTACATCATTGATTTTACAATCATTTTCCACTCCATCAATCATAACATTAATCAAACTTCACTGGAAAATGAGGCTCCTTCCTGGTGTCTGAATGTCATCTCAGCCAAAGCCACTCAACTGCTGCCCCCTCTGGCACTGCCTGTATTTCCCAGGTGTGCAGATTGCAAAGGGGTGAGAAGCCACTTGTTATTTAACTTGGCCCTCATTAATCCCAGGGAATTTAGCAGAAGGATAATGAGACCAATTTGATGGATAGAAGCCTCCCGGGAAAGAAGATGCCTAGAAAGCATATTAGGTAAGCTCATTTTAAGGTTCCCTGCAGTAGATTTAACTCAGATGAAGAAAGAATATTTTTCAGTTAACAGATTTTAACTTCAAGTCAAACAACTACAATGAGAAATGAGAGGAACTGAAAACCCAAGAGGGCACATCAAAAGGCACTGCTTCCAGACGGATGCTGCTCAAGAGGAGGCATACCTTGTTGTTGAACTGCCACATTTCATGTTCTAGAACATACAGGCTGGCTTCCAAGTAAGCATTCTGGAAACAACAGTACCAAACTCCCCATGATAAGCCCACAGGAAACACAAAATGACAACAGGAATGGAAGCCCAGGCTCTCAAACAGCAAAAGGCAAGTGCAGAATCACGATCCATCCCATAGCGTTTTTTCATGGACATTCCAAGGTCAAGGTCGCTTGGTTGGCTCGGAAATGCCTGATGCTGTGACATACACTTGGTGGGGCCCTGATAAATGGGAGCTGAGAGAGAGGACCACATGCATTGTTTACCTGCAGGAGTTCCTGCTTCTGTGGGGCATAAATCGTAGCCCACATAAGAGAAAAATGTCTTAAGGATCAAGTTACTTCTGTGTGTCGCCACTGAATTCTAAATGTGTGGCCTCCGTTGATATTCGGAACCTCACAGTTCCAGAGAGTTTTTCAGTTAATGTAAAGTAAACCAGAGTCTCTGGGGAAATTTGCTGCAGTGTACTTCAGTGCCAGTGTTTGCTCTTCGCGGTGCCCTTCCTCACTGGCTCCGTCACACTGCCAATCAGACTGCCTAGCAGTTTCCCACAAGAAAGAAAATGCATGCACGCTGTGAATGGTCTCAAACCCCACAACACCCATATGCCTCTGCCACCTGATAGCTGGGTGATCTATGTGAATTTCTTGGATGCCTTCAAACGGGGGCCCCAGGGGTCTGTAAGAAGCATCCAGCATGCTCTGAGGTATTTGGTGCCCCAGCCACTAGAGACAACACTGGACTTGCCAGACCTGGGTACGTCCCCAGGTCTGCCACTTACCAGCTCTTATTGCTTTTGGCAAGTCACTTAACGATTCTGAGACTTGGCTTTCTCTTTCAGGATAGGGCTATCAATAACCTTCCTCCCAGAGCTGTTTCATGTGCGAAAGCAGTTTGTAAACTATCTTAGGAATTATTATTTTAGAGCTTGGAAAGCCCCCTGCCCAGGAGACTGATGACAGGTTCTGCCAGTAGGGCTCTTGGATTCAAGGCTGGGGTGGAAGAAGCTGCAAGCCTTATCCTCCCAGAGACCACTAATACATGGCGAGTGCCTGGTATAGTGTTCTTCTGGCTGTCTTTCTACTTCCCATCTATCTTCGGTTACAAATGCCTTTGGAACAAGCATACTGTATGGATTTAGCCAGCATCTTCTAAATAAATTTTTAAGTTTTGAATTTAGGATTCTGAGACATGTGGCAAAAACTGTATTTAACGCCATGTTTCAACTGTACTGAACTTGTGTATAAATTTTGATATAAAACTGCGACATAATGTAACCTACTTCCTTTCACACAGAACAACTGGCTAGAGGTAATGCTTTTCAACAGAACCAGCATCTTCTGCTTTTGACATTTTCCTTGTTAGAAGTGGAAATCACACGCTGACATTTCCCAGCATTTTAAGGTCATTATCAACAGCCTGGATAACGGGAGAGTGTTTCATGGATTAGTTAGTGGGGGAAGGCATGAAGCTGTGTAACAACTGTCAGGATAGTTTGTCTTCTGAATAAGTAATAAGAACTGCAACCCAAAATTCATACTCTTAAACCTGACCCTCAGAAAAACCTTCAGACTATTTTTAAGGATATTTAAAACTTTTTAAATAATCTTCAGCTAAAAAACAAAACAAAACAAAAAAAAGACTCCTAAAAAAAACACAGTTTAGTTTTTAAAAAAATGTGTTGCCAAAAGCAAAATAGGTTAGGAAGGAAAACAAGAAGAAAGCAATGTTTTATTATGTACTGAGATTAATTTTGTGTGGCACCAAGGAGCACCTAAGCCCCAAAGTCTGGTTCTGGGAGCTTGGAACAAAGTATAATGGAGGGAATGGAAGAGCTTAAGAAATAAGAGCTCCCTGATGCAGGTGATGCTCAAGCAGAGCCTGGATTTTCACTTATCAGTACATACATGAGGGAATTTTAACACCAAGTGGAACAGATAAATGTGGAGTCCTTTACAATCATGGACCTACCTACAAGCAACAGGAAAATAAGGTGCCCTGCTTGTCATACTGTAGAGGCTCAAAAGATAGGGGTGCTTAGTGCAAAAGTAGATTACTACTATTAGTGTAGCTATTACTCTAGTAGCTAAGAACCAATGAAAATGTGCATTTTGTACATTACCAAAAAAGATTCCTCATACTGTCTGTGCTGGATTATATTTTGACAACTTTTCCTATCTTAAAATCACACAGAGATGAAAAAGCAAACTGAATCGATTCTTGCTCTATGTCTTTCACTTCTCACTGACCCTGAATATCTGGAAACCTTTTCTTCTGTGAAGGACATTCTAGAATGTGTTATACTTAAAGGAGAGGATCTTCTCTGAACATAACCTATGCTTTCCTTTTGTTTCTGATGCTTTACACACTCTTCTCTAAACTTCTAAATCAAGCCAATGAATCAAGATTTCTTAAGTTCACTCTTCCATGAAGATTTAACTGATGTCACTGGGAGAATTACTTTTCCTGAAGCTTCCTATGGAGTGCAGACTGAACCTATCTGATTATATTGCAGTTGACTTCAATCAAAGTTACCTAGGGGCTGATTCTCTTAAAGCGATTATTAAATGGAGGGTATGAGCAAGAGATGAATTTGTTAGGAAGACAAAAGCATAGAGAAAACATGGACTCTTCAGGATAGTTCTTAAATGATTGAGTGGCAAAGCTGCTCACTTCATCAAGAGTGTAACAACTCTAGGTACTAACATTTGAGCCCAGAAAAATGTGAGCAAATCCCAAAAACCAAACTAGCCAGAAATATTTATGTGGAACCTATAAAGAGTCCAGAACTTTTTTTGCATATTCAGTATAGGAACATGGACAAGAAATGTTTCATTCTTGAGAAGACAAGGACAAAGTGAAGGGTTGAACATGGCCAAGAAGTGGGAAGCTAATGGATGACATATGTAAATAGTGGCTCACTCCCTATGTAATTCTGAAAGAGATGGGAATCCGAGACCACTTGACCTGCCTCTTGAGAAACCTGTATGCAGGTTAGGAGGCAACAGTTAGAACTGGACATGGAACAACAGACTGGTTCCAAATAGGAAAAGGGAGTACGTCAAGGCTGTATATTGTCATCCTGTTTATTTAACTTCTATGCAGAGTACATCATGAGAAACTCTGGGCTGGAGGAAGCACAAGCTGGAATCAAGATTGCCGGGAGAAATATCAATCACCTCAGATATGCAGATGACACCACCCTTATGGCAGAAAGGGAAGAGGAACTAAAAGCCTCTTGATGAAAGTGAAAGAGGAGAGCGAAAAAGTTGGCTTAAAGCTCAACATTCAGAAAACGAAGATCATGGCATCCGGTCCCATCACTTCATGGCAAATAGATGGGGAAACAGTGGAAACAGTGGCTGACTTTATTTTTCTGGGCTCCAAGATTGCTGCAGATGGTGATTGCAGCCATGAAATTAAAAGATGCTTACTCCTTGGAAGGAAAGTTATGACCAACTTAGACAGCATATTGAAAAGCAGAGACATTACTTTGTCAACAAAGGTCTGTCTAGTCAAGGCTATGGTTTTTCTACTGGTCATGTATGGATGTGAGAGTTGGACTATAAAGAAAGCTGAGTGCCAAAGAATTGATGCTTTTGAACTGTGGTGTTGGAGAAGACTCTTGAGAGTCCCTTGGACTGCAAGGAGATCCAACCAGTCCATCCTAAAGGAGGTCAGTCCTGGGTGTTCATTGGAAGGACTGATGTTGAAGCTGAAACTCCAAGACTTTGGCTACCTGATGCGAAGAGCTGACTCATTTGAAAAGACCCTGATGCTGGGGAAGGTTGAGGGCAGGAGGAGAAGGGGACGACAGAGGATGAGAGGGTTGGATGGCATCACCGACTCAATGGACATGGGTTTGGGTGGATTCTGGGAGTTGGTGATGGACAGGGAGGCCTGGCATGATACGATTCATGGGGTCCAAAGAGTCGGACATGACTGAGCAACTGAACTGAACTGAACCCTATGTTGACTTTGGTAACATCAAAAACAGTGAAGTACACAGAGTAAGAGGACTGTTTTACACACAAGGGAGATCTAACCTCATCCAGTTTTCACTCTGCTGGGTCTGAGTCCTTGGGGGAAATGTCCACATTGAATATCAGTTTCCTTTCACTGATTCCAATTCCATTTACTTTCAACCCTGAAGAGGGTGTTTTTACCTAGCCTGACCCAAACAGCTGGCTACATTTCACTTAGTAGACTGAAATAAAATTATAAAATATTGTTGGGTCTAACTGTTCAAAGGAGAAGCAAACGGATGATTGAACTTGATACTATGCATATAAACGAGGAAAAGTTGAAAGAGTGATATCTGACCTAGAGACAAAATATAGACCTTAGACTTCCTGTGCATAACTCCAGAGCCCAAATTTTGTTTAACATGAGGAAGAACTTTGGTAGAAAAAAGCTACCCCAACAGTAGAAGGACTGCCATGAATAGTAGTATAAACTAGTGAGCCCTGGAACGGTGTGGAGTGGTGACTTGTTGGGAAAGTAATAGGAGATTCAGATCCTTAAAAGACCCATGAGCCTATGTTTGTTTAGGAACAGTGCTGAGGCTTAGGGTTGGCTATAGCCCTCTACTCTGGTGTAGAAGAGGAGATGACATAGTGAAATCTGTGTCCATCTTGGTAGCTCATTCTACTCTTGGGGCTGAAAACTCAATTTAGAAGCTACAGTTTTGTGTAGCACTACAGTTTTGTGTAGCTGTGTGTGTCATTTAATAAGACTTCTGTTTGGGTCTATTAGGTCAATGTCTAGCAAAGGTAGGTGAACGATGTTTCCACTTGCCCCTAAGTGAATGAGTTTATTGAAAAAAGTAGCAAGCACACAGTGGGTAAGGATTAATGCAACCATCTTAAAGTATTACAAAAGACTCAGTTACGGGTTTCCCTCTTCTTTCTAGTATATCTAACTTTTGCTTATGGAATGTTACAAACTTGTGTTTATAATATGGGTTAGAATGAGAGATATTTATTAGGGTAGTTAGAAACTGTTGTAAACTATGCAACAATAAGAAATAAAGAAAAAAGATTTTAGCAATTTCGCTTTTGTAAATTCATGGCAGAAAAGTCAATGAGTTTAATAAGTTGTGTATCTTCCACACAACTTGCCACAAAATAAGCCACATGTATGTTGGATAACAAAAATAGTGTCTACAACTTTTTTGCACAGGGGCCAGGAAAGTAAAATAGAGAAAGGAGTAAGGGTCCTTCCTTTCTATATTGATAGGAAAATACGCCATTTTATATTTATTTTTCTTTGAACTTAGTAATCTAACGTTAGTTTTCTGTGCTTGCAACTAAAAAGGAGAAAAGGTACAAAGCAATTCCAGTATAGCTGTTTAGGCAGGGCATTATAGAAAGCGCATGACTGGATTTGAACAAGAGACCCACAGATCAAGGCAACTCCTGTTTACTATGCTCACCAGGTACCTACATTGGAAAGGATGAGATACTCAGTGTGTGAAAACAGAAACCTCTGACCTTCAGAGATGCTTAGGGTGTAGTGCAGCTCGCTTAAGACTATGCAGGAATAGGCATCGCCATCTGTCACAGGAGAGTGAGCTATGGCCGTTTTGCAAAGGGATGAAGAGACGTATGTTACAGAGTCCTGAGTGGTTATGGCCATGCCACAGGGCTGAGAAACAGGTCTCCTTTTAATTCTCTTCTGACAAGGGGAAAATACAGTGTTAGCCATAGTGACTTTTAAACACCTCATAAACTTAGAAATATATTTTATTTGTTTAAAAAGCTACAATTGCCAATCCTTAAAACCTCTGTGAAAATTCTAAGTTACACTCTATAAGAATCCTCATGTCAGTGTTTTAATTGTGACCTTCCCCTTCTCTCAAATTCTTCCTTCCCTCCGCATTCCTCTCTTCCCGGAGACAGTTTAAAAAACAAAACAAACAAGCAGAAAAACCTTCTGTCTATTTATCAAGACAATATATTCACTGTGACTATTATTATTAAAACTGGGTAAGTTCATTTGTGTATTGAGTTATGTATATATTAGATATGCTTTTGGGCTTCCCTCGTGGCTCTGAGGTTAAAGCGTCTGCCTCCAATGCGGGAGACCGGGGTTCGATCCCTGGGTCGGGAAGATCCCCTGGAGAAGGAAATGGCAATCCACTCCAGTACTCTTGCCTGGAGAATCCCATGGATGGAGAAGCCTAGTAGGTTACAGTCCACGGGGTCGCAAAGAGTCGGACACGACTGAGCGATATGTGACCCTCCCAAAAAGGAAAATCAAGGTCAACTTGCAGACAACGTTAAGGACAGAAATCAAAAATGGAAATCCATTCCTAGAATTATAAGCTTTTTCCAAACAAATTTATAGAAAACAGACACAGAGGGCATGTTTTTGATCAGTATTAGCGAGAGTTCAAAAGAATCTCAGACTCAAATTTTAAGAAACTGCATTACTGAGAAATCCAAATTGTTCTTTTCAGGTTAATTTTTATAAACAGACTACAGGTCTGTAACATGTGCTTCAGGAAAAACTGTTGCTGATCTAGTCCCTGTAAAATACTGTGCCTCAAGTGTTAGGGTTTAATATGATTGTCATGGGAAAAAATGCTGATATGTGTAAAAATTCCAGAAGGATAATAAGGAAAATCCTCAAGTTTCATTGATCTAAAATAACATGCCATCACTTAAGAACACGATTGTCTTGTTGGTCAAAATGCTTTGGATTGAAAAAAAAAAAACAAAAACCTTAAGCTAGTCTTAGAAAGATCACTTTGCCTATAAGCTGAGAAAAGTAGGCCAGTCATAAATGAATTTGCCAAGAACTCTGTGATCTGAATCCCTGATGAAAACTCATTAAAATAAAACCGAAAGACTCTATTATCTCACCTCACTTTATGAATAAACAGAGTCTGGAAAAATATGCCTTTCTAAAGAAAGGATTTATGGATGCTGCATATATTTTGTGGTACAATTCTTCTCCTAATATGATCATAATTCCATAAGGATTGTAATGTACTGATTTAATTTATTTATGAAAAGTCCAATCAGGATAACATTAATGAGTAGAAATGTTAAGGAATAAGAAGGAGACAAGGAGGGAGGGGGAGAGCAGGAGGGAGAGGGAACTCTCACCAGGCCACACAGCTTTAATCAGATCACTTTTTAAAGGCTGGAACAATAAGTGAACTAAACAACAGCCAGGCTTCCCAGGTGGCACAGTGGTAAGGAATCCACCTGCCAGTGTAGGAGAGACATGAGAGATACCAGTTCGATCCCTGGGTCAGAAAGGAAGAGGAGGAAATGGCAACTCACTTTAGTATTCTTGCCTGGAAAATTCCACAGACAGAGGAGCCTAGAAGACTACAGTCCATGGGGACATGAAGAGTTGGGCACGACTGAGCAACTGAACACAGCACGCAACAAATAACAGCCTCGTGGGAAAAGTTACCTGTCAAGGAAATGACTTGACCTGATATATTCACGATTGCACCATAATAATGACTCAGAACCAAGATCCTCAACTGGTTCTGTATACTATTAAATTTTAAAAAAAAACACAAAAAACAGCAAACCAAAAGACTGTGGCAATTAAAGCAGTATGCTGAATAGATATTAAAGGCTCAAGTGGAAGCATGTCTTCATTAGCTGACTAAAACTAGAGTAAGACCATTAAATACGACCACTTACTCACTAACAACACCTAAGACATCACCTGTGGCATAAGAATGCTTAAAAATGTTTTCCTAATTTAGGAATCCATAAGGTACTTCCCAAGAGATGGGCGAGAACAGAAATACTGCTAGGATGCATTAAGATGAAGAGTTCAGACATCTCTGGATTTTGACTTTTCAATGAGTACATCTTTAAGATTTGGGAGGGTTATTTATGTGAAGACTCTTCAGAGGAGCATTCATAGTAGTGTAACGTTTTCTTTAAAAATAAGGCACAAATGCATGTTGCTCTCTGATTGTCTCCCGTGAAAGTGCACCAAAAGAGCGATCTTAGGAAATGAACTTGAGGCACATTTTGCAGAGGTATATCTTTTCCAGCCTCCTGGTTTCCTACAGATGGCTAAAGCAGGGTATGGAACATGCTGTCATATTTCATTCATAACACACATGTACTGAAGCTCTAGGCAACAGATGGACAATCGCTTGTTTAAACTACAAATGTGAAATACTAAGGTAGCATAGCAATATTTCTAGAAATGTATATGGAAAAAAAGCCTTTCCAAGCCAAGAGAAATGGTGAGAGGCTGTGAGGTTACATCAGTGTTTCCCTGATCTTCCTAGCAGCTGCCATAGTTTCCCCAACACCCTTCAAAACTTGATAATGGAGGGATCAAGGGGCAGCCCCAATGCAGATTTGACAAGAGAAGCCTAAACCATATCAAATAGAAATAACACTGTTATTCCTGGCTGGTTCACATTAATAGGATTTTTATTAACTAGGAAAACTGTTGGGAGTTGTGTTTTCAGAGTCCTGTCTATATTCCATAAACCCTCTACGACAGCCCCATGGTAAAATGCTCTCTTCCTTTCCCAGAACCCAAATACAAAATACTTGTTTAAATGCAATTAGAATTTTATATACTTGAAACATCATTGCAAACATCTCTGCGGAATCTTAGATAGTGAGGAAACAGTTATAGTGTTGATATCTCCACTGTATTCATCAGCATACACACAATGAAGTCATTTTGATCAGAGAAGTTGCTCTGGTAAAAAACAATTTTTTAATGAAAGGAAAAAGAACCCACATCATTGAGCTGCAGAGATGTCCAGGATCTCAAAGCTTTGATGCATTTTGCTGGAACACATGACTTATTTTGAGTTTTAAAGGCCAATCTGTTCACAGATGAGACTCCATACTAAGTCAGTATGAGCTGGGGATCCAGGTGGTGGAGAAACCTAACCATGAAACACTCTGCAGAGCCCAGGACACAGTGGGTTTTTCCTCCTTTTCCACGTCTCTCATGTTACGTGGAATTACCAAATATTTCTGTTTATGACAATTTTTTTTTAACCAGTATATTTTTTAGTATATTTTTACAAACTTTCTCTTATAGACTCTATGATTTTTTTCTATTATCTATGTCTTTAAATGATAACAATCAAGACAATATATCATAAGACAGTAGAATTATAATCCTTAAGGCACTGGATCTTTATATCTGTTATAGGCATCATTTCATGTAGCTAAAACAGTAAAGAGTGATTTGGCATTGCTGATACCAAATGATTAATAGAAGACAAGAAAGCAATATAAATCATATAATTAAGAAATCCTGAAATAAAATATTTTAGGATCCTTTCCTTATTATACCTTGTGAAAGAAAAAAAATCTAAATCTAAATATTCTGTGTATGTAGGTGCGCACATTCATTATTATAAAAGTATGATAAGTCTATATTAAAAAGAGATTTACTTTAAAAATCTTTGGTAAAGATACTCTGAGGTTACGTGATAAAAACGCACTATAAAGATTGTAAGCAAGCACTATTCTGGCAGTGTCACAGTGAGGGGCCTGTAACAGCCTTTTCTTATAACTCTCTTTTTTCTTGGCATGTAAACATTCAGTTACATAAGAACTTAAATGTAACCAACAAGTAGAATGTTACTGCATTTTTAATAGTATAAATATTTCATAAATCCTCCCTCTTTTGGCAAAATTCATAAGACTGCATTTTAAGAGATAAACTCCACCCCTCAATAAATTGGGCTTTTTCCTTTTGACCAAAAGATATTTTTTTCCCAAGTATTTCATAAAAAACAAATTGCTGAAGCAATTTAAGCTGATTATAGATAGTATCACCCCAATTGTCTAATGGTCAGTACTCTTTGAGGTCATCAGCATGCTCTCTCCTTTCATTTGGAAGACAGAAATTCAGTGATACAGTTGCCATTGTATCCTGAAATCCACATGCTGCCCAAAGTGGACCTCTTTTATTTCACATTGTGAGAAACGTGAGGTCAAGGACAAGGGATACAAGGTAAGGAAAGCACAATGGTCAAAGGACCTTTGAAAAGCTCTAACTGTGGTCGTGCTAAAACAAACTGTTTGGTAACCAAAGCAAATGAGCCACAGATTGACTTAGAAGAGCCATAGGCTTAAGGGTATCTTATTGGAAAAAAAAAAAAAAAAAAAAAGAACCACCTTTATGATTATTCCTACTAAAGTAAAATAAATGTAATTGGGATGCTTGAGGTCTGGATTGCAATGCAAAACATTCACAAATAATTTTTCATTTCTGAGTATTAAAATTAAAAACAAAAGTCAGACTAGAAAAGTTTATCACTTTCTAATCATGAAAAAGATCTTTGTGGAATCAAGGAAGGGTATACAGGGGAATGTAGCTATATTTGTTATATTTGATTTCTTAAACTGGATATCACAGAGATCCATTATATTATTATCTATATTTTTGTTATATTTAAAATACTTTGTAATTTAAAAGTATATACTTGCAGAAAGTTTTTAAAAAGGTTGACCTAATCTTAAAAAAAGATTTGAACAAATCTTAATCCAAAATACTTAGTTTATAAGATGGCAACCTACTACTAAGAGAAGGGTCCTTCCCTAAAGGAAACATGTCAGAACATTAAAAAAAAAAATGTATGTGGTTCTGCAGTTAGCAGGCAAGCATTTCACTGCCCCAAAAGAATCTGACTAAAGATTCCAGACTCTGCATATTTTTAGTTCAAAAAGGCAATTTCTTTTCAGTGATTGTCTATGAAAGTGTGGTGTAAATGTCACATCAGTGATATGAAAATGTCTCCTGCAATATGTATTTTGAGTTGCAGAAGAATTATAAGAATGATGAAACTGTGGTTTCACAACCTTTTCAAGTTTCCCGTCTTTTTAAGTCAAACTAAACAAAACCAAGACAATTTTATGTGCCCTGATTTGTAATTGTCAGGTAAAATGGACCTGGGCCTGGAAAAAAAAAAAATCGAACAGTTCTCTACAGAGATCTTCCTCTAGTGGAACACAGCTACACCATTCTGCTAGTTGTGTTTATATGTCCTCCCTCCCCAAACAAACAAAATGTTGCAATGTATCTGATATGAAAAGTGGAACAGTACTGGAAGTTATATTCTAGAGAAAACCAAGTTTGTCCATATTATTATATCCAAGTAGCATGGAAAAAGAAAATTCTAATATTTGAGGCATAATAATGCCTTTTCAAATATAACCCAAAAATGCTTTATCCAGCATACCCCATCTGTAATTTCTACAGAAAAAATACTGAAGTTTGGTTCTCTCTCACCAATATCTATTTTCAAATGAGCCCTGTCACTGGTCATTATAGATTTGGAATTGGGATGGCTGCAAATTCAGCTTCTTTTAATCTATGTAATTTACAGTTTAAATTCTTTATAACCTGACATAAAATTGTGCATTTTTTCCCCAAGAGACATGCTTAGTTTAGAGCAATAAAAGACAATTTTTTTCAATACACAGAAAATGAATGACTATCTTTTATGATTGCTGCCAGTGTGGAAGTGATAGGATGGAGCCTTCAAGCCGAAAAGCACCTGGGAGTTGGCAGACTTCCCCAGGAAAAACTGTGTGACAGCAAATACCACACTAAAAAAAGCCATTCAACCAGATGAAAAGTGAGACAAACATAGGGATTAAAAGTTAAAGGAATGCAGAAGTGAATGGGATGGAGCATAATCCGTGCAAAAATGTGCAAGTCCTTGGGAACAAAGGCCTATCAAGGTTCTACATGATTAACTGTGAAATGTGTATTGTAAGAACTTGAAAAAAAAATCTCATATTCTAGGTGTTTCTAAAGAAAGGTTAATAGTGGATGAAGTAGAGACCATCCCATAGCTTGAATGCCTTTCCTCTCTTTTTCCTATTTCTCTTCTCATATTTTTTTCTTGTGTTTCATCCTTCTCGGAGCCACCAACTAACCGCTAAACAGGCGACTGGATTTAAAGGTCAGTGCTGGCCTTGGCGGTCAACACCCTGATGCGGGCAGAGTTGCAGGTCTTGCAGAGGATGTGTCCATCTAGCGGGTAGCAGCCTTGGTTATCTCCTTCAGACAGGAGACCACCACAATCCTGGAAGAAGGAAGGCAGAGGGAAAGGATGTCAGTGAAAATGGAAACAAACTCCTCTTTTCATTCAGAGCTTCCATAAAGAGGCCAATTACTATCTCTTCTCTCCCCCAGGACATCATATGATATGTCTTGCATTAAGCTGAAGCAGAGGCTGGGGACATAAATAAGAACAGGGTAAAATGACCTTCCTGAAGTCACTCAATAGGAAATACAGGTACAGAAGGAGAAGAACCTGAGAGTTTAGGCTCCCAAGAAGTTTGTTCCCTTAACCCAAACAATAAGAACAGGAGAGAATAAATCTTTATCATTTATTATTAATTTAAAGATTTTTCAAAAGTAATATACAAGGGCAAGGACAGAATCTTGTGATAATTCCAGGTCAGAAGCTAAGCTGCCGAGCGACTCCTGCTAAGCAGTGGGCCATCAACAGGCTCTGCGTCCTTACTCCAACTTTAGAAAGAAAATAAAATCCTAAGGTTTGGGGTGGGTGTGTGGAGCGGGGAATGATCCATGGTACTTTCTAAAGGGCGCAGCACAGTGTAGAGGAATGAGTGCCGGGTGGGGGGCAGGCCCTTGGGTACCACCATTAGTTCTGCCCCTGCCTCTGTCACTGCAGGCAAGCCTGCAGCCACTCTAAAAATGATTCCCACAATTTCTACCTCACTGAGATGTTAGGAGGATCAAAGAGGAAAATGGATATGACTACACTTTGAAAAAAACGCCAAGAGCTACATAACCATAGAGAATTATACTACTGTTAATAGTACCTGAGCATCCATTTTGAAAAGTGTTATATGACAGTTAAACGCTGACCTTCACCTTTACAGGAAACAGAAATTTCTTCGGAAAAGAAAAATATAGTATTTCATCTTGAGGTGTGTGCCCTTGCTAACTGCAGTAGAAACTCTTTTAGAAGGTCGCAACTGCTGTGTGCCTCACCTCTGCTGTCTTCTATGACAGCAAGGGCGGGGGGCGAGGCAGTCACTGAGGTTCATATCTGAATTTGACAAATAATGAAATGTAAGTTCAAAAAGGGTGTCAGCAGGAGCAGCAGCAGCAGCAGCGATGGCACCTATAGTTATTCTTCCCAAGAAGGCCAGCTTTATGGATGAACAAGCAGATATTCTGGAGATCTAGAGACATTCGGGGAGACTGAGTGATGGAATTAAGCAGAATCTTTTGATCATAATAAACAGAAAGAAATTACATAAATGACATGGTTTTGAGCCTTTAATGACCTAACATTAACCATTACCTGGGCACCCTAAAGACCCCAGAGTCGACTGCAGTGTTGAAACTCAACTATTAGCACCTTGAAACTTAGAACCAAAAGAGCCAATACTGGGGCATCCAGAACAAGCCCGTTTTACAGGTGGGGAAGTGAGCTGTGGAGAGGGAAGTGAGTTGTCCAGGGTGATGGAGGTCTGCTACCTTTTAATTCAGTGTTCCTCCCATTCTACAGTCTTGATTCTAAGACAAAGGTACAGTACAAATTTATTTTGTATTGCTATCATTTCCTTTGGGAAGAGAAAAGGTACATCTCACACCATTCTTAGAACAAACAACAAAACCATGAAAAGTCAAAGCCTGTTGGCACATAGAGCAAGTGTGTCTAGAAATACTGGGAAGCCTGCCTCCATTGAACCTCAGTTTCTCCAACTGTAAAATAAACTCTAGGTTTTCCACACTTACAATTCAGGTCAATTCTAAGGCTAGACATTTTTATTGCTCTTTAGTCATAACACCTAGTGTAAAAGCTGGAAGTTTTTTTATTCTCTTTGGACTTCCCTGGTGGCTTAGATGGTAAAGTGTCTGTCTACAATGCGGGAGACCTGGGTTTGATTCCTGGGTTGGGAAGATCCCCTGGAGAAGGAAATGGCAATCCACTCCAGTACTATTGCTTGGAAAATCCCATGGACAAAGGAGCCTGGTAGGCTACAGACCATGGGGTCGCAAAGAGTTGGACATGACTGAGCGACTTCACTCACTCACTCACTTGCTCACATTAAGGCCAGAGAGAGGCATGCAACTGGGGCTGTAGGACTGAACAAAGCACACTGCATGAACGAGGCTGTCAGCTACAGCTCAGGTGGTAGATGGAACTGCTGCAGTCCTAGAGACTAGGGGCAGCTCGGCCAGCCCTACTGGCCCATGTCTTGGGAAAATCTCATGGGACTAGACGAGCCAATGTCAAGAGGAGGTGGTAATAGATAGTTCATATTATCTCTTGCAGATAGAAGGGGGAGCTGCTAACTGCTGCACTTAGAAGGTCTGGTAGAAAGCAGGAAAGCTTCTTCAAAAGAGAGGCCCTGGGCAAGTCATAGGACTAGGATAAAATGCTTTGAAGTCGTTTTCTGAATGTGGTGTCCTTTTGATACCCAGATTAGAGGAGAAAGACTTGCTGCCTTTGCTATATACATGATGAGATGGCCCTCGGGCAAGTAATCTCTCATCACTTCCAACTGGGGTCACAGGTCTCTTGTAAAACCCCAAGTCAAATAAACACAGGCACTAAGGGCTCTCCCAGATTTTATAATTGTGATATTTATAAAAATCTGGCTCTGATGGGCCTGGCAGGGGGTGGGGCGCTGACCACAGACCTCACACCGGTAGCAGTGAACATGGAAATCACGATCCAGAGCCACAATCCGGACAGTCTCCTCCTGGCCAGGGGCAGGCATGATAGGCTCCTTGCACACAGAACAGCGGGGAGCAAATTTCCTGGAAGAAGAGAGATAGTTCTGGTTAGATATTGAACTTAAACACTGACAAAGAGGTGAAAACAAGAGAGAAGAATAGGCGCAAACCAAGAGCCAGGACATCTGGTCTACCACCTCGTGTGACCTTGAGCAAGTCACCTTCCTTCCTTGGGTCTCCTTCCTTAGCTAAAATAGGGAGTTTATATTCAATGACTGTTGAGGTTCTTCTAGATCATACATATTATGATCTTGGGGAAGTGGGAGATGAGTGTGTGAATTGCATCTGCATGCCACACACTGAGTGGCCCAGTGCAATTCACATGGGCCAGTGTGTGGCAGGGCATTCACCTGTGGAAAGACTGCAAATACAAATCCTGGGCCGGATCAATCAGAGGGAAAAATGAAGGTCTTGGCAGCCCCTACGTGCTCCTGACTTTTGCTTCTAGACTTTGTATGTGCTTACCGGGTTCTACCCAAATTTCCTGAGGTTGGTAAGTTTGCCTCACTCCCAGTTATTAAAGCGTCTTTCTTAGAAATGTGTATATATATACTAATATATATACACATATATATGTATGTATATATAAGTGTGTGAAAGTGAAAGTCACTCAGTTGTGTCCGACTCTTTACGACTCTGAGGACTATACAGTCCATGGAATTATTCAGGCCAGAATACTGGAATGGGTAGCCTGCCTTTCCCCTCTCCAGGGGCTCTTCACAACCCAGGGATTGTACCCAGGTCTCCCACATTGCAGGCAGATTCTTTACGAGCTGAGCCACCAGGGAAGCCCATATATGTATGTATGTGTATATATATTGATATATATACACATGTTTTTGAGGTCAACTATTGGTGAGAAATTTTAATATATCCTAACTCTTAATATTCCCTAACTCTTAATATTCCTTACTATGATTAAAGGCCATAACATTTTTTTTTCTTATAACAGATCAGTAGGCTGCAAATACAGGCCATGCATCCATCTGTACCTTCTAGAAATTAGGTGTGCCATTTATGAAGGTGTGAAATGAGACATGATTTGCAATGGACACAGATAAGAACTGAAAAGATTGAAAAAGAAAGAAAGACCGTGCAACTCAGTTTTTTCATGGTAACGCTTTTAAGATTAATGATATTAAATTTTATCTATTTGTAGAGAGACTTAAAAAGAAATAATGATAGTAATCTAACACTTTGCAGAGCACTTTATGGTTGTCAAAGCATTTTTACATACATTATACTCTATATGTACATATTAATTTTCCTGGCAGCACCCAAAAGGCATCTGTATGGCTGCAATCTAAATAAATGTGAATTAAGCAGCAGATCAATTGATTGCTATGAAAGAAAAATTAAAAGGATCATGGTACAACTGCAGCAGTAATCAGAGTTGTTATAATTGGCATTTTATGCAAGAAGTTTATACTCAGTGGCAAAAAAACTGCTTTGGACTACCTGATTATTTTTGAATCTGGGTCATCAGTAGTGAAATAAGCAGGCTTCTGGAATCAGCTGCAAAATCTCCTTTCCCCAAACCTACTGGGACCATAAACTTTGTGAGGTCAGAAGAGTGTTTAGCCTATCACTTTATCTGTGAGCCTTCCCCAATGTCCTCAAGTAGGATTACTTACTCCTTGAGGATAAAATATCTTTCATTGAGTTTGTCTATTTTAGTAGTAATTATTTGCATGTCTTTGGAGACCTCAAAACTGTGAGCTTCCAAAGGACAAGATCTGCTTTATTTCTGAGTTTCTAGAAATAACTATTGTGACTGGTGCTGAAGATAGAAAGTCAGACAATATCTAATGGAATGAAGTATTTGCTATATTCTACATAAAAAGATGTTGCTTAGGCCTTTAAGTTCAACCTCAAGGTCTTTCCTCTTTGGAAACATATGAACAGTATTCTTGCTGAGTAATGATTCTTCCTTACCAACTGGCCTCATTAGATGAGAAAAGGTAAAGGGTAGAGACTGGAAGTGGCTTCCATAGTCCCCATGGTGTTCCCTGGCCAGCATTTTAAGGACTCTGAAAACTCCCAGGTGGTCTATTTAAAAACTTGGCTCACTAAGCAGACAGTAATAATAAAATTAATTTGATAAAAACCACTTCTGATGGTTGAAATAGCTACCATTTATTATGCACTTATTGTATGCCAAGTCTTGTTAAAACTCTATATACTTGACCTTATTTTTTTAGTGATAGCAAACATGAAGAAATCCTTTTTATCATTTCTGCTATACAGCCATGGGAGCCAAAGCTCAGAGAAGGATGGTCTCTTATTCATTGGGTCCTGGCACATTTCTAGCAATCCACAAATGGATGCTGATTAAACAAATAGATGGATGCATGTAACACCCCTGATAAGAAAGATCAAACAGTGGAATAAAGGCTCAACACAATGAAAGAGTGATTTAAATAAATCTGCTTTTCTTGGAACTGGGAATACAGAAATAAACTAAGACTCCAGCAGTCAGACTGGTGAGGGACTTCTATATATTTCTGTATTTGTTCTGTTAACATATATGGATACTGGAGTGAGTTGCCATTTCCTTCTCCAGGGGATCTTCCCAACCTAGGGATCGAACCTGGGGTCTCCCGCGTTGTGGGCAGACGCTTTACCGTCTGAGCCACCAGGGAATCCCATGCATATCCTATCATACTGCAAAAATGATTTAAGGGGTTACTGTAAAATTGTGTATGTGCATTTTTTATCACTAATCAGGCTATGTTAAGTGCTATCTATAGTGGATTTACAAAACTATAAAACATAGAGAAAGAGATCTAAATTCAAACATGGAGCTAGGGAGAGTTTGAGATCAGAGGAAGCTTCTTTGTGTGTGCTGTGCTCAGCCGTGTCTGACTCTTTGCAACCCCACTGACTGTAGCCTGCTAGGCTTCTCTGTCCATGGAATTTTCACTAGATGATAATTGGGTTGGGCCTTGAAAGATGGCCATTTAGGTGAAATGGGAAAGTAAGTCTGTGTGTGTTTGTGTGTGTGTGGTGTGTATGGGTGTGCATTGGGGGTTAGGGTGGGATACAGGCAGTCTGCCAGGAAACTAGTTTGAGCAGTCATCTGAAATGACACATGGGAAAGAGTTTCTGCCTAACAGGATGGGGGATTTGGGCCAACCCCGACTGAAGGTGCTTATGGAGGGGATGGCCCATTAGCAAAGCTTTAAAAATAGCATTTCAGAAGCTTGTTACTCAGAGTGTAGTCCAAGACCACCTGGAAGCTGGTCAGAAATGCAGAATCTTAGGCCCCCACTCCAGAACTCCTGAACTAAACTTTGCAGTTTAACAAGATCTGTGACTGTGAGCACGCTCAAGTTTGGGAAGCACCAGTTTAAAGGACAGGATTCTAAGCAGGGGAGATAAATCCCTTTTCCTGGGCCTCCTGCATCTCAGCTTCTATTCCCAGGCTGCTCTGGCTACAGCCAAGCAGAGCTTCCTTGAGTGCAAAGAAGCCATTCTTCACTCTGTGCCCTTCTTAATGCCTGAGCTGTTCCTTCTGTCAGTAAGCTGCATTTCCCACTTAAAACACTCTGCTTCCAGAAGCCTACTCAGGCCCCAGTAATCTCTTCTGGCCCTGACAGCTCAAATCCTTGCCTGTGCCTCACCTCATCACTTTCATGGTCTTTTTTGCCTGATCTCACACATTACCTGCACTTCTTCTCTTCCTTCCTCCTGTCAAACTCCTTGCTGATCTGGGCTTCTCTCTACGAATTTCTACTTAAGCAATTTCTTTCCTTTAGCACTTAGTACAGTAATAGGCACATAGAGGGCTCTTCAAAGATGTGGTTGAATTGAATGGAAAGGCATTTCCTAGAAGCTCACAAATGGGAGATCTGTTCAGAAAGACCAAGTATCTGCAGAAGGCAGCTGCGTCTCCTCTCTGTAACCCACTTTCCTTAGCCATGCAGTGTCTGCCCTGAATTGGACTTACAGCTGCTTTCTGTTCTAGTCTTTCAAGACCCAGAAACAGAGCTCTTTAAAATATATCTTTTATTTTTCTTTTTGGAAATGGGGCAAAGAGCAAAAAGCTTCTCCCCCTGCATACTTGCCAATCATGCAGACAACATTATTTTGAATAGTTTGCATTTTAACTTCCTATTGAATTAGCGATGGTGGGGACCTTTGGGGGTTTTGGATTCTTTTTCCCTTTTAATTGCTCATGTGTGCCTTCTTGGAGTGTTCAGACCCACACACATGTCACCAGTCACAAAGTCGCTAATTATGCTCCCCACTCCTCGAAATGAAAGATAAATGGCATAGATGTAAACTTACATTTGTCAGAATTGACTTCCTGTTTTAATTGAGGGGTGTAACATATCAGTCTTTTCCAGCAACAGAAACATGTGTGCTCTGACTATATCTATCAGTCTTTCTTGGATTAGAGTAAATCTAAGAAAGGAGAGAAACAGTGACAGAAATACACTCCCTATTGGTATCTTTTCACTTCCCTTAAATAGATGCAAGTTTTTTTTTTTCATGTGTAATTAGAAGCTAAAAATATCAATAACGTGAAGTACAATTTATGCTGTGACTGCCCTTTCAAAGTGAGCCAGCCCTTCCTTGTCTAATTCAGGTTGAGAATTCCTGCCTCTGGATTTTTTTTTTTTTTAATTCATTCAGCCTGACGTCTTATGGTGAGGTTTTCACTTTCTCTGCTATCTGGAAAGTGGTCAGGAAATTCTTTTTTTAAAATATGAATCTCAGGTCCCCAAGCTGCTTGCGGCAAGTACCTCCCAGTTGTTGACAATAGAGCAATGAAAATTAACCCACAAGACTGTATATTTGGAGGGTAATAGAACCCAAACTGGCGAGCCATACAAGTTCATCTCGTTGCAAGCCTCAGATGATTCTTGTGTTTGCTGCACAAAACTTCTGTGTCTGCCATTTATAAACCACACCTAGAGCTGTCATATCGTTCCTGGGAATATGCAACAAATGTGATCAACCAACAAACTGGTCAAATAAGAATAAGCAAAATACAAAGCTAGACAATTTTCATGACCATTACGGCTATAATAAAAGAGGACTCTATAAAGGAGAGAAGTGAGGAACTGGGGATATATTTTTCTAGGCCCATCAGTTAAGTGGTCTTGATCTTGAGGGTCTACTTTCTAATTGTCCTCAAAAGATTAGAAAATATCCTGAGGAAGAGGACCTGGGGGAAGGGCTTAGGGGAAGGTATGTATATGTTGATAATGGCATAAAACCACCTCCAAATATGCAAGAGGCTTGCTTTAGCAAGAGGGGTTGAATTGTTCTCTGAACAATTCAAATGTCTTCCCCTATAACTTCCTATGTGCAGAGTGGAAAAGACATGGCTCTAGAGAGAACCCTAGGCTGTCTTGGATGGGAAACTGGTCTGGTCTAATGAACAAACTGAAGAGCTCAGAGAAAACTGGGCAATTTGTCCACTGGCAACAGCTTGTTCACGTTTAGGCCAGGGAGAGCTATCCTGTGATCCTGCCTTTTTCCAGTAATATGTTCTGTGGCTGACTCAACTTTCTCACAATTAAGGTGACACAAACATGTGATGGATAAGCCCAAGGGAAGCTTTGAAGCAGAGGCCGTGCTGGAGGACCACACGGATTACTCGATATCACTTCCTGCATTGGAGGAGGGAATAAATAACTTCTTCCTAAGGTCCCACCAAATCCTGAGATTCTATAGCTTGGAGAGAGAAGATTAGCCTAGATGCCAGGCAGTAAGATCAGACCCCAAGAGGACCATCAGGTGGCAGAAGGGAGAGTAGATCGCCTACTTGTGGAAGTCCTCAATGCAGTGGATGAGGCCACCAGCGTCCACGGTGAATGGGATCCCATCCAGGCTGCGGTGGCACATCACACAGGTAAAGCAGTGAGGGTGATAAGCCTTCCCTGTGGCTCGGAGAATGCGCTCCATGATGGGCTTGGAACAAACACTGCATTGCTCCAGGGTATTCTAGGGAGGAAAAGAAAAAACGCCAATGTTAGGATGGGATGTAAGGAGCTCCACTTACATAGTAACTTATAGCATGACAATCAGTGTTCCAGAACATATGGGCTCATGTGCTTTCACATAGTATTTGGAGAAAGGCAGAGTGTTTATTACAGAGGGAGAATGAATCAGATGGATCGAGTGGCTCTTCTAAGGCCATGCAGATGTGTTTTGTGTTTTAGTCACTGAAGTCTGTCCAACTCATTAAGATCCTATGGACTGTAGCTCTCCAAGTTCCTCTGTCCATGGGATTTCCCAGGCAAGAACGCTGGTGTGGGGTGCCACACCCTCCTCCATGGGATCTTTCTGGCTTGAGGATCGAACCTGTGTCTCCTGTGCTGGTAGAAGGATTCTATACCACTGAGCCACAAGGGAAGCCCTCTGGCTTTGTACAGCAACTCAATTTTGCTGTAGTGGCAGGAAGGCAGCCACAGACAATGTGTAAATAAATGATCATGACTGTGTTCTAATATAAAACTTTATTTACAAAAGCAAGCTGGATTTGGCCATGGCTATAGTTGAGCTTCCTAAGTGGCACTAGTGGTAAAGAACCAGACTGCCAATGAAGGAGACCTAAGAGGTGCAAGTTCAGTCCTTGGATTGGGAAGATCCCCTGGAGGAGGGCATGGCAACCCACTCCAGTATGCTCACCTGGAGAATCCCATGGACAGAGGAGCCTGGCAGGCTGCAGTCCATAGGGTTGCAAACAGTCAGACACGACTGAAGTGACTTAGCACATAGTTGGCTGACCTCTGAACTACACAATCTGGGTTCTCCACTGGAAGAATACTTCTCTATTACTTCTAAAACTGGATTAGTCATCAAAATCTTACCAGGATCACTCAGAACCTTAACGTTTTAGAGTGGTCTCTCTGATGACCCAGACTCGCAGAGAGCATGCTGGTTATAGAACCCAATGAAAGATCAGTAAAATCAATGATGTTTTGATCATTTAAACCCTTGATTCAAACACCATCTCCACATTTAGTGTTGGGAACTCTTGATGGAAATATTGAACCTAGAAGGTTTTGAGTCTAGAGGGTTTGTTGAACCTAGAGGGTTTCACTTTTGAGAAATGAAATAAGAAAGTCAAATTTATTTGGCTTTAAAAATATATTCAGCTTTAAAAATAAATCCTCCTACCCTTTTAAAATTGATATCATTTATTGAGTCAAGACTCAGAAAGATTGATAAAAGACTTTCCATCCTTGCCTAGAACTGTATGCTGTCTTACCAGACACAGAGTTTCACATGTAATATGCAATATTCTAACTGAGATGTTTGGACTGACTCCATGAGTTTATAAGCTAGAATAAATCTGGGATAGGGATCTGATTAGAAAACTGCAAAACTGGAAGGGATATGGAAATGGAGAAGAAATATTTCCCTCTTACCACTGGAAATTTTTAATGGGCATGAGGCAAGCTATGTCTGTTGGTAGATAGATAACCAGTGTGCTGGTAACAACCAGAGGAACGGTGCCTGAGCGGCTTCTTGTTTCCATCTCTTCTCCTGTAACACTTGCCCATCCTCATACTGACTTTCAGTTTCCTTTCTAAAATACAGGTGTGATTAAGTAGCTTTCCTGCCAGAAAAACTTCTATGGCTCCTCATTGGGAAAAGAGCTAGTTCCTCACTTGACATGCAATCTCCTGTTTTAGGCTCAGATTTCCCTAATGTTTCAGACTGCTACTCTTGCGCAAACCAATGAGGAACTTCCATACTTCTGTGCATTGTCATGCCTAGAAGGAATCACAGTTTGCTGTTTTGACCTCTGAAGGTATGGACCAGAAGCCATCTTCCCAGGCAAGCCTTCTTCAGTAACTTCAGTTGGAATAAACTGGTTTTTTTTCTTTCTCCCTTTCCTAAGCACTTAATTCATGTTGCCTATAGCACTTACAATATTCACTGCATTACAATTATTTGCACATATGGGTATTTCCTATACTATACTGTGATTCTGGCAGGGATTATGTCTTAAGAATGTTTCTTTGTCCCATGCTTTTCCCCTGGTGGCTCAGATGGTAAAAAAAAAAAATCTGCCTGCAATGCAGGAGACCCAGGTTCAATCCCTGGGTTGGGAAGATCCCCTGGAGAAGGAAATGGCAACCCACTCCAGTATTTTTGCCTGGAGAATTCCATGGACAGAGAAGCCTGGTGGGCTACAGTCTATGGGATCGCAAAGAGCCAGGCATGACTGAGAGACTAACACTTTCACTTTTTTATCCAGCATACTACCTGGAATAAAAAGAATCCTAGGGGGAACATATGCAAAAAGAATGAAGGAAGGAATATTGTTTACATCCCACTCTGGCATCACAGTGCTGGCCCGAGTCCCCTAACTCTGGAATCCAGAGGACAGCAAATCCACCTCCATTCTCTCCTCCAAGCTGTGGTTGCTGCAGATTCTGAAATTGCTTAGTATGCCTCTGGTCACAGTCTAAACTCATGGAAACTATTAACCTATTTTCCCCCCATTTTGAAGTGGTAAAATTAAAATAGCAGAAGAACATAAGATGAGAGTCTGGAGATGACGATGGTCTGGACAATGAAGGCCCTGGTTCTTTTCTACCCTGGTGATCTGAGCTAATGTGGCTGGAAACTGTCTTCCCAGGGTTTGTGTTTTGCTCTTCTGTGGGTTTTAACTTTTTCTTTTTTAAAGCCAACCCTGTAATGGAGTTGAACAAACCAGAAAATGCTTGACCAGAAAACGTTTTTGTTTGCATTGAGGCTTGGCTGCAAGATTTAGCCCATTTACTCAAAACCAGCAGCAACATATAAAGTTGAGTCAGTTTCTAAGGAAAGACTTTATGGCCCAAGTTTAAAGGGCAGGTAATTGGAACATTTCTGCTACAAAAGAAAGCGTAAAATATTCCTAAAGTGAGACTGCAGTAAAATGCCCCCACATCAGAAAATAAAAGCTCCAAGAATGTATCTGACTAGAAGCTTGGATTAGTGAATGGTTGAGGACATATGAATCTTCTTGAGCCAGTTCCCTTTACTGTATTCATCTCTCAGTCTCCAACTGGTCCATTAGGACCTTTAGACATATCTTCTCTTAGAGAAAGGATAGACTGTATAAATGTCTGGGAGGAGGACTCTAGGAGTTCCTCTAGTCCAGGCCTCTGATTTCACAGGTGAGAAAACAGACCCGGAAGACTGACACGGCTGGAACCTGAGTCATGGAAATGATTAGGAGTAGAGGATGGGCTGGTACCTGGTTCCTGACTCCCAATAATTCAGGTAGGGATCTGATGAGTTAATTCTATAGTCACAGAGAAACAAAGTGCTGGATGAAGAAGATGAATTGTCCCTCTGGATTTGTCAACATCTACTGTATGAACTTAGGTAGATGATTTTTCCTCCCTAGACCTTGGTTTTCTCATCTGCAAAACAGTGACTAATTTCAGCTCTGCAGTTTTATTAGTCTGTGATATATCAGTAGAGTCATTCAGTCATGTCTGATTCTTGGCAACTCCATGGACTGTAGCCCACCAGGCTCCTCTGTCCATGGTGATTGTCCAGGCAAGAATACTGGAATGGGTTGCCATGCCCTCCTCCAGGGGATCATTCCAAGCCAGAAATCAAATCCAGACCTCTCTCATTGCAGGAAGATTCTTTACCATCTGGGCCACCAGAGATGCCCTGATATATCAGTATTAACCAATACAGGCATCGGTCAATATTTCCATTACTAGAGATATACTAACAACAACTGAATGACCCTTCCTCCGAGGCTTGAAACAAGGGTTCGTGTGTCAGAAACCCGGACTCTCTAACCTTTACTTTACCTTACCACTCGGAATTCCAGAAGTTACTAAAGGTAGAATCTTAAGCATGACAGATCTTTGTGTCTTCTTATAGAAGTTTATTTTAAAGTCAGACTAAAAGATACACATTTTATCAGTTCAGTTCAGTCCAGTTCAGTCGCTTAGTTCTGTCCGACTCTTTGCGACCCCATGAATCGCAGCACGCCAGGCCTCCCTGTCCATCACCATCTCACGGAGATCACTCAGACTCATGTCCATCGAGTTCGTATGTCATCCAGGCATCTCATCCTCTGTCGTCCCCTTCTCCTCCTGCCCCCAATCCCTCCCAGCATCAGAGTCTTTTCCAATGAGTCAACTCTTCACATGAGGTGGCCAAAGTACTGGAGTTTCAGCTTTAGCATCATTCCCTCCAAAGAAATCCCAGGGCTGATCTCCTTCAGAATGGACTGCTTGGATCTCCTTGCAGTCCAAGGGACTCTCAAGAGTCTTCTCCAACACCACAGTTCAAAAGCATCAATTCTTCAGAGCTCAGCCTTCTTCACAGTCCAACTCTCACATCCATACATGACCACAGGAAAAACCATAGCCTTGACTAGATGAACCTTAGTCGGAAAACTAATGTCTCTGCTTTTGAATATGCTGTCTAGGTTGGTCATAACTTTTCTTCCAAGGAGTAAGCGTCTTTTAATTTCATGGCTGCAATCACCATCTGCAGTGATTTTGGAGGCCAAAAAAATAAAGTCTGGCACTGTTTCTACTGTTTCCCCATCTATTTTCCATGAAGTGATGGGACCGGATGCCATGACCTTCATTTTCTGAATGTTGAGCTTTAAGCCAACTTTTTCGCTCTCCTCTTTCACTTTCATCAAGAGGCTTTTAGCTCCTCTTCACTTTCTGCCATAAGAGTGGTGTCATCTGCATATCTGAGGTTATTGATATTTCTCCTGGCAATCTTGATTACAGCTTGTGTTTCTTCCAGTCCAGCGTTTCTCATGATATACTCTGCATAGAAGTTAAATAAGCAGGGTGACAATATACAGCCTTGACGTACTCCCTTTTCCTATTTGGAACCAGTCTGTTGTTCCATGTCCAGTACTAACTGTTGCTTCCTGACCTGCATTCAGATTTCTCAAGAGGCAGGTTAGGTGGTCTGGTATTCCCATCTCTTGAAGAATTTTCCACAGTTTATTGTGATCCACACAGTCAAAGGCTTTGGCATAGTCAATAAAGCAGAAATAGATGTTTTTCTGGAACTCTCTTGCTTTTTCCATGATCCAGCAGATGTTGGCAATTTGATCTCTGGTTCCCCTGCCTTTTCTAAAACCAGCTTGAACATCAGGGAGTTCACGGTTCACGTATTGCTGAAGCCTGGCTTGGAGAATTTTGAGCATTACTTTACTAGCATGGGAGATGAGTGCAATTGTGTGGTAGTTTGAGCATTCTTTGGCATTGCCTTTCTTTGGGATTGGAATGAAAATTGACTTTTTCCAGTCCTGTGGCCACTGCTGAGTTTTCCAAACTTGCTGGCATACTGAGTGCAGCACTTTCACAGCATCATCTTTCAGGATTTGAAATAGCTCAACTGGAATTCCATCACCTCCACTAGCTTTGTTCATAGTGATGCTTTCTAAGGCCCACTTGACTTCACTTTCCAAGATGTCTGGCTCTAGATTAGTGATCACATCATCACGATTATCTGGGTCATGAAGATCTTTTTTGTATAGTTTTTCCATGTATTCTTGCCACCTCTTCTTAGTATCTTCTGCTTCTGTTAGGTCCATACCATTTCTGTCCTTTATCGAGCCCATCTTTGCATGAAATGTTCCCTTGGTATCTCTAATTTTCTTGAAGAGATCTCTAGTCTTTCCCATTCTGTTGTTTTCTTCTATTTCTTTGCATTGATCGCTGAAGAAAGCTTTCTTATCTCTTCTTGCTAGTCTTTGGAACTCTGCATTCAGATGCTTCTATCTTTCCGTTCCTCCTTTGCTTTTCGCTTCTCTTCTTTTCACAGCTATTTGTAAGGCCTCCCCAGACAGCCATTTTGCTTTTTTGCATTTCTTTTCCATGGGGATGATCTTGATCCCTGTCTCCTGTACAGTGTCACGAACCTCATTCCATAGTTCATCACACATTTTATAGAAATATGAAAATTTTTAAAATTAGATTAAAATGAAATGTTTGTTGGTCAGTCATGCCCACCTCTTTGTGATCTCATGGACTGTAGCCTACCAGGCTCCTCTGTCCATAGAATTTTCCATGCAAGAATACTGGAGTGGGTAATCATTCTCTTTTTCAGGGGATCTTCCCAACCCAGGGATCAAACCTAGAGTCTCCTGCATTGCCAGCCAATTATCATCTGAACTGCTAGGGAAGCCCATAAAATGAAATGGTGAATAAATAAAATTGTATTTAATAAAAGAGAAAAAGAAATAACAAATCTTCAAGCAAACAAGGAGAAGATGGGTGTCTCAGTATCTACTCAAATTGCATCTTGTCCGTGGAGTAGGGACACCAAGTTTGACAGCCTAAGGCCCTCAAAAATGAATAGAGGGCTTCATGACCTGACTTTGGACACATCTCTACTGCTCTTTCCCATAGGCCCCACCTGCTAGCTGCCACACTAAGCTCTCTGCCACGTCTTTAATAGCTGTGTTCTTTTAAAAGCCCAGACTACTAACATTCTTCCTTGTTTAGAGAATACTTACCCATTCTCCAAAGTTAAGCTCCAGTGTTACCTCTTCTGCAAAACCTTTCCTAATCCTCCCTTTGTTATACTCCAAGAAGAAGAAGTCAGTTCTACTCCTATTGGATTGTATTATGCTTCTTCTATGACACTGAATATAACAATGTCCTTGACTTAAAGGTTCATGTCAACCTCCATGACCAAACAGTGGCCACCCTGCTCTCCTGGTAGGGAGCCATAGTCATAGGTTGAGTTTCCTAGGAAACAGTTTCTGAAACAGAGATTTACACAAAAGAAGTTATTGAAGAGTGTCTTTGAGCTCATACCTGTGGGAGAGAACAGGCAGCCTCTGGAGAGAGGGTGGAATTGAACTATGATGCGGTTATAATAAAGGTTTCTGATAGTTTCATGGAGAACTCTGGAGTTAGGATAACTGTGCAAACTCATCTTTCCCTGAAGTTAGGGGTTAGGATGTTTATACCCTTATATCTGCCATCCAATGGATACAGCCTGCTTGCAAGGAGGAAGAATGATGTTGGGATGAGGGTGTTCCCTTCACTTCAGGTTAAACAGGGGTTCTGGGCAGTGCACTACAGTATCCATAACAGTAAACATCTTTGCCCAGGGCCTGCATGGTCCATGATACACATTAGGCAAGAGGGAACGAGGTGTAAAAGAAAGCTTCCCAGGTGGCTCAGTAGCAAAGAATTTGCCCGTCAATGCAGGAGACATGGGTCCGACCCCTGACCTGAGAAGATCCTACATGCCTTGGAGCAACAAACCCGTGAGCCACAACTAATGGGCCTGTGCTCTAGAGCCCATGCTATGAAACAAGAGAAGCCGCCACAATGAAAAGCCCAAGCAAGACAGCTAGAGAGTAGCTCCAGGTCTCCCCAACTAGAGAAAAGCCCGCACAGCAATGAAGACCAGCAGAACCAAAAAATAAACCCTAGGCTTATTTGAAGATTTTTAAGGAATTTTTGAAAATATTTTAAGCAGTTACTCAAATGAAAGTATCATTAATGAGAGAAGATGTTAGAGTAGCAGAAAAAAAAAAGAAATTATTTAACTGCTAAAAGGCATAGCTTATAAACTTTTTTGAAGTGATGGCAATACAATTGTGATTAAAAGCAAAAAGTGAAAATAAAAATAAAACTGTCAACAAATATTGTACACAAAACTCCCAAATGCAACTGTTTTTAAATGAGAGAGACAATCTGGTTGTATCTTTTCTATCCTTGGATAATGTATAAATAACTTCTCTAATTCACAGGCATAAGAGCTGGAAGTATCATCTGAATATAAATGAAGGATACAGGTAACACAAGCATTGACTGTTAGTTAAAATGATGAAGAAAAGAATATTTCTATAATTTATATATTCCTTAGGTGTATGTGTGTTCCCTGTTGCAGATTAAATCAAGAGACATAAGTATTTGAAGATTTGGAAGACTATAAAGTACTGCCATTTAGAAATGTTAAAATTTTCATTTCATAAAATTAAAATGTGATCTTATATTCAGTCTTTATTGTTTTTTTCTTTTTAGGTACTAAAGCAATACTGGAACAGAAAAGACTCTTGGAAAGAGAAGGGTGACATCTCATGTTCTAGATACAGTTTTGGTCTTGCTGAGCTAAGAATAAAAAGAAAGAAATGAGGAGAACTAGAAAATATGAGACTTTTAAAAGTCTTTAGAGATTATTGTGGTCCTGGAGTTTTCAACTGCCCTTACTTGTCCTCTCTTCCCCAATCCTTTGTTCAGGGAAGCAATTTATCAAGGAAGCACATCCGAAAGAGTTCAAAATCACTTCTGGATGGAGAGAGGAGAGGATGAAGCCTGTTGGGGGGGAGGGGTGTGGTATATGCAGTACAGATTAAAACCCATCCATCTGGTCCCAACTACCAGATTCAGAAGACTAAAGGGCAGCAAGGGAAAACAACAAGTGGAAGATATGTAATTAGAGGATACGTCTAATTCTCCATCCAGTGGGTAGCCCCACTGCTACATCACAGCATACCTATTCCATATTTCAGTTGACATACTCCACATTGCAAATGAAAGGCAGGTGACCCGCAAGCTACATGCGTATAAAACAGAGAGGAAACACGTTGAGATCTTAAGACAGTTCGTCTACTGTCAATTTCATTGGCTCCCACAGGGTAAGCCAGAAAACTCATTGCTGGATCCCTAGCATCTACAACAGTATCCTTGCCTAAAACTGATGCTCCATAAATATTAGTTTCATCATGAATAACCAAACTCTTGATACTTGACATAAAATGAAATACAATCTAGTCATGCAAAACAACTCTCTAGTCCAAAGCTTCTCAACTGGCAGGCTAATCCACAGTGCCTCTAATGGGGCCCAGGTGTCCCATGTTTGGAAGGGTCAGAAGGGGCCAGAGGTTCTATAGTCCCTGAACGGTAGTTACCTTGGGCCAGGAGAAGCCTCATCTACTCACTCCAGTGTGCTCAATGAAGGCCATCACTTTTCACATGAATCATGATGTAAAAAAGACTGGAAAGCATTACCTAAGTGTAGGTATTCCCAACAGAATAGCAATGTGGTACAGTAAGAAGAGAACATGGCTATGACTCAGCAAGCTTCACTGAAAGGCCACTGACATTATTTACATTCAAATAATTGTATTATCTACCTTAATTTGGGAATAAAGACGTGTTCTTGATTCTGGTAATCGAGGCTTCCCAAATAATGACAGTACTTTTCGGTTTCCTTCACAGATGAAGACATCATCTTATCTCGTTAGTTTTTCAAATAAGCCCACAGTATATAACCATCGAACAGCTCTGCCTCCCAGGAAGGCATGCATTACCCATCAAAAGTTCTCTTGCATTTTCCAAGCGTCCTTCACCTATATCTGTATCTTAACCTAAATCTCTATTGTGTTTATATCTAATATGTGTTTCAAAAAGACTGAAAATAACAAGTTACCCTATGACTGTGATTTTTCAATTAGAATAAAAATTCCTACTCGATAGACGAGAATTCTAATTTTTTCAAAACAGGAAAAATTTTGAGTCAATTTAGCAGACGGCATCAATACCTCAAGATGTATTTTCTTTTGATGTCATTACCTCCACACACAAAATGACAGCTATGAAACATGTCACTGAAAATTCAGTTTAAGAACTTCAGCATTCTTATTTTTGTCATTTTGGTTCATCTTTTTGAGCATAACTCTTTGCATCCCATGCCTACATAACATGCACTTTCTTATAAATCCCTTTTAAAGAAACTTTTCACATGTTTTTCTGATGAGCAGAGTTGTCTGTCCCCTTAATTTAGCATTACAGAAAGCCTCAAGAGGAGGACAAAACATTCAACATCCTGGCAGGTACAGTTGAAGAGAGAACAGACAAAGAGACCATCCCTACCCTCAGAAGCTCCCACTGTGGGGGGCGAGGGAGACACTTCTATAAATAACTGACTGGAGGTAAAGGGCACAACAAATTGCTATTACCAAGGAATGAGTAATATGTGATGGGAGCACAGAAGAGAGTAATTGCTTATGAATGGTGAGGGAGCAGGCAATGGGTGGTGATGTATGGTTCTGGGAATCTATTGTGGGCGGGACTTGAGTAGCTCTTGGAAAAAAAACACATCATAACAGTTTTTGGAACTAATGTTGTGCTAAAACAAAAGTCTTCATTATGTAAATCCCAGATATGCCTACTCTGAGACAAAATTCATTCCACAAGAAGAGTATTGTAACAAAATGAGCACATTGGACAGCACTGGTAAAGGGAACTTGACATTGCTAGAGATGAGTGTCTATGTGTTAAACTACTGCAAACAAAACATGTGACTACTATAACAGCATTTAGAGGAAACAATTTTTATAAGATTTTCTGTTTTTATTTGGACTAAATAAATTGAGTTTAAAACTAAGAAACGTGTCTTAAAACCACAAGGGAAAAAGCCAACAGAAAGAACAAAAACAGACAATTAGATCATTTTATTCAATTTTACCATAAGCCACAAATCACATTCCTCACAAAGTAAATAAATGCCCTGGTGTTTATTCTGAAGCACTGGGGTTAGGATTATAATCTGAGCTTTAGTGAATTAAAAAAAGACACTCCATTAAAGGGCATTTAGCTTGTCTCTACCTTCAGGCCCAGAGAGGTACTATTTTACCTTAAAAAGTATAGCCTTTATGGAACAAGGTTCTTTCAAAACAAAAACACTTATCTTGAACGTTTCCTAACCCTTGAGAAATAAGATGGGGGAGCTGGGACTCATGAGCATCTTAGTCGTTTATGCCAGGAGCATAATTAAAAGATCACAGAACTCCATTGAGAGTATTGTGAGAGGAGGAAAGAGTGGAATTCCTTTCCTTCTAAGCTAAGTCAGATAGATGATAGAATTGTCTTTACAACATCATCAAGGTACAATCTGTTGGGACTTGTTAACTCTGGAATCAGAGAAGAGTCTGCTATATGGGGTAAGAGAATTATTGGTAGGTTCAAGAAACCTGCATCTCTTGAATTTTCTATGCAATTTTCTTGACCACTCTGGCCTTCTGTTTCCTCATCTACTATACAAGATTGAAAACATTTACACTCTAGTTCTGTGAGAACTAAATGAGGTCATATATATGAAAATAAGACACAGAGCCTGGTTGTATAATAAATGCTAGTTTTGTTTAATTCTTATCAATTTTAGGGGACTAGAACGTACATTTAATTAATCTGACCTTTGATCATTTAATTAAACTATTATAAGTACTACATTTCTAATTTTTGCATCACCATCAATCTCATATTTTATATCTTTACTAAAACAAATGGATTATTGAAGGAATTCTGTGTATGATACTCTAGGACAACTGGATAACATAATAATATAAAATAGGCTCTTGGATTTCTAAGATTCCTTGCTATGTCCACGAGAATTTTGTGGAAGAGCTATTTTCACTTTTAGGTACAATTTTTATATCGCAAACCCGGAAATACCTTAGTTCTTCATAAAAGTAATTTGTATCATTTTATACTCTCAAAATAAAAACTGACATCTTGCTTTGGTAGAGTTTTTAATGTTTAGTAACTACACAACCAGGGCCTCATTTGATCTCTGCAATAATCTATCAGAGTCAGCAGAATGGTAGAATTCTTTTCCCTGTTATATATCACATAACTATAAACGTGGTCAGATTTGAACCTCTATCTTTAAAGTCCAAAGACAAAGTTGTTTATTCTGCTACTTTACCCTGTCCTCCAGTTAATAGATTTTTCCTATATCTTGTTATTAATATGTAGTTCCATATAAAGGCAATTACATTGAATGCAAATATCAGTCTTTAGCAAACTGATATGCTATAGCCTTTCACAAATACAGTTTGCTTGAGCCTGAAAAACTTATTAAAATCATCTTGTCCAACTTGCTCCCCTTATTTACTAGGACACTGCATGCAGGGAAGTTGGTTGCCTAATGAAAACTAGTTAAAGAGCTAAGGTCAGGACCCAATTGCCTTGGTTTCTATACAGTATTCTTTCCAAACCCTACAATAGGTGATTTTTGGAGCACCAAACCCTCTCTTCGGTATTCTGGCCCTTGTTAACAATAAGAATATGCAACTCTTGCTGATTAGTTATTGATGATTATTTACATTACCAATGGAAAATCATTAGGGTGAGTCTATTGCAACTGTCAAAACAAGATTGGAGAACAAAACGTTCTCCAGATAATAACTCAGAGGAGCTAATCCTAAACTCAGCAACATGGCATGATGTCTTGCCTATGCATTCATGCTCAGTTGTGTCCAGCTCTTTGTGACCCCATGGGCTGTAGCCTGCTAGGCTTCCCTGTCCATGGGATTTTTCCAGGCAAAAATACAGGAGTGAGTTGCTATTTCCTCCTCCAGGGAATCTTCCTAACCCAGGGATTGAACCTGTGTCTCTGTGTCTCCTGTGTTGGCAGGTGGATTCTTTATCACTGAGCCACCTGGGGAGACACAGCGTCTTGGGTCCAGCTTTTATAAAGCCTGGCATTTGCAACTTGTAAACAGAGGTTATTAATAGACACTCAGACCAGTTTTACTGAGGCAGATGCTTCCCAGAATAGCTAGAATTTCATAGTATCTTGGACAAAATTCCATAATTTGAGTATCAATTTTCTCATCTATAGAATGAGATATAATTACTTGTCCTGTCTACCTCTCAGAATTGTGATAATTAAGTGAGATAAGAAATGTAAGATGCACTTTAAAGAATGTAAACAGATGTAAAAATATTGTTATAAAGTTCTTTTTTCTGGGCAAAATTACTATTCCACATGAGGATAGACTCTAATTATTAGTTCTTTTTAGTCAGCTGAGAGGCTAATATATATTACTCTTATTATTGAAGAGAAGAAAATATGGTCTGCATACACAGACATCCACAATCCTATGCATACTGGTATACTGAGTTTGAGAAAATGCAATATGTTTTTTCCTCTCATTCTTGTTTTTTTTCAACAAATATTTTTATTACTATATTTTAATATACCTGGAACACCTAATAAACGATGGACCAATTATCTGGTATTTAGGGTATACAAAGAAACTTCATGGAACATGTGTCTTATCACAGATATACCTGTTAGGGTCCCCAACAAAGCCCTTGATACTTGTGCCTGTGAGGTACCCACTTAACCATTCTCAATCCTGCTGCTGTTGCTATTGCTGCATCGCTTCAGTCGTGTCCAGCTCTGTGCGACCGCATAGATGGCAGCCCACAGGCTCCCCTGTCCTTGGGATTCTCCTGGCAAGAGTACTGGAGTGGGGTGCCATTGCCTTCTCCAATGCATGAAAGTGAAAAGTGAAAGTGAAGTCGCTGTGGTGTCTGACTCTTAGCGACCCCATGGACTGCAGCCTGCCAGGCTCCTCCGTCCATGGTATTTTCCAGGCAAGAGGACTGGAGTGGGGTGCCATTGCCTTCTCCATTATCAATCCTATGATCTTCAATTTAGAGTAGACACGAGGCCCTGATGGGGAAATAGCTATCTTTGGGTCCCAATGCTAAGGCCAGCATTATTTGAAACTGGAATTGTTAAAAAGATGTTCATGGAAACCCTGCATGGTATAGTAACAAAGAGAAAAGACTCAAAGCCAAGGGTGTGCTCTAGTCCCACAAAGCTGAGCCACTGGCAGGACGCACGTGCAAAGCATTTGTTTCTCTGGGCCTAAACTCCTTCACCCATACAATAAGAGAAGGTGAAAGTCACTCAGCCACATCTGACTCTTTGCATCCCACGGACTGTAGCCTGCCAGACTCCTCTGTCCATGGGATTCTCCCGGCAATAGTACTGGAGTGGGTAGCAACTCCCTTCTCCAGGGGATCTTCCTGACCCAGAGATGGAACACAGGTCTCCTGAACTTGCAGGAGGATTCATCACTGTCTGAGCCACCAGGGAAGCCCCATAAAGTAAGAAACTTAAGTTAATAGAATTCTTGGTCCCTTAAAATTCTGTGATTGTTTAGAGGGCTGAGCAAAAGTTTTAATAAGGCAGGGCTCCTTGTCTTGTCCACTGTTTTATTCCCAGTTCACTGAAAAATGACTGGCACATAGAAGAAACATAAATATTTTATTAAATCAGTAAATTAGTGATTGGGAATGAATATTCCAGAGTCATCCAATAACACTTATTCTCATAGCCAGACTTGAAATTCTACCATGATCCTCAGATGGCCTTCCATCACCACCGTATATAAGCAGCCCCCTTTCCAAAGCCAGACTCTAGTTCACGATCCTGCTACTTTCTTCATACTCCTTATCTCTACCTGGTATCACCTCCTGCATTCAGTTGCTGACATAGTGTTTATCTCCCCACCAGTCTGTTTGATACACAGCTGCATTCACAGCCTTTGGAGCAGTGCTTAACACATAACAGACACTTAAGTATTTGTTGAATGAAAAAAAAGTAACTGACATTCAACTACCTAGCATCTAAGGTCTCTTCCAACTCTTGGGTTCCTTGGTTCTATCTCAGCAAGAGCATATCACTCAGAAAAACCAGTGCTACAAATTTCTCCAAGAATATAAATGATATGAAGTTAATTACACAATATGGTAGGTAGGACAACACTCTCTTTACTATAGTATCTGTCTTCCATGGTAACTGACCCATCCAGGGGTAAACTAAAACTAGGTTTTCAGTGATGATGTTTTTAGCTCAAAGTATACACAGCCATGACTCCCGCCTGTGCATTTCAGATCAGAATTAAATCCACTGTGAATCATCCATTAGAATCAAGAACTGCAAGCAGAGACTAGAAATGTTCCCAATACCATTCTGCTCACGTGTCAGTTCCCTCCAGAGCTGCCTAAAACTCAGCTCTGCCAAGATGTTTATTTTCTACCTGGCTTCATGAATTGCAATTACTTCCTAAATTATAACAAGCCACAAGTGGTCGGAGCCAAACAAGCAGGGTCACAGAAGGTTTCTCCTTGTACTTCTGGGGATGACAGAAAAACTTGTTTGAACCAAAATTGCTCCTCTTTCAAAAGAAAGAAAACTTTAAGCCTTTAACTCTTGGGAGTGGCAAAGGGAACAGCCAGAGGGCCATGAGCTAACTTCATTTCTCTAGAGATCTGTTGAATAGATTTGGCAATGATTTGGCTTCTGTTGAAAACAAGCCCTTCTAATTGTACTTCTGCCAGTGGAAGACAAAAGACAGCACGGAAGCTTAGAAAGGCCATGATGACATGCCAAGATCATGACTGTGAACGTGCAGTGTCCCTCTGAGTAGAGCACTGTGGATGTGTGTGACTCTAACACTGGGCTCTGGCACCCGTGGACAAGAATATGACCTGAAGAGTACAAAGGGGAGCCGGTGAAGTGATGTGCTTCCCTTCAACTGGATCTTGGCTGAAATATTTTCTGACAGTAGAAATAATTCCACATTTTGGTTCCTCTTTCCACCCCCACTGTGCCAAAAGTGGTTTACATTAAGTAGGCAAGGGTGGCAGAAATAATGAGTACAGGGTTTTCCATTGTGTATGGTGAAAGACAAAAAGGACAGAGAATACAGATGTTTTTGCTGCTGCAAAACGGTGGTGGACTAACTCTTTCAGTGTCTCTGGAATGCAAATTTTTTCTTCACAGTTTAGCAGTCTTTTTTGGATTTCAGCACAGTGAACTAACACTTTCCTGGATTCCAAGACCTCCAGAGAACCAGATGGATGAGAGGAATTGGAGAAAAAAAGAACCCACGCTACTTGAAAAAGGTATGAATTTCTCACTCTGCATCTAGCCAAAAGCTCTGAAAATTAGAAGAGTGAAATCACTTTGAGTTTGTTCAAATGCATGCCATCCTAGAGCTGTTTGTGGTGGGAAAAAAAATCTAAAATGATTTGATGGTTTAGAGTCTGTGTTCAGTTTAATCTAGGAAGCAAACTTTAACAGAGATGATATGTTTACTATCAAAGGCAGGAAAGAATGTGGATGGAAGACATCACACAAGAGCATCATTCAATAAGCTTGTGCTCTAAAGCCAGTCACTGCTCCCCAGTGCCAAACTTTTTAATTCAACACTCAAGGATATTGTCTTTCCTCCCCTTTCTGGCAAGTACCCTACCATTCCCCCAACAGAGTCCTGATCCTGTCAATCCAAACTGTTTAACACTTCACATGTCTTGCTCTTGCATGCTTTTTACATCCATTGTTGCTTCTGCCTGTAACATTTCTTAGCCAATGTGATGGCTCACCTTTTAGGGCCCAGGGCATATGACTGTGCCCTGCTTTATTGATCATCTTCCCATACTTCTGTTCTTTAACAGTATTGTTCATATTTTCATTATAGCAGGGGCTCTCTGTAGAGTGTGATCTGTTTATGTGCTATGGGAAATGCTATGACAAAGCATGCCTTCCAAAGGTGAAGACATCAACACATATCACATCCCATATACTCTTCTTCTAACGTGGTTCTAACAGTTCATCGGGGGAACAAGGATGCCTGGGAGGACACTTGTAACTTCCTGGACAATGGAATGTGGTAGAAATGATGCTGTATGACACCCAGTGCTACTCATAAAATAAGATATGGCTTTCTTTTGAGACACATACTTTCGAAGCCCTAAGTTGTCTGAAGAGATTATACATAGATCGAGGGAACGCCTGAAGAATCCCAGTTGTTCCAGAACAGCTATTCAAGTATTCCAAGGCTGGGTACCAGATATACAGGTGAGGAAGTTTGTGGAAGAACTCAAACCCAGGAATCTTGTGAGGGACTCCTAGCCAGAATCGCTTAGTTGAGGGGTTATCAAATGCTTGATCCACTAAACTGTAAGAGATAATAAATGATGATTGTTCTTTTTAGCAAGAAGTTTTGGAGTGGTTAGGTGTGTAGTCACAGTAACTGAAGCATAAGCACAGATTCCATATTTGATTATGAGTTCTTCAAATACAACAGTTAAAGCTATGTTTCTAGTGTTAAAGTGGGTGAATGAAATATGGAAAAGACTGTTTATTGAATGAGTACTTGAATGAATTGAATATTAACTTTCAGACCATGGCCACATAAATTAATGTCCTATAACTTTATGAGGCCAGTTAGGTTTATTCAGCTAGGGCATTCTAAGTAACAATAATGCTCAAATCAAATGAAAGCAAAATAAACCCTCTTTCATACAGGGTATAATATGTTTTTCAAATTTGGCAAACTATTGTTATTCCCAGTGATAGCCTAAGAATAAATTGGTACAGGAATATATGTATAGAATTCTTTTTCTTCAAAAGCTTCTAGTACTATTCTTAACATCTCTATATTTGAAAAGACAGCAGCTTTCTCTTAGTGCTGGCATCAATACAAGACAAATTATCTATTTAATTGTACTATCAAAAAAATTAAGGGACTAGAACTTCACATACAACATGGAGTAATATTAGAGTGAGAATGACCTTAGGGACCATCTGTCCCAGTCAATCTGATCCATCAATTCCCTCTGTAACATCCTCAGTCAATCAACCTTTGTCCAGCCCCTGGGATTGCTTGTGTCATGTCCGGTCACAGCAGACTGTCTTAGAAGGTGTCCATTCTACCAGGAGGTATGATTGTCAGAATATTCTTTACTATTTCAATTTAAATACCTGCTACCTCATTAATCCTACTTCTGTCCTCTTAGGACAAGTCTGTTGCCTTTTCTATGTAACAGCCCTAGAGTACTGAACAAGTTGTCCTTCCCCTTATTTTTCTCTTTATTGTGATAAACACCTGGATTCCTTCAACAGTTACTTATGGGACATGATTTCTGTCATCTTACCCTCCTGACCACCCTCCTCTGCACAAGTTCCCTTCAATGTGTAGAGCTCAGGAATGAACACACCACTGGGAACTACTGTCTCCCCTCTTCTGCACACTCCTTTTTATATAAGTGCTGCCAAAGAGTGCATTTACTTTGCTATGGTCCTATTTATTATTATTGATCTTGGGTCAAATTGTCTCCCTTATAAGTCTTTTTTTTTTTTTACATCTGTCAAATTAAATGATTCTCATATGTACTTGCAGAGTCAATTTTTAAAGCCAAGAATAAGATTTGGCTTTTGTCCCTCTTATATTTTCTCTTGTTGGATTTCGGTTATTGTTCTAGATAACAAAAAATTTTAATAGTATTAATGATCATGTTTTACATATTTTCTTCTCAACCTTTACTTCAAACCAGTAAGTTCAAGTTAGATAAATTTCAAGAGCTACAGTTTTGCTACTATTAAAAGATATTCGACAGCAAAATCAGTATACATGTTCTTATTGCTACATCCCATCGAGCACCAAGTTCTATTACTTTTCCCACTAAATATTTAAATTCCATCCATTATTCTCTCTCTCTCTCTTTTTTTACCTCATTATTCCATCATTTCTCATCTAGGTAACCACTAACTGGCCTCTCAGTCTCCCCATTTCTCTCTAGTCCAATCTACTACCATATTGATTTGTCTACAAAACAATAGCACAGACTCCTCCCTGAGTTGGAAAGATCCCCTGGAGAAGGGAATGGCAATCCACTCCTGTATTCTTGCCAGGAGAATTCCACAGACAGAGGAGCCTGGAGAGCCTCAGTCCACGGGACTGCGAAGAGTCAGACACGATTGAGCAACTAACATTTCACATCGATAGCTTTAAAAACTAAAGATTCCCAGGCCACTCCCAGACCTATTTCATCATTATCTCTGGGGCCGAGGCTGAGGCATCCATAATTTTTAAAAAGTTCTATGACACTGCCAGATCTTTGTGATCTTTTCAAGATTGTCTGAAAAGTGCAAAAAAGAACTGACAATGCATCTAAACAAATCTATTGTGAGTATCCAGAGAGAAGTTTTGTTACGGATTTAGATCCCTTGTGAAGACTTCCTAGGAAATTGAGGTGGTCTCAGAGGAAACCCGAGAAAGGAAGGAGAAAGGAGATGGGAACTAACATCACAGCCCTAGACTCATATTCCTTACTTGGCACTGGGCTAGCTCTTCTTGTGAATATTATCCCATTTAATTCTTAAAATAATAGTAGTAATAAAAAAGTATCACTATTTTAGAGAAGAAAAAACTGAAGTTTGTATTTTTAACCCATATGCACTCATAAACTGGCACACAGGAATTAAACACGGGTCTGCCTGACTCCTAGCTCCAAAACCTAGGGAGGATTAATAAACAAAAATATCGTATTGGTACAATACAATATTGTAAAATTAAAAAAACTTAAAAATTAAGAAGAAACTGATATAACTCCTAAAAAATGATATAATAAAACTATTGTAAGATTCTATTTATTTTACATGATAGAATAAGTTAGACTTTTTTCTAAAAATAAGGTCCTATTTCTTGCCATGGTCAAAAAAATAAAAATAAATAAACAAAAGTATCTTAGGCAAAAGAGAATACTGCATGATGTATGGACACATAAAATGATGCATTTGTATCTTCAAAGTGGTCTATTGGCTTTAATTAAAGATCGCACCTCTATGAGGAAATTCTAGGGTCAGGAAACAGAATACTAGTCCTGAAAGTGTCCCTAGCTTGTGGTGTGCCTTGATAGTTATTGTCCTAGAACTGCTCTTCCCGTCTTTCTTTAGAACTTCCCAATTTTAGCTAGGTACACAGCTGCTCAGAATAGAGAGTACATGTTTCAGCTTTCCGTGCAGGTAAGTTTGGTTGAAGACTTGAAGGTGGAATGGAAGTGTCCTCAGAGGGAAGTGGCCTAGCTTCAGTGCACTGAGATGCAGGAGCTCCCATCTGGGTCCCCCAATAGAAGCCACGAACTGAGTGTGGGCAAGGAGCCCATCAGGAGACCAGGTCCTCGCCTACCACTGTCCTGGGCTCCTACTTCCCTCCACAGAGAGAAATGGACATTGTCTTCTCGCATCACTGCTTTCTGTCACTCCAGCTGAACCAAATCCTAATACAGTTGCTTTGTGATCCTGTTGTTATCCATGTTCTTTCTGCTTCAGTTTTCTTCTGTATGTAGAAAGAGGCTGGATGACACCTAAGGTCTATACCACTTTCTCTATGACTGAATGAGATGTTGTATAGAAAAGACTGTAAATTGAAATCAGGATCTCAAAGAGCCAGCGCTCTTCCATGTCCACTATAGCACTATTCACAATAGGTCATATATGGAAACAATCCATATATGACAAATGAATGGATAAGGAAAAAAGAAATGTATATATAAGTGGAATAAATGTGGAAAAATACACACACAGAGATACACTATACAATGGAACATTATGCAGGCTTAAAAAGAAGGAAATCCTTCTATTCACACCAATATGCATAAACTTGGAGGACATCATGCTAAGTGAAATTAACCAGTCATAGAAGGACCAATACTCATGAGTCCACTTACATAAAATATCTAAAATAGTCAAATCTCAGAAGCGGAGAATATAATAGTGGTTTCCAGGAGCAGGGAAGAGAGGGAAATGGGAAGTGGTTATTCAGAGTATGAAGTTTCAGTTATTCTAGTAGAGTGGTTTCTAGAGATCAGCTCTATAGCATAAATGCCTGCAGTTTAATGTGGTACTACTACTTTGAAATTTGTTAAGAAGGCAGATATAATATTAAATGTTCTTACCACAAAAAGACCAAGCAAGGCAAGGCAAAAAAATAAAAAAAAAAAACCCCAAAGGGACATGATGCAACTGGGACTCGTTGGATGTATCTATTACTTTGATTGTGATGATGGTATCATGGGTATTTTCATAAGTCCAAACAACAAATTATACATGTTAAATATGTGCAGTTCTTTGTATATCAATTTTTCTTCAATAAAGCTAATTAAAGGAAATAAATAATCCAGCCCTAATGTTTCAAACAAATTCTTTCCTCTAGCAGCCTGACATCCTGACCTGCTAGTGACTAACTCTTCAAAATTTGTAAGAAGTCTCCATCATTATCAGTGGAAGCTATTGGAAGACAGGAATCCATCTGGTGCAGAATGCCAGGATACACAGTTATCAAGCAAATGCCTATCGCTGAATATTCTAATGATATTCCAGTTTCAGCCCCACCTGGAAACTCATGAGACAAGACTTAAGGCTTTAATAGTACCCATAGTTCTAAACCTAGAATTTGTATCACTCCTCGATGGAGACATACATGAGACTTAGATAAGAGTATTCATCTCAAATGATTAACTGCAATCAATGCCCATGAACTCTCATGGAATGGAGAATAACATTTTATGATTTATGATCATAAATATTTATGATGTTTATTTTCAAAATCTCCCTATCAGGGCCATAACTAAGATGAAGGAAGTGAAGCATAGAGGGAGCAGGACTTGAGGAGGTGCTCATATTTAGAATCCTGAGAGTGTTCGAGAATCTCTTTCACTTTGCTCCCACAAAAGCCTCACTTCTCTTACCCTCTCCAGGCCCCGCTTCATGTCTTGTATGATTTTTGTGTTTTTGTTTTTTTTTCCCTAAGAAATCCTACCTAATGTCTGTAACCCATTTTCAATCTGCATTTTTACATGACCCATTTCTTAGGCATTTGGTACGCCCCCATTTCCTTACTTGTTCTCTTGATTTCAAGGACAGATATTTGCCCGACAACTTGTTAGAGTTGAAGATAGAGTGTATAACACAGAAAATGAAAAAAAAATGTACATTCGTGCTCGGGGCATAATGATAAGCTATCCTCTTTCAGCACAGTACCAGTGAGGCTACCTACCTGTAAGTTTATGTCCAACAGACTTAGCAATATTTTCCAAAGCCTTGAACTGCAAAGGGTACACTGAATACACTGCCATCATTCCAAAGCCTTCTATTCCACCTGTGTTTCTGATTTTATGGGAATCCCACCCAGTTATCATCTAAGATAAAAACTGGAGAGTCTTCTCAGATCTCACTGTCTCTCTCATTCCTTAGACTTCTAAGCAATCAGTTGGTCCATCCTGGTCCTCTTCTCCATCCCGCTGCCTGCACATGATTCAGGTTCTCATCATTCCTGGCAGTCCAACTATAATATCATCCACCAAGGAGCTTTCTGACACCAGGTTTGCATTACTCCAGAAGTCTCATATTCAAATACAAGACCCAGAAAGACACCATTGGTGAGTGACATGCTTTGAGTCTAAGAAATAAACTGAGTGCACTCTGGTAGATGCAGAATGCATGTCCCAGCCCCTGATGAAGATACTTCTAAGTTCTAGCTGATTGTTGCTTGACAGAAATTGGAAATTCTGATTTTTAGGAGAAGTAAGAAATCTAGATTTTTCTGTGACTTTTCCAAAATTTTAAAGTTTGAAATTGGGTAAAACTTAAAAAAAATCTTTTGTATGTCAAATAAAATGCATCTGCTGGAATGTGATGTGAAAGCAGCCAGCACGTGACCTCTGCCCTGCTCAATTTGATCACCTGTGTTACCTGTCAGGATGGATTTGTAAAGCACAGACAACATCCCATCTCTGTCTTACCTAGAAACCACAAAAAGACTCCGCCCCTCCCCCCATGCCAACATGAGAAATACAACCTCTTGCAGCATCAGAAGAGCCTTTGCAACTTTGAATGGCTGGACACAGCCATTCTTCCTCTGTGATCTACATTCCAGCCAAATCAGATGCTTTGTCTTCTGAACATGCCCTATACATCCCCGTTGGTGTCTCTTTATATGGATTATCCTACTTTATCTCAATCTGGACAACATCAGACTCCAGCCAGATGTGCCCCTCTTCTCTGCAGCCTTCCCTGAGTTAGTCCTTCTCAGGCAGAACTGGCTGCCACCTCTTTCTTCATCCATAAAATATCTACAAGTGTACTCTTGTGGGATTTTTACACTGCATGCTGGTTTTGTGTATGCTGATCTCTTTCACCCTATTTTGAACTTCTTGAGAAGGGACCAAGTCTTACCCATCTTTTGCATCTCCAGCACAGTGCCTGATACAAAACAACAGGGATACAATAAGAGTGATTTTGCTAATAAGAGCTCAAATGCAAAAAAAGTTTAAAGTTGATTTTGTTGAGGTTAACAATGTGAACCCACCTCTGGTTTAGTAAAGACTAGAATTCATAGAGAAAAGTTAGGTTTAGAAGACAAAAGGAATAGCCTGGAAGTGTGGGCAGCAATTGTAACCATTTTCCTTATCTGAGGCAAGCACAGTAATAAACACTTTGTAGCCATGTAGCATCTTTGTGGGATGAGCTCTCAACTCATGGCAGACGTGATCTTCACCTTGTGTTTGAATCAACTTGCCCCAAGGTCATTGAGTCAATCTTTGACAAAAAAAAACAAATGTGAGAGTTCTTGGTTCCCCTGTCACTACTCTGAATTCCACAGCACACTGTCTCCTTTAACAGTGTTCTTGTCAAGGATATGTGGCATATATACCCAGGGAAATCTATGAAAGAAACTGGCTCTAAGACCTGCTTAGATATGCTTCTCACTCACTCATGTTCCATCAAGGAGAACAAATCACAAGCACTCCAAACAGTAACCCGAAAAGAGAACCATTTCAAAATTCTAGATAAATGATGTGTCTTTTGCAAGTGAAAATTTACTTTATAGTATGGATTTTGTTGTTGTCATTGTTAATTCACTAATCCTCTCTCAAACTTATTGAAAGCTTTAATCTCTCTCAAGCTTTTTACCATCCTCCCCCACATTTTCTAGTGACATGACAATGATTTCTAGATTCTGGGCTGTCTAAACATGAACAGCACCATCAGGAGACCTTAGCCATAAGGACATCTTATCTCTGCAATGCACACAGAGTGTGGTCATTTACATTTAATCAGAATGGTCCTGGTCCTCCATTGGAAAAGGGCATGCTTAAGGCCTTTAAGATATGATTTTCTGGATCTAATCACAGTTTGGTAAGATGTAAGGCAATTATTAAATGGTCTTAGACTCTGTGAGCATGCACAGGAAATTTATACTTCATTTTGGAAGTTCCAAAGTTAGAGATGAAAACTTTGGGCTTTAATTTTGATATTATAATGAGAAGCAGCAGAAATGACAACTCCAAAGTAATTGCATTACCACTTTATTGGGTTCATGCCTCAGGTGCCATGAATTTTATATGTATTATCTAAGAACCTCAAAACAACCTTGAAAAATAGAGACTATTATTCCCAATTTACAGATAAAAATACCAAAACTTAAAGAGGTTAAGTGATTTTCCAAAGTTGTTCAACTGGAACATAGCTGGGCTGAGATCAGAAAATTAGCCTTTCTGACTCTGCAAGTCCATGTTCTTTCTCGTCTGATATATTGCAAAGAATATACCCAAGGAGATGGCTAATAAAAATGATAGATACTTTCCAAACCCATTTTTGCTTAGAGATGGAATTTTGAATTTTCCACTATATATGGGTAAATATATTAACCTCTAAACTCCCTTGGTATCGAAAATAATTATATTACTTTGACTTGAGAGAAACCGGAAAAATATCTTCCTTCTCTGTTCAACTCCCTCTGGTTTATTTCAATCTAAAGATAGATACTATTTCTTAAAGTGAAGCAAAGCTTGCCTTTGAAATAAAAAATTCATAGAAAGCATTTCCCATAGGGAGGATGACTGTGTTTCAAAGACCCCCCTTTTTTCTATGAATTGTGAAGAGAAGAAAAGGTCTTAATAAGCTGTGTTCAGAAGTAAAACAGACACTGTCAAGTGAATAACAGAAGCCCAGGGCTAGCTGAAATGTAGGTAGGCCAGCACTTTGACTATCCTAACCTCAGAGGACACAGCTATTACTACCAACAGGAGAAAAAAACTTAAGTCAAGAAGTCACCATCAAGAACAATGGTTCTTTCTTTGGGAGAAAGACAGAAAGGACAAATCTACAATGTAGTTCTGGAGTATGATATAAAATACAACAAAGTATGATATCGTTGATTAGACTTACACATTAATAGTATTTGAGTCAATCCTAAAGGAAATCAGTCCTGAATATGTATTGGAAGGACTGATGTTGAAGCTAAAACTCCAATATTTTGGCCATCTGATGTGAAAAACTGACTCACTGGAAGAGATGCTGATTCTGGGAAAGATTGGAGGCAGGAGGATAAGGGGATGACAGAGGATAAGATGGTTGGATGGCATCACCGACTTGATGGACATGAGTCTCAGCAAGCTCCGAGAGTTGGTGAAGGACAGGGAAGCCTGGTGTGCTGCAGTCTATGCGGTTGCAAAGAGCTGGACACAACTAAGTGACTGAACTGAACTGACTGAGAACCTGACAAATAGGAAAAACTTCAAGACCCAACACTTTTTAGGGAAATCTTTCTTGCAGCAAGCTGCAGACAACATTTCTTCTCTGTGCTCCAAATCTAGAAAAGGTACATGTGGTGTGTGGAAGGGGAAAAGGGACCAGAGATAGTTCTTGAATGTTGATGCTCTGGATACTTCACCACAGAAGTGCAAAAGAGTGAAATCCCAGGACTGACTAATAAGGCTGAGCAACATTTAGAGCCCAGAGAAAAGATTTGCAAAGAACCATGGGATAGCTAAAATCAAAGAGCTGAAGGATTATGCAGTCCAACCAGACCACTTTACTGATGGAGAAATTGAATTTTGGAGATAAAGTGGCTAGTTACATTCCTGAGGAGGGGCAGAGCAGCTGTCTGAACACAGGTCTCTGGACTCTCAGGACAATTCAAACTCCTGTCTGTCAAACTTAGCACCTCTACTTCACGTACAAGATGTAATTTAAGTAGATACTTAGAGACAGCTGTCTTCCACTTATTTGCTTGAAGATTTGTCATTTCTTTTTCTATTTTCTTAAGTACTATTTTATTAGCCATTTCACTTTAATCTAATTTAGAAAATCCTCATGTTTATATAAAGTGTATATCTTTTAGTCTGGCTTTAAAATAACTGTCTATAAGAAGACACAAAGATCTTCCACTATTATGCTTAAAATTCTACAATTAGCAATTTCTGGAATTCCAAGTGGTAAGGTAAAGTGAAGGTTAGATATTCCACACAAGTGGGAACAGTGAAGAAATAAACTGCTACCATGAGAAGCAGAGGTGTCTGCCTGCTGGTTTGGGTTGGTGTCAGGTGACAAACACCTGAAGCTCTTGGGCCTGAACAGAAGATGGATTTGACTCAATGATTCAATACGTATATCTCCATCTTTTCTACTTACATAAATTCATGACCAAACCAAAAAAGAGGAGAATGGATAAAGGAATTGGGAGTATGTCCATACAACAGAATATGCTCTAAAGGGAAAAGGAACAGACTGATATTACAACAGCATGGATGAATGGATAAATCTCAAAAATCTACATGTCTAATGAAGAAGCCAGATACAAAAATAAACATGGTATGATTATATTTATCTGAATTTTTTATTCCAGCAGAAGTTGGAAGGTAGTTAGTTACCTCTGAGGGTGGCAGGTGGATACTGTTTGGAGAGAGTCACAAGAAAACGTTCTGGGGTGATGTGTACAACTGTCAAACCTCATCAACAGTTTAGAGGCCCCCAACAGAGACACTTATGATCTGACTATTTTTCTTGCATGTAAATTATGCCTTTAAAAAATAAGGAAAAAGCACAAAGAAAGCAAGTAATAGTAACAAGTGACATTATAAATAAATGTTATACAAATATACAAAATATAAAAAGACAAATAAAATGAGAAAAACATTAATTTTTATAGCCCTTTTATCATAACGACTGTCCAAGCCAGGCAAGGGTCTAACCCTCAGCAAAGAAAGAAATTAAAATGGTGCTTTTTCTATTTTTTTAAGGATGGACATTATTAGAAAGGGATGCTCTATTTCTTTGCTGCCTTAAATAGCTCCTATTCATAACTCAACCTTTTTTTTCATAATGAGATCTACAGCTCTTTCAATCAATTCCTTACATAGAAAAGTTAAAGAACAATTTCGGACAAGGAAGGGATGTTTGAAAATATCTGGTTCAAACACACAACTGGGAAATTGAGAAAACAGATGCAAAAAGGGCAGGTGATTTCACCAGAAGAGGTAGCAGACTAGAAGTTAGGTTTCTAAGTTTTCAGGATAAACTCTTTTCACTGTACTGCACTAGCTCATGGTCTTGAGAGAGGCCTTTAAGTCAGCCTGCCTTGAGAAATTCAGCTTTCTAAAGACCTGTCCCCGAGAACATTAAACATACAAGTACAAGTTACAGAGACTGCTTTTCTAATGTGTGCTCCAGGTCTGTGTGTGTTCAGTCACTCAGTCATGGACTGTAGCCAGCCAGCCTCCTCTGTGTGTGCAATTCTCTAGGCAAGAATACCAGAGTGGGTTGCATGGGAGGGAGGGTTCTTTACCATTAGCACCACCTGGAAAGCCCAGCGTGGACTGACAAAAAGAATCCACAAAGATTGTGACTCACAACACACGTTATCGCTAGACACATCCTAATGAAGAACCTGCAGTATAACCACAGCCCTGGTGCTCTCCTATTTCTCCTCATGGTCAGGGTCAGTCTGCAGACCCCACAGCCCACAGCAACTCATGTACTGGGACCTGAGAAGAAGACAAGCAAGTCCAAAAGACAGCATCCCATTCCCATGATGTCTGGATGCTGCCACACTGGACTGCTCCACCTTTAGTACAAACTGAGCCTGAGCTTCATCTAGGGGCCTGAGGAACCAGAAACAAGGCTGGAGATGGATAAGTATGTTAATGATTTCTGGAACAAGCCACGACACTATTACTGGCTCATGTAATTTCATATCATGGCCAAGTTATTTCACTGGTTTCCTTATCTCTAAAATGAGGATAATAGTAAGTTTTCATAGGACATAATACAAGTCAAATCCGCCCTCTACATGTGAAGACTCACTGTTACAAGCAGTGGCGTGGCATCTTCTCCTTGCCTGGGGAATAGCAATATGGCCTTCTTTCCCATGTCAACATCTGGTCCTCTCAGTTTGAGAGGAAGACATGGTTGTGTGCAGGTAAAACACAGCCTGAATTCACACTCCTAAGTGCACACTCCTGAATTCACAGATTCTGGCTCCCAAATAGATAAGGGATACAACAAAGACCTGAACATGTCACTCTCTGCTCCATCAACAGCTGGAAAAAGGAAGGGATTCTTGAGTTTCTTAGAATATAAAGAATAGGAAAACATTTGGTGGAGGAAATGCTACCTCTTTCTACAGATGGATCTTTATGCCTTTGGGTATTCTAGGAACGAAAACTGGAATAATACTGATTATCCTAAATTAACTTGATGGGTGCATTTTTCTCACATCAGACTTGTAAAGCAGACATTTATAATTTACTGTTTGTGGATAGTAAAACTAAAGTTTAGAAAAGTTAAGCACTTATCTTGGATGGCCTGTATAACAGTTAAGTGTTGAGGCTGGGTTTCATACTCAGGCCTATCTGATTCAATCCTATGGCTTCTTCCCCTGTCTCTTGCTATTGGTTCAAATAAATAACCCTTTGAGCAGACTTCTGAGCCTAATCTTGACAATGACTGCTACATTTACTGCTAGTCCTAAAGAGTTGTGCGGAATGTTTGCTGGAGGCTTGGGGGCTCAAAGTACAGAATAAACTTCAGTTATCCTTGTTCGCCTCATAAGGGATCTGTGGGTCTTGAAATCTAACCTAGGGTAACAGCTGACACTTGCTGACAACTTCTAGATATTTAGATAAGACTCTATCAAAAGCACCAATAAAAACTTTTCCCTGTTTATACAACAGACTGTCCACTAGCTTTAGAGTTTAAAAGAGGCTTTGTGGAGCCCAAATGCCTTTCCTTGCTTGTAGTGGCTGTCACGTTTTTCTCTGCTAAAGAATTTTAGGTAAATGAGGACATCCTCTTTGATGATTCTTATCAAGTTGTGAGCAGACAGAGGTGTGGGAGACACCACTGCAAATTGTGATCCCATCCCCCAGCTTTAACTTCCAGAGTTTTATAAGAAATTGCATTTCACATTTTTAAATGGGAAATGAAAACCACTCACACAAAATGTAACTTCTTCCAACCTAAGGCTGTATGTTTTCAAGGAACAAAGTTCTTTCTAGAATATATTGTGAGAAAGAGGAGACAGAGAGAGGTGAGGGGGTGGATAAGGCAAGCCTTTTTGACTTGGATCATGTCAAATGTTCAGAACCTTCATAGTCTTAGAAAGAACATGGGTTTAGGGGTCTCATCTCGTCCATTATTCAGAAGCAAACTTGGGTCATAAAGTCCTTCATTCTCCTACAAACTCTCATTTTTATCTGTAAATATAGACCATGATATGTTACACATTCTACTACAACCTATTATTCAATACATTCTAGGTTTATACATGATATATCTAACCAATATTATATCTATATTAACATATTATATATATCTCTATATTAATATACTCTTTATTCAGTAATAGAATACTAAAGTAAAAGAATAATTATTTTAATGCTAGAATAACATTAAGTAATATTAGCAATAATACAATGATAAAATAATAAAGTACTTTGTAAGTCATAAAGTGTTAAATAAATATTGGCCATCATTTGAGATGTTACTCATGAGAAGCTATCTGACCAAACAAGATTCTGAATAGGAACCTCTAGAGACAGTGGTTTTTAATAATATGTGCTTGGTACAAAGTTGTTGTTCCACACTTTCCCACATGAATTAGATAGGGAGACAAAGTCTCCCGAGTTCTTGATGTTCCTAAACTCATAAGGCTAAAAGGATTCAGACCAGGATCTTACAGAACCAAGCTATGTTCTCCTAATTTCATAGCCAATCTGCCTCTTTTTTTTTTTTTTAACTCCAGCAATATCCCTTAATATTTCCTAACTTGTTAAGTCTTTTACTTTTTTCCAGATAATGAGAATATTTAGAAAGACGTCCATGGTGGAAAAGGTTTTGGAAAGCAGAGCTGCAGGCACAGCAAAAACAAGTGATGGCTTTAACAGCTACTGGCGATCAAACTTGAAATAAATGCAATTTTAAGATTTGTCAGAAAATATGAACATGGTCAGCAGAACAGACTGAATTTCTCAGTTGGTTATGAAAATGACTATTGTTCTCTTTTCCTCTGACCAAAAGCAACCTCAGGATGTACGTCTTGCCTGACAATGAGAATAGCATCACTGGAAGTGAAGCAGGAAGTCCAGGTTACTTCTTAGCTCTTTTCTGCCTCTAGAGCCAATCAGTCTAGGAACAGTCACAAACTAGTCATACTACATTTGTATTGAGAAACATAATGTGAATATACACAGAGTATCTTGATTGAGGAGAGTGCAAACTCCTACTTCATTCCCTGACTGTAAAGAATGCAAACATGTCATCTGTAAATGATACAAATTTAGATAGGATCTCTAGAAGCCAGTGCAACTCTGAGAGTTTAGGAATTTAGGCCACATGAACACAAAGTTAACCAACCAAGCTGGCCAAGAAACCCAGGAATCAAGTGATATTTTGTGGGAATACATTGAAAAGCTTAATACTATCATTGGAAATATTTTAATTCCATTTGGGCTCTAATGAAAGTAACACAAATCATTGATTCAGTCATTAAAAAGCAGTAAGAAAAATGTACCAGTTAAATGTCATGAAAACCTAGGTGGTACATCTAATAGAATTAAACGGCTCTTGGAATCAAACTGAACATTCACCCATGCATTCATTCACACATTGAGCCACTATTGTGTGCAAAGCATAATTATCTATATAAGGGCTATGGTGATAGAGTGAGGAATTAAATCACGGATGCCATCCTTGTCAAGTTGTTCACACAGAAACAATAAGAAGGAAGTACATAAGCCTGCTGCTGCTGCTGCTGCTGCTAAGTCACCTCAGTCGTGTCCGACTCTGTGCGACCCCATAGACAGCAGCCCACCAGGCTCCCCTGTCCCTGGGATTCTCCAGGCAAGAACACTGGAGTGGGTTGCCATTTCCTTCTCCAATGCATGAAAGTGAAAAGTGAAAGTGAAGTCACTCAGTCGTGTCCGACCCTTAACGACGCCATGGACTGCAGCCTACTGGGCTCCTCCGTCCATGGGATTTTCCAGGCCAGAGTACTGGAGTGGGGTGCCATTGCCTTCTCCATAAGCCTGGACAGTGACAAAACTGAAAAGTCAAGGCACACCAAATGCTCACTGTATAAGTCTAGGGCAAACATGAAAGCCCTAAGACTGGCATCAAGTTTTGCTACAGAACTATGAGCACACAGAAATGTTTTGTGTTTGCCCTCCTCCGAGGCTGTAGACTAAAGAGAATAATCTTTTATTTTATGCTTAAAGGGACAACATCAAAGAGTTTCAGGCTCAAGATGTGGGGAAGCCAAAGCTCACACAAAGAGAAATCAAAACAGTAGTTTGGCAGCAGAAGCTTTTGATACATTTTTCTTTATTCTTCCCCTTCTTTAAAGAAAATTAAAATAAACATTTCCTGGAGTTTCAAAAAAACTTACATGACCCTACAGTTCTAGACAGAAGTAATGTATGAAATTTACCTGAAATAAAAGGCAAAATTGCCTGAAACCATTTGTTCTAAATCCTGGCAGACAGGTGTTCTTAAGATAGGTAACAAAGTCCCTGTTAACTTTACCAAAATTGCAAAGATGTACACAGGAACAAGATGCACGTGGGAGATGATTATAATAGTTTTCCTGCAATATAAACTGTTGTCCTATGAAGACTGGGTAGAGGCTTGTCCTTGATTTAAGAACTGCTACTTTACTTTTCCCATTAGGTAGGAATGGGCACAGCCACCTGCCCACACATACTCCACTGATATCACAATGGATGGAGAGTTTCCTCGCAGTAGCAGATGTCCTTTCTTGCAGACACCACTGATGCTGCAGGACTCTTTCTCGTTTGCCTATTTCCTATTCTCTAGGGGTCAGGACTCATGAATTATTATTTTATATAACACTAGATTAAATAAGTTTCCTTGTGGGCTAAGGGATGCAACTAACTGGTTTATGCGTCTGTAATAAAATGAGGACAGACAATAATGAAAATCCACAGAACCAGGTAGGAATTAGTTCTACCACAAACTGTTCCCAGGACTTTTGGTGAGACAAAGCCCTTTTTCAGAGTTGAGCTGCCTCATCTCTGAAAAGGGAAGGCTGCAATGAATTCGGTCAAGGACCAAATTGTCTTTTCTTTTTATCACGATATTTTTATACAATGGAATAGTACACAGAAATCCAAAGGAAGAAGCTATTTCTATACTCAACAACACAGACAATTCTCATACACATAATGCTGAGCAAAAAAAAAAGTCAGACAAAAAAAGTTCATACTACATTATTCCACAGTCAAGGTCTATGAACTGGAATACTCATTCCTCCCTGAACAACTGGAACATAATCCATCTGTAATTTGGCTGCTTCCCACACAGATTGTCATTGATCATTTAAATCCTTTCACTTGGGGTCCCAGATGCTATGGCAAAATTTAAGACTACATTGCTGGTCCATGAGAAAAATGTAATAGGAACAGCCATCCACTTATGAAATTAACAGTTTTGAAACACTGGCTTTCTGCATGGCCTTTCTGCATGGCCTTTCTGCATGACACTGAGGCTGTAATGAACCAGACAAGGAGGTTCTCTGTACTGTTGCAAGAGCTCACTACCTAGTGGGGGAAACTGAGGAATTAAGAGATAAATTAAAATTTCAGTAGAGGGATTTATGGTAGATTGGTAAAAAGTTCTCTAGGATCAAAGATGAGAAAGCAAGTAAATTCCCGGGAGCGGGGAGGCTGGCAGAAGACATCTGAACAACTAAGATAATCAGCCAGAGGAACTCCAAGACCCCGGGCTCAAATATTGCATTCTAGCATTCAACTTGGCACTGGATTTTAAGCCTAGACTGGAAAACAAAAACAAACAAAACAAAACAAAAATCACAAATCCAAAACAGAGAAAACAAAAATTTAAAAATAAAATAAAAAGTTTGATAAAGGGTGAAGACACACAGCGTAGAACTGATATCACATTAGCACATGTTCTGCCACTAGCTACCACGAAACGTATCCGTTATTAAGCTGACAAGAGAGGCAGGTCAGATTCAGACCAAATGTAGGACATTTACGTGGGACCAAATATAAAATGCTATACAGATTTGGCTGACTAAATATTTCTTAATCTAAGTTTTTAGGAGGAGGGGTTTGTGGAGGATTTTGGCTTTCATAATGAGATCTTGGTTTTATTCTTCCTAAAGGGGGCAAAACAATAAAATATCACTACAACAAAATAGTAATACTTTTAATAAGTACAGTATAAACAAAGATATTACACAGACCCTGAAAAATACAGGTATAAACATATTTTTCTCTTTAAAATGAAAAGAATCACAATATACATAAATAGTTTGTACAAAAAGAATTAGCAGTGCTTTGCTAGGATATCCTTGAATGGACAGATCATATAGCTTCATAATTTCTTAGGCTCTTGGGGATTAATTTATTTCATTGTGGCTCATGGTTGTAGGAATGACTCTAAAGAAAATAAATGAGTTTGGGACTGGCTGAGAGTGTAAAGTGGCCGGATTTGTAAGTGAAGACATTTTGCTTAGTGAAACTTCTCATCAGATAGACTGCCAAGACTCCAACAGCCCTTCAAGAGCAGACAAACATGTTCAAACCAGTTTTGCCCACAGACACAACAACGCTAATTGCTTTACCCAAATTCTCTTGAACCTGCCTGCCTGCAGAAGCATTCAAATAGCCAAGCTGTACACACTGCCTCTAGGATCCAACCCTCCACCTGTGGAAAGGAATTCAAGTTTCAATGCTACCTCACTGCCACAGGTTTTCTTTGGAGCCTAATTACCAACTAAGTTTGATGACAACGTAACTGGCGCCAGGGCCTTCTTGTTCTTTCCAAACAAAACAAAAAACAAATTCTTAAAGCAAGACCTGAAATGCACCACTGGGAATCTGGGATCAGCGATGAAATTCCAAACAGGGGGCTGGTCTCCCCTTTATCTTCGCATTGGTAGCTTCCCTGGAGAGCCTGTCTTCATCAGTGTGGGCCAGCTTTGACAAATATTTACTGACAAATGACTATTATTTTGATAATAATAATCATTTGCAATCATTTGCTGATATACAGCCAACAACATTTTCATAGACACTATCTTGTTTGATGACCATAATTCTATAAGGAAAATATGCAAAGCAGGGCTTACTGACTTATTTAACTGGACGAAACTTTATACTGCTACAGAGCAGTGGCAGCAAGAGCTCCAGTGTTATCTACCAGTCACATGCATGCCTCTTCAGTAACTTCTTCCATGAAAATATATGGCTCTGGACTGGTAGCCACTTGGGAGAGTTCAGACCCAAGAGAACTAGTACCTCCTCACCAGCCTACCTGAACCCATGGCATGTCCTAAGCTCTGTCTGCAGAGTGTATTACTTTCACAAGAGCTGAACTTGATAATATGCAAACCTGTTTAACTCTGATATAGGCTTCCCTGTGAGATGGTAGCTCCGTGCCACTGAAGATGTTTAAGCAGAACCTTGGTAACTATAGAGCTGGACAATAGTAGAGGGGACTCCTTCATTGGGTGAAGGTTTTCTAAATAGTATCTGTTTAGAATTGGCTTCCCTGTTGGATCAGTGGGTAAAGAATCTGCCTGCCAATGCAGGAAACACAGGTTCAACCCTTGTGCTGGGAAGATCCACTGGAGGAAGAAATGGCAACCAACTCCAGTACTGTTGCCTCAAAATCCTATAGACAGTGGAGCCTGGTGGGCTACAATCCACAGGGTTACAAAGAATTGGACATGACTGATGCAAACACGCATATATATGTTTAAAATACTATAAAGAGTAGTGCACTAGCTTTCAATTGCTAACTACCATTCTTAGTGGCTTAAAACAACATCATTTATTACCTCATGGATTTTGAGGGTTCATGTATAGTTTTTCTGGGTCCTCTATGAACTCTTACAGGCTATAACTGAGATGTTGGCTGAGATTCATTCTCATCTGGAGGCTTGACTAGGAAAGAATCTGTTTGTAAAGGATAGTTGATTTGTGATGCAACAGAAATAATCCAAAATAATCACAGAATTTGAATAGGTTTCTGGACTCTTTATGAACTTGGCCCATAATGCTTAGCCTCTTACTATAACAAGACAAGTCAGGCTTCCCTGTAGGCCAGTGGTTAAGAATCAGTCTGCCAATGAAGTTATGGGTTTGATTCCTGGTTCAGGAAGATCCCACACGCAGTGGGGCAAGGGCACTTTGCAACAAAAGAGGCCACTGCAACGAGAAGCCTGTGAACAGCAATGAAGAAAAGCCCCTGCTTGCTGCAACTAGAGAAAGCTTGTGGGCAGGAACGAAGACCCAACAAGCCAAAAATAATTAATTAATTAAAAAAGACAAGTCAACATGCCACTTAACATCACTAAATTGTACAGATAAATATAGAGAGTTCTAGGGTTTGCCCAGAAACAATCTTCTTCACTTTTTCTCAACCACAGGTGTTTATTGGGAAAGGGGATATTTTAAATGATATTTAAACTCTGGAAGTGAGAGCTATACATATACTTGGCCCACAAATTTAAAAAATGCTTTAATAAATTCTATATCCTTTCATTAGTGTCAAATACTAGATATGCCTGAAAATCTGAAGGGCTTCTGTTTGTGGTGTGTGTGGAAATTACAAGAGCGTCCATTTCTTTCCTGCACATATATCAGTTATTATATTTTTGCAGAGTTGATTCATACCCCCTGACATTTACTCATGGCAACTTATATTTTCTGAAATTTCTTAACATGTCTTTTAATCTTCAAAATAGTCCTGTGAGTCAGGGAGGGCAAGAGTTACTTTTATTTTACAGAAGTGAAAACTGAGACTTTACAGCATTTTCCAGGGTCATAGGGTGAGTAAACGGCAAAACTGGGGTGAAAATCCAGGTCATCTGAGTGCTAGACATAAAACATTTTCAAACTTAGCATTATTGCTTCAGAAAGCAAGAATTCTGGTGTTAACTCTGCCGTTTTTAGCCATGCGCACTTGGATTCTTCACTTCACTCCTCTGAGCATGTTTCCTTATTAGAAACATGCAGCTGATAAATATCTGAGATTTGTACCTCACAGAGTTGTTCTAAAGATCAAATGAGAAAACGTGTGAAATTGGTCTTTTACTGGGAAATGTTAAAGAGCTGTAGAAGAGCATGGTTACTAGAGGTATAGGCATGCATGTGGGTCTTGATAACGGAGTGGGTGACCTCCAAAAGTGAGAAATGCTTAAGACTGTGTGAAGGTGGAATGAGGAACTGGCTGGATCCACAGTAAAATGATCTTCCAAAAGCTTCTGTGAAGGAGTGGAGGGGTGTGTGAGTCAGGGAGACAAGGACCACACGTTTGGCCTCCTGTAAGACGTGGGAAGGAATGGCTACTAGAAGGTAGGGAGGGGAGGAAGAGAGGATGTGGCTCATGTTTAGATGTGATATGAGGATGGGGACAATGAGAGAAGGATTCTAAGAACTGGCTTCCAGGAAAGACTACTGCGTCGAGGAAAGGGATATCCTATTTGCTTCTAATTTAATAAGCAAACAGACTCCTCTACGTGTCAGGAACTATGAAAGACACAGAGATCAGCAAGAGGTAGGTGTCATCTTCAAAAGTTAAGTACGGTGGGAGAAAGAGACACAGACAAAAATATAGGTATTTTGAGAAAAATGGAAAATTAGAGGCACGAAGTCAGATAAGAATATTATACAGACAACATATACACATATCCACTATGTACATAATATTTGTATCTTATACAATACATAACATCACACTAATGATACAAACAATCATTAAGTATTTATAGGGGTTCAGCCTTTGTGTTGAACACTTAACAAGCATCATCTCAAGTAATTACCACAACAACCTAAGAAGATACCCCAAGAAGATTTCTCTTATCATCCCTTATACAAACACCAGGACACTGAGGCCCGGTGCAGTCTGTTAACCTGTAGGCCTGGGATGGATGGGGCTGGCATTCCATCGGCAGCATACCTTGACTCTGTGCTGGAACTTTGGGTCTCTCTTCCTCTAGAACTCCCTCTGCCCTCCCAGTTTATTTTTCCTCAACACTTATTATCTTCCCAATATTCTATGTAACGTCCAACTATTTCATTTATATTTTGTTCTCTCTTTGAATGGGAGCTCCACAAGGGGAGGAATTTTTGGGTATTTTGTACACAAAATACACTGTACGCTGTTGTATCCTCAACAACTAGAATGGTACCTGGCACCCATGTCTTGTTGAGCAGATACATGAATACATGTTAAAAGATATATCTTCCTGTGGGTCTCAGAGCTAGGGAAAAAGGTGACCAGATGGAAACATTTGGAAGAAGAATGAAATGGACCATGAAAAGGTAGATAGATAGGAAAGTAAGAGCATGGAAAAAGTTATGTAGATAAAGAAACACTGAAAGCAGGTGGTGGTGAAGCAGATGGGAGGAACTGGGGTTGTTTGCAGGTCAGTGAGGAAAAGGACGATGAAAGAGATTTACAGTCCACATTCCAGCAGGCACGCAGCTCAGAACACACTCAAAGCCCTGAATTCCCTCACGTAATACTGTTATATGGTTGGAGAAAGGAATCTCGCCCCCGTTCCCGCCCCACCATTTGGCTCCCACCCTCATCTCCTCCTACTGCTGAAGTGCATAACTCCCAGTATTTTCTTCCTGTCTACTCCTCGCCCCATTGTGTCAAGCCAGCTCAACTACCACTTCCTTTCTTACTGTCAATGACCCGACTGCCTGAACTTCACTCATTAAGTCATTTACCAAGTACAAAATTGAGTAAGACTTGTCTTATCCCCATACTCAGGGTTTCTGATTCAGCTGCACAGAACCACCATATGATGGAAGTAGTCATGTTTCCCTCTTAAGTTGCTGCTATTTGGTTTGTACTAGTTATATCAGCAAGGAAATAAATGTAGGGAGTGATGTGCTGTGGGATGGGAAATTATCTTCCCACAATCATGTGTCCTGGTCCTGGCCATAGTATGTTTATGTCACTATTATTCTAGCATTGTTTCAAAAGAACAATCTGAGTGGTGGCCAGAACTGAATTACAATCTTAGCTTTATTATTTCCTTATTGTGTGATCTGTACCTGTCATACATAAATTTTAGCTTCCTCAGTTGAAAATGAAGATTAGTACAGTAGGGAAGGTGGTAGTTAGATTTTGAAGTTCCAGGCAACTCTACTATTCCATCCCATTATGAATAAAGTTTCTCAACTCTCCTATACAATCTCTTTTTAATAGCCCCAGTCAATGGAACAACTCACTCCAGCATTCTGCAGATGACGTCTGCCATTTATTCACCTATGTATTCAATCAGTGGTTTCTGAACAACTACAGTGAGTGAGGAACTAAGCCTCCCCTAAATCTAATTAGGAAGGGGACAGGAAGAGATAAGACGAGGACCCTACTATCATATCAAGGCATTTCATATCCAGTAGGAGAGATAACGTATAGTCCACTAAAAAACAAATAAGATAAAATGTCACTGCAGATTATCTTGGGAAGTACAGAGATGATAGTTGAAGTTCAGGATAGGACTGTCACTTTCACCCAGGACAATTAGGGCAATACCTTTTCAGAGGAGGAGGTATTTGAATTGGCTCTTAAAGGATAGGATGCATATCAGGGGCGGTAGTGGTTGTGGTGGTAACGACGGAGATGGTGGTCGCGGTGGTGATGGTAGTGACGGTGCTGCTGGTGGTGGTAGTGGTAGTGATGGTAGTGGTGATGGTAGTGAAGGAATTCCAGACAGAGACAGCAAGACGAGCAAAGACACAGTGGTGGGAAAACCTACGGCTAACGCGAGAGGAGTAAGAAGGGAGTTAGGAGACAGAGTTAGCAGTCAGATCATGGAGGACCCATAATCCCAACCTAAAATATCTAGATAGTATTTAATAGATATTATTTAGGATTTCCCTGGTGTCTCAGGTGGTGAAGAATCTGCCTGCAATGGGGGATACCTGGATCTGATCCCTGGGTTGGGAAGATCCCCTGGAGAAGGGAATGGCACCCACTCCACTTTTCTTGCCTGGAGAATCCCATGGACAGAGGAGCCTGGTGGGCTATCATCCATGGGATCACAAAGAGCTGGACACAACTGAGTGACTAACACACACAATAGATATTATTTGACAATGCACATTAAGCCACAATCATGTCTGCATGTAGTCTTCTGCTTATAAAAACGTCTGTCTTAATAACACACTACTCAAGTAGGACTAATAGGGCAGAACTTTCCAGATGAGACCTTGAACTAATTACTACTGAAAGTTAATGGGGCAAGAATCTACACTGAGGATAGCAAGATGCCCCCAGTAAGTAAATCTGCAGAAACCATTGAGTATTTTGTTAGTGTCCCTACCGAAACCAAGCATATATTGGATGCATTCAAAAATGGTAAAAACCCCTCAGTCTACAAGATAGCCTGAGCCACTCTCTCAAGCGGTAAACTGTCCATTGGAGAGTCTGGAAGTGGTTGCAAGTGTACTGTTTTCTTCAGTCAGTCTTCTGGAAGCTGCTTCTGAACCAAAATAAGAGACAGGCTACCAAGAACGAGCTGTCCTCCACACAGAGTGGCACATAAAGACCCAGGGGAGGAGAGGGTGAGAGGAGACTCGAGGCGGCGGAGAAAAGAAAGGCTAGGTAGGATTATGCTAGCAGGTAGCCTAGGTAACCAGAAAACATCTTGTATTCTACTTGGGAGTTCAGCAGCACGTGGAAGAAAAACGTGCCCTCTTTCTGCCAACATCAACAGCATGGGAACAGGATATCTCTGGGCCTCAGTCAAGGTGAGAGCAGAGATTTCCAAGGTCCTTCAATCTTAAGCATCTGGTAAAAAACAAAACAACCAAACACATAGAGTTGAAGTATGTATGTGTGTGTTCTGGGGGCTGGTATTGGAGGGTGGTGGTGAAGAAAGCACTCACAATGAGAGGGAAGTATTTTGAAGTCACTGACTATGGAGGTTACCTAGTTCGGAAGGCAGTGTCCTATCGACTCAAGGGTTGAGTGGATTTCTTCCAAGGGAAGGGCTCAAACCAACTCTCCAGAGGACAGAACATGGGGACACCTTGCTGTGATCCTTAATTTGGCAGACCACAGGTTTCTGGATGAGAAAGATTTTGTAGGCTCATTAATGAGCATATGAGTGTCCTAATAATTATGGCTAACTCATAGCTAATACTTAATAGGGGCTTCCCTTGTGGCTCAGCTGGTAAAGAATCTACCTGCAATGTGGGGGACCTGGATTTGATCCCTCAGTTGGGAAGATCCCCTGGAGAAGGGAACAGCTACCTACTCCAGTATTTTGGCCTGGAGAATTCCATGGACTGTATAGTCCATGCGGTCTCCAAGAGTTGGACACAACTGAGCGGGATGAGAAGGGGATGACAGAAGACGAGATGGTTGGATGGCATCAGTGACTCGATAGACATGAGTTTGAGTAAGCTCCAGGAGTTGGTGATGGACAGGTAAGCCTGGTGTGCTGTAGTCCATGGGGGGGTCACAAAGAGTCAGACACAACTGAGTGACTGAACTGAACTGAGTACTTCATAGCACTTATAACGTGCCAGGAACTGTACTGAGATATATGTATGTCAATAAACAGATACATACACAACCATATATGCAAATAAATATATATGCATGAATATACAGGCAGCCCTCAATATCTGAAGGTTCTGCATCTACCTTCAAAATATTCAGAAAAAAATTCCAGAAAGTTCCAAAAAGAAAAACTTGAATTTGCTGCATGCTAGCAACTATTTACATAGCATTTACATTGTATTTACAACTACTTAGATAGCATTTACATTGTATTGGGCCTGATAAGTAATCTAGAGATGATTTAAAGTGTATAGGAAGAGATGAATGGGTTATACGCAAATACTAAGTCATTTTACATAAGGGACTGAGCATCTGTGGAGTTTGGTATCTGTGGGGAGTCTTGGAACCAATCCTCCCACATATATTTGTAGACACATTCTCAGTTAATCCTCATACAAATCCAGTTATAGAAACTCTTTCTACCATCACTGTAGATATAAAAACTATCAATAAAACACAAAGAAGGTATGTAACTTTGCCAAGACCACCTAACAAGTCTCTGGTGAAACTGGGAATTGAACATAGACAGCCAGCTCATGGTCCATGCTGGGAAAAAAAAGGTGAAACTGCCAGAAAAAATGTACTTTCATACACACGTGAGCTCTAGTGTGTGTATGTGTGTGTGTGTGTGTGTGTGTGCGCATGCAAACACATTCAGAGATACTCAGGCATCACTTCACCTATAGTGAAATGAACTTCTGATTGTAAAGGTAGCATAGATGGTCATCTCTCTATGACTTTATCATAATGTTTTAAAACAATTTGATGATATTAATAATCAATCTTGGATATATTGTTTTATAGGTCATAAGAATTTTCAAAATTATATATTTGCATAGAATGTAAATGGTGGCAAACCATAAGCAGAAGGGACATACATTTTTTGCTTATCATGCAGCTGCTTCTGATTAATTAAGATAAATTTCTCCCAAGACACAGGATTCTCAGTTGTCCCCTCTCTTATTCCCAGAACCATTATCATGTTCTACTGCAGGCTTCTAAAGCCTACTACATCATCCTCACCTTGGCCTTGGATGACTAAATTCATGAAGGAGACTGTGAGGTTTCATTTTGGAACTTAGATGAAGCCAGAGAAACATGCCAAAGATGACACTGGACACATGGTACTTAAAAATGATTCCAGCAGAATTCAGAGTAAGCATGCCCACTGATTTCACATCTGTGGTGATACAGCTGGCATGCCATTCAGCACCAGGAAACCACTCCCTGTACATGGCAGGCTCACAGTCTCACATGCAGTTCAAGAAGAGTCAGAGCTCTTTGACGTTGGACTATTCCCAGTAGCTCACAGGGCAACTCAGATCGATACCATCCACACTCAAACAGCAATTCCCAACATTCTGTAAAAGGTTGTCATTCTAGATCAGTGCCATCCAACAGAACACTCTGCAGTGATGAACTCTCTGCATTTTCAGTATGGTAGCTACTAGTTATATGTGACTACCGAGCATTTGAAATGTGGCCAATGGGATGGTGGAGTTGAATTTTTAATTTTAATGAATTTACATTTAAGCAAGCCACATGAAGCTAGTAGTACCCTATTGGACAATGCAGTTCTGGTTCTCTAGACCAACACATTCATTTTACCTCTCCCGTGAGTCATCTCCTTTAGACCTGACATCACCCAAATGAGTGAATGCACTTTTCAGAAGACAACACTTAGGCTACAAAGGACAAACGAGTTTCTTGAAATTGCACAGCCATTCTACAGTAGATCCAGGATTAGAAAATAAACCTCTTGATTACTGTGACTCTTATTTTACTTAACCACATATTTCTGACATGAAATTATGATACAAAGAAATAGATTAGTATGAGTCAAATCATGATCATCAATCTCTTGTTTAATCCTTAACATTAATGACTTTGGTGCAAAATATCCCTAAGATCTAATGGTTTCAAGAAATAGCAAAAGAAAAGAAAAAAAGGTTAGCCACAATGATTGAGTAGATATACCAAGGGCAGAATGTAAAAGTTCATGACTAAAAAAATGACAAAACTAGTGATTTAAAGACACAATTTCAAAATCCTAAATTAAACATTATTATTAATAACATAAACTTTTTGGACCAATTAAAAAATGCTAAAAAAAAAACACCCCATTAGAATCTGCCAGGTGATCACTATAGCTCCACAACTTACCCCTGCTGTTTGCTAACTCAGTTTAACTTCATTTTTCCATTGCCTTTCTATACTAAAGCGGATATGGATTGTCATAAAATCCGAAAGTATTTTGGAGCCATGGGAATGCAAAAAAGCCTCTTCAAAACAAAACATGTGAATTTGTTTTACTTGTTCTTTTTTTATTAACATTTACAACATAGAAATTGTGTTTGTTTTTCCTCCCCCCCACCAAAATCTGTACCCAATAAAAAATGTTTCCAAACTGGGATGCCAAGTTTCCATTCAAATCCCATTTTATTTTATATCCCTGAGTGAACCCTCCTTAAAAGAAAGATTTACACCGAAGCTTGGATGAACTTAAAGTTGAAATAATGAGACCAGCCGTCCTGTAGCCATCTGAGTCCCCTTGAGCCTTGATGGCACTGGGGGAGGAGCCTTCCAAGAAGAAGGGCAAGTGTCAGCAACATCAGGGATGCTCTCTCTTTGTCTAGGAGGGAAATTTGCTTATAATCCGGAAGCTATTTATTCTTGCCCATCTTTTCTAGAAAGGCTGAGAAACCTCATACCTCTTTACCACAGTATCTTAATTATTATCTTGGCTTGCTCTCTGGGCTCACAGATTGGCTGGAATTCTGAACAGGACTGTCAGAAGGAAGCATGTGACTAAACTATAAAATGTCCAAGTAAGACCTTTACAAAAAGAGACAGGCCATCTAACCTGGACTCAAGCCTTTATGCAGGACTGTTCCCCTCTCCAGAAAGCTACTGGAATGTGAGGCTTACAGTTTCCTGTATATATGTGTGTGTGTGTGTATACACACACACATACACACACACATATGTATGAAAGTGAAAGTGAAGTCGCTCAGTCGTGTCCGACTCTTTGCGACCCCATGGACTGTAGCCTACCAGGCTCCTCTGTCCATGGGATTTTTCAGGCAATAGTCCTGGAGTGGATTGCCATTTCCTTCTCCAAGGGATCTTCCCAGCCCAGGGATTGAACCCGGGTCTCCCGCATTGTAGACAGACACTTTACTGTCTGAGCCACCAGGGACACATATGTATATGTGTACGTATATATATACATATACACACAAACTATGACGGGGGATTTTATTTTGGAGGGATTTCACATTGACATAAGAAAGAATTTCCTGTACATATGGTCCCCAATTTTAGACACAATGCATTCCTGGAAATTGTATCATAAAGCAGATCACCATAAGGGAAAGCTGTGATTGTGCTTGCTTCTTTCATTCAACAAACATCTACTGAATGCCCACTATAGTCACAACGATGATCTCTGTCCCATTAACATGGTCTTAAAAATGATGCATGCATCAGATTAGGTAAGACAGTAAGAAGAGAGAAAGGGTTTAGGGGGATTGTGTCAAAAGAAAGAGCAGCAGAGTGCTCAAGAGTAGGGACTGCCAGGACACTCTTTGGACTGCTTAGCTTGGAACTTAGTCTTATAACATCCGAAACCACGACTTTTCCAGCAGACTGACAGCATCCTGTGAATGACTGCCATGTCAAACTTAGGTGACCCAAGGAACCATGGAATTTCAGTGCTCTCATCAATCTGCTGCTTCCCTGTTAGACTTGACTCATTTCTCTCATCAGGAAGGCATCATCCCTTCCTGATGGCCTCAAGCCTGCAAACTCAGGCTCACTTTTCCAAGTCTAAGTAGATGGCCTCAACTTATTATTAGGCTGGCCAGAATGTTTGCTCAGGATTTTGGTAACTTCTTACAGAAAAGCCCGAATGAACTTTTCGGCCAACCCGATATGTCAGAGAAGATAAAGTTCAGATGCCACATGTTCCCCAACAGTTTTCCACTTCATCTCAAAGAGTCCTTGTTGTCATTTCATGACCTGTGTTTCCTTTCTCAGAGGAGAGAGTATAGCCAATCACTTCCCAGATAACACTGTCAGTTAGCAAGGACTCTTTCACGGCCAAGGTTCAATGCTTCTAAAACCCGGGGCACTTCTGTAGTAAGTTCTAAGTCTTTAGGAAGAGCAGAAAATAACCATTCTTTTAAATTCCAGGAAGAAATGGGGTTCCAGGGAGATTTCCGGGAGCTACGACTCTCCTTCCTGTGGGAAAGCAGCTCACATAGAAAGGAATCAATAGATCATTTAATGTATTCCCGAGGTAAAGATTAGACTAATGCCCACAAATTGTTTAAGGATGTGTCCTGCAATCTTAAGGTATAAGAATAGGAGAATAAGTCAATACACTACATGGTATAAGCAAATATACTACACGGTACAATCATGTAGTAGAGGGCATGACAACCCTCTCCAGTTTTCTTGCCTGGAGAATCCCATGGACAGAAGAGCCTGGAGGGCTACGGTCCATGGGATCACAGAGTCAGACGCAACTGAGTGACTAACACAACAAGCATAAATGTTACACAAATGTTCAAAACTAGGTTCTTGGAGAATAGTTTTGGGAATATATGGGAAATGTGCCTGGAATAAGAGAGATGAAATAAAGCCACACACACATAATCAACTTACACCTAAATACGTAAATGGATATCTGATTGTAAGCATAAATTTTATATAATATGTAAGCATAAGATCACATTACATAACATATGATTGCAATTTTGTTTAAAAAGGACACAAAGAAAAAAATTAGTGGGTAAGCTATTACAAATGTTTATAACAGTTAAATAGTGAATTATGGAATTACAGGTGATTTGAAATTTTCTTGTCTTTTTAAAAACCTGTTTCTGTAAAAAAAAAAAATGTTGAACATTACAATAAAAAAGATTTAAGTCAATAATTCCTCACACTGGAATCACCTAAAGAGCTTTAAAAATTACCGATGCCTAGAATCCACCTTCTGTAAGTGGTTTGGGATGCAGCCTGGGTATCAGAACTTGAAAAGCACATAGGCACGTCTAATGTTTTGCTGTAACTAAGAATCAGCTTTTAAAATGTGCTTCTTTTCAATCATATGTTTTATTTATCTTAAATATACATGTACAAGAAAGAATTTGACTTGAATTACAAGCAAAAGTCACATTCATTAAGGCTGTTGCAAGGGGGAAAAAAAATCAGAGACTACAGAGAAGAAGGGAGGAGAGAACTGTACCAGAAACATAAAAAAGACAGTTACTGCAGCACAGCATTAAATCTGGGCTTGAGCTTACCAGTGGCCAGGGCAAAGAAGGGAATCTGATATAAAATAAAAATAATTCATTTCTGCTAAAGAAGCCTAGAACTAAATTCCAAGAGAAAGTGAGTTTGTACATTAAAAAAATTGATATTGTAGAAAACATCTTTATCAACAGTGTCACAAAAAGTACACAGATATCTTTTTTAAAAATACGTTTCTTACACTAACTTCTTACAAAAGTCAAAGGTAAAAGTAAAAGCAAAATATAAAGTGCTAAATATTAATTTTGTGAAACATTTCAATGGTGGACTGAGCTAAATGGTCCAGGCTTACTGTAGCTGACAATGTGTGTGTGTGTGTGTGTGTGTGTGTGTGTGTGTGTGCGTGTGTGTGTGTATGTTAGTCTCTCTGTTGTGTCCAACTCTTTGCCACCTTATGGACTGTAGCCCGCCAGGGTCCTCTGTCCATGGGATTCTCCAGGCAAGAATACTGCAGTGGGTTGCCATGCTCTTCTTCAGCTGACAATGTATTCATTTATAAAAAAAAAAAAAGGATTAATTAAGAACATTGAAAATGAAAATGTGTATCCTTTTCATTGAACTTCTATATATCTATAACACAGAAGATAATTTCTTAGTTTAGCACTTTCTGATCTTCAAGTTGACCAGATATCAGAAATTTAATTTGGGGCTATATTGGGAAGTGGGGTATCTTGGGGAGATGCAAATACAAAGAATAAAATAATTCAAATCAGCAAATATGAAAGTAGGTTTTGAGGGAATAATATTTGATGTGAGCTTTCAAGAACGGCTTCCCATCCACACAGACTCAGCTGTAAACAAAAAAGATGTGCATACTTCTGTATTTTGGTAATAACTTTCAAAATATATTTATAAACATTTGACTCAAAATAACTTGAGAATGTCACCTTGAGTCTCCTCTGATCTTTGCTCAACTGCGCACACACACCCAAGTTTACAGGAGAGCACAGCAGTACATACTAGAGAGTACAGCAGAAAAGTTCTACAGGGGAAAATTTTTGACCTTTAACACAGAAGCTGTGATTTATTGCTAACAGTACTTAATGTAAGGGCTTTAGAAATATGCTTACCACACTTCCTTGGGAGAATCTGCTAAAAACAAAACTGACCCTATTACACAACAGTGAAAATAATTCAAGTCTTGTGGATTCCACATGCGTAGTTGAAGCCACAGATACTATGTAACCTTTAGAAATCTCTAGTCTGCTTCAAGTTAGGGCACAAAGCTTCCTTTTCTGATATGATGGACAAAATTTATATATATATTATACATATATATATATATATATAAAATATGTGAAAGTTGAAGTGTTAGTCATTCAGTCGTGTCCAACTCTTTGCGACCCCCCATGGACCACAGCCCGCCAGCCTACTCTGTTCATGGAATTCTCCAGGCAAGAATACTGGAGTGGGTAGCCATTCTCTTCTCCAGGGGCTCTTCCCGGCCCAGAGACCGAACCCAGGTCTCCTGCATTGCTAGTGGATTCTTTATCATTTGAGCCACCAGGGAAGCCCCATAAATATATACATATATATACACACACACACATATAAACCATAATTTAATATAAGTTATACACATTAAATTATAATTGTATTGATATACACTATAGTATTAATAAATTATTAATGTATTAACTCATGTAATACAACTAGTATAATATAAACATCTCTTTAGGTTTCAAATCGATGGCTGGCAGAGTTAACTGCCTAAAGCCCGGTTTTGTAGCACATTTCACTGCTCACATACCTTCCCGTTGACCCCCAGAGATGAGTACACCATTCAGGACTCTCCAGGAACCAGCCCTAAAAGATTCTTTTACCTCCATTTCCTACTTCTGTGCATTCACATTCCTGCCACACTGGCTGGAAGATCAATACCCATGTACTGACCTTTTTCCACTTCTGATCCTCAGCCCAGGCTCTACGATCTTTCTTTTCCTTTCCATCCCACATTATCTGCAGAAGACTCTACTGGGTATATAAGACCCAGTTATTATCTATTCTAGAAATTATTCCCTGATCACCTAGCTACAATAAATCCTTTCTCACCAAATTTTATATTCCTATTATAACACCTTTCAAATTTAACTTTTATTTTTTTTTGTAAACAACTTAAGCTTTTTCTCTTCCTTTTACAAACTCCCAGAAGGCAGACCTTGTCGTATAGATCTTTATATCCCCTAGAGTGAGGTGTACATAGGTATTCACTGAAGATTTTCAAGAATACAGTTGAGCTTTTAAAACTAGACTAATCAAATAGAGCAAGAGGAATAAAAGAGATGGTAAAATCTCATAAATTATACACATATAGAAATAACATGTGTTGCAACTCTTTAGAGATGAAGGAAAACAAATTCTTAAATTAGCTCCAACTGAATTCTCAGGACAATTATCAGACAATTATCTTCATGGCAAATTATCTTTTCTTCCCACAACTCAAGTTGGGTTGAAAACAAGGATGGGAAGGAAGCATGTATTATGTGTTTACAAGGAGTCAGGTACTTCATACCTGTAATCCAATGGAAACACTGCAAGGAAAAAACTTATCACTCCTATTTTTTTATTTGAAGAAACTGAGACTAAGAAAGGCCAAAAAAAAAAAAAAAAGCCCAAGGCCACACTGTTACAAAACAGGATAAACCCTGGGCTGCAAAATCACAAAATTTATATTCTTTATCTCCACCAAGCTGCCTTTCACATATATTAATATATAATAAAGAATTTAGCTGAAGATGAAAAAAAGAATGATTCTCATAGTATCTTATAACATTTTTGCATGGGCAGCAACACCTGTCCATGGACATGGAACTATAAAACTCGCATTTGCTTAGAGACATAAGAGAAGACATAGCTCAAGAGAGAAAATAATAAATAGAAACTTTTTATAGCACTCAGGAGAACTCAAAAATTATTTAAATGAGGATGTGTATTTTATCAACTATCAAATAGTTCTATTAGATTACTCACATTGCATGTTATCATTCACACACACACACACACACAAAACATACACAGATGTACTGGAAAAACAAATAGAGCATTGATTAGGACTCATGAACTAGGTCTCAGACACAGAAACCAATGGACTTGCCAGCTGCATCTGGTGTGAGTCTTCACCTTAGGTGGTTTGTTGTTGTGGCCTATTTGCTCAGTAAAGGAGTTGATTACACGAATTCCAATGACCTCTTTGGTTATGACATCCTTTGAGCCTGAGCCTGCTAACTAATATACCTACAAGATATCACTAAGAATGAACAGACTCTGCTCATGCCCGCTTTCTGAACATTATTTGATGTGCACTGAATTAGGATCCACACAACTTTCCTTAAGGTGATAACTCATTGTTGATGCTAAGTTAAGAATTTGCTGCTGCTGCTGCTAAGTCACTTCAGTCATGTTCGACTCTGTGTGATCCCACAGACAGCAGCCCACCAGGCTCCCCCGTCCCTGGGATTCTCCAAGCAAGATCACTGGAGTGGGTTGCCATTTCCTTCTCCAGTGCACGCAAGTGAAAAGTGAAAGTGAAGTCGCTCAGTCGTGTCCAACTTTTTGTGACCCCATGGTCTGCAGCCCACCAGGCCCCTCCGTCCATGGGATTTTCCAGGCAAGAGTACTGGAGTGGGGTGCCATTGCTTTCTCCGTGAGAATTAGAGGGAAAGGGAAGAGCAAAAATGAGAACACCTAAAACAGGGGCCTGATGGTGATTTCTTCACTGTTTTTCTCTGAATGGAGCCCAGACACCTCACGGTACTGTAGCATCTGCTTCTCCACTCCAGGTTAGGACTTGGAATTTGTTTGGAGACAAACACAGGATCTGGTTTCCCATTTTTGTTCTATATACAAAGCAGAGTTACAACCATTTCGAATTCAAGCAGAACTCCTCTCCATCCCACAAGCCCACAAGAATTCTAACAGGGCTGGGCTTTATTTTGGGGTGGGGAATGGCAGGAGCCACAAAAATACTAGTAAAATGGAAGAAGGTGTGATACATTGCAGAAATGAGATGAGCTGCCAGGAGAAGAGAGGATGGAAAAATTTGGCATCTTAACTGAAACAGCTGCAGAAGAGGTATCTAGTTTGTTCTGTTCACTTATGTATCTTTATGGTACAGAGCTAAGTGCTTGAACAGCCCTTTTGGAATCTGAAAATGGGTTTTCCATTCATTCAGAATTCTACATTGGCTCAAACCAGCTCTTGTTCAGAAAGGTCATCTGGAAGGTCATGGTCCATTGTGTACCAGAGACTGCATCAAACTTTGACAAAGTTCTAGGAAAACAGGGTAATTGCTGGGAGAATCTATAGAGCTGTACCAACCTCTGCTTCCACAAGACCATGCTGCTAGCCAGTGACCATTACACAGGACATTCTCACAAACAATTACAATAATGGAGAGATGACAGGAAATTGATTTATTGGCTCTAAAGACCCGAGATCAGGCGCAGCGGCCGAGAGGAGCTACTTCGGGCCCAAGGTCAGGAGCAGCAGCGGAGACGAGCTACCCTGTGCCTGAGGGCAAGGGCAGTGGCTGAGAGGAGCTAACCTACATCAGAGGTAAGGAGCAGAGGCTGTGCTTTGCTGGAGCAGCCGTGAAGAGAGACCCCATGCTGAAGGTAAGAGAAACCCAAGTAAGACGGTAGGCACTGAGAGAGGGGATCAGAGGGCAGACAGACTGAAACTACAATCACAGACAACTAGCCAGTCTGCTCACACGGACCACAGCCTTATCTAACTCAATGAAACTAAACCATGCCGTGTGGGGCCACCCAAGATGGCTGGGTCCTGGTGGAGAGGTCTGACAGAATGTGGTCCACTGGAGAAGGGAATGGCAAACCACTTCAGTGAGAAACTCATGAATAGTATGAAAAGGCAAAAAGATAGGACATTGAAAGATGAACTCCCCAGGTCGGTAGGTGCCCAATATGTTACTGGAGATCAGTGGAGAAATAACTCCAGAAAGAATGAAGGGATGGAGCCAAAGCAAAAACAATACCCAGTTGTGAATGGGACTGGTGATGGAGAAAGGGTTCGATGCTGTAAAGACCAATATTGCATAGGAACCTGGAATGTTAGGTCCATGAAACAAGGCAAATTAGAAGTGGTCAAACAGGAGATGACAAGAGTGAACGTCGACATTCTAGGAATCAGCAAACTAAAATGGACTGGAATGGGTGAATTTAACTCAGATGACCATTATATCTACTACTGTGGGCAGGAATCCGTTAGAAGAAATGGAGTAGCCATCATAGTCAACAAAAGAGTCTGAAATGCAGAACTTGGATACAATCTCAAAACGACAGAATGATCTCTGTTCGTTTCCAAGGCAAACCATTCAATATCACGGTAATCCAAGTCTATGCCCCAAACAGTAATGTTGAAGAAGCTGAAGTTGACAGTTCTATGAAGACCTACAAGACCTTCTAGAACTAACACTCAAAAAAGATGTCTTTTTCATTATAGGGGACTGGAATGCAAAAGTAGGAAGTCAAGAAACATCTGGAATAACAGGCAAATTTGGCCTTGGAGTACAGAATGAAGCAGGGTAAAGGCTAATAGAGTTCTGCCAAGAGAACATACTGGTGATAGCAAACACCCTCTGCCAACAACACAAGAGAAGACTCTACACATGGACATCACCAGATGGTCAACACTGAAATCAGATTGATTATATTCTTTGCAGCCAAAGATGGAGAAGCTCTATACAGTCAGGAAAAACAAGACTGGGAGCTGACTGTGGCTCAGATCATGAACTCCTTATTGCCAAATTCAGACTTCATTTGAAGAAAGTAGGGAAAACCACTAGACCATTCAGGTATGATCTAAATCAAATGCCTTATGACTATATAGTGGAAGTGAGAAATAGATTTAAGGACTAGATCTGATAGACAGAGTGCCTGATGAACTATGGATGGAGGTACATGACATTGTACAGGAGACAGGAATCAAGACCATCCCCAAGAAAAAGAAATGCAAAAAGCAAAATGGCTGTCTGAGGAGGTCTTACAAATAGCTGTGAAAAGAAGGGAAGCAAAAAGCAAAGGAGAAAAGGAAAGATATACCCATCTGAAGGCAGAGTTACAAAGAATAGCAAGGAGACATAAGAAAGCCTTCCTCAGCAATCAATGCAAAGAAATAGAGGAGAATTATAGAATGGGAAAGACTAGAGATCTCTTCAAGAAAATTAGAGATACCAAGGGAATATTTCATGCAAAGATGGGCTCGATAAAGGACAGAAATGGTATGGACCTAACAGAAGCAGAAGATATTGAGAAGAGGTGGCAAGAATACACAGAAGAACTGTACAAAAAAGATCTTCACGACCTAGATAATCACGAAGGTGTGATCACTCACCTAGAGCCAGACATCCTGGAATGTGAAATTAAGTTGACCTTAGGAAACATCACTACGAACAAAGCTAGTGGAGCTGATGGAATTCCAGTTGAGCTATTTCAAATCCTTAAAGATGATGCTGTGAAAGTGCTGCACTCAATATGCCAGCAAATTTGGAAAACTCAGCAGTGGCCACAGGACTGGAAAAAGTCAGTTTTCATTCCAGTCCCAAAGAAAGGCAATGCCAAAGAATATTCAAATTACCATACAATTACACTCATCTCACATACTAGTAAAGTAATGCTCAAAATTCGCCAAGCCAGGCTTCAGCAATACATGAACCGTGAACTTCCAGATGTTCAAGCTGGTTTGAGAACCAGATATCAAATTGCCAACATCTGCTGGATCATTGAAAAAGCAAAAGAGTTCCAAAAAAACATCTATTTCTGCCTTATTGACTATGCCAAAGCCTTTTGATCACAATAAACTGTGGAAAATTCTGAAAGAGATGGGAATACCAGACCACCTAACCTGCCTCTTGAGAAACCTATATGCAGGTCAGGAAGCAACAGTTAGAACTGGACATGGAACAACAGACTGGTTCCAAATAGGAAAAGGAGTTATGTCAAGGCTATATATTGTCACCCTGCTTATTTAACTTATATGCAGAATACTCATGAAATGCTGGGCTGGAGGAAGCACAAGCTGGAATCAAGATTGCCAGGAGAAATATTAATAACCTCAGATATGCAGATGACACCACCCTTATGATAGAAAGTGAAGAAGAAATAAAGAGCCTCTTGATGAAAGTGAAAGAGTAGAGTGAAAAAGTTGGCTTAAAACTCAGCATTCAGAAAACTAAGATCTTGGCATCCAGTCCCATCACTTCATGGCAAAAAGATGGGGAAACAGTGGAAACAGTGGCTGACTTATTTTTCTGGGCTCCAAAATTGCTGCAGATGGTAACTGCAGCCATGAAATTAAAAGATGCTTACACCTTGGAAGGAAAGTTAATACCAACCCAGACAGCATATTAAAAAGCAGACACATTACTTTGCCAAGAAAAGTTCATCTAGTCAAGGCTATGGTTTTTCAGGTGGTCATGTATGGATGTGAGAGTTGGACTATAAAGAAAGCTGAGTGCCAAAAAATTGATGCTTTTGAACTGTGGTGTTGGAGAAGACTCTTGAGAGTCCCTTGTACTGCAAGGAGATCCAACCAGTCCATCCTAAAGGAGATCAGTCCTGGGTGTTCATTGGAAGGACTGATGTTGAAGCTGAAACTTCAATACTTTGGCCACCTGATGTGAAGAGTTGACTCATTGGAAAAGATCATGATGCTGGGACAGATTGAGGGCAGGAGGAGAAGGGGACGACAGAGGATGAGATGGTTGGATGGCATTACCAACTCGATGGACATGGGTTAGGGTATACTCTGGGAGCTGGTCATGGACAGGGAGGCCTTGTGCAGTGCAGTTCATGGGGTCGCAAAGAGTTGGACACTACTGAGCGCCTGAACTGAACTGAACTGAAAGGCGTTGTGTAAGTTTTTGTATTAGTTCATTTCAAACTTTTTGGAAATGGTCCTATCTTTTCAAGGAGCCACATTTTCCCCTCCCCATTAATTACAAATGCCTGTTTCCATACAACAATCAAAGAGGCAAAGGAATGGCTACTTCTCTCTGTTTAGTTCTAAGGGAGAAAAAAAAGGAGATTAAGAGTGTTTTTTTTTTTTCTATCAATGAAGGAGTTGTTATCAATGTTTTATTGCAATATGTTTTGTATCCCTACTGAGTTCTTAGCATTATGCAAAGTATTGGGGACTGTATATGAATTTTACAGTATTTAGGAACACAAGATTAGCTATTTTACATTCTGATCTTGGCTCCCAAATACATTCAGCTCTATTCACTCTCGTGAGTAAATAAAAAGCATAGATTTATTTGACACTGAGTCCAAATAGTACAGGGTTTTAGAAAACGGTAAAGTCTCAGGAAAGGTTTAATTAACACTGATTTTAATATATATGAAAGGAGGTATAAGCTCTGCCTGATTTAGAAGGTAGAACTGGGAGAGCAAATTAGAAAAGCTTCCCAGTAGATGTGGAGACACTTGATATTTGATTGACATCTTAGATAGAGAAGAAAAGCAATGACTGTGAGGTACCAAATATCTGCGGAGCATTTTATAGTTTATCAATCATAGTTTCTGATTTCATATCATATCTGATCTGATCTCATTAGAAGATAAGGTCACAAGTGGGCAGAAACTTTACCCATTTGAAAAATAGAACCCTGAAAAACCGAAACATCATATGGGTAGGATACAGATTAACTTATTTTTCCTATGAGATTTACTTTTGGATTCTGTCTGAACACAATAGACATAGGTGATCAGTGGTTGATACAAAGACCTTAATAATGAAATATGCTTCCCTGTGGCCTGTAGGAGCCTGCTTGCAGTCCACCATTGACTTGAGACAGAGAGCGTGGCTAGTCTACCCTGCACAGTTGCCAAGGGAACAGCCAGCAATTTATGGCATCATGGTCTGATTAGGGTGAAATAGAAGGACCCCGTAACAATGCCAGGAGATGACAAGCTGCTTGGAAAATCACAATGCTTATCCAAAGTCATCTTTCAAAACAAATATGTGGCAACAGAAAATCCAAACCAACACATACAACCGTGAAAACAATTACTTTTTTCAATAAACCCATGGTGAGTCCTGGCCTAAACATACAAGTCAAATACTGCTTTTTTTTAAAGCAGTTAAAATTTGCTGTTATTTTTGTCTCATTCAGAGATATGATCTTAAATCCAGACTTAGATTATTTTAACTGACAACAGCCCCAAAGGAAATGAGTCCATGTTGAAATATTTTAATAGCAAACCTATACCTGGCTCTATAGTCCTTGAACATCTTGGTTTTTCCACATAAAATACTCACAAGAATAGAGGCAAAGCCTATATCATATCAGAGTCTTTAGAGAAATGCTAGAAAAGCTATCCAGGTGGTCTAGGAGTTGCCTTGAGTCCAAGGGATAGGGTTAAGTTTGGAAGAAAACCCAAACAGCATGAGGAAGCTTGTTATAAATATGGTAGCAATCAGAGTGAAGTGTTAGGGGCACTAAATTCTAGCTCATCGAATATGTATCTATTATGAAGTGCCTGGATCTTCATAGGTGTTTAATACATGTTGGCTGAGGTTAATTCTTGGAGTGGGTTGCCATTTCCTTCTCCAGGGGATTTTCCTGACCTAGGGATTGAACCTGGGTCTCCTGTATCTTGTGCATTACAGGTGGATTCTTTACCCACTTAGCCATCCAAGAAGCCCTAATAATAATTAGTGTTCATTAGTCTTAGTGTGTGTGAGGCACTGATTGGCATGTATTTTCTCCTTTGATCTTTACAATCACCTAAAGGGAGGAAGACATATTATCATTGACCCCATTTATGGATATGAGTACAGAGTCTTGGGGACGGGTAATCAGCTTAATGCATCACAGCTCACAGGCAGGGACACCAGTCTTCTGAGCCCTGCCTCTAACCACTCTGCTATCTCGCCTCTCAGCTGAAAGACTGAAGCAGTGCAAGGCCCAACTTCCCAGAGTGGGTGACAGATGAATCATATACTGTTTCTATCTTCTAGGAGCTTACAAACTAGTCTATGTTTTAGTGCCTGTGTCTCTGAATGTGATGGTGGTTTACTTGCTAAGTTGTGTCTGATTCTTGTGACCCCATGGACTGTAGCCTGCTAGGCTCCTCTGTCCATGGGATTCTCTAGGCAAGAATACTGAAGAGGGTTGCCATTTCCTTCTCCAGTCTCTGAACGTGTATTACAGTTCAGCTGGGTGGAGAATACGCTGCAGAACCAAATATGGAGTCAGGGACAACACGGAGACAATCAATGTGGGTGCAAAAGGAAAAATTTACCTTGTAGGGGTTTACAGATCTTAGAAATTGGCAGAGGACACCAGCCAATCCCCAAATGCCAAGTTGGTTCAAGCCATTTCTGGACATCTCTGGATCCCTGACTCTGCTTCTCTGATCCCAATAAGAAAACCACTACACAGAGAGAAAACTTGTGGACATGGTGGAAGGAGAGTGGGACAAATTGATAGAGTAGCACCAAAACATATGCATTACTATATGCAAAACAGACAGCCAGTGGGAATCTCTGTGACACAGGGAGCTCAACCTAGTGCTATGTGACAACCTAGAGGGGTGGAATGGGATGGAGGGTGGGATGGAGGTTCAAGAAGGTGGGGATGCGTGTACATCTGTGGCTGATTCATGCTGATGTATGGCAGAAACCAGTACAATATTGTAAAGTAATTATCCTCTAATTAAAAATTACAAACAAATAAACAAACAAACAAACAAAGAAGACCACTAGGCAACCTGTCAGCTGAAAAAGCCAAATAACTTCCCTATTTGTCCCATACAAATCCCTTAGCCTGTGAGTAACTTGGAACTCATCAGTTCTGCAGCCTTGAGTTTCTCCAGCTTTCAAGTCAAAAGCTTTGTAATAAACTCATGTCCCCAGCTTTGTTTTATCCAATATGCAGAGTTTGGGTTTTGACAACATACATATGCAGATAAATCTCATCAAAGCCAGAACAAATGTGCTACAAGAGAGGAAAGAAGAATCTGAGGAACAAAAAAGAGGAATTTTAATCCCTTTTGACCTGGGAGAAGTCATATAGATTATTTGAAATGGAATATAGGAAATCCAAGTGAGGGGGCAGTTGAGTGAAATTTCAATGAGAAGTAAATAAAAAAGTCAATAGAAAAGCTTAATCTTTTAACCCAGAGCCATTTCCCGGAGAGTGGACTGTAATACCATGAGGGTATAACAAAGAAAAGGAGAGGGGAGGGTTTAATATTACTCCTTTGGTACTGATTATCTTTACCTCTGCTTCTAAACTGAGTCAGTGTCATATAATGATGCTGGTAAAGTGAGGTTGTAAGATTGCTCCCAAGTTAACTCTTTATTGTGGTTTGTCTTCTCAGTTACTGTCTCAGTGTATAGTTTTGAGTACCTTCTCATCTGCTCTTTGAGAGAGCTTGACTAGATGATCTCCCAAGTAAAGGCCCTTCAGCATCTCCTAAGGTGATATTGAGATGCACTGCCCATTACAGATAGTGAATAAACACTTTGTAAATCAAATTCAAATGGGGAGCTAGCTCCTTTAAAGTAAGCTAGATTTTGCTCAAGTGGATCCCTGAACTCTGCAATAGTATTAACCTTGTGAAGTCTGGTAGTTCCAAGGGCCAGGCTGTATAGCCTTTGTGTGATATCTAGTGTTATTTGGCTGAGAGATTATAAATGCAGTGAGAAGAGGGCCTAAAACTCTGTCAAATGAATGAATACTGATTTAGAATTCTCTACCTACTAACCTTTTAACTTACCAGTGACCTACTTTTCTCCTTGGATATCAAGTAACCAATCATAATAATGGTACTGGTTTAAAAGATCATCGATATGGTTAAATAAGATCTAGCATGTAAAATGCTCAGCACAAAAACTAGAACAGAATAACACAGGCAGTAGGTGATATTATTGAAGAACTCAGAGGGACATGCATGATTGAATAAATAGGTGTTAGTGCTGTTGCAATTAAATAGTTGTTTGTTAATTTCACTGAGGTTAATAAATTCACATGCAACTATATGTAGTGTATAATTTCCATTATTCAAAGACCATTTTTAAATTTAATTCATGAATTCTGTATATATTGGTGTGGCACAAGTCTTTCAGCTTTCAGGGCTCATCTGTGACTAGGACTGGTTCAGAAGTTATTTTGTCATAATCACCAATCAATTCCCCTATTTGTCTAGGTTTGCTCTCTCCTCCCCCTGCTTTCACTGACTGATACTTTAATTTAAAGAGAAAACATTAAAAAAGAGAAAGAAAACATAAAGGACCCTAAGAGAAGTGCAAAGTTTTCTCTAGAGTCAAATCTGTACCTAGAACAGCAGACAACTGGAGTAAAATTTATTAGGCATAATATACAGAAACAATAAAATATAATTGGGTCCTGCTGCTGCTGTTAAGTCACTTCAGTCATGTCCGACTCTGTGCAACCCCATAGATGGCAGCGCACCAGGCTCCCCCGTCCCTGGGATTCTCCAGGCAAGAACACCGAAGTGGGTTGTCATTTCCTTCTCCAATATGTGAAAGTGAAAAGTGAAAGTGAAGTCGCTCAGTCCTGTCCGACTCTTGGCGACACCATGGACTACAGCCTACCAGGCTCCTCCATCCATGGGATTTTTCCAGGCAAGAGTACTGGAGTGGGGTGCCATTGCCTTCTAGGGTGGAGAAAATCTTAAAAATTACCCACAAATAAGCCAAAAAAAAAAAAGTCACTCTGAGGTTAGTCCTTTGAATTATTTAATAATCACATTTACAAAGCACATATGAATCTATTCTATCAGTGAACATTTTGGAAACTATTTGGTTGGTTTTTAGAATATAATCTTAAAAAATCCTCAATATGCACAAGAGAAATGTGAAAAATAAACACAGATGTGAAAGAAACAAACTGAATTGTGCTTTTTTGGATCCCACTGATCATCTTTGCAAATTCCTTCAAAATATGCATTTAGATCTTTTTATGTTCTGATTACACTCACCATTAAATCATTGGATAAAATCTACCATTGCTACCATTGTGGAATTGGAGGTTTATGCTAACTACAAGAAATAAGCTTTCAGAATTCTCTGGTTTCATGAAGAATGCTGTTTGCCCACTGACACTGCAAGTACCAATAAAAGGAATTGGAAAGAATCAAAATTAAAAATTTTTCACTTGAGATACACAGAGGTAGAGAGAGTAGAGGGTAGAGAGAGTAACCAGGACTCTCCAGGTTTTACTTAATCCTCTTTGCCTAGATTATCATCTGTATAAACTACATTTAGTTTCAAACAACAAATCATATTCACAAAATATATATAAACTTGCTCACTTTTGCCCCTGAACAGGCCAGAAGGAATGTAAGGGAATGAGAATTCTTTTCTACAACCACCAAGTTCACTACACAAATTTTCCTGAAGAATAAAAAGATAAATAAGACAATGGTTCCACCACTCAGAACTTTGAGTATAGCTCAGAGATTTCAACAAGCACATATCTCAACAGAGTGCAACCTGGGCAAGTTCCTTCCTCTCTGTGGGCATCAGTTTTCTCATCTGTCAGTAAGAGCTGCAGACCCAGTGATGCCTAAGATTCTGCCATTTCTTAGTGAGCAGTTCTAAGATTAGTTTATCCAGGGGCAAAAGGTCCAGAGACCCTCAATATTTCCTATAAGACAAGGTCATATGTTCCATTTATGACATAATGACTCTAAATTTTATGATCTCTCTGATGATGACTGTAGGATGATGCTGATAATGATGATGGTAGTAACATTTCTTGAGCACCTAAGACGTGCATAATGGTGCATTATTTAACTTACATTGCTATAATGATTATCTACATTTTAGAGACAGGAAGACTGAGTTTTAGGATGAGCTAGGATGTGCAGAACTAGGATTCAAGTCCAAATCTCCACATTCCAGTTCTTAGCTGATATTTATACTACTATAGCTGAAGGTCCAAGTCAAATGATATTCTCCAATATGCTTTTCCTGATTCTCCCAGTCATGATTTCTCTCTCCCTACTCATTTTTTTTTTTGTACAAACCTTGATCACATCTTATCTTTTAAGCTCCTTGATGGCAATGACTTCTTCAACTTTCATTTCCTAAGTGTTTATTATATTAATATTTTCTCTGTTAATGTTAGAGCGTGTGAATATCCACAGATCTATCATATTACATTTTAAAAGATGGCCTATGATCATTTAAAATGAATGTACTTTTCCATAAGTTATACTTCATAGAAAATTTTTATAAGGGTAATTTATAAAATTATACTTAAATATCTTGTTGTTGTGCAGCTACTGAGTTGTCCCTGACTCTTTGTGACTCCATGGACTGCAGCATACCAGTCTTCCCTGTCCTTCACCATCTTCTGGAGTTTGCACAAACTCGTGTTCATTGAGTCAGTGATACCATCCAATCATCTCATCCTGTCACCGACCCACCCCCCACCCCCGCCACGTATATGTGTATATATGTACTCTAACTTATCAATTCTACTCTTATGTCTATCTTATAAAAACATTTCTATATGTGTGCCAAAAACATGTGATCACAAAGGCATTATTTGAAGTATTGAACTCAACTCTAAATGTTTCTCAATGATAAAAAAAAATAAAAAAAATATTTTTTCATTCACTGGAAAGCTATACCTATAAGAAAATGAATATACTGAGATGGATGGCTTCTGAATAGGATGAAAAAAAGCTGGAAAAGACCAAGGCTTTCATCCTTTGCATAATGACAAAAGCCACTCCAGACAGTCTGCAAATCCACATATTTGGAAGCTATTAGAGAACTGAGGCTATAGAGCAACCAACTAACCTGAAATCTATGGAAAGAAAGATGCCTTCAAAGAGAGACAGGATACCTGAGACAAATGCCTTTGAAAGCCATATACTCTGGTAGGAAGTCATCTAAAATTCTTAACATATTGTTAAAGTCTGGTTGTGGACTAGTATAAAAACATGGAACTCTTGGGCAGTGCAGCTACAAGGGAAATTTGATTCATGCCCCTCAGAAGCCCTTTGTAGGATCTTCTCCACATGTCTCATTAGACTCTCATAAGAACAGCCTGAGTTACGGTCAGAGTCCTGATACAGTGTTTGTCCTGGGGAGGGGAATAGCAGCAGCCTTGCAAAAGGCTTAAAGCCCTGCCTAGATCCTGCTCCCATATTTCCCTTCAGAACAAAAGCCTTAAGCCCTTGGGTAAAGGGCAGTGAATCCTGTTGCCCTTAGAGCACCCGTGAAGACCCACTGGCTGGAGATGGAAACAAAATGAGACTCTAGTCCTGGGGAAGATGCAGGATCATCAAGGCTGGCTCCTAAGACCCAGAGACAGTGTTGCCTTAAAACTGAGATTGAAACAGAATGGAGAGTACCCCTGGCTTAACGAACATCAAGCAAGACATCACAGCAGTGTCATTGGTAGAGAGACAGGAAAAGACTTCTCTAAGGCATAGGCACAAAGACCTGAATCTTAGGGTGGGGCAAAAACTGAGAAAATCCCTTTGGTAAACTATTCCCCACTGCAGAAACAACATTAGAAGGCATGTGAAACCTACAGTGCACTGAGGGTAACCAGAGAAAAAGACCAAAAGCACCCCAAGCTAAGGGCAACTCATGACTAGACTGACTCAAACACCCTACACTAAAGGCCTGACAGAAGAAGACATGTCTATTCTCAGGCACAATATATATTGGCCTAAGTCTCCACTATCCTATACAAGATGACTATCAAGACAAATTACAACACATACCAAAAATAAAAATAACATTATATCTTATAACACATATATATGTGGTGTAAATATGTATGTGTTATATAACTCATCAATCAATTGTACTCCTATGTCTATACCTTATAAAAATATATTTATATGTGTGTGTACCAAAAGACATTTGATCATAGAAGCATTATTGTATTAATAGACCCAACTCTAAACAATACAAATTTTTCTCAGTAACAGAATAGAAACTATTATATTATTTTTCATACAATAGAAAGCTATACCTACAAGAAAATGAATAACTGAGATGAATGGCTTATGAATCAGATGAAGAAAGCTGGAAACACCACTTTTACCATTCTTACAACAAGCAAAAAAAAAAAAAAAGCCAGACTGTCAAAAGACAAAGCAAACTGTGAACACAGATTCAAAATACTGACATCAGATCTGTTAGGGAATTTAGAACAAATGATTAATATTAAAGGCTTTAGTGGAAAAGGCAGAAAACATATATGATCAACTGAGACACAGGGATTATGTCCTACGAGACTATGTCTTGTCTCTTATGAGAATACAATGAAAATGCTGGAAATGAGAGACACAGAAGAAGAAAAATGTTTACAACAGATTCATGCGTACTCTCAACGACTGGGGAAAGAATCATCAAAAATGAAGAGAGGTCAATAGAAATTATGCAAACAGAAGAAAAGGATGCAAAAGAACAGTGCACCAAAGAGCTGGAGGACAATATAAAACAGACATGTAGTTGGAATCCGAGAAGGAGAAGGAGGGAATGAAGCGACAAACAAAACCTAAAGAGGTAATGGTTGAGTATCTCCAAAATTAAGGACAAACAGCAAAGCACAAGTCTGAGATCCAAAAAATTAAGGGACCACCAGGTAGGATATATATATAAAAACTAAAATTAAAACTAAAAATAAGAAATGAAAAAACTCTATAAACACAACATTTTTAAACTGTTGAGAAACAATGAAAAAATCCTGAAACTAAAGGAAAAAATATATATAGAAATATGCACAGAAAGTGAGGATGAAAAATTTTACAGAGACTTCTTATGAGACACTATGCAAGTGAGAGAATGATGGAATGACATCTTCAAAGTGATGAAAGGAAAAAGCTGTCAACATAATTCTGCACATAAAACCACTTATAAAATTGGAGGAGAATTAAAAACAAAAATTAAGAGGGAATTGATTTCTCACAGACCTACACTATAAGAAATGTTAGAGGAAGTTATTCAGGCAGAAGGAATATGACACCAGACAGAAACCTCATTTACACACACACAAAAAGAAGAGTGCTAGAAAAGCCTAAATAAAGTTTTTCTTATTTTTAATTGCTCTAAAAACGGTCTAAAGCAAAATTAGCATCAATGTGCCATGTGTTCATAGCATATCCACAAATAAAAAGAAAGACAAGAGCTAAAGAATGGCAAGGAGAATGGGAATGTACTATGAGAAGGTCCCGACACTATACAAATACTGACATAATATTACTTGAAGGTGGACTCTGATTAATTAAGATGTTGCAAATCAAAGAACAACACTAACATAAAAATCAAGAATATAAATAATTGAGAAAGAGTAAAACTAACAGCTATGAAAAACACACAACACAGAATAGAAAATATAAAAAGAATCCAAATATTTAGAAGTGAAATCATGTTAATTACCCGTGGGCTGGGTTTCCCAGGTGCTGCTAGTGGTGAAGAACCCACCTGCCAGTGCAGGAGAATAAGTGAGGCAGGTTCGATCCCTGGGTCAGGAAGATCCCCTGGAGGAAGGCATGGCAATCCACTCCAGTATTCTTGCATGGAGAATCCCATGCACAGAGGAGGCTGGCAGGCTACAGTCCAGAGGGTTGCAAAGAGTCGGACACAACTGAAGTGACTTAGCACGCACCCATAGGTCAAACAGAAGTAACAAAGAAATTAGAAAATATCTTGAATGAAAATCAAAGCACAGTGTATCAAAATTTATAGGATGAAGTTAAAGCAGGCTTCATTAATTAAATTTTATATTAGAAAAAACAAAGGACCTCAAATCAATGATGGAAAATTCAACTTTAAGGAAATAGAGAAGAAATTAAAACCAAGGCATGAAAGAGAAAAAAATAATAAAGCATAAATCAATGAAAGAGAGAGCACAAAAACAATAGAGAAAATACTGATGAAACCCAAATCTGATTCTTCAGAAAAAATATAAATCAAAATTGCTAAACTCTCTCCAGACTGATCAAAGGAAAATAATTAGATAAAGACATAAATTTAAGCATCATAAATAAAAGAGAAAATGAGTAAGTATCACAGTACCTACAGACACTAAAATAATAAGCGACTGTAAACCATCATTGTACCTATAAATGCAGTCACTTAAATTAAATAGACCAATTCCTTGAGAGACAAACTATAAAAGTTCACTTAGAATAAGCCAAATTTGTAGATAAAAGCTTTCTAACAAAGAAAATTCCAGGTCCAGATGGTTTAACCAGCATACGCTGCTGAATGTTTAAGGAATAATGTCAATTTCCATAAATTCTTCTAGATTTGAGAATGGAACACCTGTCGTTATGCTTAATGATAACAATCCAGACAAAGAGATTACAAAAATAACAGCAGCAACAATAAACTATACAGCAGTACCCCTCATGAAGACAGATGCAAAAATCCTTAACTACTAGCAAATTATATGCAGAGTACATCATGAGAAACGCTGGGCTGGAGGAAGCACAAGCTGGAATCAAGATTGCCAGGAGAAATATCAACAACCTCAGATATGCAGATGACACCACCCTCATGGCAGAAAGTGAAGAACTAAAGAGCCTCTTGAGAGGAGAGTGAAAAAAACTAAGATCATGGCATCTGGTCCCATCACTTCATGGCAAATAGATGGGGAAACAGTGGCTGACTTTATTTTTCTGGGCTCCAAGATTGCTGCAGATGGTGACTGCAGCCATGAAATTAAAAGATGCTTACTCCTTGGAAGGAAAGTTATGACCAGCTTAGACAGCATATTATAAAGCAAACACATTACTTTGTCAACAAAGGTCCATCTAGTCAAGGCTACGGTTTTTCCAGTGGTCATGTATGGATGTGAATTGGACTATAAAGAAAGCTGAGCGCTGAAGAATGAATGCATTTGAACTGTGGTGTTGGAGAAAACTCTTGAGGGTCCCTTAGACTGCAAGGAGAGCCAACCAGTCCATCTTAAAGGAAATCAGTCCTGGGTGTTCAATGGAAGGACTGATGTTGAAGCTGAAACTCCAATATTTTGGCCACCCGATGCAAAGAGCTGACTCATTGGAAAAGACTGTGATGCTGGGAAAGATTGAGGGCAGAAGGGAGGAGAAGGGGACGACAGAGGATGAGATGGTTGGATGGCATCACCGACTCGATGGACATGGGTTTGGGTGAACTCCAGGAGCTGGTGATGGACAAGGAGGACTGGTGTGCTGTGGTTCATGGGGTCACAAAGATTCGGACACGACTGAGTGACTGAACTGAACTGAAGTAGCAAATTAAATCTAACATTACATAAAATGTTTAGCACAGCATGACCAAGGTGGTTTTATCTTGGGACAGTAAGGTAGATACTACATTAAAAAAACCTCATCAGTGCCACTCATCATCTTAGTAGGCTACAGAAGAAGAACATTGTCACGCCAAATGACGGTACCATGAACTACTAAGGATCTGGATCTGTCTCCTCTTCAGTGATAATTCAGCCAACTATATGATTACCTGTATGTATTTCATATAACAGTAATACTTTTATTATCTTTTGACTCAGTTCTTCTATTTGAAAATCTAGACCATCGTGGCTCCTTTCTTTGAACAAGGTGATAGCTTGATTAATATTTTTATTAGGTTAAGTTTAGTTGGTTTTATATTTTATATTGATACTTGGGATTGATGGAATAAATTTGCATTTCTCTCACTGATTCTGTAGTCTGGTATGAAGAATTAAACCTCACATACTGTAAGTGTGTGTGTTTTAGTCACTCAGTCATGTCTGACTCTTTGCGACCCCATGGACTGTAGCCCAGCAGGCTCTTTTGTCCATGGGATTCTCCATACTATAAATAAAATGCTCCTTAAATGGATCCTTAAAATGCCTCCAAGGTTGTAAATGATCAGTGCTCTTTCCCCCCAAGTTACCTCTATGGCATCTATTACTCCCCAACTCGCTCACTTCTCCATGGTTACTCTGGACGCTGATGTTTCTCTAGTGCTGCAGGCACGCTCCTAGCCCAGGGTTCCCCCTCGCCATTTCAACTCACTATTCAAAGACCATCTTCTCAAGTCTGACCCTGACCACCCAATTAAACATTGCAACCTCTACCTGTACTTTACTTTTGATTCCCATCACCTTGCTTTTTTCTCTTTCTATTGAATACATCATTTTCAAATATGCTACACAATTTACTTTTGTGTTAGGTTTATCATTTTTATTGTATATCTTCTCCTGAAAAAATGTAAAAACAAGGAAAGCAGAGATTTCTGGTATTTTGTTTTCTGATGCCTCCAAAGACCCTAGACTATTTGCTGAAAGAATTGAATGAATAATTGTGGATTAACTCCAGATATTGTGTATTTTTAAAGGGATAAAGAAGATTTCTGAGTAGACAAGGATAAATTATCTTGTAATACAAATATTTACCACTTTCCCATTTAAAATCTATTTTCCCATCTCCCATCTATTTTGAATGTCTTTGGATTAAGCCATTATACTAAGTCTTATTTAATGAATAAACTGGTATAAAAGAGTCCTGTAGGTGACTGCAGAAATTAGTCCCTTCTTAAAAGTACCAACAGAAAGAGGCATTCAACAGAATACCCTCAAGCTACTACCTGGACCATTTAGAGTCATTACTCCACCCTTATTTCAGAGAGAATGAAAGAATGAGAGTCATAGCTACATCTTTTTATTTTTTCTGTTCAAGTCTAAAAAACTGAAAGTTGGAAAAACTCAAGTCCATTTCAGAGGAGATGAGTGCTAAAATATCAACGCTAGTCTACATGCTATGGGGATATGTTAAAAAACAAAACATTTAACTACTGCAATTCCTGTTCAAACTAGCAGTCTGTCTTTCATCACCATAAGAAAGGGTAATAGATACTTGGATTATGCCTCATGTTTCTGTAAGGTACTATGTTACTCACGAAAGCCAAGAACATTTATCATGCCTCACAGTACCCTAGTCAGGATGACAACGCATGTATTAGTACTGTCAATGTAAGAGAGAAAAAAATAACTGAGGTTTAGAGATGTTAAGAAGATCTACCCAATATTAACCAGTAAATAATCATAAAGGAGGTAAAAATGCACTGCAGTAGAGTTAGGACTCTAATTATCTGGGTGCTGCTCTGGTATTAACTAGCTGAGGGGCCTCAAAGATTATCTCTTCATTTACAGAACTGAAAACTTAGCCCAGATCAGCTATTCACAAATCTGCTGTGGGCAGCAGATTTCTGCTGGGCCTAGAGTCAGCCAAGTCCTTGGATGAATGCACCATCTATGGACTATATAAAGTAATAAGTAATAAAGAAATCATCAAAATAATAATAACATTGGACATTATCTCTAGTCATATGCATATTTTTAGTTTCGGTCTATGTTGAAGTTATCATGAAAAATAAAATACTTATCAGTATAAGGTATTAAGGAATTCATGAAGGCTATCTCAGCATCTTATGTATGCGTGCGTGCTAAGTCGCTTCAGTCTTATCTGACTCTGTGACCCTTTGGACTGTAGCCCAGCAGGCTCCTCTGACTATGGATTCTTCAGGCAAGAATAATGGAGTGGGTTGCCATAACCTCCTCCAGGGGATCTTCCTGACCCAGGGATCAAACCCAAGTATCTTATGTTTCTTTTGTTGGCAGGCCGGTTCTTTACCACTAGCACCACATGGGAAGCCCATTTTATGTATAACAACATGTATTAACAGCATAGCTTACATGCTTGATTTCGGTGTTTATAATACAATTGGAACTGAACATTTACTCTCTATGGGCTCTTCCAGTTTGAAAATGCTAAGATGTAGAGCCTGAGACAGACACTATGACAAATCTAGGCTCTTCCATTGCAGTGATTTTCCTTTTTTTGTACATCTTTTTAGCCCCAGGAGCCTTTTAAAAATCTTGAGCCCAAAGCCCAACATGAAATGCAGGTAAAGACTGGGCTACTCTGCTTGGTCAGTGTTTCTCTGTGGCTGGAGAAAGAAGCAGGAGGTAGTGCTGTAGAGCCAGCCAGGCCACTTCCTCCTCAGGGCCTTCTCCAAGGAACCCACAGGGCTCTGTAGAACAGGTTCCAAATAAACACCAACAAAAGGTGAAAACTCATATAACTTCTGATATGCCCACAAGAAAAACATGAAGACCTCAACCAAAAAGACAAAAGGTGTGACTAGGCAGATGGCTAGCTACTAAGCATATGGAATGATGCTAAACCTGATAAAAATTACAAAAATGGAAAAGAATCTCATTTGTGGGGGGCAGAAATTTAAAAGATGAACATGCACAAGGTCAGGAGGGTATATGGAATCAGGTATTCTTATACAACATTGAGAAGAATGAACTGGGACCACCTTTTTGGAGGACTATTTCAGTAGGTATCAAAATGGAAATGAACATAGACTTTTGACTCAGCAAGCTCATTATTCCACAGAAAGTCTAAAACTTGCATAAAGATAATGGGACAAGGATATCTGTTCTTAATGGCAAAAACTGGAAACAATGTAAATATCCACTCTAGAGAAATGACTAAATTATGGTCCATGCATCCTATAGAATACTATGGCACCATTACAAAGTCAAAAGTATACCCATATACACTATCACTCTCAGAAAGATATTAATCATATATTAGGGGAAAAACAAAAGTGAGATGTAGCATATTATGTATGCTGTATCTGTGTGAATGTATATGTACACATATGTGTTTATAAAGCATAAAAAATTCTGGATTCTGGAAGTAGACACACAGAAGTGTTAACAATGGTTTCTTCTAGGGAGAAGCATTGGGAAGAATTTCACTTATTATTTTAAATATTTTTTTTTTACTAGATCAATTACTTTTATAATTAAAAAGCAACTCTACTGCATAGCATGCTGCTTCTCTACATAAATATGGCTTGAATGAGGAAACAGAAGCCTGAATTACACATGAAGTGCAAGAGACAACTCTGAACTTCACTCCCATACCCTTTTGCTGATGAAGCCCATAAAAAGATGGTGACAGGCACACTTCATGGGAATTTTAGTCCTTTACACATTCATTAAGTACTTCTAATGATGGAAAGAAAAAGATTTCAACAACAGCAAGAAACAAATGATCTAGTTGCATTAATAAAGACTTTTTTGTTAAAACATCAAGCCATGGGACTTTCCTGGTGGCCCAATGGCTAAGACTCTGTGCTTCTAATGCAGGGGGCCCAGGGTTTGATCTCTGGTCAGGGAACTGGTTCCCACATGCCTCAACTAAAGATCCAGCATGTTATAACTGAAAAAATCCCACGAGCTGCAACTGAGACCCTGTGCAGCCTAATTCAAAACTAAAACAACAACAACAAAACAGCCCCAGCAAGTCACTATGAAAATAATCAACAGGGCGAAGAGGGTGTGGAAATGGAAGGCAGTAAAGAGTGGCGCCTGGAAGTTTGCAACGACCCCCATGTCACGTTTCCACAACTCTTGCAAGACATACCTCTGAGGAAAATGGGAATCACATACAAACCCATGAAAAGGGAGGTTTAAATCTTAAGTGGTTTTGTATCTGTTGTGAATACAAAGATTAAATGGGTATTAAAAGAGCTGTAATTCTTTTTTTTTTTAATCCAGAGATAGAGGAAAATGTTCAAAATGAAGTAGAGACTTTATTAACAGTTGCAGGAGATGCTATGAGTGTTTAAAAAAACCTCACTCCTTCACTCCTGAGTGGTGGGGGAGGGTGGGGGTGGGGGCATTCTTTATTTTTTATTTATTTTTTTCAGCTAAAGGTGAGGTTGTAAAATTGGAAGCGTCTTGCTGCACCAGACTGAAGGAAAACCTGTTAAAAGGCAAGCAGTTGACTAATTCTGGATTATTTTTTATTACTGAGAAGACTTGGCTTACACTGAAGGAGAAAGAAGCAAAACAGCTACACACATGTAGCTGAACTGGCAATTAAATAATTATTCATTACAAACGGTTAATCACCCTTCTAAGTGGAGAGGGTGGAACCCAACTGCAGCTGTATTTTTACACACTGAGCAAGAACATTCACCAGCAAGTGACAGAGTTCATGAAACCTAAACCTGGAGAGGCTTCATCGAGGGTGAAATCTCCCTTCTCTTAAGCATTCTTCCTTCATTTCAATCGAGCATCTTCCCAGCATGGGCCACCCAAGGGATGAGTGAGGGCTTGACTCAAGCCAACAAGTGGCTACTTCATGTTCTCACTAAAATGAGCTCTTTGACAAAGCTCTTTGACACCTGAAGTTATATCTTCCATTTCTACCACCACTCTGAGCAGCATTTCAAAGCAGCTAATATCTTATATTTTAAGAGACACATAAAAGAACTGGAGCCTGTCCAGGGCATAGAGACCAAGATGAACACAGGGAGACAGGAGAAAAATCTGACCTGTGAGGAAAGATAGAATGGACTTGGGATGTTTACCTTGCAGAGCAGGCAGTGGATGGGGGTGGAGGCACCAAGATTTACCATCACATATTTTGGGACAGCAAACAGACTTTATTATGTCCCTGGACAGGGCTGGATTTACGAGTTTCATTGTCTATTTAACTGATAATTCAGTTTGGAGAAAGTATTAAGAAGGCAGTGTCAAGAGCACAGGTCCTGGAATCTGACCGCCTGAGTTTAAATTCCAGTACCTCTAACATCTGTGCCAAGTTTGGATAAATGACTAAGCTTCTCTAAATCTCAGTTTTCTATTCTATAAAATGGGATGGATCAGTGTACCAATCTCAATGGGTGAAATGCAGCACATAAATAGTTACTAAATATTAAAATCATCATTTATTGATAAGGGACTTTGTATTTTGTATAAACATAACACACCCACTACAGACATATCAGTGTCATGCAGGATATAAAGTAGTCTCTTTAACTACCTAACATAACTAAGTCCCATTCCAGGAATTCTCCTATGAGTCTTCTCATTTACTCCTATGCGATTCTGCTAGTGAGGAATTCAGGAGATTTAGAAAGGTTAAGAAACCTGTCCAAGGTCATACATAAATGTTTTAGTCATAGAGCTTTATTTCTGAACTAAATTCTTACTGACCTCAAATCACTTTTTCCCACTAGAAGGAGCTCTAGGAAACACAAAGACCAAGAAAAGTTATATACCCGTCTTGTAAAAGCTGCTCTTAAAGTGAATATGACATATGCATGTAAAGGCATAAGCATATAAATAAAAATGATCTATGTTATAAAGTGAGCAGGAGAGAAAGTGCTCACTTTTGAATCATGAGACAAAAGGAAGCTTCAGGGATGAGATGACACTGAACTTGGCCATGTAAGATTTTAACATAAAGATGAAGGGAATGGCATTTCAATGCAGGGCACAGAATGAACAAAAGCAGAAGGCCAGAAAAGGGTGGGAGTTTTTGAGGAATACAAAGCATGTCAGGACAGCTAAATGTAGGATATATGAGATGAAATGAAATTATCTACTTTTTGATAATTCAGGTCATTTGCAAGACTTTGATCTCTTCAACTTTTCTCTATGTAGAAGTCTAGAAGTGTTCATGATTCTAATCTTTAGGCAACACTGAATCTGTAGGAATGAGCATTTATCAGGGAACATGGATAGGATGGACTGGATTAACTGTAAGATACCCTACTATACCATTCTAATCACCCATGAACCCCAGCCCTCTTTCACAGAAAGTAGTGCTATGCCTGGATCATAACACATGGGATGTATCAGCTCATGAGTTAACAAACTGAGGAAAAATGCTCAATAATAGCTTGATCATGGTTTTCCAGAAAATCCAGGACAAATGTAGACAGCTTTTGAGTCCTGTCAGTTTCTGTCTTCTGGTTCATTAAATCACTAAATTCCACTTTACCGAGTCCAGAGCCCAGAGTCATGTTTTCAAGAAAAATAGCTGAAGAGAGTTCCCTCAAGGAGGTTTTCTATTCAGTGGGTGTTAGTTGCTCAGTCGTGACTGACAGTTAGGACCCATGGAAGGTAACCCACCAGGCTCTTCTGTCCATAGAACTCTCTGGGCAAGAATGCTGGAGTGGATAACCACTGCCTTCTCCAGGATATCTTCCTGACTCAGGGATTGGGGCTGGGTCTCCTGCATTGTAGGCAGATTCTTTACCACCTAATCCACCAGGGAAGTCCATTCAGTGGGAGGAGAATAAAATCAATGTATTTGTCCTCTGGGCAGATTTTGTGGAGATGAGAGTCTTGAGTTCCAATTTTAGAGTTAGTGCCAGTTTTAGAAGGAAAGGAAAGGTCAGCTCAGAGGGGAGAAAAGGGGATAAAGCATAAGAGACCTGGTTCAATCAGAAGGAATGTTTTAAATATTATGGAGAAGGAAGAGTTATAATTGGATCTGTGTGGAAAAGTAGAAAGTATACTGGACTAGGAACCTGAAGGCTGCAATCTAGACCCATTTCTGAAAATAACTTGCCGGAAAGTTGCTGATAAAATGGAACTGGCTGGGAGAGGGAAGGTCAGGAAATATGACTTCAAATTCATCATATCTCTGTACTGAATCAGGTAGTAGAAGATGCAGACAGGGATCACATTTGGAAGAGGAGAACCTCTTCACTTCTCAGGTTGGTTTCCTAACTAAGCCATGTTTCCTTCAAGCTTGTCTTACTCTTAGCTCTAGGAAACAATGAGGAAAAACAGAGAAACGGAGCCTGCATGGCGTGTGGCTAATAACCACAGCACTTAGGGAGAAGGCTCTGCCATTCACTTACTCATGGTGTTGCTTCCACGTCTCCAGTATTGCCAAAGACCTTTCAGGAAAAGCTGTGATGGATGAGTGCTGCAGAAGTAATGAAATGGTGGCGCTTCCCTTTACTTTTGGGAGAATGGCCAAAATCCTTTAGCAGGGCCTAAGGTCCTTCAGGGTCTGCCTCTGAAAACTTGCCTTACATCATGCTTCTCCTTCAGCCTCTGAGCTCTGACCACACTGGCCTTCTTTCAGTTCCTCAAGTCAGCATGCTTCACCATCTGAGCTGGCCAAACCCCACTCACTCTTCCTGCCTCAGTGAAGGAGCACTGCCTCAGGAATGCTCTCCTGACTCCTTTGTCTAGGTCAGCTTTCTTTGTTTTTAATTCTTGTAAGACAACTCCTTTTTCTTTTAGCACTTTGTCCAGTTCCCTTCAAGGAACACAAGTTTCCTGGGAGCAGGCTGCTTGTCTTATTTTTGGTCACCATTGAATATCCAGCTAGCTAAAATGTGGTGGGCTCTCAATATTTGTTGAATAACTAAGTAAACATTTTCTTCCTCAAAAAATAAGGTATATCCCTCAATTGTGGACATGAAGGAGGTTAAATTATCTTGTTGGCACCCATGGAATCTATTTGTTAGTCATTATTTTAAATCAGACCAAGATAGAAAACACATACAAGAATAAAGATAAATTACATTATGGAAATGTATCTTTATATATTTTGTTGAGCTAAGTAACCCACCCTGATTTGTAAAATTCCAGGAAAGTATACTGGTGACGATGATGGTGATGAGGACAACAAAAGCATGGCTAGATATACCCCAAACCACTTCCTCTTCTTTGGGCTACATTTCCAGGCATTCTGTGCAACTGTAGCCAAATGACTGAGGCCCAGCCAATGGATTATGAGTACAATGGAACATTACACCACACTGCCCAGTCTAACCCATGACCATCCTTACCACCACCTCACGAGATCCTCAATGCTCTCTCTTCCCTCATCTGCCAGATGGCAGAGAACCTAGCATAAGACCTGCAAACGCTCGGGAATGGTGGAGCCAGTGGATGGACTGAGGTAGAGCCCCTGACTCCCCAGATGGAAAGCACCTGCCACCTACCTGATTTTATCACAAGGAAATAAACGGTTGTGTTAAATCACTGAGATTTGGGAGTTTCTTTGCTACAGTAGTCAGAATTATTTGCCCAGACTAATAACATAAGACTTGGCATTAAGAAAATTATATGTTGAAAGTTATCTTTCTCTGTAATATTTGATGTGGGAGCATAAGGGTAGATTTTAAATCTACTTTTTGCCCAATTCAACCACTCTATTTTTTCAGCTTGTTGTAGATTTCTAGGGCTGGACAAAATCCCAGGGCCCTTTTGACCAGCTATTAACCAATGCAAAAAGAAATCTTTGTCATCATAGCTCATCAATAACCCCAGCCAAGACCTTTATAATAGAGAAGGCAGGAGGGCCCTTGAGTTGTATCGTTACAAAATCCTTTCTCATGCTAAATCCCAAATCTCCTCTATGGCTTTTTCCAATGAATTCTTCTTTCAACACTTCAAGAAATGGGTTTTGAAAATAACGTGCTCCTCCTTGCCTTCTAATATAAATCCAGTTAGTCATAAATTGGGAGCAAGACAGAGCGATAGGGGGACAACCACAGTCACTTAAACTACAGTTGTAGAATACTCCAGAAAGTTTCAGAAAAGAAATCTAAATTCATCTGTTCTGCTGGAGGCACTTGGGAATTGAGGAATTATTTTTTTATACAAATAAGCTGTTAAAAGTCAGACTTTTATGGGATATTCAACTATTAATGACTATATTACCAATGCCTAGGCCTTACTTTTAGATATTCTGTTTCACTGTTCTGGAGTGGGGACTTAACATCAGAGTTTAAAGGAATTATCTAATTTTCAGGTGATTTTAATGCATAGCCCAGGTGGCGCTAGTGGTAAAGAATCTGTCTGTCAATGCGGAAAACACAAGAGACACGGGCTGGATCCCTGGGTGGGGAAGATCCTCTGGAGGAGGAAAATAGCAACCTACTCTAGTATTCTTGCCTTAAAAATTCCATGGACAAGAGGAGCCTGGGCACAAAAGTCCATGGGGTTGCAAAGAGTGGATACAGCTGAGCAACTGGGCGCGCGCACGCACACACACACACACAATGCACAATCAAAGCTGAGAAATAGATAACACTTCTATCAACTATCAATATAAATTATCCATACAGGAACACTGCAGGGAATAAAATATGACTGCTTTCAAAGATTCCTGTCTAAAATAACCCTCAAAATCAGGCTGGATTCATCACCTGAAGAAAAGAAAAGCATCTTTCCCTGTCATGATTTTCCCTCATTATCCAAGCACCTTGGGGCTCACTGGTGGCACAGTGGTAAAGAACCTACCTCTCAATGTAGAAGAGATGCACATTCTGTCCGTGTGTCAGGAAGATCCCCTGGAGAAGGAAATCGCAACCCACTCTAGTATTCTTGCCTGGGAAAGCCTATGGACAGAGGAGCCTAGCAGGCCACAGTCCATGGCGCTGGAAAAGTACTGACACTGAGCAACCGAGCAGCAACAGTCGAAGCCCCTTAAACCGGAGGATGATGATAAGTCTTGGGGAGAAAGGCCTGGCTGGAGGTCAACTAAGACAAGGATTTATGTCCTGTAAAGCACCTCCAAAAGCAATTATGCCAGCCTGCCACTATTACACAGGAGAAGCCCAGAGCTCCTTCCAGACATGGGACCGTGAATTCCAGGAGGGCAGGGACCAGTGTATCTTGCTCCTAGTTCGAATCCAACATCCCTGCCACTGGCTTCCAAGCACCTAAGGGCATGAATTCTTTTTATAGGTTCTTTGAATGATACTGAATCCAGCTGAATAAGAAACAAGATGTCCACTCATTCTCAGGAAGAAGAGAATAGTTTCCAAGCGACCTGGATACACTTGTGCTAATCAATGAAGCTCATACACCCTGGATGAGCAGGCTTCATTTAAAGGGCGGGCTGAGGGTCGGTCATTCTAGCTTCAGAGTATCAGGGAAATAATCACCGATCAGTTATATCCCTCCTCTGGGCCTCAACTTCACTATCAGTACAATGGGAAAGGGAAACTTGAGTCCTTTATCTTGACAATCTCTTCCTTCCGGAATTCTAAATAACAAAAATGTCTCTGTGCCTCTGACTGCTGTGCGCCAGTCCCTCTGAAGCTAACAGACACTACAGCTGGGCTCGCTGTGATGTGGATCAGTGCCCACCAGAGGGACTAAAGACACATTCACTCGCAGTCCGCAGCCCTGACTTCTTCCCTTCTTCAGAAATTTCAAGATCTTGTGGCTTCTACTCTTTATAAACATCTTCCCTCACAAGAGACCGTGAGGAAGCTTGCAAGTAAATGTAGCGTCGTCTTTATCTCTCACTGTCTATATACAGCTGATACTTGAATGCAGGGCCTCATGCATTCCAGAGGTCTTATCAGCAGGGTGGGGTGACTGACCAGAGGAATCATTTGGATTTTACCTGATGTCTGATTCAACAGGCACTATGAGTGAGCAGGGAAGGCGAAGAACAGATTCATCTGAACCATTCTTGGTTGCTTTTTGCTGTTTCTCCTCTGCCTCAGAGTCAGCTAGGTAGGTTTGTTTTCTCCTAGAAGAAATGTGTGAACTTTTAGATGGTTTCTACTGTGCTGTGTCAGAGAAGCTGGTCTAGACAGGGGAACAGGAGCCTTTCAGAAGAAGAGGGAACATGCAATTCTAAAATTCTGCCAGTGCAAATCTGAATTCTTTAGTGGGAGGTTGACTAAAACTCTAAAGAAAAAGGTACGATTCACAGCCCCACTTATCACCAGTGGCAAAACCAGTAACACCCAGCACAGAGGTGGAGGCAATGAGCTTACGTTAGGAGAGAAGAAGAAGGGGTACTATGGCACCACTCTCCCAAACCATAAATATTGACTGACACATGCTAAATCCTTCTGACTGGAGCTGAAACTAGGAAAGACAGAAAGCAATTCTCAAATTGAGAATGATTCCAAGTATTCTATCCATTCCTAATTAAACAGAATCTTGAAGAACATTAAACTGTCAACTCCTTCTTTTTCTTGTTTAGTGGCTAAGTTGTGTCCATCTCTTTTGTGACCCCATGGAATATAGCCCACCAGGCTCCTCGGCCCATGGGATTTCCCAGGCAACAATACTGGAATGGGTTGTCATTTCTTTCTCCAGGGGATCTTCCCAATCCACGCTATCCTATCCTAAAAACCCTGAGGATGCACAATAACTCTGGGCACAGTGTTCGGGCTGTGGGAACAGAATAAGGGGAAGACAGTGGGAAGAGGGCTTGGCATAGGAGCAAAAGCAGGGTGCTCAGGCTCAGAATACCTGAGGTCTGGCTGAGCTAAAGCTTATATGTGTACTATGTGTCAGGCACCAGGTGATGGGAAGGAATATAATAGTGCCTTCAGAACAACTGGAGGACAGAAACTCTGTCCTTCAAGAGTGGGATGCAGACAAGCAAAGCCCAAATCCAGACTAAAAAGTAATAGGTGCTATGAAGGGAGACCCACAGTGCTATGAACTGCACACATCAGCTGGACAAAGCTGTCTTGAGATGCCAGAGAGGCTCCATGGAGAAAGTGAAAAGTCAACTGAGAGCTGAAGGATGGGAGAGAATATTCTAGACACGGAAAGATGGTGCACCAAGGGCTTTGGGTGGACCAACCACGGTATAGCTGGGAAACTGAAAGTAACCCAGTGTGATCAGAGTGGAGAGTAAAGGGATGAGGTTGGAGAGATACAAAAGAGTCTGCCTTATCTCAGTCACCTCTCTGGGCAACTGACTTATTCAACACATGTGTCACCAGCTCCAGACCAGTGACCAAAATTCCCATAAACAAGGGCATGTTAAAATACATCAAGAAGCTTTGTGTTTATATACAGAACAACTAGTGACCAGGAGCACTGGGAAGAGGAACCTACTAAGGATTTGAAATAAAGGAGCAGCATCATGTGGTTCGGATTTCAGAAAGATCTTTCATTCTTCCATGAAGAAGATATTATGGAGTAGGGGCAAGGGCGTGGATCCACAGGACGAAGTGGCCAGAGGGAGCAAAGAGCGGATGGACACTCATTTGTCTTGCATGCAGGGCCTTGATCTGCAGAAGGCTATTGTGGTGAGGTGATTGGTAGCCTCTCGGGTCCTCCCACTCTGAGGCCTATACTCTGTGACAGCTGACAAATCACAAGGTGCAAGAAAGGCCACAGATTAGTCACCTGCTTGCCATCATGATTTGGGGTGAAGGTGGGAATTCTGACTCGCTGAGTGGGATTATTGATGTTTTTTTACTTTACAAGTCACATAAATCTAAAGCTTCTGAAGCGCTTGTTTTTTGTGTCTGTGTCTTTAAGGCTTTTCTATTTGGGTCAATTAAATTTGGGAAATCAATGAAAAACACCACAGCTTGCAAAAGTGAGGACTATCTAAGCCGAATGCTAACTTTTCAAATTTTTATATGTAAATGGATGTATACGCATGGAAAATTTGAATTGGCACAGAGGATATAAAGTGAAAAATAAAACTCCATCTTAGAGGTAACCACCCAAAACTTGATTCCTACAATTTTTTTATGCTTGTACATAAATGGGTGTGTGATATATTCACACATAAACACTCTTAAAAAGTTTTTCTTTAAACACAAATGAGATCGTTTATGTACTGTTCTGCCCATTGTTTTTTCTTCATCTAGCTTTTCTTGGGTGCATTTTATAGTACATACAGATTTATCTTATTCTTCATGTTATTGTATGAATCTGCCATATCTTATTTTGTAATTTTATTTAATCTCTACAACATTACAAACAATGCCACAAGGTGTATTTTTGAACAGGTACTGCTGTGTCCTTGTGGAAATCAAACAGCATACCATTTTAAATTATAGCGTCAAAATATGGGTATAATTAAAATTTTTAAAGATGGTGACAAGTTTTATTTCCAAAAGATTGTATCAATTTTACTCTAATCAAAAACACACAAGAGTACCTGTTTCGCACACCTTTACCAAAGGCAGGTATTAAACCTGTAAACCGTGGCCATTCAAATAAGTGGAAAATAGTATTTTAAACTGCATTTCTTTAAGTAAAATAAGGCTGAACGTCTTTTCATAAGTTTAGCAGTTATTTTTATTGTTGCTTCTGTGAATTGCCTGCTGAAGGCCTCACTCTTTGTCTAATGGATGATGCTTTTTAAATCAATTTTCATTTGATCTTTATATACAATCAAAATTATTGGTTCTGCTGCATTATTTTTGTTCACATGAATAAATCACCAAGTCTCGGTTTCCAAGTGCATGAGGATTAAATAAGATAATGGCTATGAAGGCATATTGAGAAGTGTAAAGCACTGCTGCTGCTGCTGCTGCTAAGTCACTTCAGTCGTGTCCAGCTCTGCACTACAGACACATAATTCTTATATTTTACAAGATTTCTTCACTGGAGTGTTTCAAATCATTGCACACACATAATCTAGCTATACAATGGGACATGATGAGATAAGTCTTTATTGCCATAAAATAAACCTACCCTTTAAAGGGATGGGCACCTCAGATGCTCCAGGGCGGCCCCCTGGAGGATCCAGGTTCCCTGGTTTCCAGTTTAATATACTTTCCACTAAGACAGACATGTTATGATAACTGTTAAAAACAACAATCCTCCCCTCCCCACAACTCACTATGGATGAGGTAACATATTAGGCAAGAATACTACGGAGGCTGGAGGGACCACATACTGGGGGGATCAGCCATGGCCTACTGCGATGGGCCAGTCAGCAGAGGAGCAGACACTGAAACTGAGAAGGGGCGCCAGAGGCTCGTGATGTCACACTTACAGTCAGCACTGGTTAGACCCTGAGTCATTCTGGCCTTATACAATGTAGGCGAGAACTTGCAAAAACAATTGAAAAGAGAGCTGGCAAGATTCACAGGAAATGACTAAAAGTTTTGGAAATCAGGGGCTGGCTGTGCAGTGGGGAATCATTCATCCAGCATGGGCTCATTGACCCCTAAGCTGCCCCTATAGTGCTTATGCGTATGGATTCGTATTTAGTGATCTCATCTTTGTTCAGTTCAGCCCAACCCAGCAGGCAAGAAACATTTGAGGGCTCGCTATAGGATGCAATGAAGAACAAGGTATCCCTGCCCTTGGGGAGAGTTTATAGCGAATGGGGTACATGAGAAATACCTGGGTCCTTTAAATACATGGTATGGTAGGGGGAAAGCAGAAGATGCTGTCAAGCACACTGGGGAGGACAAGAACAAGGACCACACTTTCAGTGAAGTCCAAATTGAGGCCTTATGGAAGATAATTCTTGGCTAGGTAAGAAGATGAATATGGAAAGTCACACATTCCAAGAAGGGAAAGTATTTCTTTTATCTTCGCCCCAGAGGTAAAAGAAAACCTCCCTGTTCTGGAAGTGTGTGTGTGTGTGTGTGTGTGTGTGTGTGTGTGTGTGTAGGCACATGCATGGGCATGCATATGTGGGTGCAGCCTTTTTATATGCCAGTCTGAGTAGCATGAACTTTATCATGAAGGCAGTGAAAAGGCACTAAAGGATTTTAAAGGTAAACATAAAGGAAGCTCAAGTGTTATATCAGGACTTGGTGAGTGAGTGGATAAGAGGAGAAGGTGAAACAAGGGGCAGGAATTAGGGCAGTTCCTGCCTGTGCCTTCAATCAGAGCAAACAAATGGTGCCATTCACCGAAGAGGAACAGAGGGAAGAGGGGGTTTAAAGGGGAAAATTGTGGGTCCTATTTTGAAAGTGTTGGGTTTGTGGGCCTATGAGCCAATTGATGAAGACTGGTAAGGGGACAGATATTTAGGCTGGAGCTCAGAGAGAAACCTCAACTGCAGATCTTGGCTAAAGAATTTTCAACACACATGATATCTGTGAGAGCAGATGAAGTCATTTAGGAGAGTGTGGAGTGAGACTGGAAGGAGGATTAGGGCAGAACTCAGAAAAACATCGAATTAAGGAATGAATAAAGGAAATCTGTTTAAAAAAAAAGAAAAGGAGTGGGGAGTTGTGAGTAGAGAGGTAACAGAAAAACCCAGAGTGGTTGGTGTCACAGGAGCTAAATGAAGAACACGTTTTGAGGAGATAGTGTCAACACCTTTAAATGGTGCATAGGGCTCAAGAGAGATACGGAAAGAACAGTCCCCAGCACATTTAGCGTCAAAGAGGCCACTGGTGATGCTGAGGAATGAGGTGCAAGTGGAGAGGCTGGGACAGAAGCTGGATTGCAGGGGGTGAGTGGTAAGTAGGAAGTGAGAGAGCAGAGAGAACAAAGCTTAGATGTGTTTATGTGTGTTTACACATACTTCTAGGCAATTTATTACATGTATGTATGAAATACACGCACCACCATGGCCAAGATACAGGACAGCGTCTTCACCACAAGGATCCCTCTGCTGTCCTTCTATAACCACACCCACTCCCCCCCATCCTTAACCCTTGACTCTTCCCCTCAACTGTAACTCTTGACAGCCGCTCATCTGTTCACTCTTTCAAGAATGTTATATAAGTGGAATATACAATATGCAACCTTCTGTGAATAGGGTTTTATACTGAGCATAATTCTCTTGAGGTTTTGGCGTGTATCAGTAATTCATTCCTTTTCTTATTGCTGAGTAGTATTCCTGCGTAAGAATGTCCACCTGTTGAAGGACATCTGGATTATTTACAGTTTAGAGCTGTCATAGATATAGCTGCTATGAACAGATTTTTGAACAAACATGTCTTTATTTTTTTTTATTGGAATAAAGGTCCATTAGTCAACTGCTAGCTTATCAGTGGTTGCATGTTTCTTTAATTTTTAAAGAAACCCCCAAATTGTTTTCCAGCATGAGTATACCATTTTACATTCCCACCAGCAAAGTATGAGTGATCCAAGTTTATTCACATTCTTTCCAGCATTCCGTTATCGTTGGCCATTGGGGAAATGCCAATTAAAGCTATAATGAAATATCACTATCCACTTAGCAGAATGGCTAAAATGAAAAATAATAACAACACAATCAAGGTACCTGTTTTAAACATGACAGCATATTGATAGTACTTAGATGCTTGGGAGAAAATGAGAGTGACTACAGTGAGAACTGGGGAGAAAAGTAGCCAAGAGAAGCTAGACAATTTATGGGACATGGAAGAAGGAGTAAGATAGCAAAAAAAAAAAAAAAAAAAAAGTCTGAGAAGTAGAAAAATAGAAAATCAGAAAGCTCAAAATGCCAAGGAGGCTAGGAGGATAGTTTTTTTAAAAGATGAAATTCCATTCCCCACTGCTGAGATATCATGTCAGATGAACCCTGACACTGACCTGTGGTTTTGGAAATATGGAAGTAACAAGTCACAGATGTCCTCAGCCAAGGCAGTGGAGGTAGGAGTGCTGGGGAGAAAAGTCAGGCAGGAGGAAAGACAGAATATGAGATAAGGAAAAGGAGGCACCATGTGTAATGAAAACTTTTCTAGTCTGGCTTTGATAATGCAACCTGGTGGCTCAGTGGTAAAGAATCTGCCTGCATTGCAGGAGATGCAGATTCAATCCCTGAGTCAGGAAGATCCCCTGGAGAAAGAAATGGCAACCCACTCCAGTATTCTTGCCTGGGAAATCCCACGGACAGAGGAGCCTGGAGGGCTACAGTCCATGGGGTTGCAAAGAGTTGGACATGACTTAGGGAACAAACAACAACAACAATGCCACATCTAGGGAGAGTTGTGTAGTCAAGGGGGGATCTATGCCATGCAAGAACACACCTGGATGCTGATGAGAAAAATCCAGTCAAGAAGGACAGGCAGGGGATCCAGGAGGAAGAAGAGATGACCTAGGGAGAGAAAATCCTCTCTGGATGGGGGAAATGAGTTCAGGCTAATGGGCCTTGGATCATTTGATGGGCTCTTCTGATATTGTAACAGAAGGAACAGGGAGGACAGGGACAAATTTGACAGAAGAAGATGAGGGAGGGTCAGCTGGTCTGGTGGCTTTCATTGTCACTCTGGAGAATGTGGAGGAGGGAGTGCGGATGGCGGGGCAGTCGGAAATTGGAGTAGACAATGTATGTAATAGCTGAGAGCAGCATGTAAGAAAGCAAGCTGTGAGTGGGGTCAAAGTGGGTCACAGTTCAGTTTAGTTCTGTTTCACAGTCGTGTCTGACTCTTTGTGACCCTGTGGACTACAGCACACCAGGCCTCCCTATCCATCATCAACTCCCAGAGTTTACTCAAACTCATGTCCATTGAGTCGGTGATGCCATCCAACCATCTCATCCTCTGTCATCCCCTTCTTCTCTTGCCTTCAATCTTTCCCAGCATCATGGTCTTTTCCAGTGAATCAGTTCTCGCATCAGGTGGTCAAAGTACTGGAGTTTCAGCTTCAGCATCAGTCCTTCCAATGAATGTTCTGGACTGATTTCCTTTAGGATTGACTGGTTTGATCTCCTTGCAGTCCAAGGGATTCACAAGAGTCTTCTCCAACACCACAGTTCAAAAACATAAATTCTTCCACACTCAGCTTTCTTTATAGTTCAGCTCTAACATCTATACACGACCACTGGAGAAATCATAGCCTTGACTAGATGGATCTTTGTTGGAAAAGTAATGTCTCTGCTTTTCAATATGCTGTCTAGGTTGGTCATAGCTTTTCTTCCAAGGAGCAAGTGTCTTTTAATTCCATGGCTGCAGTCACCATCTGCAGTGATTTTGGAGCCCAAGAAGATAAACTCTGTCATTGTTTCCATTGTTTCCCTATTTGCCATGAAGTAATGGGACCAGATGCCATGATCTCATTTTTTGAATGTTGAGCTTTAAGCCAACTTTTTCACTCTCCTCTTTCACTTTCATCAAGAGGCTCTTTGGTTCTTCTTTACTTTCTGCCATAAGGGTGGTGTCATCTGCATGCATATCTGAGGTTATTGATATTTCTCCCAGCAATCTTGATTCCAGTTTGTGCTTCATCCAGCCTGGCATTTTGCATGATGTACTCCGCATAGAAGCTAAATAAGCAGGGTGATAATATACAGCCTTGATGTACTCCTTTCCCAATTTGGAAACAGTCTGTTGTTACACGTCTGGTTCTAACTGTTGCTTCTTGACCTGCATACAGATTTCTCAGGAGGCAGGTAAGGTGGTCTAGTATTCCCATTTCTTTCAGAATATTCCAGTTGTGATCCACACAGTCAAAGGCTTTGACGTAGTCAATAAAGCAGAAGGAGATGTTTTTCTGGAGCTCTCTTTCTTTTTCTATGATCCAATGGATGTTGGCAATTTGATCTCTAGTTCCTCTGACTTTTCTAAATCCAAGCAGATGATAAAAGTGGGTCACAGTTTATCATGATATCAACAGGTCTGGATGTGTACTTTTCTGCAGCAACATTCAGCTGCTTCAGTGAGCAAAAGACAAGTGGTTCATTTCATCCAGATTACAGTATTACCAGAAAAGAGTGATAGAGAAAAGCAAAGGATTGAAGGAAATGTAAATTTCTATGGCATAATCTATTTTCCAGTGAAGGTATGGTATGGACAGGGAAGTTGGCATGCTATTGTCCATGGGGTCACAAAAGTTGTACTCAACTGAGCGACTGAACAACAACAAAACGGAGTGATAAATGTCTTCAGGATGAATCTCAGCAACAACGGCTAGTATTATTAAACCCTTGTTAGGAAGCAGGCACTGTGCTTGGCACTTATATGAAATCACTTAATCGTCCCAGTAGCCCCAAACAGTAAATGCTATCAACCTCTTTTTACCAACTGGCTTTAGAGAACAAATAACCTTGACTTGTCACAAAGTACAGAGTAATACAGCATGGGTTCAAAGTGATTTCTCTTTGATTCAGTGTCTGAGTTTTGTGCCCTGCTTTGCAGCCTTCAGTTCAGGTACATGGAAACTGAACCAAGTGACAAGAATGGTCCTGAATGTCATAAGAAACTGAGTCTGCAGGTTTTATCTTGATATTTCCTGATGTGAATCTTTGGTTGCAGGTGAAGCTAAGTACCCTTTAACTGCAAAAGGCATTCACTGGTATTGCTGTATTATTTCCACCCAGGGCTCATGGATAACTCCACTCGCTTCTCTTTCAAGAAGACAGGTATACCATGTGGGTTTTGGGTGCAGGTATGGCAGGTGGGTTATGGACAAACAGTATCCTTTTTCCTGTGTTTACTTTCATGTTAGAAAAGCTGGTATAGGTCATTTTTCTCCACTCCCCCTTCCTTGAAAAGAGTCATCTCTGATGAGTGGTCATCTGGAAACTGACTTTTTCCTTTCAGTGGCAGGATGCTCCTGTTTGATAGTGTGTTCAGTCTCTTTGGAGATCTTGCAAGTGTCTGCTTTCCTTTTTTTTTTTTAGCATTCTTTTCTTTCTTTTTTTTTTTTTCAATTGGGGTATAGCTGCTTACAATGTTGTGTTAGTCTTTTCTGGATGACAAAGTGAATCAGCTATTCAGTTCAGTTCAGTTGCTCAGTTGTGTCCGGCTCTTTGTGACCCCATGAACCGCAGCACACCAGGCCTCCCTGTCCATCACCAACTCCTGGAGTCTACCCAAACCCATGTCCACTGAGTCAGTGATGCCATCCAACCATCTCATCCTCTGTTGTCCCCTTCTCCTCTCCTACCCTCAATCTTTCCCAGCATCAAGATCTTTTCAAATGAGTCAGCTCTCTGTATCAGGTGGCAAAGTATTGGAGGTTCAACTTCAACATCAGTCCCTCAAATGAACACCCAGGACTGATCTCCTTTAGGATGGACTGGTTGGATCTCTTTGCAGTCCAAGGGACTTTCAAGAGTCTTCTTCAACAACACAGAATCAGCTATAAGTATACCTATATCCCTTCCCTCTTGAGCCTCCCTTTCACCTTCTAGGTCCCACTAGTTATCTGTCTTACACATGGTAGTATGGATATATTAATCCCAGTCACCCAATTTGCCTCACCCTCCCCTTTCCTCCTGTGCCCACCTCTCTGTTCTCTATTCCTGCTCTGCATATAGGTTCATCTGTATCAAAACAATATTTACGTGCCTTTCTTTTAAGGCAGTTCACATTGCTGACAGTTGAACATGACCCACAAACGGCAGCAGCCACTGTGCCAAAAAGTTCCATTTGATATTCACAAAACCCTGATGAATATTGTTGTACAGACTTTACATGAAGAAGAACGTGAAAACCCCATTTACCTCTTCCAGTGAGTTCTACCCAATGAACTGTCAGGATCAGTATAATAACCTTTTTACCCCAAATCTCCCCAGTGCTGTCCAGAGTTAGGGCCCAGATGCCTTTCAGTATCCAGAAGCATGCTTTAAACACAACTTGAAAATGAGATTGCTCAAACTCCTTTGAAAGAGTGACCATTGCTTAATAGTTGGAAGTGTCTCCTCCATTACTGGAATTGGCTGCCCAGTACTGGGATTACTGGAAAGGGCTTTATGGCTGGGACACTTAATCAAACATGGAAATTTTCAGGAGCATTCTGAAAGAAACCGTGGGCACCTTTTGATAGATCCAGATACAGAATGGTGTGATGAGAAGGCTCCTTGGGCAATTCTGAGGTGGGATGGATGTGGACTGATAGTGGTGAGGTCAGGGAGGCAGTGAGGATGGGAGAAACAAGTAGAAACACTGGATTTTTTACCATCAGTCCAGATGAAGCATCAGCCTGGGCTTCTGGAGGACTGTGTCCAAGTGGCTAGAGAAACTGGCCGGAGCCTAGGAGCCCAAGTTTGAGTACTCTGCCTGACCTCATAGCTGATTTATTTCAAATCATCACTCTCTTCACTGAAGCATCATTTCTCCCACTTGTGCTTCAGAATTTGGACACAAAATGTATCCAAAGTTGCTGGGGACCTTTGAAAAGGTTCCATTTGCTGTTTCAGTTCTAGTCCTCACAGATCACCCATTCCCACAAGACACTGCAGATTCATTTTGGATGCTCTAAAGAAAAGCTGCTCTAATGCAGCTCCTAGAAATCCAAAAGATTGCTTTCAAATTCACCAAAAGCTTTTGAATTTGAATACCACCTCTAATAAGGGCATGGAAATCAAAGTGCTCTCTCTCCTCAATGCATTTAAAAACACATTCTACCCAGGCAAAAACCAAGGGATGGTACTAACAGATTCTCTGGTTTGAATGACAAAGTTTTAGAGCCACGATGTCTTCCAGTCAAATCCTCTGACCAGCTCTGTGTTCTTAAGTCCCTTAAGCTTTCTGAGCCTTGATTTTCTCATATAAAAACAACAACAGCAACAACACAGGTACACACAAGAACCAAAACCTGTATGTCAAACTCAAATTTAGATTGGAAATGTTTTATCAACTGGAAAGCACTTGGAATTATTACTAATGCTCCTTAATTCTAAACACTTAATGCACATCACCTATACCAAGGCAGTGCTGACTGCTAACGGTACGAAGAAATGAGTAAGTTAACTCCTAGATGAAGATGAAACACATACTTCAGTCTAACTAAGAAAATGATAAATGTTGTAAATCTCATTTTATTTCTGCTTAAAATAGGTTGAAGGGAACCAGATCTAATATGTAACCTTACTTTATTTCACTAGAGTTGGGAAATGGATTATAAAATTTTCCTTCAACTTTAAGAAAGTGTTGTAACTCAGAATCTTTCTGTTTTTGTTGTTGTTTTTATATTTATCATTGAAATAAAGTTCTACATATTCTAATACATTAATTTGTTTATTTAAAGTAATGGAAGTTTGAAGTACTGCACTGGAATAATAATATTGACATGCTGGATGAATCTAGAAGACAGTGGTCAGCACGGTAAGAGACCTTGATATCAGTACAGATAACACATGGATGGAGAATTTAGCCAGAAGAAGAGAAGATTCAGATGGACTTGAGAACTTTCTTCAAATACCTAGAAGGCTTTCAAATGAAAGATGCATTATCTGTCTTCTTTGTGGACAGATGAGTAGATGTTGTAAGGAAAGTGACTTCCATCCAAAACAAGAAGTAATTTTATAACCTTTAGAGGTTCAACAAATGAAAAAGCTGTCTTGAGAGCTAGTGAATTTCCCATCACTGGAACTATGCTTATTTAAAAGAATATAATGGTAAATCCATTGCAAAACAGCTTTCCAAAAATCTACGGCAGAAAGGCTTCTTTTGAAAAGTGAGTAAGCATGCCTCTGTTTGTTTCTTTCATAAATTATTCACTTTGTTAACTGGCACAAAATGAAAGCAGACCTCCACAGGCCAAGACCCACCCAGAGAAAGAGGGTCAAATGGCATACTTGATGAATGTGAAGGGCCTTTTAAGCACTACTCAACAGAGCCTCTGCCATCATGGGATCCCTGTGCTCCGGGCTCCGTTGTTCACAACCCTTTCTGATCTTCTGCTGTCAACTGGACTAAATGAAATAATCCACTGTCTGTGAAGTGTGCTTTACAACCTGATTTTACTCACCAAGGGAATCTGCCTGCAATATGTACTTTCTCCAACATCCCTATCTCTTGACAACATTATCATCAGGTACTTTTCCAGAAGGGGAGGTGGCAAATTACTTCAAACTGCACGAATTTCTATAAGTGCAATAACATTCCTCAGTTTTTAAAGGGCATCTTTTTTTTTTTCTTTTAAAGTTGTCATTTGAATTCAAACTCTTTGGAAAACATGCATAATAATCTTAATGATCCCATTGAGCAGTTTAAATTCAAATTGTGGAGCATTTGAAATACCATGCTGGCAGCACTTTCCATAAATTACTTTCAAATTCAATACACACACACACACACACACACACACACACACATTTATCCAGTACCGCACTCAAAAATATTTAAATTACACTTTCTCTTTTTTAGTCCCATTTAAATTGTTATTGGAAAAAAAAATTTTGGTTGATAAATTAGTGCTGTAGTATCTGCTTATAAATTTCCCAATTATTTTTCAAGAAAATAAATTTGTGGTAGGCATAAATTTTTACTCTCCCCCAGGGTAAATGGAGCTTTGTTTTATGGCAGGGTTCCTGGGCTTCCCTTGTGGCTTAGCTGATAAAGAATCTGCCTGCAATGCCGGAGAGCTGGGTTTGATCCCTGGGTTGGGAAGATCCCCTGCAGAAGGGAAAGGCTACTCTGTGTTTAGTAAATCAAGTCCAGTTTACTCACTTACCTTGCAATTCATTCTGTACACTATCATTTTGAGGAAATGCTGGGAAACAATCAAAAAGTCACTCCTGCCAGACAGGCTACCCAACCTAGAATCTTTATAATGAGCTCCTATCTATAGTAGAATTGGACAAATTACATCTTGGGAATTAAATGATTAAAAGTGATTCTTAGATATATGAGGGAAACCTCATTTATGCTTTATTTCTAGTATCTTTGAAATTAATATTTGTTCACAAAACTTGCCAGTTAAGATTTCAGAAACCAGGAAATATATATAAATGAGCCGGGAAACAATTCTGTTTGTAATATATGGTCAAAATAAAGCAATACAAAATGTTGGCATTGTGCAGCAGAATTCCAAGCTTGTGCAATTGACACATTTAATCACAACTTGGCTATGAGGAAAAAACTTCCCCATAATTTTGAAAATATGGGTGTTCTTTGGAACTGAATAGCACTGCAATCCATCCCCTTCCTGTGCAAAACAGTTGCAATGTTTGATACTACTGAAAATATCAATGAAGCAGTAATGATTAGATACTCGGGAATAATTAGAATTTTAAAGACTGATTAAAGGCTTTTTTGAAAGCCTAATGAAACTTACAATTCACTGACAGAAGAAAAGAACAGTCATATAAGTACAACACTCTAAATTGCAAATGCTGTGCAAAGGCTGGTTAAAACAGGATCATTACTATATTGAGCATGTTAGTACTATATTAATATTTAGAACCTATCTCATAAAGTTGTTTATTTTTCTTAAAAGTGATTTTCAAAAGGCTAACTCAAAATTGTAAATTAAACTCTGTTATACCCAAGAGCCAGCAGGAAACCTCTCAGGGTTGTAAAAATCAGAGGGAAAAGTCATCATCATCATCAACAGATATTGACTCAATATCAGCAGAGTATGAGGCCTGTTCATGGAGTCTCAGGGGAGGCAGGCACATGACATGGTAAGACACTCACAGTCTAGCTGGAGAGATGGGACTGTGCCATGCTTAGATAAACAGCTACAAAATTATCCCCCCAATCTTATGTGGCCCCTCTTCCCTCAAACACCCAGTATGCTTTAACATGCTACATATTTGTTTGTCTGGATGGCTATCTCCTTCAAATGGGGAGTTCCCCAAGGACTCAGGGTTGTGTCTTCTTAAACTCTGTAACCCTAATGCCTACTATAATATTTGAAATATAGAAGGTGCTTATAAATACTCCGTGGATGAATAAATGACTGAAGACCATTTAGTCAGGCAACTGAGATGCTGAGGTAAGAAAACCAGACACTTAGCCAGAGGATGGAAGTCATAACATTTTTCAGTTTTTTAGGTGTTGGGGCTACCTTATCTGAGCCTCAGTGTTCTCATGTTTAATCTAGGAATAACACCTGCCTTGTGGAATTGTGAGCATCAAATGAAAAACAGCGATAAAAGTACTTTGGGCACATGCATTTAAGTGTAAGGTCTTATTAGGCTAAGCAATTGGTACAGGTGGTAAATGCTAAAAGATATATAATTATCATAGCTGGAAAACAGATTATTAAGGGAAGTTGCCTAATACCATCCAGTAGTAACTCAGGGAATTGGGAGTCAAGTTATTCTTTCCTAAAAGCCTAATCATTCTCTTCCATGTGAAGGTAACATAAATATCTAATAACAGACCACTGTTATAGGATTGAGGAAGTTACTTGGCTCTGTTTTCCCTGGAAAAAAGGCATTCTAATTTGTCTTCAGTTTATTAATGTGCAAAATATGGGGCTTGTGTTAGAGACTTCAAGATCCTTTCAGGTTTCAATGGCATCAATATTGGCTTCCACTCAATTCAATGAGCAAAATGGACTTGAACCGTCTAAAGGCATATTAGCATTTTTCATAGGTTTTATGTTCTCAATCACTTAGTTGTGTCCAACTCTGTGACCCCATGAACTGTATGTAGCCCGCTTGGCTCCTCTGTCCATGGGATTTTCCACACAAGAATACTGGAGTGGGCTATTTCCTAACCTAGAGGAGCTTCTTGACCCAGGGATTGAGTCCATGCCTCAAGCATCTCCTGCACTGGCAGGAGGATTCATAACTTTTAAGCGTCCACTTTTTCAGAAAAGAAAGAACAGTACCAACATGGCTTTTCCGTTGGCCGCTGTTTCAGGTGGTCTCAGGACAAAGGAATTTGGCCTCTGTAATTAATCTGATTAAGATCCTTCAGAGGAAGGTAATGAGTCCAAGACTATATTACTGTATATGCAGGAAAATCCATGAACCAGAATATATTCTTTACTTCCCCTGCTCCCACTTTTTCTGCAGAATAACACATTAAATGAATGCCCAACAGATTCTTATATATCAGCAGGCTGGTTTCTTTTCTTTTTATCCCAGAGGTTTTCACCATGGAAAACAAATGTTTAGAAACTGGAATTGTTTTTTTTGCATTCTTTCCCCCATCATCTGTGACTCTATTTTCAAGGTCTAGCTCAAGTGCTGCATCGTCTGGGAGGTCTTTCTTGGTGTTGACCCCCTCCACATCCACCCTTTTCAGAGCTCTCATCACTGCCTGAGTCTCCCTCACAGACAGATTCTGCCTTATATTACACCTGGGTATGTGTCTGGTGCTTCTCCTTCATCTAAAGGCTCCAAGAGAGCAGGAATTGAGTTTCAAGGCGCTCATATCCCCCAGAGCACCGAACTCAGCCCTCTGTACACAGGAAGTGTTCATTCAATGGCTCTCGAAATCAGCAAATAGTTTATTCTTCAATTAAAAGTATTCAAGATACATATATTTAAATGCTTACTTTTCCCAAGACTTGGAGACAGTAATCACCTCCATCTCCTGGATTCTATTCTATAAAAACTCAGAAACACTCCTGAGCAAAGTCTGACAGCACAATTTCACAAAAGCAACCTTCTTCATTTTATTTTACTTTGAACTTAATTAATAGGAATGCTTAACCTGCCACCTCTTAATTACATTGGCAAGCTGGTAGGGCTTATTGATCTGTGCATGACGAGTTAATTCGAAAAGAGACTTTTACATAAAGCACTTTATTGGAGAACACATCGTTATTCCGGCAACTTTTCTGGAATGACCTGAAGATACTGCCTGGCCAGACATAGGCCAGTTTGGCTTCCTGCCATTTGTGCCAATTTCCAAATGATCTAATAAGAATGCACAATAAATTTCCAAAGAACCAAGTCTTTCTCTTTTCTCTGGCCTAAAAAATGAGGTAAAATCTAGAGGGTGAAAGCGCAACCTAAAAGGAAAATTCAGTGGGGCTATATAATGCTTTATTAATATGGCCCTACTGAAAGTCCATCAGAATTCTTTAAAGGCAAGAGGATACTCAAATACCTGTTAAATATCTCAGTATGTAGCTTCCATATCTAGAAACACAGGATATTCTAATCATCACTCCATCAACCAGTACCAATAATGCATTTAGACCTATAGCCAAAAGGTGCAACTCATTGTTATGGACAGAACTATTGTTGTTTAGTTGCTAAGTTGTGTCTGACTCTTTTGCGACCCCATGGAGTGTCACCTTCCGGGCTCCTCTGTCCGTGGGATTTTCCACGCAAGAATATTGGAGTGGGTAGCCATCCCCTTCTCCTGGGGTTCTTTCCAACCCAGGGATTAAACCCTCATCTCCTGCATTGGCAGACAGATTCTTTACCACTAAGCCACCATGAACTGCATCCTCCCAAAATTCATGTTGAAGCCCAAACTCACAATGTAACGGTATTTGCAGATGGGGCCCTTGAGAGACAATTGGTTTTAGATGACTTAAGAGGCTGGGGTCCTCGCTGTGAAATTAGTATCTTTATAAAAGCAGATACCACAGAGCTTGTAAACACACATACTCTCTCTCCCTGCCATGTGAAGGCACAATAAAAAAGGTGATCCTCTGCAAGCCAGGAAAAGAGCTCGTACCAGAAATCCACCATGCTGGTACCTTGATCTTTGATTTCCAGCCTCTAGCACTGTGAGAAATTTCTGCCGCTTTAAGCCACACAGTCTATGGTATTTTGTTATGATCTGAGCAGACTAAAGACATTTAAAAAAAAACCCAAAACTAGATACCCCCAGGGTGAGTGGTATTGCTTTGAGCATTATTTTGGAATACGGAGTAAGGTTTGAGCATGAACAGGGAAAAGAGACACAAAGAACAGAAGAAATGAGCTCTCCTTTTATGAATCTCACATTCGCTATACGTGTGGGTGAGATGGTTTGCCAATATAAGGTTAAGACAAAGGTGAATGATTAAAACAAAAGTACAGATAAAAACTCTGGGAAGACAGGAGGAAGTGCCTATCTTTAGCTGGAAGGACATAGGGGAGGATTCGCAAGAGTGGTAACCAAACTGGGACCAGAGGGCTGAAAAAAAAAAAAAAAAGACCTATTTGATGACAGGCCATTTGTTAGCTTGAATTTATTTAAGAGACAGGTAGAGGCTAAGATTTAGAGTGCAGAAGCTCAGAGTTCTGCTCTAATCCTATGATAATTCCTTCTTTTCCAAAGCCCTGGTTTTTTAAGCCTTGATTTTGTTAATTTGTAGAAAGGAATAGCAACACTTCTCACTCACCTGTCAGAGTAGAAAAAGAATGACTATATGATATTAGGAGAAACTAAAATGCACAATATGACTCATGTGTACTGGCCTTTTCCTCCACGAAGATGTTCTTTTTAAATTCCTCCTTTTCCTTCAAATGTCTCTGTTCTCTTTCCTGAGTTCTTTCTTCTGACACCCTGGCACATTCAGTAAGATCTATTGTGTGGAGAAACTATTTGTCTACTTGTTATGGTTTTATAATAGAATTTACTCTGGAGTTCTTCCTAAACTAGAGTAAAAATATAAACGTTCACTTTTTTGTTGTTTAGTTGCTAAGTCCTGTCCAACTCTTTAGCAACCTCATGGACCATCAGGCTCCTCTGTCCAAGAGATTTCCCAGGCATGGGAAATACTGGAGTGGGTTCCCATTTCCTCCTCCAGGGCATCTTCTTGATTCAAGGATCGAACCCACATCTCCTGTGTCTCCTGCACTGGCAGGCAGATTCTTTACCACTGAGCCACTGCGGAAGCCCTTTATTGATGTTAATTGCTTCAAATATCTTTTAGCATTATCAAAGAGCCCATAAAGTAAAAATAACTTTTGTGGAACATATGTATCATCCAAAATAGTTTCTGTAATTTAAAAACTCATCGTTTATGTTTGTTTGCGATTTTCAGATTTTTTAGTGTTCTCAGTGGATCTATGCATTCCTGACATCCTGAGCAACTCTTTCCCCCTCTCCTGGCATCTGATTTTACCATATTATAAGTGTAGGAGACTGAATTGTTAAATAATCTTCAAGTTAAAAAAATACTTTTGAAGACCTAGCAGGTGTGCCAGGCCCTTGTCACTGTGAAGCCCTCAGAAAGAGTATTTGCCTTGCTATAAGGAGTGACACCAGCCTCACCTGGCATCCCCTGACGCTGCAGGGAGGTGAGCAAAAAGGGAGATCCCCAAAGCAGGGTTTTTCTTTAAAGTAAGCCTTGCTGTGGGAGGGAATTACAGTGCCCCATTCAAAGTCATCAGAACATCAGAGAGCGTCCACTCTAACTCCCTGGCAATTTTTATCCGCAAGTCGGGCTTGTGTATTTGACCTTGAGCGCGGCAGCTCTTCTGATGATTCTACAGCTGGAAGCGAGACAGCTGGCTTCACTCTCACATCCTTCCTTTCAATCTTTTGCATTTACATTTCAGCAATGACTGCTCACAGGTTTCCAGAGCCAAGTTCTCTTCTTTGCTTCTTATACACAGACTCCCCATTCCAAGGTACAGCAAAGAGCAAGGAGTCAGAGTCTTAGGAGACATTGGCATCTAGAGGGGAAACCCAGTCCCTTTCCAGCTCCTTACCCCACATAAATATCAAAGCAGCCATAGACTCACATGTTGGGATAAGAACTAAGAAAAAGATTAAAAAAATGAATAAAATGTGATAACCTCCAACCCCAGCACACATACACTCTCTAAGGGTTTCAAATCAGTAAGGAAATGTGCCTGAGTCTCAAATGACTATGAGTGAGTGAGTGAAGTTGCTCAGTTGTGTCTGACTCTTTGCAAGCCCATGGACTGTAGCCCACCAGGCTCCTCCCCCATGGGATTCTCCAAGCAAGAGTACTGGAGTGGGCTGCCATTTCCTTCTCCAGGGGATCTTCCCAACTCAGGGGTTGAACCTGGGTCTCCTGCATTCCAGGCAGACGCTTTAACCTCTGAGCCACCAGGGAAGCCCAATAGAGAGGGTTAAATCCTACAAGGGGCTGCCTGGTGGCTCAGATGGTTAAGAACCTGCTGGCAATGTGGGAGACCTGGGTTCGATCCCTGGGTTGGGAAGATACCCTGGAGAAGGGAATGGCTATCCACTCCAGTATTCTTGCCTGCAGAATTCCATGGACAGAGGAGCCTGGTGGGCTACAGTCCATGGGGTCACAAAGAGTCGGACATGACTGAGCGACTAAACCACCAAATCCTATAAGAGAAGGAGAAACAAAAGACGTGCATATTCAGGAAAAGCCACATCAATTTGGGGAAGTTCCAAAAAAGCTTTTTAAGGCTGGATGACACAGATTTTCAAGTGATGGAGATGGGGAAAGGTACAAGACAGCAATCCAGTCTGGGCACAGAGAGAGAAGGCTAAGATAGCAGTGGCTAAGGGAAGTGTCCAGTTTGGTCATGTGCTGTAAGGGAATGTGTCGGAGAGAGATGGGGGTAAAAGTGAAGTATTGGGGGACTACGTCTTACAGAGAAGGGGCTGGTGGTACAGGTACATGGATCTCAAGCCTGAGCATACCTAAGAATCTGCCCCAAGAGCCTTGAAAAATATGCTAATTTCCTGGTTGCTTGTGCAGGAATTCTGGGGAGTGGTCCAGAATTTTACTTTGAATTAGGACTTCAGGGTGATCCCCTGGAGGAGGAAATGGCAACCCACTACAGTATTCTTGCCTGGAGAATCCTATGGACAGAAGAGCCGGGTAGGCTACAAACCATGGGATTGCAAAAGAGCTGGACATAACCGTGCCAATAAACAGCAGCTACATGGTGACATCAAAGCAGTGATCTCTGACACCTTTTGGGGAAACCAAGTTTCCAGAATTTCATGGCTGGCCACTGCTCCTCAGACTCAGAATTCTCAAACCAACAATCGGCTGGTAACATTCCAGAAACGGAAATGCTAGTGAATAACTGACCTTTAGTGTTTCAAGTTAGGCAAACTTCTCCTTTGCAGGTTTGGTAGGTATGTCCCTGAAGCTTGGTCTGTGAATTTATTTACCGCTCAAAGCCTGCACACATTTCTACTAAGCCCTGTCAACTTCTCTGAACCCTCACGTAGGGGTTTAGAGGTAAGAAATACCACTTCCATTCTACTTGGGATGAAATTTAAGCCAAATGAAATGAGGTGGATACGGCATGGTAGCTGGCCTAGCTGGGTGTGAATGAGGTCTGACTTTAAATTCCATATTCTTTCTCTAACATTATTTGCTGCCACATATCAGGTCCCTTAAATGAAAGACTAGATATCTTATTTAGGGCTCTTGAACTTATTTTCAGGCTTATTTTTAAGACCAGTTTGAAAGCATAAACACACACTCACACATACACACTCACTCTTTCTCTCTCTCCTTTGTCCAAACCCTTTTTCTTTTAATTGAAAATATATTTCATTTTTTCTCTTCTGAGAGTACAGAGCAGTTCAGAAGACCCTACTAATGCAGACTCCATGCTGTAGATGGGTAATTACCATTCCTTTATCCTTTAAGAGATACAAGATAAATATGAAAGAAAATGAGGAACAGACGCCTTCCCTATTTTCTTTCCACCCTTTTATCTCTAAAGTAGGAAGTTTACTGAACCACTGCCAACAATTCACTCAGCCTAATGAAGTGTATAAGTAATAGGATTAAATAATCTTAAGCCATTATTACAGTGGCCTGATGCTGACATTCATCCAAACTCTGGCAAACACCGAGTGGTGAGTTCATGCTTGATTTAAAAATAAACAAACTAGGGCAGTGGGAAGGTTCTAGCATAAAGTTTCAGAGGCATTTAACCTGGAAATCTGAAACTCTCCACCTTGGTTGGGGCTGAAGCAAATGCTGTCCTATTTCTAACCTCTCCAACCAGAATTTATGCAACCCAACATTTTCTAGGGATGTTTCTCTGGGGCCTGTAGCCGCATATGGTTAAACCTCTTCATGTCAGTCCCAAAGAAAGCAGGTAGTTCTTTGAAGGCATCAGCAAGGCTCATGGTTCCTATTCCTGCCTCTGACATTAATAAACCATATAACCCCAGACAAATCAGCCAGCTTTCTTGGGCTTTAGGATTTCTCTGCTATAAAAATGACTTTATTGAATTTCTGAGGCTCCTCCTGGCCCTTAAACAGAGTTCAAATCTATGACAACAGATCAGGATGGGAATTGGAGGAGAGGTTCTGTTCAGTTAGGTCTCTTTGTTGTTCCAGGCAGTCTACTTACATGAATGAGCTTTACTACCCTTACCAAGGTAGGACTACCTTAGAGCCTTCAGGGACGTCCGTGGAGGGCAGTAATCAAAGTCAGCAAAGGTTTGGGGTCTATCTGGGGAAAAAGGCTAAATAAAAAACCATTAGCAAAGAACATTGCAGTAACTATTCCTCTTCCACTGAAAGCTGTGCTGTTGTATAATTACAGGGTGCTGATATAAATGCCCGTTAAAGTGAGAGGTGCTTTCCAAAGCATATTCAACCCCAGAATCATTTCACTCATGAGTTAATTATTCCTGTAAAATTTTATAGCATTCTTCATTTAGATCATGTATGCCTTTAAACGTCTGTCTAGGTGCTTTATATTTTTGTTATTTCTGTATAAGGATTTTTTTCCTGTTATATTTTCTAAACATAAATTCCTAATTTTAATGTTGGTAGGTGACTAAACTTTTGTTATTCTAATACTCTAGGTTTCCTCAGATTTTCTGCAACAATTGTCATATCATCTGTAAATGTTTATACATCCTAGTGTTATAATGTTGAGTAAAAAAGTCTCAGAAATATAAGCATGATACAATGGCATTCATTGTAAATTAAGAAACAATATATGCAAACAACACAATTATATATGCATGTGTACATTCTGGTCTTCCCTGGTGGCTCAGTGGTAAAGAATCTGCCAGCAATGCCAGAGAGACAAGAGACATGGGCTCGCCCTGGATCAGGAAGACCCCCTGGAGAAGGAAATGACAACCCAGTCCAGCATTCTTGCTTGGGAAATCCTATGGACAGAGGAGTCCATGGGGGTGCCGAGAGTCAGACACGACTTAGCAACTAAATAACAACAGCAATACATATATATTAGAGATATGTAGTAAAACTACAAATAAATGCATGGCTATAATAAAAAACAAACTTAGTATAGTAGCTACCTCTATATAGGAGTCTTGAGAATGTGATTAGGGACAAGAACCTAAGAGATTTCAACTGAATTTCTAGTGTTTCATTTTTTAAACTGGATAATGTATACATGGAATTTAATCTTATTTTATTTTTTTAATTTTTGTGATGGAAATATTATGTAATTGGCATATATATATAAAACAAAGACAAGGTCATACATATATGTAAATATATATATATATAAACTTTGTTTCTAAATTTCCATTACAAAGACTAGAATGTTAAGAATAATATTAATATAATAGCAGGAATCCTACAAAGATCTAGGAAAATCTAGGAAGAAGGATCATCATTAGCTTATCAAACTTTTACATCTTTTTTTTTTTCTATTTTACTTCAGTTATTTTTTTACGTTTTTTTTTGAGTTATGGCAATTGTTTTTATTTTTAAACAAGAATATGTGATATAAGTGCCCTTTTGGCATCTATGAAGATGATTATCTAGCTTTTTTAAGAATTTGATATATCAATACAATACACTGACATGTTAAAAGATTCCCAACACTGTTCTATCATTGGAATCATGGAGTAACCTGAGTTGTTTCATTATGTGGCATTCAATCTGTTAACATTTCATTTAGAATTTCTGCATTTATGGAAGTCTGATCAGCATAGAATGCTCTTTTGGGAGCAACCTAGGTTAAGTATTATTAATCAGACCCAGGCTGGCTCTTCAAGATGATATGGGAAGCTTATGTTCTCTTGCTGAGCTCTGAAAGTTGAAATAGCACAGGAATCAGTTGTTCTTCAAAGATCTGAAAAATTCTGTTAGCGAACTTTCTCGGTTCTTTCTCAGGTGGTAGCTCTGCATTTCATCCATGCTTATGAGGTTAAGTTTCCTTCCCCTGTATTTAGTTTTGCACAGAAAATAGTCTCTTTTATATAAACTTTAAATTGCAATACTATTGAATGTCTCTAGACCTATCCTGAAAGCTTCTTTTTCATTCCTAATTTTCTTTAATTTTTATTCTTCCCTTTTTTCTGGATTATCTTCACTGGATGTTTCTTTTGTTGTGATTTTCAAAGAATAATCTCCTGGACCTAACCATTCTAATATTTTTCAGTGTATTGATAACTGCCTTTATTTCAAGTAGTCCTTTCTCCCTTTGGATTGACTTTGTTGTCCATTTCGAGCTTTTTGGGTTCATATATTTGCACTCTTTCTTGTTGCAGTGAAAGATCCTAACTTAGCATAGAATTCAACTTTGGCTGCACCCTCCTTTGTCATTCAGGGTTATCATTATCACTACTTTCTAAGAATTTTCTAATCCAAGAGTGTGTGTGTTTATCCTTTTATAGATTTCTTATCTTAACTATACTAGTGTGTACAACTCTGCCAGCCAAAATATGAACATTTCCATTTTCCTTTTAGACTATAACATGAGCTTTTCTAAGTCTTCCATGAAGATCTGGAAAGAAGATACAACCTCTTTGGTTGTATGGATTGGCTCAATCATATTATTCAACTTCTGTAATTAGTTTGTCAGAGACTACAAGAAATGTGCTAAAGTTGTATAAAGACTATGGTTTTACCATTTTGAGGCCATATTTCATCAATATTTTTATATTATATATTTCAGTGTAATGCTGTTTACTGAATAAAGGCTCAAGTTGTTCTTTGGGAACTCTGACTTAACAAAATGTTTTTTGGCTTGTTTGATGGTTTTGTCCTAAAACTATACTTTGCTATTAATACTATAGTTAGTAGGTAATTAATGTTATTTTCCTTTGGTCTGAATTTGCCGTCACATCTTTTCTAATCTCTTTATTTTTAACTATTAGTTTTATTGGTTCATGGCTTATTACCATTTTATTTGCTGTGGATTTCCCACACATGTTTTGATTAATTTATTTATCTGCTGGAATATTTCTTTGAGTCACTTTTTCAGCAAAGGGCATGTACATAAATACTCTTTTTGAGTGTCCATGGAATATTTAAAAGCTATTTCTAAGGAAGACAAGTTTGATATACTATTAAGTAATAAAAGCAAGTTATGAATTAGTATGACCTCATTGTATTTGCGTGTATGTATAAATATTTATATATTGGGTTGGCCAAAAGGTTCATACAGATTTTTTCTGTAAGTTGTTACGGAAAACCCCAAACAAGCTTTTTGACCAACCCAATAGCTGTGTGGTTACATTTACAAACATATGTCCATACTCAGATAACACTGAAATGGAAAAGAAATACGTGGTAAAATGTAAACTGTTAAAACATTTAGACAGGAGAACTATATACGTTTTAAAATATTTTCCAATTTTTCTCTAATAAGCAAATAATACTTAAAAACTGAGGTTTCATTGTTCTTTTTTTAAGAATTACTACCATAAGAACAAATAGTCTGAGCTCAATGTGGTAATAGAGAAAAATTAATTAGGAAAAAGGAAATATAGTAATAGTAAGTAAGATTTACAATTATTTGTTGGATATGTGAGAAGAATTGGACTTGAGAATCAAAAGCCAGAGTTAAGTCCTGGCCTTGACACTCATGCTCTATGGAACTAAGCAAACCAAGGTTTTCTAAAACTCAATTTATTACTACTGGGAATAAATACAATAATAATTGTATCTACTTTCTAAGATCATGAGAGAATGACATGAGATAAAAGTGCTTGAAAAAGTTAAAGCACCACACAAACATCAGTTACTTGTATATTATTTTTAACCATAAGAAGAGGCTTTTGCCTTAAGACTCAAGGCATTTCAAAGACAGCAAAAAGTAAATGCTCAAGAAAGTAAGGGGCAGCAATTTTATATTGGTAGAAGTTTAGACTTTCAGGTTCTGTAGTACTGGAAGATATGATTCATGTGGTCATCAATAAAAATCATGGAGATTTTAAGTCTATAATCCCAGGGGGCTGTCAGTATTTATATATTTTTAGAAAGCTGAACACTTGTTTCCGGGTGGCGGTATGGATCCAGCAATAAAGTGCAAGCTAGATCTGTTCCCTAGTCTTCATTTTGGCTATTACTTTGAAAACATCAAAACCACTGTAAACAGGACAAAGGATCTCCCCCTTGTCTGTTTCACAAGGTTCTAATAGGTATGGTAAGGTACAGTTAAAGAGGCTCAGGAGCATTATAAAATGCAAGGGCCTGTGCAAATGGAAGAGATAACTATTCATAGTAGTTAACATGGTTAAATCTCTCAAGAGTATGCTTGACAAATTCTCCTCTTGCTTGAACCATTTTTCTCCTTCCTGGGACGGTGCCTGAGGGATGATGTAACATTAAGAAGAAAGTGTGTGTGTGTGTGTATGTGTGTGTGTGCATGTGTGCATTTGTGTGTGTGTGTGAGAGAGAGGGAGAGAGGGAGAGGAAGATGAGAGAGCAGAGATGGGTAATTAAAAGAAGGGAAGTTCATGTGAATTTTTCAAGTTTAGTCTAAACTCTCAGGTCCTTTCCTAATACCCACATAAAGCACAGGCCATAACTGCTTTTAAAACATTTTATTAGGAGGAGTTGAGCATATAAAAGGACAAGTTCCCTGTGGAGGTACAAAACCTGCCTCTTAATGTAGCTTGAAAAGTTAGAATGTTTTGACCATAGCCATTTAGTGACAGAGAGAGCAAAAGGCAAGTGTGTGTTGGCCACTAACGCGTCAAATTCAGGAACTTTCAAGTGTTTAGTCTCCTGTGGAGTTGGCCTCCGATTTCCTGAGGTCTTTTAATCACTTAGATTGTAACTGTAATAAAAATGTCTGTACTAACTTCCACTGCTGGAGAGTTAAGGGTTGGATTCCATCCACTGTGAGTAAGAGCCCTGGTTTAGGGAACGATCCTTGGCTGCCATTTCATAAACAGACTTGCTGAGAATCTCTGATGCACTAGGTCTCTAGGTCCAGACTCTTTGGCAATGCTAAAAACACAGCAACTCTTTTATAAATCTGTACTTAGGAGTAAACCTGCCTCACTAAGGGCAGCAGGCCACATAAGTGGGAGGCACAGTTGCTGCCTATGCCAACACAAAAATCTTCTTAAGCAAAACATGAACTTCTTCTTCTCATATCTGTCCTCATGCTCTTTCTATGACATCTACTTATTTCAGTATTTCCATAGCAACTGCAGCTATGAAATTATCCCAAACTTAGAGGATTTCTAAATTCTATCAAATTAAGCTAAGGGAAAAAGCAACAATAATAATATTATTAATCAGATCAAGCCCTTATATTAGTAAACCACTTCTTCATGATGTACAAAATATTACACTTATTCACTCCTTCCCTTTGAAGACCAGGAAGAAATTATTACCTACCTTTAATAGATGAGGATACTGGTACTCAGAAATTAAATTACCTTTCTAACATCACACCAGGAGAGCAAGGACTAGAACCATGTATACTTATTTATACTACTTTTCTTCCCTAGGAAGCTTAGTGCTCTTAATTTTAATCTGTTCATTTATATAAATCCACTAGAATAACCAAAACTAAGCTTTTAAGAGACCTATCATCAAAGTAGAAAAGAATCTCATTGATTTTGCTAATTATAAAAACTCAAATTAAAAACCATTACATAATGTACCTATTAAATTGGTTCAAAACAAATGTAAACAAACCTCTTCAATAGCAGATAGAGGTTATAGTTTAATATTTGGTCTCGTTATTGCTCCTGCTTCTGAAAATAGGAAAAAAATCTTCTTAAAGAAATCTAGTAAAAGTTCTCCAAATTGATGTAAACTTGGTAACATGAATCAAAGGATTTACGTTTAGAAAGTAATTCAAAATAAAATCACATAAAACATTTTACTCAGTTATTTATAGGTATGTTATATACAATACTAAAAGATTGGAAAATACCCAATATCCTTCTAGTGGCAAATGTCTTTAAAATGTAGTATGTAAACACAATTTAAAACTAAACAAATAAAAAGCTAAAAATGGAAATTATTAACAAAGGAAAGCTATATACATATTCATATTAAATTAATCAATAGAAAATACAAAAGAAAGCATGTATAAAATTAGTAAAGAGGATTACAGTGCCTTAATGAATCAAATTTGTTTTATTACAACTATATACATGTAAGAATTAAGAATTTAAGAAATCATTGGAAAATATAAATAATCATTGTATCAAACATAAAGCCATCACTGGTGTATTTTTACCTAAATTATGTAAATAATTGATAACTAATTTAGGCAAGAATAAATTAAATTATTTTAGACTAGTCTCCTTCCTGAACTCAGAACATCAAACAGGGTAGTTCTTACACTGGAATAATTATCTAACTAAACCACTATTTTCACTATTCTGACTCCATCAATAACAACAACACAAGGCATAGACTGAGGCCCAGCGATAGGCTTTCTCCATTCTGTACAGGAGATTTTTCAGACATCTCCTTTCCACTAATGGAACAAGAGGCAGTTGAATGAATGACATTGCTGGTGCTTCCTGTTCTAAGGGCTTTGGCTCCAAGAGAGATACACACAGCCCTATGGTCCTCCTTCATACAAACTCCATCTTCAAAACAAGCATCTCATTTTATCTTCCCAGCTCCCCCACCATCCCGCTGAAGAGAACTCTACATTTTTAGTGTTGCAGCTTACTGGTCTTTTGAAATTTCAGAAGAAATTAAAATGCTAAAACATCCATCTGAGGGCTTGAGTGCTGTGCTGAACTCTGAAATCAATATCAAACCAGGGTCTTTGAGTAAAGCTTAACTGAATTCTGATAAAAATTAAATTACATTTAGAGTCACCATGGAAAGATCTCATTAAAGAAAAATCCTGATTGAAGTTTCTTCAGAGGGAATGAAGTCAAAAAGGATGGTAAGAATTTCCGTTATTTGAATTCATTCACTTTTTCCAAGGATGTGATTAAATATCACCCAGTGTTCACTGTCATGCGCATACTATAGTAACAGGCAAGCAAGCTGAAGGAAACACATCCTCAAGAATCACTGAGCTGCTATGCCTGAAATCGAGGCAGAAACCTTAGTCTACCAGAGGAAAAGCCCATATTAGCCATCTCAGACTTTCTTCAGTTTTACTACACACTTTGGAGAGTAAGCAAAGCATTTAAAAATGGGAGAGGAGTGTGTCTGAGATTTCCAAGCGTGATGCATCTCACTGCACGTTTGGTGCTCACTTTTCAAAAGTGCTAAATAGGCCAGAAATTTTATAAAAATTAATTTCAGAGCAATATTCATCCCACTACTGTTCCCTGAGCCAGCCCAGTGTGCTTTACAAGAATTGCCACATTTCACATTTGTAAGTCTTGGGAAAAATCCTGCAATAATCACCATTATATATGAAAAAACAGACTTAGAAAGATCAAGCAACTTTCCCGAGGAGATGCAGTTTTAAGTGATGTAACCAAATTCAAACCCATGCTCTTCATACTGTGTTATGCTGTTTCCCAATATTGTCCATGTGATTCCTAACTAGGAAGGGATGAAAACTAAAGCAGGCAGCCGCTGGAGCATCAGCCAATGATCTGGCAGTGAGAATCAACAGTGCCTCCAAAAAAGGGTGAAAAATAGACACAAGAACTACAAAAAAACCCCACTATTATGCAATCATTTAGTGTATGGACAAACAGCCATAGGTGCTTCTGGGAGCTCTGCTGACATTGCCACAGAGCCCACCGCAATAAATAATTTCACTGTGGCCCTAGATCATTGTGAATGACAATCCACACTACTTTTTTACAGGGGATTTTGCAATTTTCTCTTTCAACAGAGATTTTTAACAGCGGTATTTTAAACATTCTTATTTCTTAAAGATGTAGATTTTGTTCACTAGACCTTTCCTGATACGTAATTGTTCCTTCCAAATCAATGGGACATCACTGTTTGTATTTATATTCTGGATAAACTAAAGCCTTATTGTATCTGCACTGAATATGAGACTAGTGTAAACCACTCAGCTCTGACACTAATAAAATGACATAAGTCATTTTCTTCCTCTCTGTATTCTCACTTCTAAAGAGAGGAGTTAGACAAATGATCTTAAGGTTTTTTTTTCCAGCTCCAACATTGTGTGGCACTATAATGATGCTATATGTGACTAAGTTGCCTTTAGGGAGGAAAATGAGATAAAATGGAACTGGAGAGATGCAAAACAATATTTCATCTTGCAAAATCTTAATCTCAAAGAGATTTCAGATCTGTGCTACAGATTCCAGGGCTGCAATGAGTTAGAGCTGTCAGATAATGGGAAAATCCCAATGAGGCCAGAAACTTCTGCAATAAACTTGAACCTCAGGGCTCCGCCAAGCTATGTATAGCTTCTAATACCTTGCACCCCAGGTTTCTCTTATGTTGAAATGCTGTGGGGGCTGAAGGCCAAATCATGCCTCTTGTGTGGGTTTGCAAAAAAGCACTACTTTTTCCACTGATAAGCATTCAACAGACAGATAAAATCATGTAGAAGGATGGCAAGGAAATTTACTTTAGATTTTAAAAGTTTATGTTCATTTACCAAACTGCTCTATCAGAAGACAGCTTAATGTGTAGATTTAAGTAGCCTGGCAAACAGCTAAGATAATGGGCCAAGTATTTTATAGTCACTCAACTATGTTATTAAAACATAATTGTGAATTTAAGGAAAGGAAACAGCACAACTATTTTCCTCTAAGGTACTCTAAGATATCAGTAGTTTATCTACTTGCATCACTGAAAATTTGCTAGGTATGACAGGCTAAGGGCTTCCCTGGTGGCTCAGTGGTAAAGAATTCACCTGCTAATGCAGGAGACATGGATTTGATTCCTGGGTCGGGAAGATCCCCTGGAGAAGGAAATGAGGAAATTGCAACCCACTCTAGTATTCATGCCTGGGAAAACTCATGGACAGAGGAGCCTGGTGGGGCTTCAGTCCATGGGGTCCCAAAAGAGTTGGATACAACTTAGAGGACTAAATAACAATGACAGGTAAGAGAAATTCTGGGTAGAAAGAAGCTGCTTCAATCATCCCAGGAGTTTGAAAGAGTACTTAAAATTCCCAAGGCCCTGCAACATGTTTCTCTACAAATATGACATCAAATATAGAGTGAGGCTTAATAATCAGAGGTGTGACTCCGAGACTTGGGAAACCTGATGCTTCAAGGGGGAACGTGTTAGCTTGTACATATATGCTTGTAAGCCCCAGGGTGCTGATCTTCCTGGCAGACCACTAACTGAATGGTAGCCCCAGCCAATGCACCTTTTGACCTCAAATGAACAGGGGACATAGGGATAAAAATTAAGATATGCCAGATACACTAGCACAGTTTGAAATCTAATCAGAAGCAAAGACCCGAGGGCTACATTTGATCTGGAGTCATCTATATTTTGCCATAGAAGTCATTCTAGTAAATTACCCAAGGACCGAATCTGAACTTACGATGTAGCAGGGCTCGCAGTAGGCTTTCTTCTCCACCGCGTAGAAGGGCTGCCCTCGGAGCTTGTTGTTACAGATGATGCAGGTGAAACAATCCACGTGGAAGACCTGATCCATGGCAGTGCATCCGGTCCCTTCTCCAACTACGTTTTCGCCACAGCGAGCACAGCGGCCTGGAAGAAAAAAGGGATTGACGGTAAAGAACACCTTCAGTTCTTCTGAAGAGGACACCATGGGCGACACAGTACAGCTGTCAAGTGAGCAGCAGCAACAGGGTCACCACCAATCCATCACCATCAAGCTCACAGGGACCACGGCAGCTGCCACGAGGCCAGCACCAAGGGGATCTTACAAACCAGCTGAGGAGCTGGCTCTCTTAGACGAGGCCTCACGGGAAGTGACCATGTAGAACGCAGGTCTTCTGATGGGGAGGCCAGCGCTCTGCCTCTGATCTCACACAGAAACATAAGAGGAACTCGACTAAGGATGGTGGGAGTGGAAAGCACAGGATTCTTTCTCCTTGGGGCTACCAGTTAGACTGTGAGGAAACTGGGTCCAGACTCAAACTTCAGCTCCTTCTACAAAAGCCTGGGTTGCAAAGCCTCTGCATCCAGTCCTTAGTGACAGGCAGATTAAAAACAAAACTAGTCTCTTTTATTTCCAGACAGCACTGATTGTTTTTTCTCATACTGAGCTGGAATGCTTCCTCACTGTTACCCAATAGTCCCAGTTCTGTCTTTTAAGGCCTCAAGAAATACGTCTCATTTCTTACACTTGACACCCTTTAAGATATTACAACTCAGCGTCGCCTCTAAATCTGCTTACAGTTTGACTATCCCTTAATCCTGCCACAGTTCCACAGACTGTAGGGTTCTGAGTCCCTCATGGTTGTGACTGTCATTGTCCAGCCCAGTGCTCTGTAAATTTTCAGCATAATACATTGATTCCTGGGGCTCCTGACCACATATGGACATCGTGTTTAGCTTGAAAAAAAACTGCATTAAGTTTTTAACTAGAACATTAAAATGTAATTAAAAAAAATTATGTCATTGAAAGGCATTGTGCTGGCTACAGTCTATATCCATAACTGACTTCATTTTGGAAATCTTAAGCCAGAGGCCACAGTCACATTCATTTTCCCCTTCTTATTCTTTATTTCTATGAAGGCAAAAAGTCTTAACAGGTTATTACAAGTTCATTGGAAATGTCAGTAAGAATCGACAGACTTTTACAAATAAGCTTTAGCAAACCTAGTGCTTTTCTTGGTGCTTTATATATATTAACTCACTTCATATTCACAATAACTTATATGGCAAGTACTATTGCTATCGTTTCCTTACAGATGAGGAAACTGGGTTACAAGAGTGGTTAACTGCCTTCTAACCCAAGCAGCCTAACTTCAGTGTTGATGGTCGTAACCACTCTGCTATCTTGCCTCTGCTTAGTTCTGTGCATTAGGATTGCACACAGAGCTGACACTATGGATAAATCTCTTACTAAAGACTGCTTTCAGTGCTCCATCACATTGGATTGACTACCATTTAACACCTAAAAGGGATGGGGGTTAAATAGTTCAACTCAGGAGAAAAGAGGCAAAGGTGTTTCTAACTTCCTCTGGTTGCATTGGTCCTGGGAAGTGTTTCTTAATATATTTTGTTGCAGAATTTAAATATAGACCAAACTTTAGAACATTTTCCCTCTAAAGAATAGACCCAACTATAGAACATTTTCCTCCTAAAGAATAAGAAATATTAAATGCTGAAAAAAATGTCAAACTCTTCAGCGCTTGATATTTTTTTGAAGTCTTGATATCATATTCTTGATATTTGATACACTTTAATAAACTGTGTGGCTTGATTAACAAATTTATATCAAAGAGTGAACTTGTATCTGTTTTTATTATAAGATGTATAACCTTAGGAAAGTACTTTAAAATTTTAGACTGTCATTCCCTTCAGTAACAAAGCTAGGACTACCATATGGCACCACTGTTGTGAATTCAGAAAAAAAAAAAAAAACTCAACTGCTTTACTAGAAAGTTCACTATACTATATTTGAAAAGGATGCTAAAAGTCTTGAGACTTTATGCCACTATCTGATAATATTTTATTACAAAGAACATACTGGAAATTGCAGGTGAATGGATCACCAGTGCATAAAATATAATTCAAAAAATTACATCATAATCACAGCTTTCAAAAATGTTTTTCTCAACTGCTTGTGCAAAGTAATCACATTCACTCCAGTGTATATAGATTCATTTCCAGTATTTATACTAGCATCGTGTTCACTAACACATTTATAATATTTAGCTGAACTGATCTTTATGGTATTATCTTTATGACTCTTTTTTCTACTTTAAAAGAATCATTCAAACCACTGATCTAGTCTGGAAAAGTGAACAAATAGTGTAATGAAATAATAATCCTTTTAAAATGTAGATTTAGCAGCCGCAGGAAAAAAATACTAATATGAAAATACTGTGAGCTGAATAGCACTGTTAGTGAACATCAGTTAAACACCACCAATCCACACAGGTTTCGTGGTACATATGCAATCATTAAGAACGTGATGATTCATTACGCCAGTCCAGGTTTGATATAGGATCCTTGGGGCTGGTGCACTGGGATGACCTGGAGGGATGGTACAGGGAGGGAGGTGGGAGGGGGGTTCAGGATGGGGAACATGTGTATGCCCATTGTGGATTCATGTTGATGTGTGGCAGAACCAATACAATATTGTAAAGTAATTAGCCTCCAATTAAAATAAATAAATTTAAATTTTAAAAAAAGAATGTGATGATTCATTAAATCATATTGGATTCCTGTGAATATTATAATTTTATATTTTATATTCATTAAATGCAAATCAACAAAATAATTATTTACTACTCTTGCCTTTTGTAGACACCAAACTGGACTTCTTGATACTCCATCAGGGACTACCAGTGATCTGTAGACTACAGTTTGGAAAAAAATTTGTTCTGGTCAAATGTTATTGACTATTAGTCATGGTGGTTGATGAGGCAGGTAGAGGTAGCAATTATGATTCCAGAGCATGGTTGCCCAAAGTGTCAAGTCTGGAATCCAAAGGCCTGAGCTTACATGGTTTATAGAGAATTTGAGAGCTACCGATAAGGATCTAGGGGAAAATTTCAATCACTGATTAACGGGAAAGGTCAGAACAGAGCCCTGAAGGTCAGGATGAAGGTCAGATAAGCTTTGGAATTCTCACTGTATTTAACAGGCATTCCTTAAGCTATTCACTTTTTGTCCAGTTCTATAATCTTTATGCTGGAGAAGGAAATGACAACCCACTCCAGTATTCTTGCCTGGAGAATCCCATGGATAGAGGAACCTGGCAGGCTACAGTTCACAGGGTCACAAAGAGTTGGACATGACTGAAGTGACTTAGCACACAGCACAAAATCTGTATGATACCAGGAAAGGAATTAGACCACGTCACTGGCTTTCACATTAATTGCGAGACTATATACATCCTGCAATCACATGACAAAATGCGGTGTCGTCTGAGAAAGTGCTTTGGAGACGTGGAAGGAACACTACACCTGAGACGGCTCAGGAAAGGTTTTGTGGAGAAAGAGGCATTTAAGTCCAACCTTAAAGGATGGAATTGTGACAAGTAGGGATGGAAGAGAGAAAAACATTCGAGTTTTTCCACAAGAGGGGATGAGTGGCTAGGCTTCCTGGATCCAAAACCTCTGCAGTGGCTGGGTGGAAGAACAACAAGGTTTTGTCCTTTCAGCTATGAAAGCAGATGGACTGTGTTCACAAGGAACAGTCTTCTCCTTTATATTTTGGAGAATATTCTTCCAGAGTGGGTCAGGCTAATATGCTAGACCCAGACATGACCAGCACTGGTGCTTCCTGTACTTTTCCTATTCTTGGGAGAAATCGGGGACACCAGGCTGGAGGGCAGTCAGTCTGGCACCTTTAAAATCACAGGCACAGAAAGAGCGGAGAACAAAAATTAAAAATAGCACTACACATCAGCAGGACGGAAAAGGTGCCCGAATGTTCCCTTTTTGTATTAACAAAAATTTACAAACTATGCCTTTTATGGAGGCATTCACAAAGGAAAGAAAGTTACTCTAGCATAGTTCATCCTTGCTCCTAGAGGGGCTGGTGCTGCACGTCATTAAAAGCATCCCATGATCTTGCTGCCAATCTTAGAGAGAAGTTTCTCAGTGCTTTTAAAGGAGAAAAACCAGGGGAATGGTACCAGACTTGGAGGCATCAGAGCATGAAGGAAACATAATTGATTAGGGGCCAATGGGAAGCTAAGGGTCAAGATCAGCTCCAAGGCTGGTGAGAGGAGCTTATTGGCAAAGCTCAGCATAGTAACCTAATGGCAGAGGGCTAGACAGCCTGGGGAGAATTTTGTCAGTGAATTGAGATGCCTGAACTAATGAAAAAGTGTCCCTGTATTTTTGTTTGTTGTACATATGGCTTTATATCGACCATGGAGCCAGTCGGAGATTCTTCCTACCGCTCCCCCTTCATCTCCCTTACCCCAGCAACTATCACAATCTCTGCAAAATCTCTGAAATGCTTCTTTTCCCTCTCATGTCTGCTGACCACATTGGGCATATTATCTTTCATGGGCCATTGCAATGAATTCTTGATTGTTCTGCTTTCTCTGATTTACTCCCTCTTACAAATGTAAAGAGGGCTTCCCTGGTGGCTCAGTAACAAAGAATCTGCCTGCCAATCTAAGTTCGATCCCTGGACCACGAAGATCCACTGAAGAAGGAAATGGCAACACACTCCAGTATTCTTGCCTGGGAAATCCCATGGATAGGGGAGCCTGGTGGGCTATAGCCCATGGGATTGCTTAAGAGTCGAACATGACTTAGCAACTAAAAACAACAGGGAATGGGAAGGCTTTATGGTAGTCTTACCGCTTGAGCTCATTTGAAAAGACCCTGATGTTGGGAAAGATTAAAGGCAGGAAGAGAAGGAGATGACAGAGGATGAGATGGTTAGATGGCATCACTGACTCAATGGACATAAGTTTGGGTGAACTCCAGGAGTTGGTGATGGACAGGAAGGCCTGACGTGCTGGGGTTCATGGGGTTGCAAAGAGTTGGACGTGACTGAGTGACTGAACTGAACTGAACTGAACCACTTGAGCTAAGTCTAGAAGTTTAGTTTTTGAAAAAGTCACTTTAGGAATGGCATGGGTACAGAATGGCATTACAGGCAAATCTAGTTAAACTAGGGAGGTAAACTAGTGGGATTTGGGTTTTCCTTTTTAATGGTTTCAGCTTTCTCTTCTTGTCATGTGAATTTATTTCCTGCACAATGTGAAAATACAATTTCATTTAAAAATGATGTCCTTGTGACAAGTACAGAATTAATAAAGTAGATCATAGACCACGTTATGCAAACCCTCCTTGTTTCCGAGGTGAGACTGAAAATATCCACAGTACTTTTGATAATTGGTACCATGGCAAAAGAAGTTAACATACTCCCAGACTGAAGCTTTATTCAGCATCAAATGTGTACTAGTACAGAGACTTGCCTGGCAGTCCATTGGTTAAGACTCCACTTCTACTTCCCGGGGTGAGGTTTTGATCCTGGGCCTGGAAACTATTAATAAGATACTGCATGCCATGTGGCACTCACAAAAAGAATAAATAAAAAATTAAAAAAGAAAAAGTAAACTAGTATATTTATGCAGACATAAAGCCAGGTCACATTTGTCTTCATACCATCCTTGCTAACTGACTTAGAAATTTCAGGCATAAGCAAAATTAATATTCTATCTTTAAATATTATAATGAAACTCTATATGCCAACTGTGTGATGCATCGGCTTTCTTACTAAGTACCTTCTAAAATATATTCTGAACAAAGTCCTGTTCCAAAAGTTGAATCAATAAGGTTATACCAGGGTAGTGAAATGATAGCAAGTTATTCCTAGAAGAAAGCTTGCTCCATTTTATCCTCTGTGTACCCACTGGAGTTATCTTCGTAAAGTACAGCTTCTGTTAAACCTATTCAGAAATGATCTTCCACTGAAGGTACAAAAGATCATAGAACAAGTTTGCATTCTTCATGTGACAGGTCCATATGCCATTCACTGAAGGTTCTAGGATGATGGCACTTTCTATTCAGCACAGCTTTTACTTTATGGAGCCATGTAGTATTGATGCATGTAATAATAGACAACCTGTTTTTGTAAATTGCTTAAGTCCTAGGACAGTGATTCTCAACCTTGCTAGTATGTTGAAATAATCTGGAGAATTAAAAAAACAAAACAAAACACTGATCTCTGGGTCCCAGCTCCAGAGGTTCTGATTTCCTTGGACTGAGTTGGGGTGTCTTAGGATTGGACTTTTTAAAAGCTCTCCAGGTGATTACAATGTTCAGGCAAGTCATGCTACTGTTCCAAGGGGTGCATGTTTTTCTATTGCTCGTCAGGATAACAGCTGATAGCTATTGCCCGAAGACTTACTTCATCTGCATGCAAGACAGTTAGGGAACAGACTGTTAACCATGAGTTGGCTGAAAAAATTAGAGAATTTTCTGTGGCATCATAATATATCTTACTTTTCATGAACAACAGTAATTTCCCTAATGCTGTCTCTTTATGTCTTAGACTGAAGAGTTGTTAGTGGCTTTCCATCCATTGATAACATACATGAAGAGAATCAGCTAAGTTACCATAAAATAATTTGCCAGCATCAAGCCAGAGAAAGCAGTTCACATATATTAAATACAAGCCCACCTACAGAACAGGCTTCTTTTGTGCTGTAAATAAATTTAATATATGGCACTGCTATATGGCCTTGGAAAATACAAAACACACAATGTCAACAAAAAGCCATTTAAGGTGTGATATCACATTCCATACATCATACCTCAAACTGAGACTATTTTTTTGGACTCTACTCTTAAATAATGTGCCAATATCCAGTCTCCTATTGTCAGTGAATCCTGAAATCCTTATCATGTATTAAAAGCTGGGCTGAGGACACATCTAACTTTGTCACTGCTTGTGTGTAAATAATTATACTACTTCACTGTTATTGCTTAAATGGTCCTTGCAGAGACAGCTCGCAGATTCGATGGGCACCTGGATGGAGAGGAGAAGCAGAGGGCTGATGGCTCTTCTCTCTTTCTCTTCCCTGTTCTCCCTCTCATACACACACATGCATGGACAACACGAAAAGGAGCAATGACTATGATAGCACTAGAACCAGTGGTAAATACATAAAGCTTTTGGAAGGAGACACAATACAAAGCATTTTAGTACAAAATTAGAAGTTAAGCTAAGTAACAAGAAAACAAAATAGGTTCCCCAAATTCATCAGAAAGAATGGTTCAGGAATGGGTGAACAGAGGCCTGAGTAACAAATCTGATGAGATGGAGAACCTGGTGACTTACTAGTAAAAGTCATTACAAAGTCTAACCATGCGGTGATTTGTTTACAGATACCTATTTGCTTGGGCTTCCCTGGTAGCTCAGCTGGTAAAGAATCCACCTGCAATGCAGGAGACCCCGGTTCGACTCTTAGATCGGGAAGATCCACTGGAGAAGGGATAGGCTACCCACTTCAGTATTCCTGGGCTTCCCTGGTGGCTCAGCTGGTAAAAAAAAATCTGCCTGTGATGTGGGAGACCTGGGTTCAATCCCTGGGTTCAGAAGATCCTCGGGAGAGGGGAAAGGCTACACACTCCAATATTCTGGCCTGGAGCATTCCATGGACTCTATAGTCCATGTGGTCGCTAAAGTCAGACACAACTGAGCAACTTTCACTTTCACATATTTGCTTAGGTTGGACCTTCAGGTAGGCAGGTAAATTGGGAGGGGGAATCCCACATAGGGCTGCAAAAACAAGCATGTTTCACTAAAATAAATATACCACTTCGCAAGGAAGCATAACAAAGACATAAAAGAAAACTACTGTATTTCATCCTCTGGGGCAGACACTGCATTAAATATTCTATATACATTATCTTACTTAGTGCCATCAACCTTTCTTTATTCTTATTTTATAGATAAGAAACCTGGGGTTAAGTCACTTGGTCGAAGTCTCAAAGGTAGAAATGAGGTGAGACTGGGATGGGAATCAGATCAGATTTCTAAAGCCCATCTTTTTAATCATCACATGGTTTTCTAGGAACACACTGCATTATGCAATCATATCTGTGATGTTTTCAGCATTGCTGAGGAGCAGGATCTATTCTCACTCTCAGGGAAAAAAAGGAAGCCAGTAGAGCATTACTTTTCCAATCCCTCAAGCCTCAGGAGAGCTTAGCATCAGGGTTGGCTACACATGCGGAAATCAGTACAGGTAAGGATCCTTCAGAAAAGAGCCTGAAATGTTGAACCTCAAACTCTGGCTCCCCACCAGGTACATTTTAAAAATAATACAGATGGCCATACTCCACTTAAACACATTCTGATTCATTTGGTCTGGAGTGGGGACTGATATCATGATGCTAATGTGCAGACAGGTTGGGGACCTTTGTCCTAAAGGAAACCACGTGTTCATGTGTTCCACAAAGCGGAGTTTATCCAGAGTATTCTTAGAAAGTGGTGAGGTTTGGGACCAAAGTCCTGGCCCTCAGGAGCTACATCCTAGGAAACTGCAGAGGGAGTGAGTTGGCCACCAGCCACCCTGGTGCTGCTGCTGCTGCTGCTAAGTCGCTTCAGTCGTGTCCGACTCTGTGCGACCCCTTAGACGGCAGCCCACCAGGCTCCCCCATCCCTGGGATTCTCCAGGCAAGAACACTGGAGTGGGTTGCCAGTTCCTTCTCCAATGCATGAAAGTGAAAAGTGAAAGCGAAGTCGCTCAGTCATGTGCGACTCTTAGCGACCCCATGGACTGCAGCCCACCAGGCTCCTCCACCCATGGGATTTTCCAGGCCAGAGTCCTGGAGCGGGGTGCCATTGCCTTCCCCGACCCTGGTTCTAACCTTCACTAAACTAATATGCACAGGCACTGTGGTAAGGACAATCACGTTCTGACAACAACTTCCAGTCTCAGGAGGAGAAGCACAAACACAAAGGAAAACCAGACAACACAACAAAAGCAAAACAAAAAACAACACTGCTTTGCAATTTGGGATACAATACCTGGTGCCCTTTGAACAAAATTAGGTATTCCATGGTATAAAGGCAATCAGACAGAACTGCAAGTCTTGCCTTGTTACTCACTAGCTAGCTGTGGGAGCCTAAACAAGTTTCCTGAATTCTCTGAGCCTGAAGTCCCTTATTTTTAAAATAAGCAGTTGTGTCATCTATCCAGTTATTCTTTCAACCCGTCAACAGATACACTTACTGAGTTGCTATTGTGTTCTAAGTCCTGTGACAGTGGTTACCTTTACTCAGCCTCTATAAAAAGGAATGGATAAACAACAAGGTCCTATTGTATAGCACAGAGAACTGTACTTAGCATCCTATGATAAACCATGATGGGAAAGAATGCAATATATACACGAATATACTATAAATATGTGTGTGTTTATGTGTGTGCGTGTGTGTGTATATATATATATAGAGAGAGATAACTGAATCATTGTTGTACAGCAGAAATTAACACAACATTGGAAATCAACTATTCTTCAATTAAACAAATTTTTTAAAAAGGCCATGACAATGACTGCCTTGACTATCTGGTCACCAAGTTCAATGACAGGAACAGCTACAAAGTGCCGAGTACAGGCCTTGCTTCTTTCTCCCTCCAACTACAGGAGGCAGAGAACAACTTAAAATGAAGAGGACCAGAGGTGGATGCTCTGAATCCTCCTCTGAAGATAGTGGTCCACGTGAGGGTAAGAGGCAGTTGCATCTGTGAGGCAGTTATAAGATGTTTACCAATGTGGTACTAGTATAATTTAGTGCTAGAAATTCAATCCCAAACTTGAAAAAGTTTGTGGACCCCAGAATGATGATAATCGTCAAGGTTTATTCAGCACTTATTTGCCAAGCACTGTTTTAAGGCTTTAAATATTTTATCTCAAGTAATCCTTCCAACACCCTCATGATAGGCTGCTGCTGCTGCTGCCAAGTTGCTTCAGTCGTGTTCGACTCTGTGCGACCCCCAGAGATGGCAGGCCACCAGGCTCCTCCGTCCCTGGGATTCTCCAGGCAAGAACACTGGAGTGGGTTGCCATTTCCTTCTCCAATGCGTGAAAGTGAAAAGTGAAAGTGAAGTCACTCAGTCGTGTCCGACTCTTAGCGACCCCATGGACTGCAACCTACCAGGCTCCTCCATCCATGGGATTTTCCAGGCAAGGGTACTGGAGTGGGGGGCCATTGCCTTCTCCACTCATGATATAGGTCCTCCCATTATGTTCATTAGAGTATAAGAGATGGCAGCCTAGGGCGATAAGGTAACTTGCCCTAGGCCACAGAGCTAACTGTTGAATCTGGAACTGGGACTCAGTCAGTCTGGACTTAAAACCCACTAAACTCCTCTTCTAACCTGGCTTTTGGCTTTAGAATTTGAAAATTCTGGCCTGGCAGATGTAAGCTTGCATAAGCCTTACAAAATTCCTAATAGGAATATTAGTATCTATTTTGAAAGCATTATTTCAAGTTAATTGTTACACATAGGCATTTTCATAGTCTGATTCTTAATTTTAATCTGTTGTTCTATATTTAAAATTCATTTCATGATTGATCTGTTAACAGGAAAAACATCAATGTCTATTAGCACAGTGAAAAAGCTGTGACTGCAATGATTATCTCTGACTTAAGATTGAAATGTGCTGCATGGTATCTACCATGAAAATTTGCCTTTCCCTCAGGCTCTACTCAACGCTAAAAACCCTTTAAGTGTGCCATGTTGCTTTGTAGTTTTATAGGTGGAAAATCTCCACATGAATTTTTGGTTATTTAAGAGCAAATCTACCATTGAGTGTTCCTGAAGCTACTGTATTTCAATATCTAACAACAGCCATAATATTCTCTTTACAATATTATTAAATAACTTAAGTACTCCTTATATTTATATATGGGTTTATAATTGTAAATGTACTTTCTCATTCAGTGCTACCAAAAAGAGCAAAATGAACCCTATAATTAAAGCTCTTTCTTTTAGATTTTCAGTATACGAAGACTGAAAGAAATCCTGCAAGCTCACATAAAACTTCTTCATTTCCATGTTCTTATTTGAAGCTTGTAATAACTAAAGGCCAGAGAAGACAATTATCTTCTTTTAACAAGTTAACCTAGGAATGATGTTGTGTATAACTTGACAGGTAGATAACAGAGCTGGAATTTAACCCCACTTCATCTAACCCCAAGTCCTAGTAATCTTGCTGGACCACATAACCTGCAAGCCTGGTGATGGGCCTAGAGATGGGTGATATTTTCACCTGATACTATGTCCCAGGAAAGCCATTCAGTCTTACTTGGGGGTTTTAGATTTTCTACTTAGTGCTAAAATGATCATTATACATTGTTAAAGGATTTTAAAAATCCTAAAATGCAATAGTACATGAAAACTTAGAAACCATTCAGTCCAACCTCATTTGCAGATGAAAAAGCAAAGGCTCAGAGAGAGAGAGTGCCTTGATTAAGAGCCTACAGCAAATCAACAGCAAAGGTGAGACCTGAATCCAGGCCTTCAGGCTCTCAGCACAGTGCACTTGTTGTTTATTGTTGTTTAGTCGCTGTCCTGTCCATTCTTTGTGACTCCATGGACTCTAGCCCTCCAGGCTTCACTGTCCATGGGAATTCTCCAGGAAAGGATACTGGAGTGGGTAACCATTTCCTTTTCCAAGAGATCTTAACCCAGGAACTGAACCTGAGTCTCCTGCATTGGCAGGTGGATTCTTTACCGTCGAGCTACCAGGGAACATGCACTTATATTGCGTGAAATTATTTCCCAGTGGCTGCATCAAACATTAGCTTCTTTCCACTAAAAGGTGCTGTGGCCTGAGCATAAGGTAAAGTTTCATTGTAAATAAAATATGGTGTCCACGAGGATGACTCCTACATGATTCCAGAACAAGGGTAACGCCATTACCCTCTGAACCAGCACAACCACTTGACTTCTGTCTGAAACACCTGTTATACTTTGGATTTGCACATCTAAATGCTCTGAAACTGGAAAAAAAAAAAAAAAGCAGCAGCAAGATGTGGGTGCTAGGTTCTGCTGAGGTACCATTTGGTAAAAGAAGGTCAGTTTCTGGTTCCTGTTTAAACAAAGCTGGTCTGAATCTATCTGTCCACTGGAGTTAATGTATTCAATAGTCACTTGATTGGCTTCCACTTTTATTTTATTTGTTAATATTAGGCTAAAAACCATTTGAGTGAAATAAGTAGCAGGTTTGTGGTCAGAACTGAGTTCTAGTCCTGGTTCTACTATATATATATATATATATATATATATATATATATATCTGTGACTTTGGGCAAACAACTCAGTGACTCAAAGGGTTACTGGGAGGGATATATATATATATATATTATATAAAGCTATAAGTGCAAACAAAATGTAACGAATTCCTTCAAACTCTATCACTGTAAAAGAAATTTTGTTATAAATATTAATGCAAATCACATGCACAATATAGCATAAAATATTTATATATCTGGGGCTTGTATCCGGGGATCATATTTTGAGGAATTCCTATGCAAAACTACAAGATGGAATGCAGTATTGGATTGTGAGTAGATAGATTTTGAGGAGCTAAGCTTCTTGGAAATGCTGGCTGTGCCATTATTTTCCCAGTGGAGCGGGCAGAGGGATGCCATGAATATTTGACACATGATGCTACATCAGAGCTCAGAGGGAGACCAAGGCACTAAGTCTTAGATCTTTAGGCCATTTTTGCCCTTGCGTGTCTGTGAAATCCTCGTTGCTACACTGCAGTAGGCATGGATTCCATCTCTAGCACTTGCATAGCAACACTGAGCTCTCTGGGCACTGAAGTGATGTCTTAGGAACAGATACTAACACATGTATGCATGCACACAGTATGTGAAAGCACGCAAGATTGAAAGTGATTAGTGCATTACTCTTAGGTAATACTTCCCACTGAGATTACGCTCCTGGAAAAATTCCTCTGTCTCAAACAGCTTGCACAATTGTCTGCTAACACTTGCCCAAAATGTTTGGGATAAAAATGGTGTCAAATTTAAGGAAACACACTTCTCAACTTTCTTTGTTAACATCTGAATAAAACATGAGAAGGTTCCTACTTTACTCCTCTCCTCTTTCATTCAGAGAACAAGTCCCTTCACAACCTTGCTTGGTGTGAGAGAAGAAATAGTCACCCTCCTTTGCCACCTTCAAAATGGCACAATCACTGGGTTTAAAGGTAGAAAAGCTTAAATTCCATCCTAATAAATCCCACTGGTTATCGTCATGTCTGAGGTGCAGTGCAATATTTTATAAAAAGAACAAAGCAAGAAATCACATATCTATCTGGTAGAAGCTTGTGGCCCTGTGAGATCATGGAACAGCAGTACAAGAAAGGCACAGAAAGTTCTCCAGGAAGGATTTGGTGGGGACTGAAAGAACACGTTGATATGAGAGTCTGAGTAATACTGGAACATTTCCTTAATGTACCTGGCCAAGGCATATATTGAATACTTTCTAGCTCTTGCTATAAAATGAATACACTGAATCAAGTGATTTGAAGTGTTTTTCTAAGCACCTTCCTAGTCTTCAGTTTTTCATTCTAAGATGAATTTTATAAGGTGAATATGAAAATTGAAATTAGATTAAGTCTGCCTGAGGGTAAGGAGAAGAAGCTCAATGATAATATTTCAAGATGATACCTTTTCAAGACCCCAAATTTGTTGAAAAACTATAAAAGCTATAAACAAACAAAATATAAGAAAACCAGGCAATAGGCATGTTCTGTTTATGTCAGCAGAATATTTCTGGGTGATTCCTCTTGTGATAATGTAGTTTCCATTTTTAGATTATCATATTCAGTAAACTCTTAATTTTTATGGAATAACTAATACCCAAGCATCTAATATCTAGTGAGATAAGTTAAGGGCTCTCCCTTAGCAAGGCGAGTATAGGGAGATCCCAGACACCAAGTAAATCCACAGAAACTGCACAAAACCAGATAAGCTCAGTCGTGGGTTCTTGCATCAGCTCCTGTTTATGTACTTTCATTTGTAGTTCTATCTCGGGCAAGAGATACCACACAAGGGGAGTGCAAAGTTGAAGGTCTTTAGCAAAAATTTGGACTGTCAACACAGCTTGGCATTATCAGCATTCTGTTAAGTTCAAAGAAGTTACAACAAATACAGCTTGCTTTATTTCTGAAACAAAACTGCACATATTTGTGGCCATAATATGAATTAACCTGTAGATTGCTCCTTTCATCTATCCAGTGTGTTTTTCTTCCCCCTGTTACAACATGTTGGGGTTATTTTTTCCCATCTGGAATATTCTCAAACTGTTCTCTTAGAAGCATTAGAGAGAAAGAACAGTGTATGAAAAGACTGGAGAGACTGACTTCTACAATAAGATTAGAGAAGCTATATATGTTAATATGACGAGGCTAAAGGATGACTGAGGAGTGCCATGATGGTGGTCTATAAATATTTGAAAGGTGTAAATGCTGAGGAATAATTTAGCTTGGTCCAGGTGGTACAATTGGAAGTGATGGTATATCTTAAAGACAGGGAAGATCTCTGTTAAAGAAAAACATTAAAATAAGTTGTTGTCCATGGGATACAGTGAAACTGGAACAGAAAAGCAGTTGAAAAACATTAGCATAAAAGTCATCTGAGTTAAATTCGCCCATTCCAGGCCATTTTAGTTCACAGACTCCTAAAATGCTGATGTTCACTTTTGCCATCTCCTGTTTGACCACTTCCAATTTACCTTGATTCATGGACCTAACATTCCAGGTTTCTATGCAATATTGCTCTTTACTGGATCGGACTTAACTTCCATCACCAGTCACCTCCACAACTGGGCGTTGTTTTTGCTTTGGGTCTGTCTCTTCATTCTTTCTGGAGTTATTTCTCCACTCTTCTCTACTCTTCTGGAACACGTGAATTTAACTCATATGACCATTATATCTACTACTGTGGGCAAGAATCCCTTAGAAGAAATGGAGTAGCCCTCACAGTCAACAAAAGAGTCTGAAATGTAGTTCTTGAGTGCCATCTCAAAAAACAACAAAATGATCTCTGATCATTTCCAAGGCAAATGCTACAACCAGTAATGATGAAGAAGCTGAAGATGAATGTTTCTATGAAGACCTTACAATACCTTATAGAAGTAATACCCCCCAAAAATGTCCTTTTCACTACAGGGGACTGGAATGCAAACTAGGAAGTCAAGAGATACCTGGAATAATAGGCCAATTTAGCCTTGGACTACAAAAAGAAGCAGGGCAAAGGCTAACAGAGTTTTGCCAGGAGAACACACTGGTCATAGGAAACACCTTCTTCCAACAACACAAGAGAAGACTCTACACATGGACATCAACAGATGGCCAACACCAAAATCAGACAGATTATATTCTTTGCAGCCAAAGATGGAGAAGCTCTATACGGTCAGCAAAAATAAGACTGGGAGTGGACTGTGGCTCAGATCATGAACTCCTTATTGCCAAATTCAGACTTAAGTTGAGGAAAGTAGGGAAAACCACTAGACCATTCACGTATGACCTAAATCAAATCCCTTATGATTATACAGTGGAAGTGAGAAATAGATTCAAGGGATTAGATCTGATAGACAGAGTGCCTGAAGAGCTATGGACGGAGGTTTGTTACATTGTACAGGAGGCAGTGATCAAGACCATCCCCAGGAAAAAGAAATGCAAAAAGGCAAAATGGTTGTCTGAGGAGGCCTTACAAATAGCTGAAAAAGAAGATAAGTGAAAGGAAAAGGAGAAAAGGAAAGATATACCCATATGAATGCAGAGTTCCAAAGAATAGCAAGGAGAGAATAGCAAGAATAGCAATCTATGCAAAGAAATAGAGGAAAACAACAGAATGGGAAAGACTAGAGATCTCTTCAAGAAAATTAGAGACACCAAGGAAACATTTCATGCAAAGATGGGCTCAATAAGGACAGAGATGGTATGGACCTAACAGAAGCAGAAGATATTAAAAAGAGGTGCCAAGAATACACAGAAGAGCTATACTAAAAAGATCTTCATGACCCAGATAACCACAACGATGTGATCACTCACCTAGAGCCAGACATCTTGAAATGCAAAGTCAAGTGGGCCGTAGGAAGGATCGCTACGAACAAAGCTAGCGGAGCTTTGTGGAATTCCAGTTGAGCATTTTCAAATCCTAAAAGATGATGCTGTGAAAGTGCTGCACTCAATATGCCAGCAAACATGGAAACTCAGCAGTGGCCACAGGACTGGAAAAGGTCAGTTTTCATTCCAATCCCAAAGAAAGGCAATGCCAAAGAGTGTTCGAACTACCACACAATTGCACTTATCTCACACGCTAGCAAAGAAATGCTCAAAATTCTACAAGCCAGGCTTCAATAATACATGAACCATGAACTTCCAAATGTTCAAGCTGGATTTAGAAAAGGCAGAGGAACCAGAGAACAAATTGCCAACATCCGTTGGATCATCAAAAAAGCAAGAGAGTTCAAATAAACACATCTATTTCTGCTTTATTGACTATGCCAAAGCCTTTGACTATGTGGATCACAACAAGCTGCTGAAAATTCTTAAAGAGATGGAATACCAGACCACCTTACCTGCCTCCTGAGAAATCTGTATGAAGGTCAGGAAGCAAAAGTTAGAACCAGACGTGGAACAACAGACTGGTTCCAAATCGGGAAAGGAGTACGTCAAGGCTGTATATTGTCACCTTGCTTATTTAACTTACATGCAGAGTATATCATGCGAAATGCCATGCTAGATGAAGCACAAGCTGGAATCAAGATTGCCGGGAGAAATATTAACCTCAGAAATGCAGATGACACCACCCTTATGGCAGAAAGTGAAGAACTAAAGAGCCTCTTCATGAAAGTAAAAGAGGAGAGTGAAAAAGCTGGCTTAAAACTCAACATTCAGAAAACTAAGATCATGGTATCAAGTCCCATCACTTCAAGGCAAATAGATGGGGAAACAGTGGAAACAGTGGCAGACTTCATTTTCTTGGGCTCCAAAATCACTGTGGATGGTGACTGCAGCCATGAAATTAAGTGATACATGCTCCCTGGAAGAAAAGTTATGACCATCCTAGACAGCATATTAAAAAGCAGAGACATTACTTTGCCAACAAAGCTTTGTCCAGTCAAAGCTATTTTTTCTAGTAGTCATGGATGTGACTCACATCTATGGATGTGAGAGTTGATCCATAAAGAAAACTGAGTGTCCAAGAATTTATGCTTTTGAACTGTGGTGTTGGAGAAGACTCTTGAGTCCCTTCGACTGCAAGGAGATCCAACCAGTCTATCCTAAAGGAAATCAGTCCTGAATATTCATTGAAAGGATTGATGTTAAAGCTGAAACTCCGATACTGTGGCCACCTGATGCAACGAATTGAATTATTTGAAAAGACCCTGATGCTGGGTAAGATTGAAGGCAGGAGGAGAAGGGGACAGCAGAGGATGAGATGGTTGGATGGCATCACTGACTTGACGGACATGAGTTTGAGCAAGCTTCGGGATTTGGTAATGGACAGGGAAGCCTGGTGTACTGCAGTCCATGGGGTCACAAAGAGTCGGACACGACGGAGTGACTGAATTGAACTGAACTGACTGAGCATAAAAGTCAGAAGACATGCGCTTATGGCTTGGCTTTACCATACACACACAGCTATGTGACCTTAGGTCATTTAAACACCATGGGCCTCACCACATTTACCTGTTCCAAAAATTAAAGTATGAACCAGATTAGAGATATCTGAAGTGTGCTCCAAAGAACCTTTAGCGTTCTGGGGATTCAGCTATGTGGGATCATTAGAACAGGAAGAAGACTGGAAGGGAGAGATAAGGACCTGAGCCCCTTGATCAGTTTCATCTATATACAGTGAACTTCCTCAGAAGAATTTTTCTGGAATTTCGTAAGTTAAAAAAAAGAAAAAAAGTTTGCATGAGAAGTTTGCCGATTTATAAAGTTTGAGAAAAGTATTAGAGACCAGTTTGAGACCCATTCCTGTCTAAAAGTCACTTTAGAAGGCAGAAGACTCAATAAAAAAATTATGCTTTCACAAAACGATTATTGAGCACCTACTGTGGGCCAACTTTGCTGGTAAAACAGTTAGGCAGATCTGCCCTTGTGGAAGTCATATTCCAAATGTAATTTTTAATATACATTGCCAAAAATTCATAGATGAATAGAGGTTTAACTCATTTAATTCCATGTAAGACTGAAAATAATTCAACATTTATTGAGCACTTACTATCAAATCTTTAAGATTTATGATAGATAGTACAGAAGGTAAACATTCAAAATCAGCAGCTATTGAGCACATACTGTATGTCAGGCCCTGTGTGACAAATTAGCCATCTTCAGTTTCCACCCCAGGGCCTTCTCAGTTGCATGCCTTGTGCATAACCAGTGAATGCTGTCAGGAGCACAGCCTGACTCCTGCTCCAACCTGCTACCGTAGTCAGCTGGACTTGATCTTAAGCCTGCTCATACCTTTTGACCTTGTTATTGCCATTAAATTATCTAATTAAATATTATGTAGGTTACAAAAACATGAAAATGTTTTAGTTTTTTAAAATAACATCTAAACGGAATGTTTTGAGAAAGTTCCATAGAGACATTTCACTTAGGGGGAAAAAAAAAGTTCAGTACGGTAATGGATAAGCAACTTTAAAATATAGCGAAAACAGCTTAAAAACTGTAAAGCATTTTGGATTCACACTTTCACAAGTTTATTCAAATTCTTGCTCTCCTTTAAAGAAACCCAAATTGGAGGTTGTAGAGGACCCGTGATGACATTTGTAAGGCCTCCTCAGACAGCCATGTTGCCTTTTTTGCATTTCTTTTTCTTGAGGATGGTCTTGATCTCTGTCTCCTGTACAATGTCATGAACCTCTGTCCATAGTTCATCAGGTACTCTATCAGATCTAGTCCCTTAAATCTATTTCTCACTTCCACTGTATAATCGTAAGGGATTTGATTTAGGTCATACGTGAATGGTCTAGTGGTTTTCCCTACTTTCTTCAATTTAAGTCTGAATTTGGTGATAAGGAGTTCATGATCTGAGCCACAGTCAGATCCCAGTGTTGTTTTTGCTGACTGTATAGAGATTCTCCATCTTTGACTGCAAAGTATATAATCAATCTGATTTCAGTGTTGACCATCTGGTGATGTCCATGTGTAGAGTCTTCTCTTGTGTTGTTGGAAGAGGGTATTTGCTATGACCAGTGCATTCTCCTGGCAAAACTCTATTAGCCTGTGCTCTGCTTCATTCTATGGATCACTGAAAAAGCAAGAGAATTCCAGAAAAACATCTATTTCTGCTTTATTGACAATGCCAAAGCCTTTGACTGTGTGGATCACAATAAACTGTGGAAAATTCTTCAAGAGATGGGAATACCAGACCACCTGACCTGCCTCCTGAGAAATCTGTATGCAGATCAGGAAACAAGTTAGAACTGGACATGGAACAACAGACTGGCTCCAAATTGGGAAAGGAGTATGTCAAGGCTGTATAGAGTACATCATAAGAAACACATGGCTGGACGAAGCACAAGCTGGAATCAAGATTGCCGGGAGAAATATCAATGACCTCAGATACACAGATGACACCACTTTCATGGCAGAAACTGAAGAACTTAACAGCCTCTTGATGAAAGTGAAGAGGAGAGTGAAAAAGTTGGCTTAAAGCTCAACATTCAGAAAACTAAGATCATGGCATGTGGTCCCATCACTTCATGGCAAGTAGATGGGGAAACAATAAAAACAGTGGCTGACTTTATTTTTCTGGGCTCCAAAATCACTGCAGATGGTGACTGCAGTCATGAAATTAAAAGACGCTTACTCCTTGGAAGGAAAGTTATGACCAACCTAGATAGCATATTAAAAAACGGAGACATGACTTTGCCAACAAAGGTCTGTCTCATTAAGTCTATGATTTTTCCAGTAGTTAGGTATGGATGTGAGAGTTGGACTATAAAGAAAGCTGAGCACCAAAGAACTGATGCGTTTGAACTGTGGTGTTGGAGAAGACTCTTGAGAATCCCTTGGACTGCACGGAGATCCAACCAGTCCATCCTAAAGAGATCAGTCCTGAGTGTTCATTGTAAGGACTGATGTTGAGGCTGTAACTCCAATACTTTGGCCACCTGATGTGAAGAGCTGACTCATTTGAAAACACCCTGATGCTGGGAAAGATTTAAGGCAGAAGGAGAAGAGGATGACAGAGGATGAGATGGTTGGGTGGCATCACTGGCTCAATGGATATGAGTTTGAATAAACTCCAGGAGTTGGTGATGGACAAGGAGGCGTGGCATGCTGTGGTCCATGGGGTCATGAAGCGTCAGACATGACTGAGAGATTGAACTGACTGAACTGACATGATGACATTATGAACAAGGACCTATCAGACACAAAGCCAACATGTCTCATTCAAATACGTCTTGTCTGTATTTTTAAAAAGGTGAAAAATGTGCTTTGTTACACATTAAAATAAACTTTATTGAGGTATGATTTACATGTAATAAATGAACCCATTTTAAATGTGCATTTTGAAAAATTTTAGGAAATTCATAGGGCTGCAACTACCACCATAATCAAGTCTTAAATATTTCCATTACCCCATAAGTTTCCCCCGTGTTCCATAGAGTTAATCCTCTCCCTTAACTTCAGAAAACCATTTACTGTTCTCTGTAGATTAAACTTGCCTTTTCTATGATTTCATAGAATCTGATTTATATAGTAGACACTTTTGGGGGGCAGTGAGAGGTCTGGCTTATTTCACTCGGCAAAGTTTGTGAAATTTACCCATGTTGTGGTACTTATTAGTGGTTCATTTCCTTATTACTGATGGGTAGCAGTCCATTCTAACTATTGCACAATTTGTCCTTGGATCTGATGGGTATTGCAGTTGTTTCCAGATTTTAGCTATTTCAAATAAAGCTGCTATGAATTTTTGTGTACAAGTTTTTGTTTCCTTTGGGTCAATATACAGGAGGAAAAATGCTTGGTTATATGGTTCATATGTGTTTAACTTCCTTAAGACACTACCAAAGTGTTTTCCAAAGTAGTTGTACCATTTTATATCCTCACTAGAAATGTAAGAGTGTTCAAGTTGTTCCATCTATTAGTTAACAGTTTGCAACGTCATTCCTTCAAATCTTAGCCATTCGAATCAACTTATAGAGGTATCTCACATTTTAATATGTACTTCTCTGAAGACTAAAGATTTAGAACACTTTGTATTTGCTTATTGGCTTTGTACATTTTATTTCAATAAGTATGTTCAAATATTTTGCCAATTTTTAATTGAATTATTTGCTTTCAAGTAGTAAGAGTTCCTTCTTACTACTACTTTGGACACAAGCGCTTTGTCAGATACATATATATCTTATTTACTTTCTCCCAGGATATGGCATGTCATTTCATGAAAAATTTACTGAGTTAATACTAGTTTATAAAATTATATGTTTCGTGTGTAGAACATTATATTTCTACATTTGTATACCATACAGAATGCTCACCACCAAAACTTTGTTGATGGTCACAAGAGGGGTAAAATCATACAGTATTTGTCTTTTTCTGTTTGACTTATTCACTCAGCATAACACCCTTTAGGTGCACCCATACCCTGCAAATGGCAAGATTTCACTCTTTTTATGGCTGAGTAATATTCCATTCTTCTTTAATCCATTTATCAATCAATGCATCTAGGTTGTTTCCATATCTTGCCTCTTATAAATAATACTTCAATGAACACTGGAGTGCATATTTCTTTTTGACTTAGTGTGTTTGTTTTCTATGGGTAAAGACTCAAATGGAATTGCTGGATTGTACGGGAGTTCTATTTTTAATTTTTTTGAGGAAACTCCATAGTGTTTCCCGTAAGTGGCTGTTCCAATTTACATTCTCACCGACAGTGTCCCAGGGTTCCCTTTCTTCCACATACTTGCCACCATTTAGTATTCCTTGTCTTTTTGATAATAGCCATTCTTGAGATGTATGAGGTGACAGCTCTCACTGTGGTTTTGATTTGCATTTCCCTGTTGGTTAGTGATGCTGAACATATTTTCATATGCCCTTTAGCCATCTGTATTTCTTCTTTGGAAAAATGTTATTCAGATCCTCTGCCCATTTTTCAATCAGAATTTTTTTTTAAATGTTGAATGGTATGAGTTCTTTATATGTTTTGGAAATTAATTCCTTAGAAGAAATACCATTTACAAATATGTTCTCCAACTCATTAAGTGGCTTTTCACTTTGTTAATGGTTTATTTCATTGTGCAAACACTTTTTTTTTAATTGATGAAGTATCATGTGTTTATTTTTGCTTTTGTTGTCCTTGACTGAGGAAACAGATCCCCCTAAAACACTGCTAAGATCAATGTCAAAGAGTGTACTGCCTATGCTTATTTTTATACATAGTGTTTGAAAGTAGCTTCCCAGGTTTTCCAAAAACATTTCTTTAAGAGGCTGTCTCCTCCATTGTCGTATTCTTGTCTCTTTTCCATACAGTAATTGACCAGGTAAGTGTCAGTTTATTGACAGGCTCTTTGTTTTGTTCCAGTGTTTTGATTACCTTTACTTTGTAGTAGAGTTTGAAACCAGGGAGTGTGATAACACCAACTTCTTCTTCCTCAAAATTTCTTTGACTTTTTGGGGTCTTTTGTAGTTCAATACAAATTTTAGGATTATTAGTTATAGTTCTGTGAAAAATGCCATGGGTATTTTGATAAGGATTGTCCTGAATCTGTAAACTGGGTTGGTAGTACGGACATTTTAACAATGTTAATTCTGCTAATCCATAAGACAAATATATCTTTCCATTTATCAGTGTCATATTCTATAATCATTGCTTTTACCAATGTCTTATAGTTTTCAGAGAACAGGTCTTTCACCTCCTTGGTTAAATTTATTCCTAGATATTTTATTCTTTTGAAATGAAATTATAAATGGAATAATTTTCCCCATCTCTGTCTGATAGTTCATTATTAGTGAAAAGAAATGCAGCCAAGTTCTGTATGTTGATTTTGTGTCTTGTAGATTTACTGAATGTATTGGTTCTCATAGGTTTTTGATGGCGTCATGTGTGTGCTTGGTCACTCAGCTGTGTCTGACCCTGCAACCTCATGGACTGTAGCCCACCAGGCTCCTCTGTCTGTGGGATTATCCAGGCAAGAATACTGGAGTGGGTAGCTATTTCCTTCTCTGGGGGATCTTACCAGTATCATACCATCTGCAAAGAGTGACAGTTTCATTTCCTGTCACCCCATAAGAGTGGCATCTTTGGAACTGCTCTATACGCAAGTATAGATTTAGTGTGTCTGTGGAAGAAGGTAAGCTCAGGGTCTTTGTACACTGCCATCCTCTGGCTGGAATTTCATTTCCTTTTACAATGGAGTTTTTTGAAGAGTCATCATTTTATCATTTTTATAAACTCCAATGTCATTAAAATTTTTTCAACTTTTAAAAAATATCTTCTTTAGGAAATCTTTGCTTCTCCCAGCATCATAAGGATTTTCTAAGTCTTCTTTTAAAATTTTTATAATTTAGCTTTGACATTTAGGTCTATGACCCAAAATATGTGTAAGACATTTATAATGAGAAGCATAAAACATTACTGAGAAAAATTAAAGAAGATCTAAATAAACAATATTGTTAAGGTTTCATTTCTCCTCAATTTGACTTACTAAATATAAATCCTATCAGACTCTATTGGTACAAATTGGCAAATAGATTGTAAATTTTACATGCAAATGCAAAGGATGAATAATGGTCCAAATAGTTCTTAAAAGAACAAAGTTGGAAGACTCATGTTATCTGATATCAAGATTTGATCTAAAGCTATAGTAGTTATGACAGAGGAATACTAGTATAAAGATAGCTATACAGGTAAAAATATTAAAAGTAAGTTATATAATCTCTTTCTGAACTTGTATTTCTCCAATTCCAAATGCACTTTGATTAACTTACTGGACCCAAATGCACTGAAGAAGTTTCTATTATATTTTCCATAAAATTTCAAGGTTTTTTTTTCTTTGTTTGCTTGTTTAAATAATGTTTAGGAAAACATTATGTTTTCTTTGCTAATTTTCTCTATAAAGATACTAAAAATTAGTATTTTAATTTTTTATGGTTCATATCAATGAAACATACTAATGTCTTTTTATTTTCTCCTCTAGAAGAACATTTGTATATATCTTATCAAATAAACTATGATTTTCCCTTAGATTTAGTTGCCAAAAAAACTATATGGTCATGGAAACTGAGATGAGGCATATGATCAGCAGAGAGATTTTACATTTTAAAATGTCAAGAGATTATAATTAATACCTCATTTGAGGTTAAACAAATATTGAATATACATTTTTTCTTTGTGGGAAGGATGATAATCATTTTGCAACTCACAGGAATCAAATTTAAAGGTGTTTCATTACTATAGAGCTATTTCTTATGGATCACTATATAAAGATATGAATTTTACAACCTGCTGAGCACATCAAGTAAGTTTAACTGTATAATCAAAATCTGAAGACAAAAGACTTCTAAATGGTCCTTACTCTATGAATTCAGGCCTATTTTTCATTTCTTACCATTTATCGTGCCTGAAATATTTAAAGTAAGTTATGAGGGCCTGAAATATAAAGCACTCCTTATAAAGGAATATTCTTCCCTAATAAGTGAATTCAATTTTTCTAACTCTGTGGAATAAAATATTCATAATGGATTAATGTGAAAGGATAAAGACACAATTAAATGTAATTTCTCCTTATTAAAATTGATGTCAGATATTGGGTTTAGATAGGTATGCTTTAATAGAAAATAGGAATGTAGCAGAGCATAAAACATATTACTATATTTTTTTTTCTTGCAGTCCTAAAATGCAAGAGTACCCTCTGAAGTCTTCAGGTAGTTCCATTAACTCATTGTTATATTTATGAGCAAATAGGCCCAGAGCCCATTAGCTACCATAGTCCCTGTTGCAAAAGCAACCTTCAGTAAACAGAGTAATTGGCTTGATGATGCCTGTGTTAATATCCATGTTAGCTCTCTTGTTGACCACCTGGAGGAAATCTGCTTCTAGAGTCTGTTAGTGCAGATGGAAATCCATTCTAGCCCTGGATGGACATAGATGACACCCTTGCAGAGTTCTGTAGACATTCAGTCTGAGAAGCAAAAGGCAACATTCTTACTACTTTTTAGTATCAACAAACTCAAAACAATGATGGCCACTGAATGATAATCACTCACTGGCCTTCATGAAATGTGAGATATATATGAAGACCTCAGAAGCAACTTTCAGAGATTATTATAAAAAGGCTCTGTTGTCAATCTGTTTATCATTAAGCAAGAGTGGGATTACTCCCATTCCAGCCTTTAGCAGGAGATAAAGATAGGATGATGGCAATTCAAAAGGGCTTTTAAAAATTCTGGTTGTGCACTTCCCTGGTGGTCGAGTTGTTAAGACTCCATGCTTCCACTGCAGGGGGCACAGGTTTCATCCTGATCAGGGAAGTTCCAAGTGCTGCAGGGTGCAGCCAGAAAAAAAATAAGGTGCGAAAAAAATGTCTGGTAATTAGTAGGCATGTAGATAACACTGTTACATCCATGCCGAGCTGGTTAATCAAGAATATTTGTGACCCTCAAGTAACTAACTCCCATCTTCAGTTATAAACTGCTTCAATCTGATGAAAACAGATTTTCAGGAACTTCTAGATTTATCTTATCACCCTTTCCTCAGTTCCTCAGCATCCATCTCCCATGGAATTATGCAGTGACACACCATTAGAAATGAAAATCCTTCTGCTGTAGGACTATAGAAAGTCATCCTTATATATCTCCCCCAAAACACCATAGATCCTTCAACATTATAGGGAATTACATGAATTTATCTCCTGACTTCTGTTTCCCAATTGTTCCATGTTTTCCAACAGCTATGCCTTTGCTGAAGTTACTTTTTCCCTCTCTATACCTTGCATCTCCTTTTCTACAATCACAAACCAAATAATCATCCAAAGCCTGTCTCAAATGCTGTTTTCTGACAGAAGCCAGACAAAAACCAGTTCTTTCCTTCTCTCTTTCTAATAAATACTGTAATATTTACCCTTCTGTGAATTACCTATTTAAAATTTTGACCCATTTTTTTCTGTCTGGTCATTCAGGAAACCTTGCATTTATACTCCCAAAGTTCTCTCTTCTTTAAATTATTGTAGAAATTTTGACTCTTTTCAGGCAATCATAGCAATTCAGTTTGTGTGACAGGGATTTACATAACTGACTGATCCCCATGATAAGATCATGAGGAGCCTTTACAGCAAAAACATTCATGTACTCCTAATCGATACCAGCCAATGTCTGATATCAGAAAGTTTTCAAATAAGTACATACAGTGATAAGTCATCATTTTTAAGAGAATTTTTTAAACAGTCAGTACAGCAAGTCTTTGTAAGAAAGACACTTGATATTTATGCCAAGTAATGTCCTCATGGTGAGAGCTGAAAAGTACATTGTTCCCGTGTGTGCGGTGTTCAGTCACTCAGTCATGTCCTACTCTTTGCTACCCCATGGGCTGTAACCTGCCAGGCTCCTCTGTCCATGAACCAGTCCATTCTGAAGGAGATCAGCCCTGGGATTTCTTTGGAAGGAATGATGCTAAAGCTCAAACTCCAGTACTCTGGCCACCTCATGAGAAGAATTGACTCATTGGAAAAGACTCTGGTGCTGGGAAGGATGGGGCAGGAGGAGAAGGGGACGATAGAGGATGAGATGGCTGGATGGCATCACTGACTCAATGGACATGAGTCTGAGTGAACTCCGGGAGTTGGTGATGGACAGGGAGGCCTAGCGTGCTGCGATTCATGGGTCGCAAAGAGTCGGACACGACTGAGCGACTGAACTGAACTGAACTGAACTGATGGGAACAGATTGCCATTTCCTACTCCAAACGATCTTCCCTGACCCAGGGATCGCACCTGCATCTCTTGCATTTCCTGCTACTGCAGGCAGATTCTTCACCACTCTGCCTCCTTGATTCGTAAGAATTATGTCTTGACAGCACCAAAGGAAGGAATATAATGAAGCTAACTTTCACAACAAAAGTAAAATAGACAAAGCCCAATTAAATGTACACAGTTAAGAGCTAGAGGACACCAGAAAGCTTAGCTTAGCAACTAAGAAACTAGTTACATTTGTGATTAAAGGTGGCCGCATTCTATCAAGTAACTATGCTTGGGAATGGGATCCGTTGTACCTATAGAAATGACTACAGTAAAATAAAGAGCTTTAAACTCATCACCAGGATAGACTAAAATCCTCCAGACAGTCTCAGTCACATTACTATATTTAGAAAGGAACACTTAGGAACAAGATTTCTGAAGTCAGATTATCTGCCTTTAAGATCTGGCTTTATCACTTCACTGCTGTGTGTCCTTGGGCAAATCACCTAAGCTATCTGGGTATAAGTTTCCACCCCTGGTGAAACATATACAATGTTTTATTATATAATACTGATATTATTACTAAGTGTATCTTAAACAGATATAATCATACCATGTAAAGCAGACTTGCTGTGGGAATTACACAAGTCAGTGCATGAACAGAGCGTTGCATAGCACCTAGCACAACTATAAATACAACTTTACTGCTATTGTTATTGCCAAAGAGTCTGTGGATTCCCTGCATGACTGATCCTTATCATTTGGAAATAACACTGCTGATGACTTCTTTGTTATAAAATTTAATTTCCTTACAATAATAAGATCAAGATGCTGGACTAAGAACTGAGAAAAAAATGCATCCCCTAACTCTACTGAAATGAAAGCATACAGGTACCTAAAGTAATAAAAGCAAAAAGTGGGGGAAGCAGGAAAGGGAATAAAAAGAGAATTATGTTGGGGAGAAAGGTTATAACACACAAGATATTTCTATTTATTTCGGGAATTTAGAAAAAAAAAAAAACTGAGAACAGGTTGATTGAGTGGAACAGGTCACGTCTTGGAATAAGGTAGGCTGGAGCTGAGAAAGAGGTAAAATGAAGGCTGATCTCCAGACCATTCTAAACTAAGGGGTTCTGGGATGTGATGACTACAATCTCAATCTGAATCGCAGGGTTGGAAAAAGTGGATTTAAGCTTTTTCAGTACCATACGACAAGGCATCTTGATGAAAGTGAAAGAGGAGAGTGAAAAAGCTGGCTTAAAACTCAACATGCAGAAAACTAAGATCATGGCATCCGGCCATTTCCCCATCAAGTCATGGCAAATAGATGGGGAAACAATGGAAACAGTGAGAAACTTTATTTTGGGGGGCTCCAAAATCACTGCAGATAGTGACTGCAGCCATGAAATTAAAAGATGCTTGCTCCTTGGAAGAAAAGTTGTCCCCAACCTAGACAGCATGTTGAAAAGCAGACATATTATTTTAACAACAAAGGACCATCTAATCAAAGCTATGGTTTTCCCAGTCTCATATCATGTTTGGATATGAGAGTTGGACTATAAAGAAAGCTGAGTACTGAAGAATTGATGCTTTTGAACTGTGGTATTGGAAAAGACTCTTGAGAGTCCCTTGGACCGCAAGGATATCAAACTAGTCAATCTTAAAAGAAAATCAGTCCTGAATATTCATTGGAAAGATGGATGCTGAAGCTGAAACTCCAATACTTTGGCCACCTGATGTGAAGAACTCACTCATTGGAAAATACCCTAATGCTGAGAACGACTGAAGCAGGAGGAGAAGGGGACGACAGAGGATGAAATGGTTGGATTGCATCACTGACTCAATGGACATGAGTTTGAGCAAGCTCTGGGAGATGGTGAAGGACAGGGAAGTCTGGCCTGCTGCAATCTGTGGGGATGCAAACAGTCAGACAAGACTGAATGACTGAACTGAATTGAACTGATACTACAAGGGCACTGCCACATTTCCTAAGGCTATTAAACATTTCAAAAATCTATATTAGGTATATTCAGCAATAAACCATAGCCAACACCAGTCAAAAACAATCACTCTGATGCTGAAATGGTATGTAGGTCTACAACTACCTAAGACCACAGATATTATTGAAAATGTACTCCCATCTCATAGTTGAAGTCAAGTGGGAAGAGGACAATTGCAGTCAGTAATTTCTTACTTTCCTTTCAGAAGAGAGAAAAAGGATAATCAATGGAAAGGAGGTGGAAAGTTCATCCACGCAGGAGATTTAGTCTGGGCTACCTACTTTCTACAGGGTTGTCAGGCCCACCAGTACACAGGGAAGGGGCTCTTGGATAAAACGCCGGCCTGTAGAATCTTTGAGCCTGAAGTGACCATCTCAACAAAGCTCTCTGGATTCTAGAATCCAGGTCCCCCACTCCGAATCTAGGGCTCTTTCACTATCCCATTTCTAACTTCCTTTCTTGTTCTTTCATTCTTATTTTGCTAGTTGGTTCTATTTCTCATTTTAAAATGTATTTTTATTACAAAATAACACATATTCACTGTAGATAATTTGAAAATTAAGAAAAATTATGAAGAAAATAATAATCAATCTAATTACTGAGAAATAACTAGGCTGTTTACATTTTAATGTGTCTTCTTAAAGACCTTCTATACATATTTTTAACTTCACTTTGATCATACTAAATATGCAAGTTTAAACCACTTCCCCTACAGAAGAGCTTTTTTCTAAATATATTAAATTCTTCAAATATAGTATCTTAATATTTCATCATTTGGGATCTATACTATTTTATTAAACAAGTTCCCTACTTTTGGTCATTTATTTCTCATTATAAATTGTTCCTCCGTGAAAATTTTTGCAAACAGGTTTGTTTAAATTTCTATGTCCTTAGGCTAGATAGATGACGTAACTGTTTATATGTACATCTATCTCCCTATGTGCATGTCCATCATCTATCTTTACTTAGAGATATGAAACAATTAAAGTTCTTAAAGAATACTGCCAAATAATTGTCTAGAAATACTGGATTAGTTTACTCTTAGAGGCTGCAAATGAGAAGAGGTTTTTCCTAAATCTTTGCTAATTTCAAATAGAAAACTATACTTCAGTTGTTTTAATTTTCATTTCATTTTAGTGACAATAAAATTTTAAGTTAATCATCCACTGAATTTATTCTGTTCAGAATTGTTTAGATCCTTTGTGTTTCCTTACTGGCATGTCTTCAATTAAAAAAAAAGTTTTCATATTATATATATTGCAAATATTTATTTATCATATTTATTGCAAATATGATTTTCATTTGTTTCTTAATTTTAATCTCTGACATTTATAAACACTTTAATTTTTTTCTCAAACCTATTGCTAATTTTTTATTGCCATTGTTGCTTCATAAGCATAAAATACAAAAAATATCCTTTCTCAAAACTAGATCAAATCAATTCAGATCTGATTATATTTCATTCAGAATACATTTCACCACAGTTTATTTTAAAATTGTTGTTAGTTTTTAAACATTGACTTCTTTAACTGATCTGTATTGAGACTACAGTATGAGTTAAGGAACTGTCTATTTTTTCCCTAAAAGCACTATTCTTTGGATAAGCCACAACTCTTATTTTTGCTGTTGTTGTTCATTCACCCAGTTGTGTCTGACTCTCTGAGACCCCATGGACTGCAGCACGCCAAGCTTGCCTGTCCTTCACCATCTCCCAGATCTTGCACAAACTCATGTCCATTGAGTCGGAGATGCCATCCAACCATCTCATCCTCTGTCACCCACTTCTCCTCCTGCCTTCAATCTTTCCCAGCATCAGGGTCTTTTCTAATGAGTAGGCTCTCAGCAACAGGTGATCAAAGTATTGGAGCTTCAGCTTCAGCATCAGTCCATTAAATGAATATTCAGAGTTGATCATCTTGTGTCTGTGGCTCCCTAATTTCACTTATTTAATGTTGGTTACATCCGTTTTCCTGGCACTACACCATCCACGGTGCGGCCAGTGAATACCAGCTTCCTCGCCTGTTGGGAGGTGAGTGCTGTGCTTCATGGACAGTGACCATGAGTGCACATCTCATGTGGGAACACTGAATGATAGTTTATTTTGTGGTGAATTTACTATTGGGAATGTAACTTAGAGGAAGGCCTCTTCCAACAATATGGTTAAGCCCTACACAGGTTGGACCTCCTTGCAGTCCAAGGGACTCTGAAGAGTCTTCTCCAACACCACAGTTCAAAAGCATCAATTCTTTGGTGCTCACCCTTCTTTATGGTCCAACTCTCACATCCATACATGACTACTGGAACAATCATAGCTTTGATGAGATGGACCTTTGTCGGCAAAGTATATTTCTGCTTTTTAATATGCTACCTAGATTTGTCAATGGCTTTTCTTCCAAGGAGCAAGCGTCTTTTAGTTTCATGGCTGCAGTCACCATCTGCAGGACCCAGGGAAAGGAGCAGTGACCTCCATAAGAGACTGAGCCAGACCTGCCTTTGAGTGTTTGAGTGTCTCCTGCAGAGGCACAGGTCAACGGTGACCTACCACGGGGACAGGAGATCTGGCTGCAGCAGACCTGGGAGGTGTGGCGTGTGGCCGGAGTCCTTTTGGAGGAGGGCACCATTAGCTTCACTATAGAACCACTGAGCAGATGACCCACAAACTGGAGAACAATTATACCAAAGAAGTTCTCACACTGCTGCAAGAGTTCTAGGGCCCAGATTTGCCAACCTGAAGATCTGGCAAAGGGACTGAGAACACCCAGGGAATTTGACTTCAAAGGCCAGTGGGATTTGATTACAGGACTTCCATAGGACTGGAGAAACAGACTCTTAGAGTGCACAGAAAAACTTTGTGTGCACCAGGACTCGGGAGAAAGGAGCAGTGTCCCCATAAGAGACTGAGCCAGACTTGCCTGTGAGTGTCCAGGAGCCTCCAGTGGAGGTGTGGGTTGACAGTGGCCTGCCACAGGGTGAGGGGCACTGACTATAAAAATCCTGAGAGCCGCGGTGTGCTCTTTTGAAGGAGGTTGCCAATACCCCTACTAAAAGATGATGCTGTAAAAGTGCTGCACTCAGTAAGCCAGCAAGTGTGGAAAACTCTGCAGTGGCCACAGGACTGGAAAAAGTCAGTTTTCATTCCAATCCCAAAGAAATGCAACCCAAAGAATGGTCAAACTACCACACAATTGCACTTATTTCACATGCTAGCAAAGTAATGCTCAAAATTCTCCAAGCCAGGCTTCAACAGTATATGAACCAAGAACTTCCAGATGTTCAAGATGAATTTAGAAAAGGCAGAGGAACCAGAGTCAAACTGCCAACATCCACTGGGTCATAGAAAAAGCAAGAGAATTCCAGATAAACATCTTCTGCTTCATTGACTATGCCAAAGCCTTTGACTGCGTGGATCACAACAAACTGTGGAAAATTCTTAAAGAGATGGGAACAGCAGACCACCTTACCTGCCTCCTGAGAAACTTGTCTGCAGGTCAAGAAGCAACAGTTAGAACCGGACATGGAACAAAGGACTGGGGCCTAATTGGGAAAGGAGTACATCAAGGCTGTATATTGTTACCGTGCTTATTAAACTTATATGCACAGTACAGCATGTGAAATGCCAAGGAGGATGAAGCACAAGCTAGAATCAAGATTGTGGGGAGAAATATCAGTAATCTCAGATATGCAGACACCACCACCCTTATGGCAGAAAGCAAAGAGGAGCTAAAGAGCGAGCCTCTTGATAAAAGTGAAAGAGGAGAGTGAAAAGTTGGTTTAAAACTCAGCATTCAAAAACTGAAGATCATGGCATCTGGTACCATCAATTCATGCCAAATAGATGGGGAAAAATGGAAACAGAGACAGACTTTATTTTCTTGGGCTCCAAAATCACTGTGGATGGTGACTGCAGCCATGAAACTAAAAAGACACTTGCTCCTTGGAAGAAAAGCTATGGCCAACCTAGACAGCATATTGAAAAAGCATAGACTTCACTTTGCTGACAAAGGTCTGTCTAGTCAAAGATATGGTTTTTCTAGTAGTCATGTATGATTGTGAGAGTTGGATCATAAAAAAGGCTGAGCGCCAAAGAATTGATTCTTTTGAACTGTGGTATTGGAGCAGACGCTTGAGAGTTCCTTGGACTTCAAGGAGATCAAAGCAGTCAATCCTAAAGGAGATCAACTCTTAATATTCATTGCAAAAATGGATGCTAAAGCTCCAAAATCACTGCAGATGGTGATTGCAGACGTGAAATTAAAAGACGCCTACTCCTTGGAAGGAAAGTTATGACCAATCTAGATAGCATATTCAAAAGCAGAGACATTATTTTGCCAACAAAGGTCCATCTAGTCAAGGCTATGGTTTTTCCAGTGGTCATGTATGGATATGAAAGTTGGACTGTGAAGAAAGCTGGGCACTGAAGAATTGATGCTTTTGAACTGTGGTGTTGGAGAAGACTCTTGAGAGTCCCTTGGACTGCAAGGAGAGCCAACCAGTCCATTCTGAAGGAGAATGGTACTGGGTGTTCTTTGGAAAGAATGATGCTGAAGCTGAAACTCCAATACTTTGGCCACCTCATGCTTGGACATGAGTTTGAGTAAACTCCGAGAGTTGGTGATGGACAGGGAGGCCTGGCGAGCTGCAATTCATGGGGTTGCAAAGAGTCGGACATGACTGAGCGACTGAACTGAACTGAACTGAAAGTTTTAATTCAGATGACTACTGTATCACTACTATGGGCAAGAATCCCTTAGAAGAAATGGAGTAGCCCTCCTAGTCATCTCTTATTTTTAAACTAATTTAAACTTTTGGGACACATTTGTGACAGGTCCTTTCTTACTCTCTTAATTCAGCTCATCCAAACTCCCTCTGGCATGCAAGGTCACCTGGTATCTTTAAGCCATAGTCCCTCTAACTCTGCTAGAATGGTTAACTGAATTAGTTGACACATCTGCTTTTACAAACTGGCCATTGTTGGTTTTTAACTCCAATCCTTACATCTGATATATCAGTCTGAAAAGATTTGGGGGCATTTCTCTTCCTCTATGACTTTAAAATAGATTAGGACATCTTAAACAATGAAAATTGGATCACAAATAAGGTGGTTTAACTCGGTTGATTCATTTAAGCATTTTACCTTTGTACCGTGTATATATATATACACGGCACACACACATATAGGGCAGACCTGCTGAAGAATTAATCAGGCTATTTAGTTGCTTAAAACAAATACATGATAACCTCTGAGAAACAAGGTTAGGAAAGTTAAGGTTAGTGGCTTAACAAGAATCAGGCTCAACAGTCCATTTAACTTTATACATATGGATGAGTTGGACTACCTGCTTAAAAAAAATATTCTGCTTGTGATTAAAGATTTGAGCTACTCTAATTTGAACTACATATGCATATAACTTTCAAGGGTGGAATAACTGAATGCTGGGTTCACTTGCAGAGGCTGATATTCTTGAATTCAGGGCACAGGGTGACGCTGGGTGGCTTCAGTTTCAAGAAGGGCTGAATACCCTCAGGCTCTTGACCATATGCTCCCCAAACCTATCAGTGTTTGTCCTGGATGCTTTTCAAATTCAGCAAATGCATCCTTTCCACTGAAGTCATTGGAATGGATGACAATCTTCACAGGTCATCTAATCCATGCACCTGCCTTTAGGCAGGGCTGCTCTTAAAACCACCCAAGACAGATGGTTCTTTGCTGTTCTCAAAATTCCCCAGGGAAGGAGGTTCTGCAGGCTGCCACAATAATCCAATCCCCTGTCTCCCAGTCACCCGTAGGACACTGAATCCTAAGTATTTAGTTAATAGCAGGTGGCAATGAGACAACTCTTTGTCTCTCTTTGAGGAATTGGAAACTGGCCAAATTAGCCATAGGGCAATTGCCAAAGTGAACAGGAACCCCAATGCTACTCCGAGCTTTACAAATAGCAAGTTAAGTGGGGGTATTTAGTGTTCCCAGCTGACAAAATACCAAATCCAGCAATGAGTTGGGTACATTTTTATAATGCTCAGTCTGGAATTTATATGTCAGTAATAAATTTCAAGGCTTAATTTATTTTGATTTAAAAAAACAAGAAAAATAAAAAGATGAAAATAACTTGGGGATAAATTTATAACTAATTCTTGGAAGAAAAAGTGAATTACAAAATATTTATAATAAATCTAAAAAGACATATCAAAAGCTCATGGGCTGCAGATGAAGTAAAGGGAGTATTTATAAAATTAAATGTTTTCACTGTGAAACAAAAGAGATAGATGATAAATGAAACAACATTTAGGTTAAGATGCTACAATGATGAATAAATAAATGAATTAAAACAAAGCAGGAAGTAGAAATTAATAAAGCTACACACCAAAAGTAATGAGCTAGGAAAAGAAGAAGAAAAACTCCTCATATACATATACCTACACCCCACTCCAGTACTCTTGCCTGGAAAATCCCATGGATGGAGGGGCCTGATGGGCTGCAGTCCATGGGGTCGCTAGGAGTTGGACACGACTGAGCAACTTCACTTTCACTTTTCACTTTCCTGCATTGGAGAAGGAAATGGCAACCCATTCCAGTGTTCTTGCCTGGAAAATCCCAGGGACGGGGGAGCCTGGTGGGCTGCCGTCTGTGGGGTCGCACAGAGTCGGACACGACTGAAGCAACTTAGCAGGGGCACACGTAAGAAAACTCTTAGAAGAGCTTAGCTAAGAGCAAAACACAAAAATTAGACAAAATTTTTAAAGAGAGAGATAAATATAGACAAAGATATTTTAAAAATTATAAGTGAGTAATACGCTTACATCATGCTAATGCAGTTAAAAATGACATAAACTACCAAATGAATTCCAAGAGGAGCCCAAACACTTCAGCAGCCCAACAGTCATTGAAGAAATTTAACTTTGTTAAAGATTTGCCACTAAAAAAAGATGACCAAAAAATAAAGATCAGGTCACTCGAATGTTTATGGACGATATCATTTCTATATCAATCAGATGATTCTAGACCATATTAAAAAATGGGACGTTTTCAAACTGATTTTAGCAGATTGTTGTTCAGTCACTAAGTCATGTCTGACTCTTTTGAAATCCCATTGCCTGTAGCCCTCCAGGCTCCTCTGTCCATGGAATTTCCCAGCAAGAATATTGGAGTGGGTTGCGATTTCCTTCTCCAGGGGATCTTCCGACCCAGGGATCAAACGCACTTCTCCTGTGCTGGCAGGCAGACGCTTTTATCCCTGAACCATCTGGGAAGCCTTTTTAGAAGGTTAGTCTATGCTTAATACCAAAATATAATATTATTCAAAGAGAAAAGTATAGCTCAATCTGTGAAAGTGAAAATGATAGTGAAAGTTACTCAGTTGTGTCTGACTCTTTGCGACCCCATGGACTGTATGGTCCATGGAATTCTCCAGGCCAGAATACTGGAGTGTGTAGCCTTTTCCTTCTCCAGGGAATCTCCCCAACCCAGGGATCAAACCCAGGTCTCCTGCATTGCAGGGGGATTCTTTACCAGCTGAGCCACAAGGGAAACCCAAGTATACTGGGATGGGTAGCCCATCCCTTTTCCAGGGGATCGTCCCAATCCAGGAATCGAACTGGGGTCTCTTGCATTGCAGGTGGATTCTTTACCAACTGAGCTATGAGGGACCAGGATTCTAAGTGAATTACATTAACAACTTGAAGCTATCAGTTTCTTGTTTTTGTGTGCTGTGCTCGGTCATGTCCGACTCTTTTGCTACCCCAAGGACTGAAGCCCACAAGGCTCCTCTGTTCATGAGGTTTTACAAGCAAGAATACTGGAGTGGATTGCTATTTCTTCCTCTAGGGGATCTTCCTGACCCAGACATGGCTGAAATCCATGTCTTCTGTGTCTCCTGCATCGTAGGCAGATTCTCTACCCACTGCGCCATTGGGGAAGCCATCAGTTTATTAAATAGTAAAAAGTATGAGGTAAAATTTAAACCAACAATGTAAGGATGGATATACTTTAGGGATTCTACTAACATAATGCACGTACATGAATAACATATAAATAATGTTGAGTAAATCCAAAACTTTAATAAAATTTAATGACCATATCTAATTGAAAAAAATCCAAGTAACAGAGAAATAGAATGAAATGTCCTATAATAAAAAGGTATTTGACTGAAGCTACTGGAAACCATTGTAGCAAAATAGGAAATGCTTAAGTCATACTGAAAGAGAAGTAAAAGGAAGAGATGTCCAGGTCCCAAGATGGCAGAGGAACAGGATGGGAAGACCACTTTCTCCCTGACAAATACATTCAACAATATTTTAAAATACTATACTGAAACCATAAGACAAAAAAAATGACATAAGTGATATATTAATAAACACTGAAAAAGAGACAAAATTAGATAACATGGTATGCTTAAAAGAACCCAAGTAATCCCAACAAAAGCATTAGAGAATAACATAAGTCAGTAATGCATTTGGATAGGTAAGTAAACAAATAAGCAATTACCATTGAGAAATGGGAACAAATGAACAAAAAGAAATCTCACAATAGCAAGAAAAGTTGCTTCATTTTAGAGGAAACGTACACAAATTAGATGGAGAAAATTATTTTTAAAAATGTACTGAAGGGCATGAAACAGAATTTAAACAGAGGGGAAAATATCATGAGGAAGCCTAATTTTAAAAAGTGATTCTAGTATAGGGCAACATGCAAATAGTAAATGACTTCTCAGAAGCACTATAGAACTGTTTAGTTTTTTATGGAGGTTTTTCTTCTGTGTCTTGATGCATATTAACATGGACATATGTATACATATATATACATACACACTCAGACACGTACCTACATACACACATCTTTCGGGAAGGAAAACAACATTCCTAAGATAGGATGATGATACTTTACTACAGATATAGGCACTCTGTGGCACAAAATATGGGCTCCCCTATTGGCTCAGTAGTAAAGAACACACCAACAAAGGAGGAGATGCAGGTTCGATCCCTGGGTTGGAAAGACCCCCTGAAGAAGGACATGAAAACACATTCCAATATTGTTGCCTGGGAAATCCTATGTACATAGGACCCTGGCCAGCGTTTCAACTTTGCAACTAAACTACCACCACCAGAAAATATAGGAATGTTCCCTTTGTTGTTGTCCAGTTACTCAGTCATGTCTGACTTTTTGCGATCCCACGGACTGCAGGCTTCCCTGTCCTTTGCAGTCTCCCAGAGCTTATGCAAACTCATGTCCGTTGAGTCAGTAATGCCATCCAACCATCTTGTCCTCTGTCATTTCCTTCCCTACTGCCTTCAACCTCTCCCAGCATCAGGGTCTTTTCCAAAGAGTCAACTCTTTGCATCAGGTGGCCAAAGTATTGGAGTTTCAGCTTCAGCATCAGTCCTTCCAATGAATATTCAGGGTTGATTTCCTTTAGGATTGACTGGTTTGATCTCCATGGAGTTCAAGGGACTTTAAAGAGTCTTCTCCAACATCACAGTTTGAAAGCATTAATTCTTTGGCACTCAGCTTTTTTATGGTCCAATGCTCCCATCCAGACATGACTATGGGAAAAACTATAGCTTTGACTGTATGGACCTTTGTTGGCAAAGCAATGTCTCTTCTTTCTAATATGCTGTCTAGGTTGGCCATAGCTTTTCTTCCAAAGGGCAAACGTCTGTTAATTTCATGGCTGCAATCACCATCCACAGTGTTTTTGGGGCCCAAGAAAATAAAGCCTGTCACTATTTCCATTGTTCCCCCATCTATATGTCATGAAGTGATGGGTCCAAATGCCATGATCTTAGTTTTTTGTATGTTGAGTTTTAAGCCTGACTTTTCACTCTCCTCTTTCACTTTCATCAAGAGGCTCTTTAATTCCTCTTCACTTTCTGCCATAAGGGCATTGTCATCTGAATATCTGCATATGTACAATTGTGTGGTAGTTTGAACATTCTTTGGCCATGCCATTCTTTGGGATTGGAGTGAAAACTGAACTTCTCCAGTCTTGTGGCTACTGCTGAGTTTTTTATATTTGCTGGTGTATTGAGTGCAGCACTTCAACAGCATCATCTTTCAGGATTTGAAATAGTTCAGCTAGAATTCTATCACCTCCATTAGCTTTGTTAGTAGTGATGCTTCCTAAGGCTCATTTGCCTTCACACTCCAGGATGTCTTGCTCTAGGTGAGTGATCACATTGTCATGGTTATCTGGGTCATTAAGATCTTTTTTGTATAGTTCTTCTGTGTATTCTTGCCACCTCTTTTTAATATCTTCTGCTTCTGTTAGGCCCACACCATTTTTGTCCTTTATTATGCCCATCTTTGCAAGAAATGTTCCCTTGGTATCTCTAATTTTCTTGAAGAGATGGCTAGTCTTCCCCATTCTATTATTTTCCTCGGTTTCTTTGCATTGATCACTGAGGAAGGCTTTCTTATCTCTCCTTGTTATTCTTTGGAAGTCTGCATTCAGATGGGTTTATCTTTCTTTTCCTTCTTTGCTTTTTGCTTCTTTTCTTTTCTCAGCAATTTGCAAAGCCTCCTCAGACAGACATTTTGCCTTTTTGTATTTCTTTTTCTTGGGGTTATTTTTGATCACTGCCATCTGTACAATGTTATGAACCTCCATCCATAGTTCTTCAGGCACTCTTTCTATTAGATCTAATCCCTTGAATCTATTTGTCACTTCTACTGTATAATCATAAGGGATTTGATCTGAACAGCCTAGTGGACTTCCCTACTTTCTTCAATTTAGGTCTGAATTTTTCAATAAGGAGTTCAATCTTGAGAAAGAATGGAACAGGAAGAATCAACCTGCCTGACTTCAGGCTCTACTACAAAGCCACAGTCATCAAGACAGTATGGTACTGGCACAAAGACAGAAATATAGATCAATGGAACAAAATGGAAAGCCCAGAGATAAATCCACACACCTATGGACACCTTATCTTAGACAAAGGAGGCAAGAATATACAATGGAGAAAAGACAATCTCTTTAACAAGTGGTGCTGGGAAAACTGGTCAACCACTTGTAGAGAATGAAACTAGAACACTTTCTAACACCGTACACAAAAATAAACTCAAAATGGATTAAAGATCTAAATGTAAGACCAGAAACTATAAAACTCCTAGAGGAGAACATAGGCAAAACAGTCTCCAACATAAATCACAGCAGGATCCTCTATGACCCACCTCCCAGAATATTGGAAATAAAAGCAAAAATAAACAAATGGGACCTAATTAAAATTAAAAGCTTCTGCACAATAAAGGAAACTATAAGCAAGGTGAAAAGACAGCTTTCAGAATGGGAGAAAATAATAGCAAATGAAGCAACTGACAAAGAATTAATCTCAAAAATATACAAGCAACTCCTGCAGCTCAATTCCAGAAAAATAAACGACCCAATCAAAAAATGGGCCAAAGAACTAAACAGACATTTCTCCAAAGAAGATATACTCATTATCAGAGAAATGCAAATCAAAACCACAATGAGGTACCATTTCACACCAGTCAGAATGGCTGCAATGCAAAAGTCTGCAAGCAATAAATGTTGGAGAGGGTGTCAAGAAAAGGGAACCCTCTTACACTTTTGGTGGGAATGCAGACCAGTACAGCCACTATGGAGAACAGTGCGGAGATTCCTTAAAAAACTAGAAATAGAACTGCCATATGACCTAGCAATCCCACCGCTGGGCATACACACCAAGGAAACCAGAATTGAAAGAGACACGTGTACCGCAATGTTCATCGCAGCACTGTTTATAATAGCCAGGACGTGGAAGCAACCTAGATGTCCGTCAGCAGACAAATGGTTAAGAAAGCTGTGGTACATATACACAGTGGAGTATTACTCAACCATTAAAAAGAATGCATTTGAATCAGTTCTAATGAGATGGATGAAACTGGAGCCTATTATACAGAGTGAAGTAAGCCAGAAAGAAAAACAACAATACAGTATACTAATGCATATATATAGAATTTAGAAAGATGGTAACGATAACCCTCTATGTGAGATAGCAAAAGAGACAGAGATGTGTAGAATAGTCTTTTGGACTCTGTGGGAGAGGACGAGGGTGGGATGATTTAGGAGAATGGCATTGAAACATGTATAATATCACATGTGAAATGAATCACCAGTCCAGGTTCGATGCATGATACTGGATGCTTGGGGCTAGTACACTGGGATGACCCAGAGGGATGGTATGGGGAGGGAGGAGGGACGGGGGTTCAGGATGGGGAACTCATATACACCCGTGGTGGATTTGTGTCAGTGTATGGCAAAAGCAATACAATACTGTAAAGTAATTAGCCTCCAATTAAAATAAATAAATTTATACTAAAAAAAAAAAAAAAAATGAGTTCATGGTCTGAGCCATAGTTAGTTCCCGGTCTTGTTTTTGCTGACTGTATAGAGTTTCTCCATCTTTGGCCACAAAGAATATAATCTATCTGATTGCAGTATTGACCATCTGGTGATGCCCATGTTTAGAGTCCTCTCTTGTGTTGTTGGAAGAGGGTGTTTGCTAGGACCAATGTGTTCTCTTGGCAAAACTTTGCTATCCTGAGTCCTGCTTCATTTTGTACAAGGCCAAACTTGCCTGTTCCAAGTATCTCTTGACTTCTTACTTTTTCATGCTAGTCCTCTGTGATGAAAAGGACATCTTTTTTTGGGGGGGCGGGTGTTAGTTATAGAAGATCTTGTAGGTCTCTTCATAGAATTGTTCAGCTTCAGATTCTTCAGCATTACTGGTTGGGGCATCTACTTGGATTCCTGTAATAGTGAATGATTTACCTTGGAACAGAACTGAGGTCATTGTGTTGTTTTTGAGACTGCACCCAAGTACTGCATTTTGGACTCTTATTGACTATGAGGGCTACTCCATTTCTTCTAAGGGAGTCTTGCCCACCGTATTAGATATAATGATCATCTGAATTAAATTCGCCCATTCCCGTCCATTTTAGTTCAGTGATTCCTAAAATGTCAATGTTCACTCTTGCCATCTCCTATCTGACCACTTGCAATTTACCTTGACTCATGGACCTAACATTACAGGTTCCTATGCAATACTGTTTTTATAGCATCGGACTGTAAACAACTGTAAATGCTCCCTTTAGGCTGCACCTATTAACAGTAATAATGAGATTTGGGTTACAATTTAGTTCTGCTATAAAGGTAATCATCCCTAAAGCAATAAAGTTCAAACCCTCTGTGCACACAACTATTGCAGTAGGAGCTCAAAGATACCCAGAGCTGGCACTTTTTCACTGAGTCTGATTTCCACTTGATATTCTTCCACTTTGATACCAATTTTTAAAGTAGGGCTAGTCCAACTTTTCTCTGTGGCTCAAGTAAGAGAAGATAAATGATCTCTAACGTGAAACAATAGAATAAAGAGGAGCAGAAAGAAGAAAATTTATAACTCTAATAGTTTAAAGAACATTTTCACTGATGGTATTTTGTTTGATCTAAATCTGAATATTGTAGGAGAGACATCTAATTGTTATTTTATGAAGAAGAAATATGAATCAGGCACCTTAAAATTGTCTTTTTTCAGTAGGATATGCTTTTATGATCTATATTGATTTGTCTAATTGTCATAGCTAGCATTGGAGAAGGAAATGGCAACCCACTCCAGTGTTCTTGCCTGGAGAATCCCAGGGATGGCAGAGTCTGGTGGGCTGCCATCTATGGGGTGGCACAGAGTTGGACATGACTGAAGCGACTTAGCAGCAGCAGCATTAATATAGCAATTTACAGTGCATTGGTTCCTGGAAGAGGGCATTTTGGATGTAAATGCAAGTGGATCTTGAGGACTATTAGAATACATTTCCTTATTTCTCCTCCTACCCAGGTCTCAGACTAATTTTACTCATTCTGAATTGTGTCTAACCTGATTCTTATGGTGGTATATATACATTTTCACTTGAGAGCCATGTTTGTTTTCTAATTCAGAAAGAACCTTTGCTTTGATAAATATATCCTTTCCCATTATAACAGGCATAAGATTCCTTATTTACTCTTAGTGGCTTCCATAGAGCTACTACTCAGTTCTGCAACTCCTGGCTTAACTGTTTCCCGGAAACACAGCAGTTTTATAGGATTACCTAAGATTGACATAAGGTTGACGATACAGATTCTTTCCCCCAGCCTATTCTCTTTACCAGATATCTCTTTAACACATTTATTTCCCTCTCATATTTCTTCCTAGAATCTTCTCCTTCCTTTCTTCCTTCTTTGAAAGTGAAAGTGAAGTCGCTCAGTCTTGTCCGACTCTTTGCGACCCCATGGATTGTAGCCTACCAGGCTTCTCCATCCATGTGATTTTTCAGGCAAGAGTACTAGAGTGGAATGGAAGGAAGTACATTTCCTTCTTCCTTCTTTACTTCTCTGTAAATTAAAAGAAGGAAAGAAAGAGAGATAGGGAGGGATGGAGAAAGGAAAGAGCCTAGACACAGCAAGAGAAGGGTTGGAAAAAAGTGATCAGTGTTGAGATAAACTATAGCTGGGTTTCTATTAATCTATAAGCTTAAATGTTCCATCTAAAGGATCAAGCTTACTGGGAAATCAGAAAATTTGATTTAGATATTTCAGGACCTTTATATGGTTGTTTATGTCAGAATGACCTTTTTTTATTTTTATTTTTTTTCCCACAGTGGAGATACCAGCACTTTAAAATCTGTAGGCAAATCTCAAGTTTTCCTTTACTCCAAAGCTGGAATCCAAAGGAAGAATTGGGCCCCTAAACAGATGAGCTTTGGGGGGGACTTCCATGAATGTTCTAAGGATGAGCGCAACATTGTAATCTCTAGAAGACCATTATAAATTTACCAGAAGGGAACTGTGGTAGAAAGCATAATGGTTTCCATATCCTAAACCCTAGAACCTTTGAATATTTAATAACAAAATATAATGTAGGACAAAAGGGAACTTACAGATGTGTTTAAGGATCCTGAAATAAAGACACTATCTGAGATTATCTCGTAAATCCAATCTAATCTCAGAGGTTTTAAAAGCACAGAACATTCCCAGTTGTGGTCAGAGAGAGATCTGACTCTGGAGAAAAGATCAATGATGCTATGCTGCAGGATTTGAAGATGGAAAAAGAAAGCCACAAGCTAAGGAGTGTGAGCACCCTCTACAAGTTGGAAAAGGCAAGGAGGTTCTCTGCTGGAATCTCCAGAAGAGACTAGAGCCCTGCTAACATCTTGATTTTAGCCCTTTGAGACTTGTGTAACTTCTGACCTACAAAACTTTAAGATAATAAGTGTTTTCTTCTCCAGAGGATCTTCCCAACCCAGGAATCGAACCCGGGTCTCCCGCATTGCAGGCAGATGCTTTACCGTCTGAGCCACCAGGGAAGCCCATTCTTTTAAGCTCTTACATTTTTGGTACTTTGTTACAGTAGCAACAGAAAACTAATATAGGCTTCATAAACTAATACTGACACAAACCCTTATAGTTGACAAAATATGCTCTCATGTCATATTCAAGTCAATTTGAGAACAAAGAGGGGCATAGATGGCTTCATGTTCTCTCTTCCCATGCCCTGCCTCCTTCCCCTTGTGAAAGGTGATTTGAACCAAGGTTGGTTTGGTAAAACATACTTCCTTACCAAATTCCTCAAATATTCTTACTGTTTCTACATTTACAAAGAATACCAAGATATGTTACCTTAGATAATTTCATTCAATCCATAACTACCAAATACTTTGCAAATAAATGATACAAAAGTGAGACTTCCATTTTTATAATGGATTTATAAAAATGGAGAGAATCAAGTTTTAATCTGGGCATGGCTACTTGGTGGCTGTGGCTTAGACTCCTGCTTCTCACTGGCTATCTTTTTTTTTTTTTAATCAAAAAAAAAAAATAAAAGACAGAATTAGGAGATGACTTCGAGGTACTTTCTACACTAAACATGCATCTATTCTAAATTCTTAGAGGCATCCAGACCTTGAAATGTTTTTTACTTGTATAAACAATAGACATGCACACACACATATACACACGCATATACATACAATGATTTTCTGTAGATCTGTGTATTTTTTGAAAGTTAAGAATCACCTTTAAATCTGTAGGTTCCTATGATGCACTCTTAAAACCTGATGGTTCTCCATCAGTTGAATCTGGTGAAGCAGTCACACAGCAGTATTCAGCAGCAGTATTGCTGATGTGCAAAAAGCAAAACAGACACACAACATACCAAAAACATCATTGACTTGACTTGCATTTTTGCATACCTAGGCACTTCCTGTTTTGAACTATAAGTAAAAAGATAGCCATATCTTTTTTCTCACCCTACAAGTCACTTAAATCTGTTCTCATGAAATTTCCGGCTCCATTATCCCTTGTGAACTGCCTCTATAAAATTATCTAGGCTACTAGTAGTGTTACATAGAAATAAAAGTGGCTCTTTCCTCATTTTTTTATAAATCATTAAATCTGATAATGTCCTCCATTTAACAATAGTCAACAATTTCCCATTTTTCCACAGAAAAAGATACAAAAGATCTTTTCTATGAAAAATTATAGCAGATATTTCGGCAGGGACCTCTGGTTGTCTATCCTTCATGTCCTAACACTTCTCACGCAACTGAACTCAGCTTTAGTCCCAGAGAACTTCTGATAAGAAGTTTATGACACTTACTGTTCCCAATACACCCTGCTTTCCTATCTCTACTCTTTTAAATATGCTGTTTCTTCTCTAACATCATTCCCTTCCTTTTCTACCTGGAAAAACTCTATGCCACCTTGAAGATGTGGATCCTGTAATCTGCCCAGTCACCCAAAGACTCCCAGACATTCTCACAGCCACATACAGAAAACTCCTTTGTAACATTTATCACACTGTAAAAGGATTGGACACACGGGTTTGATCCCTGGGTCAGGAGGATCCCCTGGAGAAGAAAATGGTAACCCACTCCAGTATTCTGGCCTGGGAAATCCCATGGACAAAGGAGCCTGGCAGGCTTTGATCCATGGGGATGTAGAGAGTCAGATATGGTTGAGGGACTGGGCACAACAACAACGAAAAGAATTATTACATATTTTTGACTCTTCAGCCTATAGTAGTCTACAAATTTCTTGGGAGCAAAGATCTCTGAATTTAATTCTTTACAGTACATTTTTTCCCCAGAAAGGATTTACAACAACTTTTATAGTTCAACCCACCTAGGTCAGTGATGGATATATAATAGGCTCTCAAAAATATCCACTTAACAAATAAACCAAATAACCTTATAATCTCCTGGGTCATTACTAGATATACTGATTCAATAGAGAAGAAAGATCACAGAAAATCTAGGAGATAGGCCTTCTGAGCTTTGTCATCTTTGCTATTTGTTCTGTTATCAAAGGAATAGAAATTGAAAACATACACACAAAAAAGCTATGCAACCCACAAACCTACTATTATGAAAATGTGCATTCCACATTGGTGAGCAGTTATTTAAGTAGAACCAAGTAAAGAGGTGGAGAACAGCGTAATATAACAAACTTATCCTCTCTTGACCAACTGATTTGTTATGGGAACTCTGACAGATTAATCACTCCTTTTGTTTTGCCTATTTATATTCCTCTAGAACCATTAAGGGGACGCCAGAGGATGAGATGGCTGGATGGCATCACTGACTCGATGGACGTGAGTCTGAGTGAACTCTGGGAGTTGGTGATGGACAGGGAGGCCTGGCGTGCTGCAATTCATGGGGTTGCAAAGAGTCGGACATGACTGAGCGACTGAACTGAACTGATCTGAGAACCATTAAGGAGGACCTAGGGCATTCCACAAAGGCGGTTTTGAGGAATAAATAAGAAAATTGCATAGTCCTGAAGAATCAGGGGGCCCAGGTTCTAATGGTCGATGTGACATCAGTGAGCTGTTATGTCAGCTCATTGTTATTGGCATTCTCTGATTCTCAATTTTGTTATTGAGAGTTACTGTCATTCTCTGATTCTCAGTGTTCACTGCATGAAAATTTATCAGTGATTCTCAAATCCTTCCCCCCACCCTTTTTTCCTTTCCACCTCCTGGGGAATATGGCACACTTCATCAGCTAAATTTTCTCATAGTAATAGCATTTTCTCAGTAGAGGTGGCCCTAAGGTTATGTCAGAATCACAATGTATGTATAAGGTGGGTGTGTGTGGGTGTGTAAGTTGAGTGATAAAGTTCCCTCAGGTGATTCTTAGTCTTGAGTTGAGAACCAGGAAACTCCCTCCAGGTCCCGCCAGCAAAAACAATCTATGATTTTACAATTTTATGAATGAATAGTATGAATGACCTATAAAGAACAGTAGTATAAGATGCAGACTGCCTGCAGCATAAGTAACTACTTTATGAAAAAGTATCATCATCAAAAAGTCATGTGCTGAGCAAACAAGAACGGAGACTGGTTTATGATAATTTAGTCTGTGCTTCTTATTATCTCATTTGCATGACCTTGGACAAGGTACTGAACTGCCTTTGGACTGAATTTTCTCATCTGTAAAATCCACATACACACGCCTCCTGTAGGGGATTAAGTATGATCAACTGTGTAAAACAGTCAAGCATAGTGCTTGGAACATAGTACTTATTAAATGGCCGTCAATGGTTATGAGGCTAATCTATGCTGCTGCTGCTGCTGCTAAGTCGTTTCAGTCGTGTCTGACTCTGTGCGACCCCGTAGATGGTAGCCCACCAGGCTCCTTTGTCGCTGGGATTCTCCAGGCAAGAACACTGGAGTGGGTTGCCATTTCCTTCTCCAATGAAGGAAAGTGAAAAGTGAAAGTGAAGTCACTCAGTCGTGTCCAACCCTCAGAGACCCCATGGACTGCAGCCTGCCAGGCTCTGCCATCCATGGAATTTTCCAGACAAGAGTACTGGAGTAGGGTGCCATCGCCTTCTCCGTAATCTATGCTAGATGAACATAAACGGATCAGACGTTCTCCTGTTTTTAAAGGTTAGGGTGCCATTTCAGGTTTAGAATCTCATGTAACTCAGCTCTAGAATGAATTATCTAGAACTAATGTGAGTGAAATGAATATCAAAGTCATTTTCATGTGTTCCATATTTACTCAGTGACCCAAGGGAACTTGTTAATATTTTACTATCTTAACTGGAAATTCCAGAAGAGCATATGTGTGGCCATCATCAGAGATTGGCTTTAAGTTTATAACCAAACACACAAAGCCTAAAAAACCTATTCTAATACCCTTAGTATTGCAATAATACAGTGAATATTTTTCTGAACACCAACTGTGTGTTAGGCAGTGCTGTGAATAATTTATATGAACTAATAGTAACTTATGTAATCCTAAAACATGCTATCATAAATACTATTATAATCATCCTGTTTTGCAAATGAGGAAGCTGGTGCAGAGAGGTAAAAATTGCTTACGGCCACAGTGAAAAGTAGACATTTAAAGCCAGCAAGCCAGATCCCATCCCAGATCCCAAACTCTGGGCCTGTTTGGTATGGTGGTTAATGGAAGGAATTCTAAATGAACTGTTAGGAAACCTAAATTCTAGACCTACCTGGGTGTCCTCAAGTAAGTCATTTTCTTTCTCCATCTAAATGAAAAGACTTGGATTAAATCCAAGATTCTCCAGCATTAAAAATCAGAATTATCCTAGTTCAAATATTATCTCCTTCCTTTCTATGAATGTCTAATTCATATTATCCAGCGTTTTGAATGACAAGAATTAGTGTCTGAGAGAGCCTCTATTTTTTTTTTTTAAACTTTAAAAAAATTCCTTTATTGGCTGCTGTTTTCTTTTGTTGTTCCTGGCATGTGTCATGTTAGCAACACAAACCATTGTGTCTACATTTCTGTGTTTATAAATGTTTATGTTGCTATTGCTGTTTATTTCCTTTGTTTAGGAGAAATAATTTATAAAACACAAATGGAAAGGAAACAAAATTAGGCAGACCAGATTTCACCAGCAAGAGGAACCTCCCAATCACATTTGTTACATTATCTACTGTGTTACACTCCCCCACCACTGATGTATCCACTCTCCCCCTTCTTCCACTTAGTTTTCCTCTAAAGGATATATCACCATCTGATATACGATGTGTTTGACTTATTTAATGTGTTGTCTCCCTTACCCTTGCCTGGAAAATCCCATGGACGGAGGAGCCTGGTAGGCTGCATGCAGTCCATGGGGTCACTAAGAGTCGGACACAACTGAGCGACTTCACTTTCACTTTTCACTTCCATGCATTGGAGAAGGAAATGGCAACCCACTCCAATGTCCTTGCCTGGAGAATCCCAGGAATGGGGGAGCCTGGTGGGCTGCTGTCTATGGGGTTGCACAGAGTCAGACACGACTGAAGCAACTTAAGCAGCAGCAGCAGCTCCCTTACTAAAATGGAAGCCTATAATAGAGGCGCTATGTCTGTTCTGTCTTCTGCTTTTGTGTCAATGCCTACAACAGTAGCTGCCCAAGGTAGATGCTCAATAAGCACTGACAAATAGAACTACATTGCTTCCGGATAGGAGGATCTTGGCGACCGGAAGCATGTCATTATTGAAAAGAATATTGAAACTATTCTGTTTTCTTACCTCACTTACTGTCATTATCCACTGAAGACAGCTCAGGAATAAGCTTTCACACAACCCTCTAACTCTCCCCTGAATCCTCACTACATGACTATCTTGGATCAGGCTGCTCATTATCCTCTTAAAAAAATGCAAATGACCTTCAGTCGTCCAAAACACCTCCTGTTTAGTGCCCACCCCCCAAAAGAATCCAGCATGAGCTTTAATTAATGTCTATCAGATCATGTTGTTTTCTTGTTTAAATCCTTCATGGATTCTCAGGGACTTTAGCACAGACTTTAGTCTCTTTAGCAGGAAACAAAAATCTCTTTTGATCTGACCACTGGTCAGACTTTTAGTCCCATTTCTCCACTCCAGTACCCTAGTCATTCTGCACATTTTGTAATTCTCTGTTGGTCTCTTTGTACTGAGATCATTGAATTGTTCATCTGAAATACCCTTAAATTCATGGAATACCTGGAAAATTATACCACATTCAGTCTCAACATTATCTAAGTTAGAAAACCTTTCCCCACTTTTCCAATCACAGTGAGCTATTCTAACTTTGTTCCCCTTGCAAGACTTTTGACCTAACTCCAGTAAGGCATTTATCATATTTTAATTCAGTATTTTTTTTTTCAATTCTGTTTCTATTTTGTAGACCAATGTTTAATGGAAATGCTCAGCACAGTGCTTGGCACATAGTAGGCCTTCAATAACTACTGAATAAACAAATGAAAAAAACCAAACAAACAAATACCATAAATGTCCTATTTAGAAATCCTTATTCTTCTTTTCATTTAAAGCATGTTTACAAATAAATCGAATTCCAAATCCCTACCAATAAGACAAAGTTTATAACTTGCCTAGTCTTACCTAAACACATCTTGTGGCCTGTCTAGGGTATCTCTTGACCTTGACAGTAACCACAGTGCTGAGGCCATTTCTTCCATAAGTATCTTCTTATGCGATCTCCAAGTGAAAATCCATCTCGATCCTAATGTATTTGTGAGAATGCTGCTATGACAGACACAGCATGGAAGGCAACCAGATGCACACACCTGAGTTGTATTTTCTTGGTCAGCCAGAGGAGATCCGGAAGCAGTTGTATCCCTATACCACCTGTGACCAGAGATGTAGCTCAGGGGAGATTCCAGGATAGTAGGATGTGGGGTAGACTGTTCCCAGGATTGCTTGAGAAGCATAAGAGAAGTTTTCTTTAGCATCAGGGTGTCACAACAGCTGCTTGAAGACACCACACATCCAAAATTAGGAGTGGGAATAAGTCGAAGAATCAGCTAATCAGTGTCTGGCTTCCTGAACCACCTTAATGAAATAAAATGCCAAAATTCACAGATACATTGACACTCCTGCTGACAGCCTAAAATAGCATCAGCTTCCGACTGAGTGAGCCAATCGCTAGCTATTGCATTGAACTCTTCTACTTAATGATATGTCAATAGGATGACCTTATTTTCAAGATAAGTTCCCTTCTCCTTGCTCTCTCGCATTTCTAGTTTGACAGTGAGACCGAACTTGGTGTTTTCTAAGGCTCACTGGATTAGAAGATGCCATTGTGGATGGATTGTTGAAAGTTACAGTAACTATTCCCACGTATGAAAGAAAACTTCATCGATTGGGATGAAATGTTGGGATAAGGGAGTTTTTGCATTTAGACAATGCTAAAATCACAAGAACCAGGTTTCTAATTCAAGAGGGAACAGAGGAATAGAAACATATTTTTCAAGTGCTGTTAACAGAAATAGTTTTACATTTAGCAGTGGCCTTATACTGTCTGGAGTAAGTGGCCCATGTGGGCACTATTATCGTTATAGGGGAGCCAAGACGGTGCCACTGCAGACATCTGGTAGAGTGCCAACAGAAGGCTGATCTGCAGGGATTTTGACCCGCTGCCTGGCCAGTGGAGGGACTCTTCAATTAGAGAAAATCAAATCATACTAAAAAAGTCCCCCAAAAGAAGCAGAAGGAGAAATATAAAGGGATTAATAGAAAAGCCATATGATGAGCACAGGCTTTGTGGGCCAAATCTGCCCTGCTTAGTTAGCTGACCTTTTGCAAGCTATAGTCATTGACAAAGTACATACAGTGATTAGGAGGCAGACTCTGGGTTCAAATTACAGCTCCAACAATTAATAGATTCTGGGCAAATTATTTAGCTTCTTTTTGGTTCAATTTTTTCATCTGTAAGAAAAAAAAAGAGTGCCTACACCTCACTGTGTTACAGTCATGAAATATGTATAAACGTGTAAAACCTGTATACATGTAGTATATAATAAGTGCTCAGTGTATGGTAGTTTTATTGTAAACAGAAACATTAAGGGGATATTTAGAATCAAGTCAGACTAGAGAACTTCTGCTCCAAGCAAAAGTCTTGATGAGTGGCAGACAGAGATTTAAGGATTCATCTAGCTCTATCTCTTTGTGTTGCTCTTCAGAGAAGAGTAAGATAAGGAAGATGTGGTCCTTCTTCACAATAATCTTACAGTAAAGTAGAAGGCACAAACGTATACTATGTATATTATATAGTATATACAACATATATACATATGTGTGTGCTTACACAGATGAGAAAAAAGGCCAAAAAGTTCTGAATAACATACAACAGTAACAAACATTTATATGAAATTACTGCTGACTTTTGAATTGGAGACTATGTCCCAAGGTAGGTTATAGTACCTTTCTATTTGCACAAAATCATTTTACAAAAAAGCTCCATTTGCAAGTAAGGTAGATTATATATCTGGATCCTGGACTGCAGCAGGACAAAGTCTTCATTTTTCTTTAATTATTCACATCATAACCCAAGTAAGTTAAATTCAAGGAAGCAGCAATTCTATACTGTCCAGGTATCTGCTATTTTGCTGTCTGCCTGTTTCCTACTGAACTGATAAATGAAACCAGGATCAGATGTGGTCCAGGCTTGCACCAGTTCTGACTGGCCTCTAATTATTCAATAGAGATCACAGGTACATTTCTGAATGGTTTGGACAACAACTTCTGATGAGTCCCAAACTCTCCTGATTGGAATGCTTTAACCAAAGGAAGGAAAAAAAAAAAAAATCAGAAGACAAAGAAAAAAAATTAACCACGTTTTCTACTATCTGCAATTCTTAGCCTAGTAGTAATATACTCTTTGTTCTGCTGAAAAACATTCTATATTGATTATGCTGACGCTGACAGTAAAGCTGTGTGGTGGCTGGCTTTATTTTAATTTTTTCTCTTTACATCTCAGATGAGAAAGTGGGTTATGATTCATCCTGCACAATCTGAGTCAAAATTCATCTTTGTCTCTTTTCAATTAGTTCTTCTGCATTCCACATTAAAAAGCAAGAGTAGTTTGCTCAGCAAATGAGAATATTGTGGTATGCTTTGTGTGTTGCTTTCTCACACAATGACTGAAAAACAGTTTTTTGTAATGACATTCCAATAACAAGAGGACATCATAAGAAAACACAAAGTGTTAATTCAAATAGGGACAAACACTGACATTAAAAATTCAGAGCAGCTGATTATCACACACTAATCATAAGTGGCATAAATCAAGTTAGATGCTGCATTGAGAAGTAATAATCTCTTACATTGGGAAGTAAACATCTCTTAAATTTTTGAGTTGTTATCGTTTAGCATACATTTTCACATCTATTTCTTTAACTTACTCATCATAACTATTATATAAAATAGATAGGGATAATGTTTATTATTAGATGAAATAAGTGAAACTAAAAAAGGTTAACAGGTTATATAAAGTTGCTTAAAGTACAAGTAATTTAATCCAGAAAACTTACAATAAGAATTCGGCTCATGGACTTCCATGAAGGTACAGTGATTAAGACTGCGCTTCCAATGCAGGGGGCATGGGTTTGATCCCTGGTTGGGGAACTAAGATACCACATGATGCACAGAACAGCCAAAAAAATGTTCCATCTCTTAACCAGTCCTTGGATAAGCTGATTTCCCTGGCAAAATGATAACTCTAGTCTTAAAACTGATGAAAGAATGTTTTTAAATGATGCATATGTTCTAAAGCACAATGCAAATGTCAAAAGTCTCCAGTGTCATACAGAGATACAGGACTTACACTTGCATTTCTTGACTCCAAGTCCAGTTCTGGTTTCACTATGCCATGTAACAAAAGATGAATTATTCATTTTAATAACACTGCTATATTATATACTGAAGACCATTATCATGTTAATGGTTACAAATATTATTTATGTACTCCAAGTATAATTTAGTTCAGTTCAGTTCAGTTCAGTCTCTCAGTCATGTCCGACTCTTTGCAACCCCATGAACTGCAGCACGCCAGGCCTCCCTGTCCATCACCAACTCCTGGAGTTCACCCAAACTCATGCGCATCAAGTTGGTGATGCCATCCAGCCATCTCATCCTCTGTCGTCCCCTTCTCCTCCTGCCCCAATCCCTCCCCAGCATCAGAGTCTTTTCCAATGAGTCAACTCTTTGCATCAGGTGGCCAAAGTACTGGAGTTTTAGCTTTAGCATCATTTCTTCCAAAGAACACCCAGGGCTGATTTCCTTCAGAATGGACTGGTTGGATCTCCTTGCAGTCCAAGGGACTCTCAAGAGTCTTCTCCAACACCACAGTTCAAAAGCATCAACTATTTATGTACTCCAAGTTTAATTAGTGAACAACATATTAAACCCAGAATATTCTTAAACAGTGATGCCTGAATATTCAGCTCAGTACACAGTATTCCTTATACTCTACAATTTTATGTTTATTAACTGACAATGTGATGTGAACCTTCTCATAAACCGTAGGAAATGAGGAACAGTACTGAGCAGAATGAAAAATAGTGTAGGAAATATAATTCTCAAGTTTCTTTGGCAATTCTTCTGAGGCAACCAATGTTGTAATTTTACACAGGGCAGTTATTTTCCTACTTGCCTATGTTTTAACAGTGTATAAACAACAATATATGAAAAGTATTTGAGGTAACTAAAGAAAAAGGCCAAAGGATCCCAAGAGATCATGAAGTCTATGAGAGATGAGGTCCATGGAAAAGGTACTGGCCTAAGATGTCACAAGATTATGGGACAAAGATCAGCCCAGAATCTGGCCTCTGATTACTTGATGCCTGACTCTTTATACAACTACACTGCCTCTCATGATAATATGATGATGCTGGGTATAAAAACTTTTTTTAAAAATAAAACACAACATAATTGATAACCTTGAGGACATCATTTCACCATAATGTCCCATCAGTTTATCTTCTGGTTGAGCTATACCCATATTTCTCAACATTTTGAACATTAGAGAGTTCATGGATAAATATTCTAAATTTAATTACGGTGTTTACTTTCATGTCTTTTATGGGGAAAGCAACAAGTACTTAGTCCTTAAAATCAAATTACGGATATTATTGACATGAAGATAAAATAGGTTAAAAAATAAATGAGCTGATTTAAACAAAAATGATAGACAAATAATAGATATAGATATATTGCATGTATGTGTGTGTGTGTGTGTGTGTGTGTGTGTGTGTGTGTGTGTGTATGTTAGTTGCTTAGTCATGTCCAACCCTTAGCAACCACACAGACTGTAGCCCACCAGGCCCCTCCATCCATGGGATTCTCAAGGTAAGAACACGGAGTGAGTTGCTATTTCCTTCTCCAAAAGGAACTATAGAAAGAAAAAAAGTGAAGTTGCTCAGTTGTGTCCGACTCTCTGTGACCCAATGAACTGCAGCCCACCAGGCTCCCTCATCCATGGAATTTTCCAGGCAAGAGTACTGGAGTGGTTTGCCATTTCCTTCTCTGATATTATTGCATATTTGGTGAAAATTATGATGGTGGCTTCCAATGACCAAGGAATGGGAAGCTTTCAAGTTGGGAGACTAGTAACTGTGCCATGATCCTAGGGCTGAATGATGTGTCTATGTGTGTGGAGAGAGATTGAAGATGTAGCGGTTAATAATTCTTTTCAGTTGCCTCCTGCCTACTGCAGCATCTTAACCTCCTTCAGCAAGTCACTCCTGTACAGTGTTTGTGTCCTTTCTTGTTGAATTTTAATAAGTGATGTTTACCTCCAGGTAGGAGTGAAGCCAGGTCCAGGACTCAGATAAACTGAAGTTTTGATAGAGAACCAAATGGGGGCTGAGACCCTCAGAACTGTGCAGTGCTGTTATGAAACTGGGAGAATTTAATGTAACATGACTGGCATCAGAGTCAAAATTAGGAAGAAAGTCAGGATATGGTCATTAACTTGGACTTGCTGCTGGAACTTCTCAGTTTACTGGCCTTGGGTATTTTCTGCTTACTTTCCTCTTAAAGCATTCAATTGTCTTTACTGAAAACTCCATCCACAAATAGTGAGTCACCAATAGATCTCTTTCTGCCCCAGCAATAGGTGGACCCCTCTGGCATTCAATCTGGCACAGATCAGGTGGCAATAGTGGTAAAACCCCCTGAATCTGGGTGAGAAAGTCTGTATTTTCCACTGCCAGTCATGTAATTTGTTTCCTATCAAAGCTCTTTGTGCTAAAGGATTGAACAAATGCTTTCTCTCCTTGGTCATTATGTCACCTTATTTCTTTTGTCTCCCATCGCACACACTTCTATGATTGGTATATAGTAAGCACTCGATCAATATTTGTAGATGACTGAATCTGTTTAATTGAAAGTACAACAGATGTCTACCAAGTAGAACTCTGCAGATGTTCAAACAATGGCTTTGCTGACAGTCAATTAATTATGCCTTCTGACAATTCTAATGTCACTTCAAAGTCTGGAAGGAGATGATTATCTGTGTGCTTTAGAGAAAGTTGTGGGGAAAGTTCAGGTTGGGGGAAAGGAGGGTGGTTTGGAGGGGAAAGGAGGGTGGTTTGGAGGGGAAAGGGAGTTGAGTTCACAGTTATCTGTATTGGTATGTTTAAGATCAGAAAATGCAGAATAAGCACTTGTAGGCCTGGGTATCAGCTCTGCCATGTCTCAATACACAACCGCAGACAATCTGTGAATTGAAACTTTCTTTTGCCATACGCACTGTGTGCCCCACCAGCTTTTCTCTCTCAAGATATCAAGCTTATTTTCATGTGATTAGACAAAGGTTCCTTGACTATAAAGCAAACATTTCTTTTCTGCTTTTCTTCTCATTCTTTCATAAAGAGAATGGTGATCCCAATGCAACAAAATGGGTAGGTATCTACTGTAAGTATGAAACACGGATCCTGGGTGATGCTTCCCAGTCTTGAAGGGGTGAAATGTAAGAGAACAACCTTTCACAACTGTTTGCTATGAAAAACACAAGTAAACATGGATAAAGGATGTTTTTGCAATGTGATTCCCTGCTCATCTGACCCATTTGGATTAGGACAGAAGAAAATTGAGGAGGTAAGAGATTGTCTTGGGTTCTAGGGACCACAAAGGAAGTCCAGAGTGAAAGAAATATAATTTAGAATTTAGAACAGAAAATCCTAACTATATAACCTAGCCATTGGTCAATTTCAATCTTTGATTTTCACAGAAAAGACATGCAAAACAGATAAATCGAGTTCAAGGGTATCAATCTAACTTTGACTGAAGTTCAATGACTGTAGCAACTATCTGTTGTTCTCCCTAAAACACTCTCTAGTGACTTCAAGTGATTTAAAAAGGAATTAGAAAGCTTGAGTTATAATCCATGGCTCTGTCACCAATTAGTTTGAAACTAAAAAAACTATTTTCTTTTTGTAATCTCTAAAAGTGAGAGGATTTTCCTAGATAGCCCCTAAGATTCCCTCTAGCTATAACAATTTATGATTCCATAAGGTACTAAATAAACATAGGTTAAATAAATGAAGTGTTTTTTTTTTTTTTTTTTGTAGTTTATACCATGTCCTGACCCAGGGGATGTGGGATGTCTGCTCACAATTTTTTTTTCATGGGTTAATTAATTAATTAAACATTAAACATCTCCTGTGTATCAGGAATTGACCCAGGGTTAAAGATAGAGACACAGCAGTATACTAACCAAAAACTACCTTCAATCAGACTTACATCTTAATGAGGTAAACAATAAATGCTACAAGTAAGTAACTTGATGAGTATGAGAAAAAGATATTGGCAATCTCTTTGGTTCATTTCTATTTGGAAATCAAGTATACATACATAGGTTTTAACAAGTTATTATCATTTCATCATTTTTATGGGCATTGGATTCTTTTTTCCTTTTTTTTAATTGGAGGAAATTTGTTTTACAATGTTGTGCTGGTTTCTGCCATACAACTACTCAAATCAGCAATGATTATACATATATCACCTCCCTCCATTCCCCACTGGGCAATATATTTTTAACCGAAGTTTGAATAAGGTATAACCCAGTCTGGGTTCACAAAAATAGCAGGCCCAATCTACTTCCTCACCTTTGTGAACAGCCCTGCCATTCCTTTACTCACTAGCAGAGACTAATTTCTATCTTTTGCTCAGAAAGGGGATTTTGCCCATAGAGTTCTAAACAGTCTCAGCTTTACAACCTTGAACAAGTCATTTAGGCTTTAGTTTTCAGGAAAATGAAAGGTTGTCCTATATAGTTTCTATGATTAAATGATTCTTTATGATACTACAATTCTTGGTTTCCAAATCAATGCTTAAAAATACACCATGTAGCCAAATTAATTAAAAATTAACGTGTACTAAGATAGAACACATAAAATGCTTAGGATCATTATTTATTTAGTGCTGTAATCATATATTGCCCCGAGCAAACGTTTTACCAGAAATCAGTGCCACAAAAGGAAGTCTATCTAATACGTCTTATTAACAGAAGACATTTTATTCCCACGGCCCACAGAGACCTTAAACGAAGAGATGGAGAGAAACGAAATCAAGAAGTCTATTTTTCCCCAAATCAATACCACCTTTTCTCTGAACCACTTATTTTCTACTTATTCTTCCATTGTGACTTTAGGGTTTTTAATTAATTAGGTCATTTTTCTGTGAAAATAAGGTCCTTAAGGCCCCAGGTTCCATCTGTACTAAAAAGAGGCTCCCACTTGGAAGCACTTTCTAGTTTGTAATTGACAGGAGTACTTTGGAAACCATTTTCTTGACACAAAATAATAATGGTTAAAAAAAAAACAAAACCAGTGACACAATTATTTAGAACCTGCCAGATAAGACCCTCTAAAAACTTTTCAAAGTAATCATGCTTCTCTTTGTACCAATGAAGAAGCTAAAAAGAGAGTATGTTCACGGATTTATCTCATAGTCGATGACCAACCCAGTAACATGGTGCTGAGAGGATGTAATGGGGTGGAGAGAGAACAGAATCGGAATCAGTAGGCTCGCTGCTTATGGGAGCTATGAGTAGTAGTGGTGGTGGAGTGGGGCGTCCCTTAATCACTCAGTTCCTCTGTTTCTTCATATACCAAATGGAAACAAACACATTGCTTGGTATTGCTTCGAGCTTAGGGTTTCACTGGTGGCTCAGGTGGTAAATAATCTGCCTGCAATGTAAGAGACCTGGGTTCAATCCCTAGGTTGGGAAGATCTCCTGGAGAAGGGAATGGCAACCCACTCCAGTACTCTTTAACTAGAGATTTCTACGGACAGAGGAGCCTGGTGGGCTATAGTCCATGGGATTGCAGAGTCGGACACGACTGAGCAGCTATCTCTTTCTTTCTTTGTCTAGCTTAAATGATATAAAAAATACAATATAAAAGTGCTTTACAAAGCATTATATGTTAGTTGTAATCATGTAGCAATAATGATAAACTGGGTAGCACTGGAAATTAGATGCAAGAGCCTGATTCCCAGGCAAGCTGAGATGCCTAAGTGACAGAATGTCAGAGTTGGATAATATTTCTGAAATCGAATCTCATAGTCCAATGAATGCTTGAATACCTATCACCACTTCCCCAAAAAGGGATTATTGGGCTTTGTCCTAGGCTCATCCAAATATTTCCTCTGTCACTTAAACATGTTAATTTATTATATGGAATGTAATTTTTCCAGCTTCCCCTCACTTGCTTTTGTTGCTAACTTTGGAATAATACATATTAAGTCTAATTTCTTTTTGACATGGCAGTTCTCCAATAGGTTTCAAGGCTCTAGGTTTTCTTTTCTCCACTCCTTCAACTGTAGCTCAAATAGTGGTTTCCAGTTTCCTAAGCCTCTTAGTCTAAGTCCTTTAGACATGCTCATTTATCCTTTGTTCTTATTAGTATAGAAAAGAAATAGACCATCTTTCCATTGTTTGGGGCATTTTGCTTCTACTCATGCACATCCATGGGACCTCCATCTTGCTCTCAATTAAGGAGATACATAGTACCAAATATAGTGATGTGGTTTTATCAATAAAGTAATCATAGCAATGCCCATCTGAATCTTTCTTTTTTTTAAAAAATTTTCATTTTTACTTTATTTTACTTTATAATACTGTATTGGTTTTTGCCATACATCAACATGAATCTTTCTTATCTTATGGCTTGATTCATGCCAGGTCCCCACTGTCTCACGTATTTTACTCTTGTCCAACATTCCTTTGAAGCAATAAAGGCTACTTCCCCTAGAACCAACTTCTGGCTTCATGCAAAAACTCTCAATATGGCTCACTAAGAATACTCAAGAGATAAGCAAAAACAAAACTTAGATAAATGCCAAGTTTTGTGAAGAGAATTTACCTAGTGCTGTCTAAAGGCATAGGAATTCTTCAAATAGCTCACTAAACAATTCTAAGACTCACACACTTCAGTCTTTTTTTGTTTAAGAAAGAATAAGACAACACCATGTAAACACTGCCAAGATAATTACAGCTTCATGCTTCAAAATAAGCGGGTAGATATTTTCAGTCCATCCTCAGATACATTACATTATTCACTTCCAGATATTCTGTATTCCAAGATTATTGCCTTCTGCCTTAGGGTCTGTGCAGCCAGAATATCATTATTTTTGAGGGAGTCATGCCATAGCCACAGGCTGAGATATGGAACCTCTCACTTACAACACCTTTTCTCTTTCAAAATGAATGAAAGCACAAAACTTAGAGGCTCTGGGTATACCAACCAACATGGAGAACACCTGGATACATTCACAGACATGGCTGAAGGATATCTAGAGACAAACTCAACTGTCCTTTACAGTCAGTTCAGTCGCTCAGTAGTGTCCGATTCTTTGCGACCTCATGAACCACAGCATGCCAGGCCTCCCTGTCTATCACCAACTCCCGGAGGCCACCCAAACCCATCTCCATTGAGTCGGTGATGCCATCCAACCATCTCATCCTCTGTCGTCCCCTATTTTCCCCTCAAAAATACCTGAAAAATATAAGCCCTGATTAGGGCTTCCCAGGTGGAGCTGGTGGTAAAGAACCCATCTTCCAATACAGGCAACATAAGAGTTGTGGGTTCAATCGCTGGGTCAGGAAGATCCCCTGGAGGGGGAAATGGCAACCCACTCCAGTATTCTTGCCTGGGAAATCCCATGGACAGAGGAGGCTGGCAGGCTCTGGTCCATAGGGTTTCAAAGAATTGGACAGGATGGAAGTGACTTAGCACACATGTATTAGCTCCAATGCTGGCCACTAGCCCTCTTCAGTTTCACAATTTTCTAGCAATAACTTTCTCCCTCATTAGTTTCAATATCTGTTTAAAATATCCTCCCTCTACTTTAAGTTCTGAACTTCACCTTAAATTATAATAATTTATAGTTCATTACCCACTTTTCTTTCTGTGTATCTACCCCTGGCACTGAAAGTCTCTTCTAGCATAAACACGGTCTTCTAGCTGCCCAGGGAAACAGGTTGCTCCAAGATGCAAGCACTTGAAACAAGGCCTGTAGCCCTGCAAATGATTTGAGCTACAGATCTGTTGTGTGGTTAACTGAATTAAAAGAGAACTTCTCCTACTTCAACTTTCTTCTATATTTCCTCTCTCTCCCCTACAAAATAGTGTTCAAGGCCTATTCAAGTACACCCCTGTTAATAGAAAGACACTTGGGAATCTGATATAGCCAAAATTCAAGTCCAGTTCAGTTCAGTTCAGTCGCTCAGTCGTGTCCGACTCTTTGCGACCCATGAATCGCAGCACGCCAGGCCTCCCTGTCCATCACCATCTTCCAGAGTTCACTCAAACTCATGTCCATTGAATCGGTGATGCCATCCAGCCATCCCATCCTCTATCATCCCCTTCTCCTCCTGCCCCTAATCCCTCCCAGCATCAGAGTCTTTTCCAATGAATCAACTCTTCGCATGAGGGGGCCAAAGTACTGGAGTTTCAGCTTTAGCATTATTCTTTCCAAAGAACACCCAGGGCTGATCTCCTTTAGAATGGACTGGTTGGATCTCCTTGCAGTTCAAGGGACTCTCAAGAGTCTTCTCCAATACCACAGTTCAAAAGCATCAATTCTTCAGCGCTCAGCTTTCTTCACAGTCCAACTCTTGAATCCATACATGACCACTGGAGAAACCATAGCCTTGACTAGATGGACCTTTGTTGGCAAAGTAATGTCTCTGCTTTTGAATATGCTATCTAGGTTGGTCATAGGTTTTCTTCCAAGGAGTAGGCGTCTTCTAATTCCAAGTCCAGTAGATGCAAAATGTTCAGAACATTAAAGACTATCTTCCCTTCAAAGATCGGGACTGATCATACTGCTCTCTTATGGTTTATCTTTGGTAGCATTTAGCTAATACTGTAATGTAACAGTTACAGTTTTTGATGAAGATGGAAAAGGAGGGGCAATGTAACATTAAAACTAGCACCTTTTCGGATGCAATCATTATAAAAAATTCAGCTGAGATCAGTTGGAGGTTCTAGCTTGTAATATGTTATCAAGAAATGGCTTGAGAAAATGAGATGAGTTGTAGCTGTGATTTGCTTCCTTTGAGGTCAACAGTCAACTCATGTGGTTGATAGAGCAGTATTAGGTGGGCTATCTCTCCAGAGTATGTATCTGAGCCATGGCAAAAAGTCTATGCTTAGTCACACCAGTTAATTCAGGAGTTAAAGACAGTCAACGTATATCGGCAGTGACAATGAAGTCAGAGCTACAAAAGCCCTGGGAAAGAGAGGTAAGAGACAAGAGTAGTTAACTACAGGGACAGCTTACATCTTTTTGCAATGGTAACGAATCAGAATGAACTTAAGATGAGATGAGTAAGTCCAAATCCAAAAAGTTATGCTGTGTAACTTGAACTCATTGAGTCTCTCTCAATCTTGGTTTCTTCATCAGAAAAAGAAAAACATCATTTTTATTGTAGTTGTTCAGTTGCTCAGTCATGTCCAACTCTTTGCAACCCCATGGACTGCAGCACGCCAAGCTTCCCTGTCCTTCACTATCTCCCAGAGTTTGCTCAAACTCACGTCCATTGAGTCGGTGATGCAATCCCACCATCTCATCCTCTGTCGCCCCCTTCTCCTCCTACCCTCAATCTTTCCCAGCATCAGGGTCTTTTCCAATGAGTTGGCCCTTTACATCGGGTCGTGATCAGGTCTATCAGTCAGACCATGACTGTGAATAGCCTTTTTAAACTTGGAGAGCTTTAGGTAAACATCAGCTTTGGTCATCACCACCACAATGCTTATCATCTCACCAACAATAGAAAGGGTATGTGTCCAGTAGAAAATAAAGAAACAGATAAATAAGAAAGAGGAATTTTCAAACAGTCAAATTTAGAAGACACAGGAATGATTCTTTATTCCTCCTGCCCAAGAAGGGAGTGTTAAGATAATTCATTTATGGCAATTCCCTAGTGGTCCCATAGTTAGGGCTCTATTGCTTCCACACCAGGGAGCACAGATTTGATCCCTGGTTGAGGAACCAAGATCTTACATGCCACACAGCATGTATATAAAAAGATAATTCATCTATGGCAAGCTTCAATACTTTTGGGGGGAGAAAGGGTGTACTGTGTAGTTATATTATCTCTAGTTGTTATAATCTGAAATGAGTCTGCCCTCCTCACAGTATCTTTACATCAATCTACCTGTTTCAAACTAATTTGCTGACATAATGACAGTTCACTCTAAATACTTCAGCATTTGCTCCTGACAACAAGGATACTGTCTTATACACCAATGCCATTACCATACCCACAAAATTGACACTGATATTTTATTATCTAATATATAGTTCATATTTAAATTTCTTAATCTCTCCCCAAATGCCCTGATTCTTGCTCCAGACCCAATCAAGATGTATGCCCTGCATTTGAATGACATGTATTTTTCATCTTCTTTAATCTTAAATAGTCTAACACTGACATTTTTAAAGAATTCAAGACAATTGTCTTTAAGAATGGCATATCATCTAAATTTGTCTATCTCCTAATGGTTAGATTCAGGTTACATATTTCCACAAGACTATTACATAGACAATGTTGTATACTTTCTACTACATCATATCAGCTGGCACATGTCAGTTTGTCCCAGTATTGGTGATGCTAAGTTTCATCATTTGCATTAAGAAAGTTTCCAAACTCTATTTGTGAAGGTATCTTTTCTTCTTTGTACTCAAGTCATCCATGACGTGACCTTTGGATATCCCTTCCCTACTCTGAACATACCATAATTATAGTTCTTTAAATAAAGAAAACGTGATAAAACTGATGCGAAACTCCATAATGAAAAATAAAACAAAACAAAAAACCAAATATATTCATAAATTTTTCCACTTAAGGAAAAAGAAACTAGGAGTTGCACAGAGAAAAACCAACATGACCACAGGGGAACCTTTTCCATTGATGCCATTTATTTACATTTTGTTCCCTCTCACTCACTGGTATAGCTCACAATCTAATAGGAGATCTTTGACATGAAAGCTCTTTATGACCTTCAGCAAATCAGCTATAGTGCCGATGAAAATTTCAGCATTAAATAGGCAAAGTGATAGAAAAAGTGAGCAGCTGAGCTAAGGCTGGCAATGTTAATGTAAGAGTGAGAAATTCTTTTAAGGTGGTGATTAACAATGCTATTTCCAGCCCAGAATGGAACTAAGGTAAAATTCTGATAGAGAACAAGAGATGACTCTTATTCATCTCTCTTGGGTCAGGCCCTTCTGTTGCAAACACATGGTACATAGCCTTCTTCCCCTCATCTTCAGACAGACTTAACTCTGTCTTTTATGCTCACATAGGGTCTCTGGCAGACCCAGCACAGTGCTGCACTCCTTGCCGCACTGATATCCCTAACATGCTTGCCTCTCTCCCATCCTTCCCCGGAACTTGTGGGTTCCCTGAGGGCAGAGATCCTGCATCTCGTTGTCCCTGGCACCCAGCACAGAGGCAGGTGTGAATGTGCTCGGGAAATATTTAATGTTTAAAGAATAGAAGAGTAAACCACAGTCCTGTTAACTCATCCTTTGCTTCCTGCTTTTACCTACCATGAGAGGTAGAAAAGGCATTCTGGCTTTGGAAACCATAGTCCTAACCACATTTCATGAAATAGTTCTCATAACCTTTTATCTCAACGTGTGGGACTCATTACATAAGATAAAATACTCGGTATTTAGGCTATTGGTTCCAGCCTACCTCTCTAACCTTATTTCCCAATTTCTTGTTCCTTCCCACATGGATGCTTCACTCCAGTGATTTTATTCCCTTTTATGTTAAAATTCTACTCATCAGAAATGACATCACTTCTCTACTATCACTGCACTTCCAAGTCTCTATTACCATAATTTAAAAAACAACAGAAAGTTTATCTACTCTATAAACACTTTCCATTCCTGCCTCATAATTTGCTGTCTCTTTCTTCTATACCCTCAGAGGAATTTGGCTGAACTTTGAATAACTTACTTGTCACTTTCTGCCTTGCCTTATAATTAAATGCCACATTGTATACATCCTCTATTAGACAATAAGCTTCTTTAAATATAAGACCCATGTCTCTCTTGTTTCATGTGCATTTAACACCTACCCAGCAGAGTGGCCTGCACATAATAGGTTGTTCATTGGTGGATGTTTTCCATATAAAGTAATTTTCCTTAAATCATCTGGGTCTCAATTTATATTTTCTATATAGTTTCTATATCTATGTAGTTCATTCTATCTACTTGGTGGTGCTAGTGGTAAAGAAGCTGCCTGCAAATGCAGGAGAAACAGGAGACACAAATTTGATCCCTGGGTCAGAAGAATCCCTGGAGGAGGAAACGGTAACCCACAGCAGTATTCTTGCCTGGAGAATCCCATGGTCAGAGGAGCCTAGCAGGCTACAGTTCATAGGGTCACCAAGAGTCGGATAAGACTAAAGTGACTTAACACAAACATAGAAGAGAATACCTTCTCTTATTTTCCATTTGTCCAAAGCTAATCTCCTCCATAAAACCTTTCTTAAATATCCAGACTAAACTTTGGAAGGGATGGATATGTTTATTACCTGAATTGCTGTGATGGCAAAACACATGTATCCATACATCCAAATCCACCAAATTATATACATTAATTATGTGAAGTTCTTTGTGTACTTCAATAAAGCTGTGGGAAAAGCTTTTAGAAGAAAAAAAAAATGTATAGACCTGGATTTTAATCCATTAGTGGATTTTAATCCACTCCTGCAACTTATTAGCTGTTGATATTGGGCAGATTACTTAACATTTCTGAGCCTTGGTTTTCTAACCTGGAAATAATAATACCATTTACTTCACAGGATTACAGCTTTTTCCGTAAGGATGAAATGAACAAATTCTTATAAAGTACATGTTATAGAATAGTCCTGCCATACTGTAAGCACTCAATAAAACTTAATCATTATTCCACATTCCCTCTCATGGTTTATAACATTCATTTGGCAATAATTATTTATCAATTGGTGACATATGTTCTAGTTTTGCTTGGAACTCAATTTAAAATCAAGCATTATTAATGGATTTTTAATGGGCATATCTTGTTTTCTTAAGTAAGGCATGGGATAACTTTGATTATTGAGTATATTTCTACATGCCAAGAACTTGACTAAGTGTTTTCTATAAATATTTCATTCAATACTCACAGTAACAGTATAAAACAGCCATTATTTCCATGTTATAAATATAGCAAAACAAAATGATGTAGAGGGTAAACAATTTGTTTGCATTGTCTAAGCTAGAAAGTAGTAGAGCTGGGACAGTTCTTGAAGACAAAGATAGTATTTAATTATATGTTTCCCAGAGTACTTATTATATATTCATTAATACAGTCACAACCTATGGTCAATGTTGTTTATTTCTATCTATTCTGTTGCTATGATAATTGAAGCATACATATTTGGCATGTTAGCATTTTTGTTTTTTATATACCTTAATACAGATAATAAAGGGCCTTATTTTTCACTTTTAATAAACTTTTTTCAAACATTATCTTAGGTTGCAATATAAGATCTTCTCCCATATCAATGACAAGAGCACTACATACTTTTAGTGTATTTCAATATAACTAGAGACTTTTTTTTTATACTATTCTCTATCCATTTGTGCTAGGCTTCCCAGGTGGCTCAGTGGGTAAAGAGTCCACCTGCAATGCAGGAGACACAGGAGATGTGAGTTCAATTGCTGGGTTGGGAAGATTTCTTGGAGGAGGGCATGGCAATCCACTTCAGTATTCTTGCCTGGCAAATCCCATGGACAGAGGAGCCTGGCGGGCTACAGTCCACAGAGTTGGACATGACTAAAGTGCCTGAGCACACAGCACACAGACGCACTTGTGCTAGTCTCTGTCAACTTACATTTAACTTTTAGCTTTGTACACTTCTCTGCATTAATGATGTTTCTATAGTGAACTTACAAAGAAAGAAACACTAAATAACATTTGCTTCACACTCTTGATTTAGGAAAAGGGGCTGAGGCAGTGGAGGGACAGGCCAGTATGTTTAGCTGGTGGAAGGCAGAAAAGGAATCAGAATGACTCTTTATCCCCACTATTATGCTCTTTTAGCTAAGATACACTGTCTCCTGAATACAAATAAATGCCACATTTTTCATATTCTAATCCAGTCCATTTATGATGTGGGTTTGGACCAGTGCCCTCAGTTTACCTGTTATTAAATATTCTCAAATAAGAAGTGGGAAGACATAGAAAGTATTTGAATAAGTAAAATCCTGGGCAATTTTCCCACCTCTCTGCCTTTGTTCCTACTGCTCCCCAAATGTAATATCCTCTCTCTAGAAGCTCTTAGAGCAGGGTTACTCAGAATGGTGGATGGATGCCTAGTTGACTAAGACACTCTGTGAAGAGACAAGTTCAGAAGCAGACAGTATTTATAAAATATTATAGTAGCTTAATAGAGTAATTTATTCCTATTAAATATAACAATGCTAAAACTCTGTCTTCCAATTTGTATTCTTTTTACTTCATTTTCTTAGTAACTAATTTTAATTATACTCTGTGGAGATATGGATCTCCAACAGATTAGGGAGGAAACAGAAAATTTGAAAGGCACTGCTTTAACAAGTCCAGGTTCAAGAGCCATTAATTCTTCTCAAAAGCATTCCTAATGTTCTTTTTGCAGAGAGCATTTACATTTTATAACATTTGACCTAAGTCCCTCTTATAACTCTACCTAGTATACCTAGACTATCAATTATTTGTGTGCTTTTTTGCCTTTTCTGAATAATTCCAACCTCCTTGAGGACAGGTTATGTATTTTTAATACCTCATAATTGGCATTCGGAGAAGGCAATGGCACCCCACTCCAGTACTCTTGCCTGGAAAACCCCATGGATGGAGGAGCCTGGTAGACTGCAGTCCATGGGGTCGCGAAGAGTCGGACACAACTGAGTGACTTCACTTTCACTTTTCACTTTCATGCATTGGAGAAGGAAACGGCAACCCACTCCAGTGTTCTTGCCTGGAGAATCCCAGGGATGGGGGAGCCTGGTGGGCTGCCACCTGTGGGGTCGCACAGAGTTGGACACAACTGAAGGGACTTAGCAGCAGCAGCAGCAATTGGCATATAATTTATAAATTGACATTACACTAATGGACTGGATGGATTAACCATTGATAATTATTCACAGGTTTTGAGGAGAAGTAAAAACAAAACAAAACAAAAACAAAGAGATAAACTCTTCCTAAGTAGGGGAAAAAAATTAAGAGCAAAGAGTTTAGATACCACCCAATTCCCCATCTTGTAAATGAATGTCTTCCATTTTCCTGAACCCACACAGAAACCCTATCTCTGCCTAATGAGAAGCTAATAAATTGTCAAATATTAACTTTAAAAATAAAATTTGAATTCAAGAAACTCTGCATAACTCCTGAAATTTTAGTCCAAGCTAAACAGATATCACATTTACAGCAGTTTCACAAAGCAGTATCCAGAATACTCAGGTGTGAACACATGCGCACAGACTCCAGTGCATCAAGACTCAAAGCCTCGACCAGTGGGGCTGATACTATTCCTAATTACTGATTAAGGAAAACAGAACAGAGCCTTTACTTCAGAAGTCAGTCCTAGACCCCACTCACCAAAGTATTCATCGGCGGGTGGATTTTCCATGTCATACAGCATCTTCTTGGTCAGGTGCTCGAGCTCATCTTCAGGGCGGAATGAGGAGGGTGCAGCTGGAGGTCCCATGGACCCTGTTGGTCCACCCTGAAAGGCAGAAAACAGAGAGTTCTTTAAGGGCAATCTAGACATCAACCAAGGCAACCAGGTAGTGTTTGCATTGGACAGGGCTATTAGAAGGCCTGGGTTTAGGATTGATTGGTTTTATCAGCTATTCAAGGTCTGACCTTGAAAGTACCACTTTATTCACTTGCCTTATCTAGATAAGCCATCTATCAGGCTTTAGAAATTCAGGTTTATAAAGAATAGAGCTGCATTTCATTCAACAACTGCAAGCAGTCACTATGTGCCAGTTGTATATTTGTGAAAAAAAAAAAAAAGAAGAAGATGAATATATTCACTCTCTTCCCTTATGCAGCTTATAGTCAAGCAAGAGATATAGGCACCCTAATAATTAACAATAAAGTGATTGTAGAAAGTGCACAACTGGGGCACAAAGGGGACTCTGGCATGAGAGGAAGAATTCCAGAGGAGAGGTGTCAACACAGATTAGGACTTATTCAGCTGAAGGAGAGGAAATATATGGGTTGAAGTATCTTACATTTAGGTGAGGAAAAAACCAGGTGGCTTAGGAGCTCCTGGCAGTTGTATATTTTGAGACCATATGTAAAGCTTGAGATAAGATAGGAGATGAATATTATTGGATACATGGCGTCCAGAATGTGAAGGAACTTGTGTTCCAGTTAAGGAGGTTAAGTGCCCCCCACGCCCCCACCCCACTAGACCACTCCTGCACTGCAAACAAACATATCAAACAAGAAAGTAAATCACCAGCATTAAACGCTGGATTGGTGTTCAACAGATGGATGCACCTGGATGAAAGCAACGTGAGGGAATCAAGGGTCAAGTGAAAGAATACTTGAGGTGATCAGCCAAGAATCTACCAGATGCAAAATAGCTTGCGCCATGTAAATAAGAGGGAATTTCGTACATTTTCCTTTGCCTATAATCTAACTTTGACCATTCCCGATACCATACCCCAGTATCTTCAATCAAAGTATTAAAAACAGAAAGATTGTTATAAGTTTAGAAATAACAGTGATGATGTTCCCAGTGGCTAAGGGAAATAACTGAGATAGGGAATGCAATTCCTTGATGTTTATCCAGTCTTAAAATTGTTGACCAAGTTTCTCCTCTCATGAATAGTTTACAGGAATCAATTCAACAAAATTTGAAGCTGCATATTCATTCACACATTGTCTTTACTATATCAAATGAGTTCTTGGATGTGAAAATCCCTCGAAGTACATATCCCTGTACAAAAGTTTCATTATTATATTACCAGAATTTATTTCAACAACCAAGTGGGCTATTAATTATTTGTGTTATGTCTAAGGCATGAAATACCTTCTAAACTAAATATATGTGAAATTGTTGATCAGTACCTATTTGACCTTTTACTCTATAATTATCTTTCATCTGGAACCTACAGAATCATTACCTCACTACTCACTGTGAGGTAAAGAAATTGATGCCCCAAAAGATCAGGGCAGGGCTAATTAAGGTAAAGCCAGGACAAGAGCCCACCTTAGATTTACTCATTTATCCTAAGAACATTAAATATTAATCTCAGGGCCTTCTCTAAACTGCAAACAATGTTTGTCCTATACGGTTAGTGTGAGGTTAAAGAAGCTCTTGACTCATTCACATTTCTTTAGCTTATTAGTTTATCCACACATTTTTACAGGGTCTATTTGTGTACCCTCCACAAAGATAAGGATGTGTTAGACACAGTCTTTGCCTTTGAGCGGACTTGAGTCCAGTGAGGGTGAGAAACGCACACAAATGATTCTTTACAAAAAGCACACTATATTGGTGGGGATATATGCAGATATGGACATTGGAGTGATTTGCTAGTACTATTAAATTTCAAATTGCTCATATATGCTATCAACTTTTATGGAAATTTTACAGAAATATTCCTATAAGAACATAAAGTTACCGTGGCCAATGACAGTGAAGAAATATATGGCACAGCAGTGGCATTACGGCTGGAGACAGTGCTTTAACAAAGTGAGCCTGTGAACCTTTCTGAACTTCAGACCTTCTTCTGTAAAATGGGCTTGGGAATGCTACCTCACAGTCTCTGTGAGAATTAAGATAACTCGATTCTTGGGCTTCCCTGGTGGCTCAGTGGTAAAGAATCTGCCTGCAATGCAGGAGACACAGGAGACGTGAGTTCAATTCCTGGATCAGGAAGATCCCCCCGGTGCAGGAAATGGCAACCCACTCCAGTATTCTTGCTGGCAAAATCCCATGGACAGAGGAGCCTTGTGGGCTACAGTCCATGGGTTTACAGAGAGTTGGACACAACTGATGTGACTGAGGATTCATGCAGGCAACTTGATTTTCATGCTAAATAGAGCTTAACTACTACTTTCAAACCATGGTAACAAAGGGACTCTGGATCCCCCAACCTGCCTCAGAGGGAAAGGACTATCCCCGTACTGGTGACAACAATGAAGACGAGATAGGAAAATTATCTATATTCTTTTTTTTTTTTTTGCCGGTCTGCAATTAAGAGAGAACTTACACACCAAATTTGGTATCACCTGGCTCTAAAACTCTATGCATTTTTTTAAACCAAGCATTACTTTCCATTGAGAAACATGCTAGAAAAGCATGAAATGTTAATGGTCGTGGCTGTTTTAATTTAAATCAACAGCTAGTAAAGAAAATCTCATAATTCCTGTTTCCAGCCCAACCCTCAGAGAATGGACACAATTTATCATTGTTTGGCCCTAATATCTCCTTGCTTTCCTTTTCATATAAACAAAGAAAGAGAACCAAGTTTGTCCTCTGTAAATCTAAGCCAGCAGTTCAGATTCTACCTTTAAGAACATACATTTCAAGCAGAGGTCTAATTTCAAAATACTTACCATGATAGTGTTTCACCAATTTTGAGGGGAAAAATGTGTCTATTATTTCTTTTATTCTACAAATACTCCTTCCTATTTGTTTTTGATACTGTTTCTGAAGTAACACATTTGGAAAGTTTCTTTTCTTTTAGATTCTAATCTCATATAATGGCATCCTGGAATCTTAGTATTTCTTTTGAATAGAGTGTTTTCCCGCATAGTTCAGTTGGTAAAGAATCTCCCGGCAATGTGGGAGACCTGGGTTCGATTCATGGGTTGGGAAGATCCCCTGGAGAAGGAAATGACAACCCACTCCAGTATCCTTGCCTGGAGAGTCCCATGGACAGTGGAGTCTACAGTCCATGGAGTCGCAAGAGTTAGACATGACTTAAGACTATCTTTCTTTCTTCTTATGACTAAAGACCCCAAGAGATCATCTCTTTCAGTGTTTCTGGGTCTTTTTTGGCTATAGAGCTCTCCACATGTGCTGTCTCCAGTGGGTAATGCTCAAAATCTGTGGAAACATACTGGTAAAACCTCAAGTTCTTCCCAGTTGTCTCTCATACTCAGAAAAATACAGCTCAGGATTTTCTTCAAGGTTCAAGTCTCAAAGCAGAAGTTTATAGTACTTTTCTCATTGGGATGAAGTGACTCCTTTCAATTTCTGTCTTGCTTAGAACTCAACACATCCTAGGAAAAATTAATAACTGTCTGATTCATTTTTTTACTAAGCAGTTTCTAAGATTGTGTCTGGGCAATAGACCACAATTGAAAATTTTTAAGTAGGGGTGAGAGAGGGCTGGCAAGGTGTGTGATGCATTTTTGCTTTTTATGTCTTCAAAAGTAGAAATGTGAATAGTATCAGCGGTATACTCATTGTGACATAATAATTCCTTGTATCTATATGACCTTTCTCAAAGTGCCTGCTTCCACATATATGTAATTACAAATGTTTATACAACAGGCTTGTGTGATATATGATCCCTTTTTATGGATGAGGAAACTAAGGCTCAGAGAAGGTAACTGAGCAACTTTGTGTGAAGTACCAGCTCTGAAAGATAGCAGAGCCCTGACTGAGACCAGGTGTGTTTCGGCTCCACTTGAAACCTCTCTGGGCTTCGACATTGTTGTCTCTGAGCACTTATAGCTCTATTATTCTATAGTCATTTGGATTTTAATCTATTGATTGTATTATTTAATAAGCAAACATGTCTTTCAGAATGGAGGCTTACTGCTAAATAGTGAAACAGAAGCACTGCAAAACAAGTGTAAACACAGTCTTTAACCTTTTCTAGGGAAAAGACATTCTTATAAGTATCAATATTAATCACTAACATGTGTGTTCTTTGAAATGCCTGCACCTCCTAGTAAAGGTGAAAAAAAATTACATGATCCACAGATGAGTTATTGAGAAGTAAACTTCAGAGAACTCTTTCAAAATTCTCTTAACATACTTTTCCTAAGGAAATGCCAAGTGCTAAGCACTATCATTATAAAGTCAAATTATTCAGGATTCATGCCTCTTGACAACTCAGTTTAGGAAGAAAGAGACATGAAAATAGGCAATTACAGTAAAGTGTAAGTACGAAAAAACAAGTATGAATTCAGTGTTCTGAGATAGCAGAACACTGCCAGAAAGGAGGTGACTATTTAGTTTGAGATTAAAGGATAAACTGGATTTCACCAGGTGAAAAACAGGGAAGACAAAGCCGGGGAGGGGGGGAGGGGGGCGAGAGAAAGAAAGAAAAGGAGAAAGAAAAGAGAGAGAAAGAAAAAAAGAAAAGGAAAAAAGAGAAAAAAAGTAAAGATATTGCAAGAACAATATGCACAAAAGACCAAACATTCTTAGCAACATTCTTAGCAAAAACGTTAAGAAATAGAGGAAGAACAGAGCTAGGATGAGGCTAGAGAAATGGACTGTGGTCAAACTCAAGACTGTCTCAGGCAACAGACAACCATTAGGAGATGGTTGGATGGCATCACCAACTCGATGGACACGAGTTTGAGCAAGCTCTGGGAGTTGGTGAGGGACAGGGCAGCCTGGGGTGCTGCAGTCCATGGGGTCACAAGGAGCCGACTGAACTGAGCTGAGGAGATTTAAAATGGTCTCTCTTTTTTCATCTTTCATATTTTGTCCTACCTCCTTTAAAGAGAATGGGTTGCCTTTCTGGGTGCTGGTATCCTCTGCCACTGTTCAGAAGTTGTTTTGTTGAAGTTGCTCTCAGCATTCAAATGATCTTTTGATGAATTTGTGGGGGAGAAAGTGGTCTCCCCATCCTGTTCCTCCAGTATGCAGGTCAAGAAGCAACAGTTAGAACTGGACATTGAACAACAGACTGGTTCCAAATCAGGAAAGCAGTACGTCAAGACTGCATATTGTCACCCTGCTTATTCAACTTGTATGCAGAGTACATCAAGTGAAACTCTGGGCTGGATGAAGCACAAGCTGGAATCAAGATTGCCAGAAATATCAACAACCTCAGCAAATGACACCCCCCTTATGACAGAAAGCAAAGAAGAACTAAAGAGCCTCCTGATGAAAGTGAAAGAAGGGTGAAAAAGTTAGCTTAAAACTCAACATTCAGAAAACTAAGATCATGGCATCCAGTCCCATCACTTCATGGCAAACAGATGGGGAAATGATGGAAACCGTGAGAGACTATTTTTGGGGGCTCCAAAAATCACTGCAGATGGTGACTGCAGCCATGAAATTAAAAGACGCTTGATCCATGGGAGAAAAGCTATGACAAACCTAGCCAGCTTATTAAAAAGCAGAGACATTACTTTACCAACAAAGGTCTGTTTAGTCAAAGTTATTGTTTTTCCAGTGGTCATGTATGGATCTGAGAGTTGGACTGTAAAGAAAGCTGAGCACCGAAGAACTGATGCTCTTGAACTGTGGTGTTGAAGAAGACTCTTGAGAGTCTCTTGGACTGCAAGGAGGTCAAACCAGTCAATTCTAAAGGAAATAAACCCTGAATATTCATTGTAAAGACAGATGTTGAAGCTGAAACTCCAATACTTTGGCCACCTGATGCGAAGAACCAACTTATTGGAAAAGACCCTGATGCTCGCAAAGATTGAAGGCAGGAGGAGAAGGGGATGACAGAGGATGAGATGGTTGGACGGCAACACTGGCGCAACTGATGTGAGTTTGAGTAGACTCCGGGAGTTGGTGATGGACAGGGAAGTCTGGCATACTATAGTCCATGGGGTCACAAAAAGTCGGACATGACCTGAACTGAACTGAACTGAAAATGGTGGGTTGATTTTACTAAAGTCATGCTTCTGAAGTATGTCTTTGGTGAACACCTCAAACACCTAAGCCAATGATTCCTTAAAAATTGCAACCAGACATCATGCTATTTCTGAGCAATTTAATGGTTAATATGCCTTAAAAGAACTGGTATTTACTAAGTAAATTTGCTAACTTCTCACCAAAATGTGTTTCCCCTTCCTTCTGAGCTCATAGCTAGACTATTTTCCATTCTCCCTTGAAGTTAGATATGACCATATGAAAGATAGGAAGGAGGGGAGCTCACTCCTGGAGGAGAATCATCTACTGCCTAGGCTTGCCTGCCTCCAACTTACCGAAGGGAGACTGGAAAGATATACACTTAGAAGTTAATGGTTAAAGAGTGATGGGCCAGTGGTTTACAGTCTTTTTATTTATATTTTCCATTTGTCTACAATGAAAACTTTTTCCTTAGACATGAAAAAAAGGTTGTTTTTTTTTTTTTTTTCCCCGACACAAACATGATAGGAAACAGAAAATGTCCAAGTATCTACATCAGGCTCTTCTCTGCCATGGTTCTTGTCTTGCTAGGAGCGCAGCTACTTATCATTTCAGGGAAGGCTTAATATGAATATGGTAGCCAAATTTGGATCTAGGCCCCTGGTAAAGATTATGGATGACACTGTGAAGAAATAAGGACAGTTTCTGTAAACAAAATGCACATGGACAGAATCTGCTTGGTGAGCAAAAAAACCCTCTGCCAGATTAAGAACAACATAAATGAGAGTATCTATCATATTTGTATAGCACTTCATCGTATTTGAAATGTTTTATATTTTCTTACATCAAAACCTATTAAGTACAAAAGACCTATTTATCTCTCTAATCTTAGTTCCACCTTTAACTTGTCCAGTCATTTGGATCAAATCATTTCTATTCCCTGAACCTCGGTATCTTTATGTGTAAAATGGTGTTTTCAAAGATTCCTTTGAGTCTATCACACTTTTGTGCCTATAATATGAAAGGGACATAACATTACAGATACTTATAGTGAAATCACAGATACTCATATTGACAGATACTTTGTAGCTTATTAAAAACAGACACACACTGAGTAAGTGGAAACCTCATTATCACAGAGATTTCCACTCACAGGAGGACTTAAGCTACTTATCAGCATCTCCTGAACCAATCTAGAACTTCATTCAGCATTCTGAATCTGACTAAGCAGCTGGCAGGTCACAGGGTTTCTGCAGCCTACAGAACTTTCACTACACATGGGGCATGAAATCAAGAACATACAAAGGTTAACCACGCTTTCCTACCACCACTCCTCCTTGGGTAGAGAAAGCAGAATTCTGTCCCTCCTAAAGAGAAAAGGAAGCATGGCAAACTGCATACACTAAGGTGCAAACAGCAGAGAGCTCTAGGAGAATACCTGCCTCCTTGAATCTTTGTTATCACCAGTTTAATTATTTCAAAACACGTGCTAAGGATCTATGTTACAAAATGGCTACTTAATCAGGCATCATATTAGACTCTGAGTTACTCTGATATTGACCTCAGCATGGGCCATTTTTCTTCCACGAGTCCTTCTCTGATGTTGATTTCCTAGTTACAGAGTGCTGGGTAACTTGAACTTAGTGAAAATCTTAACCTTACCAGAAAAGCACCGCCCAGGCAGTTACGACACCAGGAAAAGGCAGCCAAGATATTCAGAGAGATTACATGATAATGAATACTCTATCACTCTGGGTACCAGAGCTGTTCATTTTTCTTGTCCATTTGCAATGATGTACAAGAGGTTCCTTCTCTCAGAGGGAAAATAACTTCAATTATGTGTTCTTGAAAAAAGAAACATTGAAATTATCTTCTTTCAAAAGGTAGAATTAGTCCCGTTTTGGAGCTGAAAGCCTGCCAGAAAAAAATATATTTCTGATATTTTTGCTCTTTTTTCTCCCCCTATTTAACTATGTCAAGTTTGCAGTTTGTAATTTCCTGAGGCTGCTTCTACTTTCTGACTCTCACTGAATTATCACACTCTATCCTCAACATCTCACTGCTTAGTCAATGGAGCACCCCTTCAGGCCAAGGGCAGAAGATGGGCTGAACACTCACCCTGCTTCATATTTAAAGCAATGGATGGGTCACAGAGAAGGAAGGAGCAGGAGAAGAACTACCTATTATCAATTAGAAACCCACAAGTGAAACATTCCTTACAGCTTCATGGGAGCAGAAAGGCATGCTCTTAGCTCTTCTATTCCTAAGGCCCCATTTCTTGGAGAATGAATGGTTAAAGGCACAAAGAAGACCACTAGAAAACTTGACTTTAAACTTTTGATTCTAGCTTGGAAATCCATGCCAGTTAGTTCCCAACTTTCAAAAACTTGGTTTTCTTATAATCTCTTTTTCATACTCCTTTTCTCATGCCATGTATTGATGCCCCTAAATCGTGCTTCTTAGGCCAAATTTGGAGACATAGGCAAGGCCTGATAAGCCTGAATGATAGCATGGTGGAGTTACTGGATGTCACTGAATCCTGGGGAAAGTGCTAAGTGTCCACTAAGGCCCATTGTGTTTGCACACCAGGACATTATGGTGATGTAGCCTGAGCTGAAAGTGGCTTCCCTCCACACCCATCCCTCCCAGCCCCATGTGTCAGGGTGACCTCAAGAATGCCCCGACTTTGAGCATCCTTATTCCTGGGCCTGACGTCCAGGGCACCATTTCAATTCCCCATGGATTTGTTTCTCCGTTAGACTTTTTCATCTATAAACTGGAAGATAATAATATCTAAATCATATGAAGAAGCTTTATGAAATATTAAATGACAGTTACAATTACCAGAAGGGGCAACTTACAAACCACTAACTAAGATGGTTTTCTTCTTGGAAGTGGAAGGTTTGTAGAGTAATAGTAACTCTTGAGTCTTCTATTTGTTGATAAATTACTTCAGTCTAATGTAGTCTATTTGAATTTCACATTAATTATTGTAGCGAGAGATGTAATTCCTCAGTCTTTAAAACTATAAACCTTGAAATACCTGACATTTGGTGAAGGTATGCTATGCTGGTTCTCCAAATTGTCACACTGTTGACATCTTAGCCTTTGGCATCAAAGATAAACAGTAAAGCAGAGCTCATGTTTGGTTATTCAGAAGGAAGCAGCCTCCTTATGTTTTCCTGCCTAGATGAGCTCCAAGCAAAAATGGCATGTCCATGGATGCTCTCCCACTTGGTAGGCTGCTAGGAAAAGTGAAAAGCAGGAGCCCTAGATATTCAGGGTCAGGAAGAAGGGAAAGTAAAGATCTCTTGCCAACCAGTTTCACAGTTCTCATTTCACTGCTCTTTCTCTCCAGACTCCCATATTCTCCATACTTTTATCCTTTAAGAACGCAGGCCTTCCTTAAAGGAGAAAGCCAGTGGCCTCTGTGGCAAGTGCTAACATCCCCAGCAAACTGATTCCTGTACAAGGCTAATAGAAACCATTTCCACAGCACTAGAGCTAAAACCTACCTGCATTTCTTTGCTCCATTAATTAGGCTTTTTGTGTGTTATGCAGAAGGGATTTGACTTAACAAAGGCAGGGCAATGACAAAACGTTATTTCCATTGGTAATTTTCACCTCAACGAGACTCAGCGCATAGAAGTTTGATGAATGGGATGAACTATTATTCAAGGTTGTTTTCAAACAAAACCAGGTCTTGGTCTTTGCTGTGCTTCACTAGTACCCGGCAGTGACTTTGGTTGTAAAGATATTTCATCTTTATTTGGTTGCCTGGAACAATGCAAAGGGCTAGTTGCTCCAACATCAGGAAGGAAAGAGTTATGACAATGCACTGCTTTCCATGCACTGCCCCACAGAAAAGCCATCTTCAGCCAGACATCTTAGTGTTTTTCTTACCAGCGCTTCGGCCTTGACCAGGGATCTAATTCACTAGGGCCTTATCAACTTCTTATTGTTACATATTTAGATTGTTTCACAATTCTAGTCATTATCATGTTAAAAAAAAGACCGACATTAAAACAGTAATCTTCCCTTGTGGCTTAATAGTAAAGAATCTGCCTGTAATGCAGGAGACAGATTTGATCCCTGGGTTGGGAAGATGCCCTGGAGGAAGGCATGGCAACCCACTCCGGTATTCCTGCCTGGAGAACCCTATGCACAGAGGAGACTGGTGGGCTTACCATCCATAGGATTGCGAAGAGTTGGACATGAATGAAGAGACCGAACATGTGTGCTGATAATAACAAATGTATACAAACATATATGCAGGAGTGCCAGTGTGTTTGTCTCTGTAAGTATAAAGAAAAAAGAGATACTGGAAAGAAACAAATATGAAAATTTTAACAGCTTATGTTAGGATGATGGATTACTGAGTCAATACTTTTCTTTAATATTTTAAAATTAAATAAATAGAATATAGTAAAAAATGAATGGCCCCTAAAAAATGAACTACTATGCAAGACATGAGATTTCAGTCTTATCTTTAGCATTTTCAGATACAGAGCCAGAAGAGAAAGAACGTGAAGTGGGGACAATTTGCTTTAAAAAAAAAAAAAAAAGGCACCTAGATTTTCAGTCAGATATGCACAGAAACACTTTCCTACTATACAAGCTGTTTCTATCTAAGTGGGCTTGACAGATGCCTGAACGTGACACAAGGCACTGAAATAACGTGCAAATCAGTTTTCGGTTTTAATATGCAAATATGATGCTTGGCACATCACTTTCCATGGCTGAGGTAAATTTCTGTTTTTGAGTTTTTCGTGGGAAATGCACGCCAGCAAACAAATGGTTAACTCCCCATGTTTCACCTAACACAAGGTGGTTTTCATTTGAGTCAGAAATGTTCTTGCTCAGCGATCCAAGGCACTTTGGATGCAAAGGAAGGGCATGTGTTTTGTTCGGTAACAATACCACCGGCAGCAAACAAGTCCATTCCCTGACAGGTGCACTGATCACATTGGATTTCTGGGCCTCAGCAAGCAGGCAGGCAAAGTGTCTTTGGGAGAATAACAGAGAAAAGGTTTTTTGCTTGACCTGTGAAAATCAAATCAAAGTAGCTCAACATGGTGGAAGATTAGCTTCTGGAGACAAAGAGGAAGGAGTCAAAAGTCCTTGCTTCTAGGGTACTGAAGCAGTGTGGGAAACTGTAGCCTCATGAAATCTACATTAAATTATCCACAAATACTAGTAATTGGGCATTATGGCAATCATCAAGATAATTGAGGTATACTCAACAACTCAATTACTGGAATTGAAATTCCAGTTTAAAGAATTTTTAATTCAGTCAAGAAATCAAGGCACATGAGGGAGAAATAATGAATGAAGCAAAACACTCTTGGTGCTAACCAGTATGGCTTAGATATTTCAGAGTCTAGGCTCCAAGAGCTGGCTACCTGCTTAGGTTCAAACTCCACATCGTCTACTCGACTCTTGGGTGACTCAGGGCAAGATGCTTCTTGTTAGTAAATACCAGCTGCTTAAATGGTATCACGGAGTCAAATAGGATTTACCCCCTGAGTTAAATGAGATGGCCCATGGAACTCATTCACTACCAGCACTGACTACGAGCTTATTCTTATCCTTAAAGACATGTTATACCATAACACAGCCATTCCCAAACTTTTACTGGTTTCATGGAAGACAATTTTTCCATGGACTGGGAGGATGCTAGCGATGGGGAGTGGCTGTAAATATAGATGAAGCTTTGCTTGCTCACCCAAGACTTAATTCCTGCTGTGCAGCTTGGTTCCTAACAGGGAATCCCCATTAGGTTGGGAGCCCCTACTGTAATAGATACTATGTGAATACAACAACGGATGATATGGATTTAGAGGAAAGAGTTTATGGAGGACTGGGGCATGCCAAAAACACACCAGGGAGGATAAGCTGGCTTTAGGATTCAAAACAAAGGAAGAAAAACCTTTACATTTTCATGATCCTTTACAGGCAACAAGGAACTCCAGGGCAATACTCACACATGCTACATTTCATTTAATACTTTTCAAGGCAGGAATGTGTGTTTTTTGTACAAAGAAACAACCATCTTAGTGCTTTGTTAAGGGACTTAGCCAAAATCACACCCATAGTAAGTGGCAGAACCAGGAGTTAAACATGAGTCTTTTGATCCAAGCTCAGTGTTTTTCCACTAATTTACAGCTGCCTCTATATATTCATTTAGAAATATGAAACTTACATGATCTGTCATAAAGGTTAATCAAGACAGTCAACCTCACTGATTAAAGCATGATGCTAATTATACCAGAGGTTGGAGACCAATGTGGCCCCATTTACTTTCAGAAACATTGATTGTGGTGTAATGGAGAAAGTGTGGGCTTCAGAAGCAGAAAAAGCTGGTTCAAACACCAAGTTATATTCCTTATTTTGCATAACATTTCACAAGTTTTTAAAAAATTTCTCTTAGCCTAAGCATCTTCATCTGTAAATGGGGTCAAGGGGCAGGCAGGGAAGAGGGAATGTTTCCATTTCAGGGCCATTGTGAGTAATACCTAAGGTGATACATGGCATGTGCTAATATTGAACAGGGGCTCATGACTTATATTAAATGCTCACAAACAGTCTGTCAAATGTGAGCTATGGCTGCCTGTCAAATGTGGCAGGAAGGTGGATGAGGGACTGTGAATGACTCATGCCATTCATCAGCACTGCAGCAGAGAGAGAAACAGAGCATGCCCTGACAGCGAGTCTGAAGGCCAGCAACACCGAGTATCTCTAACTGATCAGCAGCTTCAATTCAGATAACAGTAATTCTATTGAAGAAACATCCCTTTCCATAAACTCTGAAAGGCAGAAATATATACGTACTGTATGTATTTATTGATTTATAATTGATGAGACTGAAAATAATTAAGGGATCTTGAGTAGTTTAGCAGGGACTAGACAATGTTCAAAATATGTCAACTCATTTAATCACTATAGCAGCCCCATCAGATCAGAGATCCGATTTTACAGATGAGAAAACTGAAGCACAGAGATCACCTTGATGGCACCTGGGAACTTGGAATCTGAACACTGTCATCAATCCAGAAAGTGCATGTTGAAACATCACCCAGCTGCTCAGCTTCTCAACCAATCTACACGTGTTTCAGAGGGATTTTATGACCTATCTACTATGTTTAGGAGGATTTAATCTTGTATTATGTCTTAAACTATCAAGGGAAAGTTCCTTAGTGACAAATATTAACAATTTTCTAATTTTCAATGTTGTGTTAGTTTCTGGTGTACAGCAAAGTGATTGAGTTATATATATATATATATGTGTGTGTGTGTGTGTGTGTGTGTAAATATTCATATTCTTTTTCATTATTGTTTCATATTCTTTTCCATTTTAGTTTATTCTAAGATATTGAATATAGCTCCCTATGCTATATAGGAGGTCCTTATTGTGTATCTCTTTTATATGTAGTAGTTTGTATCTGCTAATCCCAAACTCCTTCCCTGCTTTCCTTACTGGTAACCATCAGTTTGTTTTCTATGTCTGTGAGCCTGTTTCTATTTTATATAGTATGTACATGTATAGTATTTCCTCTGTGTAGAAAGATGGCAACCTAGAAAATAACAAGTGTCCTGGGTCATTCTGATGTAGACCGAATGAGAGACTTAGAGATAGTGCTGGTTTTGGTGTTTTCACTCATGATTCAGCAAAAGTAGAACTTCCCGTCAAAAGATTACTTCCTCTGTCAGTCTCTGATACCAGCTGGAGAGGTAATGCTAAATCTTCAGACAGAAAAAAGAAATGATAGTGAGCACTGTACTGGAGGTAGACAAGGGGAAAAATCATGTAAATGGTCACTGATACTCTAATACAAAAAACTGGAAGATAATACCAGTCCTGAGTGACCACAGAAAGAATTTTTTTTCCTGTTGAGTTATAGCACAAGCATGAATAAAATACTATGAAATATTCTATTCTATAAGAACTCAGGCCTCACCAAAATGTGCCACCCTGTAATCTATTTGGGAAGTAACTGTAGATCCCCTGCACTCTGAGCATTCCAGAAACAGAAGACACATTAGAGAGGTCATTCAGTGGGAGGTGAATCCCCACATTTATAGTGAGAACACTGAGAGTCAAAGAGGGGAACTGAGTTGTCGCAGGTCACCTAAAAAAGTCAATGGTAGACTACAGAAGGGCTCAAATCAGGAAAGCAGGTCTATTTTGAAACTAGCTCTTTTTCTTTTGTTTTCCCACCATGAAAGATGCACTCAGCACAGTTATGCATTCTCAGTGCCCTGTAAAATATGGTCCTTCTTGGCACAAGGTTGGGAGCCCTCATCTCCATTTATGCAGCATTCTGAACTCCCAAGATGGAAGCCGCTGTAAAGTGAAAATCATGGTGTTATTCTCGGCCAGCCTACACAGACTGACAGCAGCTGGCACACACAGATGCTGTCCCCAGTGGAGTCTTCAGGCTGTGCTGCTGCCATTCCCCTGCCAGTCTCCCCTTCCTCGACGTAACAAAGGGTAGTTCTCTTGACACTGTGCAGCACCCATAAGCCACTTTCTGTTATAGGTGAGTCCAGAGCCCTAGGCAAGTTGGCCTCAATCTCACCCCTCTCTTTTTGTCTGATCCACTGTTTTCTAATAATGGATCAACACATGCCTCTTAGAAAGAAATACTTCCCTACAGTGAGAGTTTTCTTGATTCAGGGTCTTATTCAATGCCCAGGGCTTACAATAATACCATTTACAGAGTCACTATTCTATAGATGTATTATCTCCTTTAATCTCTGAAATAATCCAACAACATGAGCACTTCTGTTACCTCACTTTACAGATGAAGAAACAGATACAGACATTCTGAAGAGCTTTTCTCAAAGTCACAGAGCTGGTGTGAGAAGGAGCTAGAATTTGTACCCAACCACATGGATTCTTGGAGAAGCCAATGGCACCCCACTCCAGTACTCTTGCCTGAAAAATCCCATGGACAGAGGAGCCTGGTGGGCTGCAGCCCATGGGGTCATGAAGAGTCGGACACAACTAAGCGACTTCACTTTCACTTTTCACTTCCATGCATTGGAGAAGGAAATGGCAACCCACTCCATTATTCTTGCCTGGAGAATCCCAGGGACGGGGGAGCCTGGTGGGCTGCCGTCCATGGGGTCGCAGAGTCGGACACGACTGAAGAGACTTAGCAGCAGCAGCAGCAGCACAGTGATTCTAGAAACTGTCTCCCATGTTGTAATAACTAGAGATTAAGACCCAGAAGGATGGGGTTTAAAGTGTCACTCTAATAAGAATGCAGTGGATTTTCTATGATTAAGTGCCATAAACACAAAAGTTTATTGTTGTAACACCACCATGCATGTCATCATAAAGTGTCCATATTTCACCATCTCTGTCATTCTAACTATTCTTCTGTATAAAGTAGGAAGCAAGTTATTAACTGCTTTATTCTTTTTCTAACCAAGAGATATATTGTAGTAACTGACCCAGGTCATTCAGTAGTGTCTTAACCCTCATGACAATGCTGAATGTTATGGACTCAGCTTCCAATGCTTTTTGAATATAAAGTGAGCTTTTAGGAGAACAAGGACAAGATGTTACAGTAAATCAGGCACATTGAGGATCACATTGCTTCACATGAGATGCAACCTGGGAAGTTCTTCATAGCACATAAACTAAACATAACTGAGAAGATGACTGTAAGTAATACATTTATTCAAAGTACAATTGCTGAGTGCCTAGCAAGTGTTAGTGCTAAAGAAATTAAAAATATAATTGAGACATGGCCCTATCCTCTAAGAGATGTAGAAGGAAATATTAGACAGCTGGAACTATGCAAAAGTAACATATCCAAAAATACAATAACCAAAGTCAAATGTTTTAATCAACGCTACCAGAACACAGAGAAAGAGGAGGTGGCTCATGTTGGGCAGATGAAAGGATACTCACAAGAGAAGGTGGCATTTTTATCATGTCTTGCACAAAGATGTAATTTGGACATCCAGAGATGTAGCAAGAATGACATTCCAGGTGAAGATTCCCAAGAGGGAAGCGTGAGGTAGTCAAGTTGATAAGTTACCGTTTTTCATATCAGGTAAAAATCATATACAATTGACCCTTGGTACTTATGCCTCTTTATGCTCCCTTTTGTTAGTGTCACTGTCTGTGCATGAAGATGTCAGTGATATTTTGGTGAAAGAGAGGGAACTGTCTTCTGGGGCATCCATCCTGCATGAGGCTGTGGGAGAAGTTTCTACAGATTAGCCGATGACTTCAGCACTGCAGGTCAGCTGTTCTGGGCTCAGGTGAATACTACTCACTGATATTTGCTTTTCACTGCTAATCTTAAAGAAATGATTGCTTTAATGAGAGACTGAAGAAAACAAGCACTGAAGTGGTTGTGATGATTTCTGATGCTGACACCTCAGGGCTAGAGGTGTTCCTAGAGGAACATCAGAGTAGAGAAACATGGGGGCTCTGGACTTTTGCTGCAAGGGCTGTGCCAACACACGAAAGATGAGGATTGGGATGGAAGTTGTTTATTCACTTGTTTGTTTGTTTTTGCAGATTTCATAGAAGGACATGTTGCCTTTACATAAAGCTCGGTTGTACGTTTTCAGGAGTGCTCTCCATTTGCCTTTTAGGTATTTACATCCCAGTGGATATGAAGCACTGTCATATAAAGCCTATAGTACCATAAAAGCCAGACTGAAAAATGCGATGTACTCTACTGTTTCTGTAGCTTAATCCACAAAAATTACTTTCTCCAACTAAGAAATGCACATAGGAAACAAATAGAGCAACCTGATGGCTAGGAATTTTAGGCCCCTCTTTGCCATCAACTTGTTGACTGCAATTCAGTCATTTCTCCTCTCTGGGTCTGGTTCCTGCCAATGGCTATGATTTTCAACCTCTTAATACGCATGTTTCTTGGGGCCAACAAAGGGAGAGGGAGGGGTGAAACTACTCACGCAGTCTGTGAATAGCAACATGCATAAAGGGGACACACAAATCATGCTATCCCCCTCCCCCTCATCATCCCTTCTAAGATTCACTGAGTCAGGCCCTGTTCCAAAGACTTCAAATGCACCTTAGCCTCCCAACCTCCTGCTCAGGCAGTTACTCTTATTGCCCTCATTCAGCGATGAAGAAATTGAAGCCCAGAGTTGTAAGTAGAGCACGCAAGGTATCCCAGCCAGGACTGAAGCACAACTACAGACCGTGGACTTGGCTGCTATTAATATATCATGTGTGGTATCAGGAGTGTTGCACTGTGGGTGTTCTTTTTCTCTTCTCTGTTTTCTAAACTTTTGGTGGTGTCATTATGTTGCTCTTGTAACTGAAAATTAAAATTTGTTAATCCAAATTGTATTTACTAAGCAGGCACAAGGTGGCAGACCCTGCATCAGTCAGCACATTGATTAGAAAGGTGAGGATAAAATTAGAAATGCAAACTACCCCATGACACAGTAGCATAAACCGACGTTAAATGTAGCTGATACTATTTGTTTACGGAAAAGACATGGATTGAAGTATCCTAAAGGGTAAGAAGGGGCTTCTCCAGTGGCTCAGTGGAAAAGATCCATCTGCCAATGCAGGAGACACAGGTTTGATCCCTGGGTTGGGAAGATCTCCTGGAGCAGGAAATGGCAACCCACTAAAGCATTCTTGCCTAGAAAGTTCCATGGACAGAAGAGCCTGGTGGGCTATAATCCATGGGGTCACAAAACAGCTGGGCATGACTGAGCGACTGAGCATGCATGCAAACAGGAAGAAAAGGGGTCTTGGATGAAGATAAGTAGAGCGGTAAGTGGCAACCATATATACCAACTAAAAATGTGCAGGAATTGTACTCAATCAGTTTTTCACACATTATATGAAATGGCATTACATCTCTTTCTCCAAATGAGGAAAGCAGAGGCCCAGGAAAGTCAGGGAGATTGTCCACAGTCTTGCAGGTAGTTCAGGAAGAGCCAAGATTCAAATCCTGGTCTGTCTGGCGCTCATGTTTGCATTCTTCATCATGAAGCTACCTCTAGAAGAGGAAGGAGGGTGTGGAAGGAGAGCAGAATGTTGTGACTATTCTCTTATCCTACCTGGTTCTGACTATAGGGATTTCGGTGAGTATTTATAGAACCCATCTCCATTTCACACTGCTATTTATCAGCCTTTAAAATGTGTTATTGCTTCTGCTTGAAGGGAACATAAAAATTAGGACAACCTCTCACTTCCAACTTGTAGATTCAAGAAACCTGGAACATTTTTGAGGACATTAAAAAAATTAGAAGTAAAACTGGGAAACAAATGAAAACTTCTCTTTAAACAAGTGGAGCAGTCCCTTTAATAAAATGATAAGGACAATAATACAGAAGGCTGAGCACTGAATAATTGATGCTTTTGAACTGTGGTGCTGGAAAGACTCTTGAGAGTCCCTTGGACAGCAAGGAGAGCAAACCAGTTAATCGTAAAGGAAATCAACCCTGAACATTCATTGGAAGGACTGATGCTGAAGTCGAAACACCAGTACTCTGGCCACCTGATGCAAAGAGCCTACTCAATGGAAAAGACCCTGATGCTGGGAAAGATTGAAGACAGGAGGAGAAGGGAACGACAGAGGATGAGATGGTTGGATGGCATCACCAACTCGATGGACATGAGTTTGAGCAAGTTCCAGGAAATGGTGAAGGACAGGAAAGCCTGGTGTGCTACCGTCCATGGGGTTCCAAAGAGTGGGACATGCCTAAGTGACTGAACAACAACAAAGTACCTTTAAAGCCACAGATTTATCACTTTGAAGGGTACATCATACCTGCATTACTATGGCAAACTTTTAGGCTTATAAGTTTAGGTTTACCAAAATTTAACTTCCAAATGGAAAGACTAACCCATGGCAAACAACAGCAGGCAGATGGAGGCTGAGATGTCGAGCACAGATACTGTATTCAGAGGCCGCAGGACTTAGGATTTCAGCCCTAGATCTGCCACATACTAGTCACATGGCCTAGCATATGTCATGCAATCTCTCAAGACCTTCTTCTGGACCAGGTAGGTTCTATTATAGTTCCCATGGTAGATTTGAAGATAACTACCCTTGGAAGCAAAATATAAATCTTTAAGAGTTTGGCAAATATAAATATTGACAATATATTGAATAGAAAACACGGTCTATGATAGAACAGGTTTACCTTGGGATCAGTCAGGAAAGAGACCCAGTGATTTCATAGGTCAGAGAAACATATCAGTCTTAAGAATCCCATCCTGAATTTCCTAAGCTCACTCAGCTGAAAAATGAACTCAGATCTCCTGATATACCACCATGTGTTAACCAGACCAAAAAATACTTCTTTTTCACAGTTTCTCTGATGTCACAACAAACATCTTACAAACACATAGCACATGGAGCTTTATGAGTTTGGATGAGCCAGTTTACTCCTGTGGGTCTCAGTCTCCCTGGTGACTGAATGGATAGAAGTATTCAAATTCTTACCCTGTGGACCTCAGAGATATTTCATTAGAAATGAGTGAGATCATGAATTGAGAAAATGTTCTGAAAACAACAAAAATGTCAAACAGAGGCCAGGGACAGCCAACACCACTTCTTTAAGCCACTGTGAGAAGGACTCACTTGCAAATACAATTATAAGCACAGACAACTCAACTTTTCCTGCCAAGAAGATTTGTTGCCTTTGATGAAGTGATAGCATTTTGGCCAGAGAGAAAATTTCGTCATTTTCCTTTGACTTTGGTTCTGACTTTTACAAGATGCATGCCTGGGATTCAGGGACTGAGGACCCAGAAAGCAACACAGGTCTTGACTAGTTCAGAGTCTGAGTAAGAAACTTGATCACTGAACATGCAGAGAAGGGATCTGCCACTTTACAGATCCCAGGCTGAAATCTCCCCAACCCTCAGGTACCAGAGTACACAAGCCTTCCCACCAGCCAGACAGCAGAAGTCTACTTCCTGAATGCCTACCACGTGCCAGGCACTGTGATACAGAAAGAAACAGATTACAAAGCTCCTGCCATGTCAAATGCATCCTATCATCTCTTAATTTCTCCACATCCTCAGTGAGGCAGGCTCTAAGAGCCCTGATTTACGTATCAGTGAACTGAGGTGCACACCGTAAAAATGATAGAGCTGCAATCCAGGTTTAATTCTGAAACTTGCACTTTTTTTCTTTTCTGTTGAACAAAAGTGCCTGCCCTCCAGGAGCTCTCAATCTAGTGGGAAAGTCAGAAAGGCAACTCAATAGACTGTGAGCTCCTTGAGGGCAAGGACCATTTTTTATCTTTCTTGTATCTTCAGAGCCAAGTGTGGTATCTGCCATGCAGAAGGTGCTTAATTAGTGTCTGCTGAATGGCTAAACCATAATCAGATGTTTTCTCTCTTAAGATACAAATCTAATTATACTATTCCTCTGTTCTCGCACACCTCTGTTGGCTGCTCTCTGCCAACCCCTGAGAATTACTTTACGAAGTTCTTTGCAGTCCTGTCTTCATAGCCTCAACTTCCTTGATTCATTCCCTTGCACATGCCTTGTGCACCATTTTCCTAACCTCCAACCACCTGAGCACATAGGTGGCACTCAAAAAATGTTTACTGAATGAACACACAAATAAGAGAAGGGGAGGGTCAGTGCTTCTATGTATGAGCCCTGAGTATAATAATGTTTCATGAACACTATGGTGAGATTGATCTGTTAGGACACTTCAAAGAAGACAGTGATTTGGGACATCTAACTCTAAAATCTTGGAGAAGGCAATGGCAACCTACTCCAGTACTCTTGCCTGGCAAATCCCATGGACAGAGGAGCCTAGTAGGCTGGAGTCCATGGGGTCACTAGGAGTTGGACACAACTGAGTGACTTCACTTTCACTTTTCACTTTCATGCACTGGAGAAGGAAGTGGCAACCCACTCCAGTGTTCTTGCTTGGAGAATCCCAGGGACGGGGGAGCCTGGTGGGCTGCCATCTCTGGGGTCGCACAGAGTCGGACACGACTGAAGCGACTTAGCAGCAGCAGCAGCAGCAGCAACTCTAAAATCTCAAAGGCTAGATGACATTGCATAGGAAAAATTCAGTCTTTTTTTTAAACTATTAATTAGACAAGTGACATCAGAACAAGACATTTTTCTTTAAATCAGAATATGAGCTGTGCCAAATTCAATCTTCTCCTAAAGGATATGGGTGCAGGCCAAAAGCCCATCATATACATTATTGTTTTTTTTCTCCTAAGTACTTAGGGAAAATTAAGTCTCATTTGGCATGCAGAGGCTTTCAGCAAGGTTATGGTTCTTCTGCAGTGATGCCTGGGGCAATTAAGGTGAGAACTATGTTTTCAAAAAGAAGAAACTTCAACCATGTTTGAAAATAAGACATTTGGTTAGCCAGGATGGCAAGGGAATATTCCAGACTTTGGTCAAGAAGACGGAAAGAGTCAGTAAGAAAGTTGGAGACACTTGTAAGTTAGCCGTTCCATTCCTGAACCCTGTACTGAGCAGATGATCATGGTGCACTGCCCAAGAGACAAGAGATCTGCTCCCACAGGACTGCAGGATGTCAGACATCATTCAAGCTTGCTCATCTCTAAAATGGGGCAGCTGGAACCAAACGAGATGATTTCCCATAATCTGGAAACTAGAAATGAGAAAGGATAGAGAAAAGAGATAAGCTGCAACCAAGCATATAAATCCAAAGCCTCATAAGAAAGCCACAGAATTCCTTTATTATTTTGACAGCAAGCGAAGCTAAGAAACTGTCCTTTCAGAGAGCCTGACACTGAGGCACTCACATTAGTACATGTATTTCACCTCTGCATGTACACACCAGGGGCCTTTGCTGGTCCCCAAGCTAGAGTCTTAAAGTCCCTGCCTAATGTCTCTTTGAAGGTTAGAAGCAAATTTCTCATCCGTGATGCTGGCCTCCTACCTGCGCTGTTTCTGTACTGCATGAACATGTGGCCTTGAGATAAGAGACGCAGCAGAAGCAAAGCGCTTGGTGAGCCTGTCTCACCCTGATTCTTCCTGTGCTTGCCTCCAGAGCATTTTATCTCCTCCCTTGGCTCCCCCATCCTCTAAGTCATGCGTTCTGAATCCTGGCTGCCCATCAGAATCACTAGGAGAGCTTAAAAAAAAATAACGTCCACTCCTCACCCAAGAACAGTGAAATCAGTATCTTGGTGTGGTTTAAAGGATCCTCAGATAATTTTGACCAGCACATGGGAATGAGAACTGGACGTCAAACACCAAGGTTAACTTCTCTTTTCTACTGTCCGGCATTCCTCATGGGAATTGTCTATCCCTCTTGCATCCGTGGTGGAGCTAGCTTCCCAGGTGGCGCTAGTGGTAAAGAATCCACTTGCCAATGTAGGAGACTCAGGAGATGTGGGTTCGATTCCTGGGTCAGGAAAGATCCCCTGTGGAGGAAATGGCAACCCATTCCAGTATTCTTGCCTGGAGAATTCCATGACAGAGGAGCCTGGTGGGCTACAGTCCATAGGGTTGCCAAGAGTCAGACATGACTGAACTGACTTAGCATGCACGCATACATCAGAGCCATTGATCAGGGTAAATGTTGCAAACATGGCTATGGGGAAAAGATGGAGTTACCTTAGTCTAAAGGAGCTTAGAACTTTCTATACCTTCCCCCTATCATCATGGCCTTTGGTATAGGCTGATGGCTATAAAATTAAAAAAATCCAGAGGAAGAGCTGGTATTTTGACTGGTTTGACTCCTCCTCAAAGCTTCATGTTGTTATTTATTAGACACTTAGAGTGCATAGGAACTGAGCTAAGAATTTTATAGAGATTAATGCATTTAATCCAAAAACCTGTGAGGTAAGTACAGTTAATATTTACAGATATGGAAACTGAGGCTCAGTGAGGTGAATGAAGCATGACACACTCTGGCCCAGGGCTGCCTGCCTTCGAAGCCTATAACTATCTAAGTTAGGCTGTGATGTTACTCTGACTTTATTACTGTCTTCACAAAGACGGAGGGAAAATGAAGCTTTTAGTATGGGAATGTTTGACTCCAAGTGTAAGAAGTCATCCTTTGGACCTGACTTTGTGCCTAATAATACCCCTGACACAGGCCTAAATAGTAGCCAAACTGAGTGAAGAAAAGGAAGGTGGTGGTTGGTAGAGGAAAGAGAATCTTTAGAGGAAAATCAGTTGGTAAATTAAAAAAATTAAGCATAGGTGATAAACTCAGCATGGCAGCTAAACTCAGTGCAGGCTGTGATATCAAATGTTTTTCCAAGATTTAAGCAGCATCTGAAAAAGTGAGCTGTCCAAATCCCAGGCAGCAGGTTCGTCTTGCAGCTGATCAAACCAGCACCGTAGAGAAGGAAGAGGAGCTGCAGCTGTGTGAGAGCCAGGGGAACTGATGCCCAGGAGGGCAAATATGCTTTCCTAGGCACTTGGCCCTGTCACAGGGCGCCCCCTTCAGGGTTCTCTTTGCTCCTGTCTGCCCTTCGCTTGGTGGAAATTAAACCCTACCCAGGAAGAGGTGTGTGTGTACATGCTCAGTTGTGTCCACCTCTTGGCTCCGATGGGCCATGGGTTGAACTAAAGCAAGTGGGTTGAATTTGTGATGCTTCCTTCACCAACAGAAAGGTGAATACCTCTTACGGAAGTGATCCAGCTTACTTAATTGGGTTTCTGCATCTGAGGGTTCCCTGTCTCAGGATGGCAGGAGTGAGCAGTTAGCTTCTTGACGTCAAGCAAAGCGTGGAAGTAGACACAGGCATGGTCTGGTTGCCATGCTGGTCTTAAACTTATAATTGCTAAATGGTCCCGTACAGACAAATGAAGCTACTTTTCTTTCAGCAAGACCACAGAGGCCATATTCCTCTTCAAGCTCACCACCCATATTTATGTCCACTGCTGTGAATGCCAAGAGCCAGGTTGTCCCAAACATTCTCTGAAGGATCAGTGCCACTAGTCTTAACACCGTACTTTAGATGTCTCATTCCTTGATCCTGAACCCAAAGCAATTTCTTCTTCCTCTCAGATCTCAGAGCAGAGGACAGTGTTTATGAGCCCACAACAGGAATCCACTGCCTGGACCCACTGCTACTGGCTGTGTGACTTTGAGCAGATGACTTACCCTCTCTATGCATCGATGCAAAATGGAGATAATCACAGCACTCATATTGTTCAAAGGGCTATTCTGAGGATGACATGAGTTAATAAAGTACACAGAACAGTACTTGACACACCATCAGTACAGTGTAAGTACTTAGTAAGTGAATAAGTATCTTTTCTGGGGCACCAATTATTGTCTAGCTAGTTGGGTAGTTATATGCTTTTAGCACATTATGGGAACTCTTAAGTGTTTGTTTCATTAACAGTGTCCATCCTTGCTAGCATGGACCCAATACCCAATTCAGAGAAGGCAGACAGCAAATGTTCACCAAATTGAATTGCGCTGAACTATTGAATATCAAGGCCACATTCCTATGATTCTGCAAACTGAACAGGAAAAAAAAATGAGGCTTTGGCCAAGTTTGGGCACCTCTGTTAGCCTATGGCATGTTCTCAAAAGCACATAGAGAAAATTAGTAAAAAGGAAATTTTGTTTTCTTTCAGTGTTGTATAATTTTGGTCTCATATTAACATGCCTCAGGGAATAAAATATGTATTTACATAAAATTTCTGGTAATGGCATCTTGAAAAGTAATTACATGAAACAACAGATTCTATCTGCTGAGGGCTCTGTTTCTAACACGAGGTGTGTGATGATGTTCTGGAATACGACCTGGACAGCTGCTCCCCACAGTCTCTCCTTGAACCACAAAGGAGAATTCAGCTCATCTCTGACTTCAGGAATCCAGAGCTATCTTAGAAATATGCAAGACTTTGGTGGGTGTTAGGCCCACTGACATAACTCCCTGGGTAAGGTGAACATAGGTGTTCCATAAATAAGAAGTCACACTTTCTTCTCCTTCTCTGCCACCTTTAGCTTCCCAAAGAATCTGGAGAGAATTTAATCAAAGAACCTGGAGGAGGTTTTAGAAACTGTCTAGGTTACTGGTTTTCAACCTGTTGCCCTTAAAAGCCTGGTGTGCCCATGAAACCTGTATCATGTTGATTTTATGATACACGTTGACTTTAAATTTTCAAAAACCTAGAGCATACAAGCATGTACCTGGGGTTATATTGTTTATTGATAGACTATCAACTCAGGGCAGTGACATTGGTTAGGTCACACTACCCAGTCCTGGCTGGTCAATGTATATGTGCAGCTGACAAAGTATGCATATTTCCTTAATAAATGCAACTTGTTTGGCAGATCTTCAGCATAAGGGGGTCCTAATTCCTAAAGTAAAACGAGGTTCATGTGGTAATGAAAGGGGGGTGGGGGTTGGTGATTCAGATGGTAAAGAATCTGCCTGCAATGCAGAAGACCAGGGTTTGATCCCTGGGTCGGGAAGATCCCCTAAGAAAGGGAATGGAAAACTACACCAATTTTCTTGTCTAGAGAATCCCATGAACGAAGGAGTCTGGTGGGCTATAGTCCATGGGGTCACAAAGAGTCGGACTGCTGGGCTACAGTCCACAGGGTTGCAAAGAGTGGCAGTGAAAAGATCTAGCCTGAGATTAAAATGACACAAAAACTTAGGTTTCCTGACTTAAAGTCTAGTGTTTCTTTAACTACAACATAGCTGACACTTTTGACTGGACGGATGGTCCTTGCAGGGATGTTATTGTGTCTATATCCATATTTTATGTGTAAGGTCTTTGCATCTATAAAATAAGATTTCTTGACCCTCCTACCATTCACTTACACTGCCTTATTATCATCTTCTATAAACACACAGACAACTAGAAACACAGAAACACAAACTGCCCTCCCTCAACCATGATTTCCTAACTGACCATTCATTTTCATAAAATTTATTTTAAAGAAATTTCAAGGGGTTTTCCCTCATTTGGGGCTTTGTGACTTTCCTGTCAGATTGGGAAATAATCAGAGTGTACAATCAAACCCAAGTGGGCAAGGCAGATGGACAAAAAACAGCAGTTTGACAAGCTGTTTCCCTAGGAAACCAGGCAAAAAAGCAGGATTTTGACCAAATATAGAACCGACAGTCACAATGTGGAAATAGAAACTTTAAGTTGTGGACGGGTGGGAAACCCCGACAGTCCATCTCTGCAAACCACATACAGGAGGCAAAATCAAAGGAGAAGCAAGTTTCAATGGGTGAATCCAGCAAGCTTAGAGGACATGCACTTCCACAGTGATAATTCCAGGAAGAGAAGCTCACATGGGTTTCCAGTGAGTCTCCTGAGTCATTGATGAGAAAGGAAAAGGGAAAGAAATGAGTCCTACACTACACTGAGCAACCCCGAGTTCATGGACAACAGCCTGACTCATGGTCTAACAGAGAATCAGACTCGTGAATGTGTAGGCATCCCTCTCACCCCATGATGATCTGTCTGAGTAAAGAAGAAAAGAGGCCTTGAGGAGTTCATGGTCTGCTCACTGCCACTGCCACAGCGACAGCGTCCGTGACTTCAAATCTCCTTTGTACAGTTTTTTACTGACTCATCTCTCCCCTTGTGGGCTTCGGATATAAGCAAATGCTTGTTTTCTCTTGCACTTTAGTGTAGGAGCCTGTATCACTGTCTGCCTTATTCCCCTTTGTAGTCATCCTGTTTTAAGATAAAAGCAAAGCAGAGTGGTGCCTGAGAATAGAAAGTGACTGTTGCTACACCTCAATTTGCTGCTGAGTTCTCCAAGTCCTTCCACGCATTAGGGCTTTAAGGGGTATCCTCTCCTGATTGATGTGTAGGTTTCCAATCTGCTGCAGGGGGAGATAGCATGGGATACTTGGCTTCTGTTTCAGCAAGAAAAAGATATTTCATTTGGATTTCAGGGTGATTATTGACATCCCTGGACACTTAGTACGACTCAGTAATCTGCATGGATGTTTACTGTGTTTGCCACAGTGAGTTTCCTTCATGGCTCAGTGGTAAAGAATCCCTCTGCCAATGCAGGAGACACAGGTTCTATCCCTGGGTTGGAAAGATCTTCTGGAGAAGGAAGTGGCAACCCATGCCAGGAATCTTGCCAGGGAAATCTCATGGACAGAGGACCCTTGAGGGCTATAGGACCATGGGACTGTAAAAAGAGATGGACACGACTTAGCGACTAAGCAAAACAACAAAAGAAAATTACTGTGTTTGCCAAAGTGAGCTACAATTAGGGTGAATATAAACTTTTGACAACAATAGCCCAGCTTAGCCCTACTCTTGAAATGCCTGCTGTTCCACTTCCTTCAAGCCCTTTGCACTGGCCAAAGGGGCAATGACACACCCTGCTAACTGTCACTTGACCTTGGCCTCACCAAGCCGTAGCCTTGACAGGCACTGGGGATGGTCAAGACAGGGAAGGCCTGCAAGAGGAATTAATAAGGGACTGGAAAAGTACAAGCTGAGAGCTATTGTGTGTGTGTGCGTGCGTGCGTGCCACACACTAACACATATGCTAATAAAGGAAAGAGGATGGAAAAGAAAGACTTTTCCTCCTAAAAAAAAAAATCACACAATCTGTGTTATCATTGGATTGAAAAGTCAGTAATTTCTTGTGTACGCATCATGCATTTAAATTTGGAAACAATTTTTCCTTGTGTGACTTTTCTTGCTTTGCTACTAATATAGCAAATTCCCAGAAGACAGACAGAAAAGGAAATGGAAATAGAAACTCTGAGTTCAAGTCTTGGTTTTTCCCGTGACTAGCTGTATGACCTTGTGTGTACTCAAGGCCTTAGTTTTGGTATCTGCAAAAACACGAAGACAAGCATGATGTAGCATTTACCTCACAAGGTTATGGTGACCAGAGAGGTAGCTTTTGCATTCATTCATCTAACAAATATTGAATGAGCTTCCTCTCTTTGTCAGGTACTGTTCAAGGAGCTGGGGGTATAGTTATGAAGTCAAGAACGCCCTTGCCCTCAGCAAGCTTTTGTTTTTATGTGCACATAATGCACACGTGTGTGTGTGTGTGTCTGTAAGAAAGAGTGAGAGAGGAGCAATATACATACACATTAAAAAGACACAGATGCAGATAGACACTAGACACCCATGCACACAATCTCAGGACAGTGATGAAGGCTAGGGAAATACGTGTACAAAACTGTATGTGCTAAAATGGCATACAAGTCAAAGGTATTATTCATCATATTCTAATACAGCCCTGGAAAAGACCCTGATGCTGGGGAAGATTGAAGGCAGGAGCAGAAGGGGATGACAGAGGATGAGATGGTTGGATGGCATCACTGACTTGATGGATGAGTTTGAGCAAGCTCTGGGAGTTGGTGATGGACAGGGAAGCCTGGAGTGCTGCAGTCCATGGATCACAGAGTTGGACATAACTGAGTAGCTGAACTGAACTGACTGAATATGACCCTAGATATGAATTTTCTGTAGTTGCTCCTTTCCTCTTTCCCACCTTCTCTCCTCTCTCCCTCTTTCCACAAATATTGGTGAAAAGTATACTCTGAAAATTGCATGGAGGTGCAGGTTCCTAAGGAAGCAGATAAATTAGAAACAGCACCTGCCCACAGGAGGGCTTTTCTGGTGGCTCAGATGGTGAAGAATCTGCCTGCAATGAGGGAGACCTGAATTTGATCCCTGGGTTGGGAAGACCCCCTGGAGAAGGGCATGGCAAACCACTCCAGTATTCTTGTCTGGAGAATCCCCATGGGCAGAGGAGCCTGGCAGGCTACAGTCCATGGGGTCACAAAGAGTTGGACAGCACTGGGCAATTAAGCACACACCTGCCCACAGGAAGCTTGCAGATGTCATAAAAATAAGGCATTAGAGAAATTACTTTCATCCTAGGTACATCATGGGAGAAGGCAATGGCACCCCACTCCAGTACTCTTGTCCGGAAAATCCCATGGACTGAGGAGCCTGGTAGGCTGCAGACCATGGGCTCGCACAGAGTCGGACACGACTGAGCGACTTAGCAGCAGCAGCAGCAGCAGCAGCAGCAGCAGCAGCAGCAGCAGCAGCAGCAGCAGGTACGTCATGATCAAAGTCATCTCAGAGAAGAGTAGGTCTAAGCCCACGGAGATTTCCCACAGAGAGATTATTCCCACTTGGAAGGCAAACAGCTCAGGAAGCACCTCTTGGAGGTGAGTAGGAGGCAGAGTTTGGGGTGAGGAGGGGTGTCCCAGGCAGAAAGGAAGGAGGGAGCAATTGGAGTGTGTCCTCAACATGGACTTGTGACACTGGCTGGCTCGCAGGACCTAAAAGGGAAATGAACTTGGGAAGATGCAGTGGGGATCCATTAGCCCCCCACTGTGGAGAGTCAGCCTACTTTATATTCTTAGCTCTATTTTCTCTGTAACAGGAAGTCCTGACTTCTGCTGGGAAACTAAGTTCTCCAGCCTCCAAGTTCTGGTCTTCACCAGAGTGAAACAAGATCTGTGTTTCACAATGAGATTTTCCCCAATTTTGAAGTCTGGGTAACTATTACACAGGCTCCTTTTCAGTAACAATGACACAATGATCCTTTCAGAGATGACTTCTAAATAAAATGATAAGTACGGACCCTCTATTGGGTCTGTATCTCTACTTAACTTCCTAAAGATAGATTTTCAGGATAGCTGAGGCCTTCCCTATAAATTGAAGCAAATGATTCCTTTTTTCTTGTTGCTGTTTGAGTCTGAATGTGTCACTGTCATTTTCTCCTGCTCATTTGGGGATGAGGTTGGTTAGTCAGGAAGCTTCTTCCATTACTGCAAGCATCTGTAATATGAAGTTAGAGAACTAAGTTATGTTTTTCTGGCTTGATTTCAAATACCCTTCTTATTATGAAGGGTGTGAACTGGAAATAAAGATGTCTTCTTTCATTTGAAAGACTGAGCATTCCTGCTTGATAGTCCAAATAAATAGATGAAAGCTGCCAACAGTATAAGGCTTCAAATCAGTTTGTTCTTAAAGCCACACGAGGAAACTGAGACAATCAGCTGGGATCCAGTTTAGAAATACTCCTCTAATTGCTGTGATTGAAGAACAAAATCTAAGCGGAGGGGAAGGAAGCACACAGTCAGAGTTTCCTATTTCCCTGAAAGATGGAAAAGAAAAAGATAATGATGATGATCAAGGAGGGGAGGAAAGAACAGCCTCAGCTCTGTGTTAGTAAAACAGTGATTTAAAAAGATGCCGGGATAGAATGATGGATGCTCCTCTGGGAACAATAAGCATTCAGTGCTTACTGGCTGATATTCACCAACAATTCTAACGACCATTTTGCTGCTGCTTCCTCATACCAGAAGAGATTAGAACCAATAAACATTAGAAGGTGGTGGGAAAGACTGTGAGAGGCAGCGCAGTGACAGCAGAGATGGCAGCTGACAGCCCTAGGGGACAGGAGAGACAGATTCCTGCATTCCAGCAGAATGCAATAATAGATGGTCATGACGATGACCTTGAGTCATCAAGAGGTTTCAAATGCTTAGAAGGGCCCTCTATGAAAGGAGAGGAATATGAAATGTATTTGAACAAGGTTTTCAAAATAAGCCATTTCAGTTGTTCACCGTTATTATTATTATTAATTTTGTTTCTGTTAGAAGAGAAAGTCAAGTGTAAAGTACAAAGTGGCAACACACAGCATAAGTGCACAGAAATTCACCAATTCCTCACTGAGGCCAAATACTCCTCTCTCTCTCACACACACAACACTATTCAAAATCTTGACAAACTAAAGCAAGATTATCACAAAGACGAAAATGCACATTTTCTCGGCTACAGTGGACACCATAATAGCCATGAATTTAAAAACAGGTGAAAGGACACAGTCTTAAAAAAAGTGGCTGCTAATGTTTTCCTGATAGTAAAAAGAAAAAAAAGAACTTGCCCATAGATTCTCATGATTTGCAACCACGCCTGTGCTGTTATTCGCAGGTTTTCTAACCATCCTGTGAGGTGCATCTATCAAAGATCTCCACTCTACATCTAAGGAGCCACACGTGTCTCAGGAGTTAGTCGTCGACCCGGGGTCACAGGCCAGTCAATGAATGGAGTTCAGGTCAGTGAGCCCTCCTCCCACATGCCTTCCCTCTGCCCAGCAAGACTCCTCCCTCGGTCAGGGGCCTCTCTGCCAAACACACCCCAAAGCTCAGGTAGCTGCTCCTGCAGTGTGTTGTCTGTTCAATGGCAGCCACGCCCCACATTTTCTCTTTCAATCTTTTCAATCTCCCTGACCAATCTGTAAAGCAGATTACTAATCCCCATTCTTCACATGAGGAAGCAGTTCTCAGGAAGGTCAAGTTATCTGCCAACATCAGCAGATTTATAATCTAACTGCACTCACTTGAGCCTGGACTTCTTTTGCGCATCTTTCTTTCCTTCCACAAAACTCAGAATTTCACTTCCTTAATTATCTTGTTTCCTTACAAAGGCAAGTTCTGGGCCTTGTATATCTATATTCCTTCATCATATCTAACATGGTACATGAGACATAGACGCACAGAACATATTAGCTGAATATCTGTCTGTGCATAAAGGAAACAATATAAAGTTTGGAATCAGGATGACTAGGATTTTTATCTCTTCCATGCTATTTTTGAGCTCTGTGTCCTTAGGAAAGTCTTCATAAGCCTCAGGAGTTTTCTGCTAACTAGTGATGCAGAACTCTATGACATATTCTTAACTCAGAAGATAATATTTTCTTGGTTAAGTTACAGTCCAATTGATTTCCCATATTCTTTTGGGTTACCCACTCAGAATGTTTTAGAAATAGTTCAATAAAATGCTTAACCCATAAAATAAATCTGAGCTATATGTAGCTACACCAAATGAAATATCCCTCAAGGGAAGAAGAGAGTGGTTTGTCTTTTAGTAACATTTAAGCATCCTTATCTGTTCATTCATATTCTTTTTCACTCACTCATTCAAAATGAGGTGGGCTTCCCTGGTGGTCCAGTGATTAAGACTTGGGTTCATTTCCGGGTTGGGGAACTAAGATTACCACATGCCTCACAGTGTGGCCATAAAGAAAGAAAGAAAGAGAAAAATAAATGATTAAAACATGCTATAAGGCAGCACTATGATGGAAATGGAGGCTCCAAGGAAGAGGGGCTTTGCTAATAGTGGAACAGAAACTAGAATGATGTGACGAATGTTATAAAGAAAGAAGTATGAAGTACTGTTTCTAGGAACTTTCCAAAGAGCTCTTCATCTTCCTTTTGGTTGGCTGAATCAAGAAATGTTAGAGAGCCTATTTGAGGGCTTGGTAATTTCCCATGTAAGTCAGAAGAGGTGTGACTACACTGGGGCTACTCCAGGGCTGCTGCTTATTTCGGAGTAATAGGATCCTCTGTCATTTCCAAACTGCCAAGTTCCTGTCTTTCGGCAATCTGTAACCAGGGGTCACTCGGGCCCCAAGGCCTGAGGGAGGTCAAAGAGGTGGCTTTGATACAGACACATTCTTCTTTTGGACAGTTAGGTGCCAGCCTCACATCCCTAACATTCTTCAGGCTCAAGAATTACCATGCAAAATAATGGTTTCATTTTAAGGCTTCTATTCTTATGATTTTTAACTGAATTTCACTAGAATGCAGATGACAGAGAAGCTCAAAGAATGGTTTCCACACCCCATTTCCTGGCAGGAGAATTTCTAATATACCACCTATGGCATAGCCACAGAAAGATTTAGAAAGCCACTCTCCAAGAAACTCACCTTCATATAATTCAACTGGATTCAACAAGGATATATTGATGATTTTCAAACTTATCCAACTTCCTTATAACACAAACTCAGAGGGCATCTCCTTTGAAGAGATACCTGAAACTGAGGAACACATTTAAGACCACTACAAAGCCACAGACAAGCCAACTCTTAAATAAAACATACCTAATGAATATGAGGCTTCCCTGGTGGCTCAGACGGTAAAACATCTGTCTGCAATGCTGGAGACCTGGGTTCAATCCCTGGGTCAGGAAGATCCCCTGGAGAAGGAAATGGCAACCCATTCCAGTACTCTTGCCTGGAAAATCCCATGGACAGAGGAGCCTGGTAGGCTACAGTCCATGGGGCTTCAAAGAGTTGGACACGACTGAGCGACTTTACTTTACTTTACTTTAATGAATATGAAGATGGAGCTACAAGCCACTTTCACTTAGTAACTATTTTGAAGAGACTGAAAGATAAAGAAAATGGTGGATTCTAAAAATAACATGACTGTTTCAACTATTATTGTATAACCATAAAAACGTAGTGGTGTGAAGTAACATACTCTCAGTTTCTGTGGGTTCTGGGTATCATGATGGCTTAGCTGGTCCCCTGCTTCAAGGTCTCAAAGGCCACAAGCAAAATGTCCCTTAGGGTTGCGGTCTTGCTGTTAGGCTGGACTGGGGAAGGATCTGTTTGCATGGTTGTCAGCAACATTTAGTTCCTAAAGCCTGCTGGACTGAAGGCTCCAGTTTATTTTGGCTACTGGCTGCCCTGAACTCCTTGCCGCGTGACCCTCTCCCCATGGCAGCTTACAACATGGAGGCTTGTTTCTTCAAAACCACCAAGAGAGTCTCCTTGTAGGACAGATATTACAACCGTATGAAGCATAACCCTGTACAAGTAATCTTGTACATGCCATCACCATTGCTTTATTCCACTGGTTAGAAACAAGTCAGGTCCTGATCACTCTCAAGGGCAGTGCCAAACACGAAAGCATGAACACCAGTAGGTGGGGATAATTGGGAGCTACCTTATCTGCCTGCATGACATTTCCTGCCTTCTACATAAATATCTGTCTTGGAGGCTGCAATCATCTTAAATATGAGAGTGGGGTTTACATTTTCTAATTGAGAAGGAACTGTAGGTGAACTGTTGATGAAGATTTTGCCCTGTCTTGATTTGTCTGTTATAGAACACGCATTTTTTCCTCTGTTAAGCAAAAAGATGTGATAAAGGATGGAGAAAACATTTTTGTTGTTGTTTTTGTTTTAAATCCTTTACAGTATAACCTCTGGACAGAGTTAGAAAAGTCAAGGGTTTCTCTAAGACATATTAATTCTGTTTTGAAGCCCAGCCCTGGACTCAACTTCAGTGCTAATGGTCTGTCCTATACCCACTTCAGGTTACCTAGGAGGTCGGGAAACACAGAGTAGATGAGTGAAAACACTTAATTCAGAGTTGGTACAAACTGCCTTTGGGATAAAATGTACCTGTTTCAACAATTTAGTGTATTTTTTAAAAAAGCATAAGGCAGGATGTTATCTAGACTATCCCATGAGAAGACAAATATTCAAGGGCTGAAATCCACTAGCATATGTTGCGACTGCTACCTACCCTTTCTCTAACATGTTCCCTTTTCTAATGCTTTCCTCTCAAAATATTGTCTTTCTATCTAGTCTACCTCAAATTCTGAATTAGAGATGAGTAATCTTTCACCTCTAGTACTCTTTCTCTTTAATAGGGGGATTTCACTCATCACAACTTAAAACTGGCTTTCAGTGTAAGAGGGAAGAACACACAAAACTTAAAACTGGTGTTTACTGTAAGAAAGTAAAACTGGTGTTTACTGTTTTCTTTACTGTAAGAAAGAGTATAGCAACAGAGACATTAAAGTACAAACAGGAAAACCCAAACATAAGAATTTTGAAAGCATGATTCCAGAATTTTTTTCTAATAACACAGTCAGCCTTTAACATCTTTGAGCAGAAAGAACACATCTCTTTTGATACATACTAAGTGGTTGATAGTTAATGGGCAGTTAAAGCACACTAAGAATTGTAAAATCAGTAAACGCTGGAGTTGAATTAGAACTTAATGACCATTCAGCCTAATGCCTACAATTCCATAATACTGGGTAGCTGAGAGGTTATATGACTTACCTAAGGCTACACAATAATTTAGTGATAAAGCCAGAACTGAAATTGGTATACTTGGCTCCTAAACGTAACAGCTTTAACCTCCACCACTTTGTGACGTGTTGTCCTTCATACACAAACATCCATACACAATCCAGGAAATACCAACTTGAAGATATTTCTCATATTTGCTGGAGCTACTCACAGTCGCCCTCTTTCTCACACTCTCCTTTCTTCCCTCCTTTTCTTCCTTCCCTTCCTTGTACCTGTTTTTTTTTTGTTGTTGTTGTTGTTGTTCAACTTTTTAAACAAATAAGGAAGTCATATGATGGAAATGGAGATCCAGGCTACCCATTTAGATCTTATTATTCCTCAAACCTGGTTAACACCGACACTCTCCTTCTTCAAGGCTCTCATTATACATCAGCAAAGTGACTTGACACACTATCTCATCTAAGTGAACCTAATCAGTGCCAGTTATTTGTTTCAATTCTCCCATCTTTTTATCTGCCATGCAGAAGGAATATTTTTCTCCTTTTATCCTATACAAATAACTGAGTCTAATGCCAGGCATACAGAAATGGCTTAAAATATTTTGATTATTCTGATGTCTGAAAGTGAAAGTGAAGTAGCTCCGTCGTGTCTGACTCTTTGCGACCCCGTGGACTGTAGCCCACCAGGCTCCTCCATCCATGGGATTCTCTAGGCAAGAATACTGGAATGGGTTGCCATTTCCTTCTCCAGGGGATTTCCCGACCCAGGGATTGAACCCAGGTCTCCCACATCGCAGGCAAACGCTTTAACCTCTGACCCACCAGGGAAGCCCATTGCGATGTCTACATAATCATAATTATTTTAAATAGGATCCGAATGGCATCAAAGGTCATTTCGTCAATAACTTATACAACAATATCAATATTTCATTTACGTATCTCTAGTTGTTAAGGTAGGATGCATGCTCTGGGATTATAAATTTTGAAATAATAAATATGTCAAAACCTCTGAAGGCTCCCTCTTGATTTTCTGTATGGTTTCCTATGAGGTGGAAACAGTGTGGACTTTGAAGCCAGAGATGGCAGACGGATAGCTCACCTAAGCCACCTATCCTTGGGTAAAATAGTTAATATCCCCAGGCTGCAGAGTCTACATTGCAAAGTAGAATCGTAACCAACAATTAGGGTGGGTTACCATGAAGATTAAATGAGAAATTGTATAAGAAGAAGCCTAGCCCAATGTCTGTGGCAAACTAGGTTTCCATTATATGTTAGTTTTCCTTCTTTATCTTCACTGAGTATATATTATTAAGCCAACTCATAACTTGGGCACAGCATTGTCAACAAGACCAAGTAGGGTTTACAACGGAAGAGTTTCCTAATCTAAATCATACTGTGGTATGCTAAAAAATTTAAGAGCATTACTGTGTATCCAAGACAGGAAGGAAAAGAGAGTGGAAAGCCAAGCCATTTCTACAATGAATGAAAAGTGAGAAGAAAGAAGAGAAAGAAATCAAGTATAAAATAGTAAAAGTTTACCCGAAGTGCTCATAGAAGAGAGGCTGGGAAACAATGAAATGAAGTAGGAAGAAGGATTACTAGGAACTTAAAAGCTGGGAACTCCTTTGTGCCAAAATTAAGAGTTACAGAATTTCCAACCACATTTTTGTAAACCTAGTGTCCCTGAATGTACTAAGTGAGCACAGCCAAACATGATTGGCTCGGAATGGGGCAATTCAATAGGGAGGGCTGTAAGACTAATTCATTAAACCAAGAGCTCAATAATATATTCCAGAAAGTGGTGGTGTTTGTTATGACATGCTCGTGGTTATAATGGGTGGGGAATGTTCTTCCTTACACTCTACAGGAATGAGATGCAAATAACCCAAGGGCTATATTTCATCAGTCATCTCCTGGAGAGACTGACTCTTACTCAATCTTCTTTGATGGCAAAACAAAGAAGAGAAAAATAATTATTTTTAAAAAAAGAGAAAAAAGAAGAGGCGCTAATTTTCCTCAAGAGTTTGGGTGTTGGTCTTAACCATATTTTTCAGTCACACCACCGATACATACTCCCACTCAGTTTCAGTAAGGCATGCTAAGTTCTCACTTCCTGTCCTCTGTGCAGAGAAGCAGCAATATGGTCCATTTCTTTTATGTCAGGAGGGGCAGGGAAGTACAGATTCCAGAATTATAGCTTCGAGGAGAGCTAGGATAGCCAGGATCAGCTGGTTAAATTAAACAATTAAACCTTAGCTGATAAATGAGTTCTGCCAAATGATCTCTCCCCTTTGTTGTTGTTTTTCAGTTGCTCAGTCACGCCTGACTCTTTGCGACCCCATGGACTATAGCATGTCAGGCTTCCCTGTCCTTCACCATCTCCTGGAGCTTGCTCAAACTCATGTCTTTGAGTCAGTGAGGCCACCCAGCCATCTTGCCCTCTGTCGTCCTTTTCTTCTCCTGCCTTCAATCTTTCCCAGCATCAGGGCCTTTTCTAACAAGTTGGCTCTTCACATTTGGGAGAGCTAGTACAGTCAAGATCAGCAGGTTAAATTAACGCATAGCTGATAAATGAATCCTGCTAAATGATCTCTCCTCTATGATGTCTTAAAAGCCCGAGAGAGAGAAAGCATGAATCTAGTTATCATTGATATTATAGATCCTAATGTAAAATGGGAAAATGTCAGAGAGAAAGTGCCTTGTCTTTTAATGATAGACTATGCTATCAAATCATTTTATAAATATTCAATATTTCTAAAAATGTTGATAAAGGTGAACACATCTTTCTATTTCTTTGACACTATTCTATACTTATTTGTCTTCACATGCAGGGCCCTCACTCATTCAAGAGATGATGTAAACTGGTCAAGCTCACTGGGGCCCTCATGGTGAAAAGAAGAGAAGAGGGCCTTCTTTACCATGAATTTGCTCAGCTAAAGTTGAACTTTTCCTGACTAGCAAAAGGTTTTCCCTTGAACCTCCACAGCTTGTTTTCTGTATATCTCCCTAAGTATCTTCATTATTTGTAGAACAGTTATTTACATGATATTTCATTTCCTGGAGGTATAAGATAGAGTCAAGGGTGTGCTGTGCAACACAGGGTATATAGCCAATGTTTGAGATAACTGTAAATGAAAGTAGCCTTTTAAAATGCATAAAAATTAAAACTAAAAAAATAAGAGCCTAGATGACAAGGTATCAAACTCAACATGGTAAGATCCATGGGATGAAGGAGGCTATGGGTACCTTCCACTTTTCCTTTCATATATTTTTGCATTGGTTATGTTAAAAATAACATCTTTATAACAACTTAAAGACTAGTGACAAAAAGCTCACCCTACACAGCATTTGAAAAACAGACCACCTTTTATGAAGTATCATGAAAAATTATAATAAACCTGAGTCCTGACTTCCAGGAATGCAAATAGCTTCCTCATTTCTTCTCCTCCCAGTTCTTAAATTTTTATACAGTCAGTTCAGACTCATTTGGTCCCTTGATACCAAAAGTGTGAGCAGGAAAGCATTCAAAATGCAAAAATGAAGATTAATGGAGGCTTTTCAAGCACTTCTATTTAAACAATGTTTTGCACAGAGTGCGTTCTTGCTCAGTGCTGCTAGAGACCATGGAAGAATACTTATTTTTTTTTTTTATAATTAGATGTCCCACAAATGTAGTAAATGATGCAAAAAAGAGCACAATGTTCAGAAACCGTCATTTACAGTTAAATAATTAGTTGACATTACATTCAAATGCTACCTCTGGTATTACAGCCCGAAGGGTTCTATATTTCATTGAATGCAGGGACCTTTTCCAATAATTTTTTTTTTTAATAGACTCCATGCTCTCCAGAGAGAATGGGTCAATCCCTCTACACCAGCTAGATTTCAAAATGTAAATAAGGAACAGCAGAGAATTAAGTAGAATCCCCCCTCCCCAACATATGCAACTGTCTCTCAATCGCTTTTCAATAAGTTATTTCTTTTATTTAACCCCCCACACACACACATGAACATATATGCACACACATGAGGATGCACATGTATGCTCAGTGAAAGTGTTAAGTAGCTTATCCTCACCTCAGAAGCAAAATCATGTTTGTTATGGGACAGATCAGGGCTTCCCAGGTGGTGCTAGTGGTACAGAATCCAATCTCCTGCCAATCCAGGAGACCTGAGAGACACGGGTTAGATCCCTGGGTCAGGAAGATCCCCTGGAGGAAGGCATGGCAATCCACTCCAGTATTCTTGCCTGGAGAATCCCAGGGACAGAGGAGGCTGACGGGCTACAGCCCATGGGGTCGCAAAGAGTTGGACACGACTGAAGCAACTTAGCATGCATGCACTCACATGGGACAGATCACCAGGCAACTCTTGAAAAATAAATGATATGCGGATATTCAAATTAATTCACTCTTTCATGAGATATTTATTACATCTCTACACGCAGAATTGATTGTGCCATATCCACATGGGGAATCAAAAGATACAAGTGACACCAGTCTGTGCAGAAATATACAAGTACAGGGATGAGACAGTAATATAAGGTTTAACACAGAGAGTCTATGTGTTATAGCTATGTTTTAGTCCCAGGGTCTTTCCAAAACTCAGTTATTACTGGTAATACTAGATGTAAAATTGCAGGTAATCTTAAATATCTGTAAAAATGCTACAGGAGCTCAGAATAAGAAGGTACTCTGCTAGTCACACAGAAAATGGTGACATCTTTGATTCCTATCTCTCCCATCACACACCCAATCCAATAGCAAATCATGTCAACTCTACCTTTGAAATATACTCACAGCAATCTGAACACCTCAGCTATGACCTTGTTCCAAAAAACCATTAGCTCTTGCCCAACCTCTTAACTGCTCCCTTGCTTCTGGATTTCACCCCTACAGTTTATTTTCTGCAGGACAGAGTAATTTGTTTAAAAATTGATCAGCTCTTGCCACACTTCAGCTCAAAACATACTATGCCTTCTCAGCTCATTCAGCATAAAATCCAAGTCCTTAACATGGCTGATAAGACTCTACAGCATCTGGTTCTTGGCTGCCTTTCTGATCTCATGTCTTGCATCCCTTCCCCATGATTGCACTTCTGGCACTTGGCTTTTCTTGTTCCTGCAGATTTCAAACCCAGTCAGGCCTCAGAACCTTGCATTTCTTTTCCCTCTGCCTGGCATGCTCTTCCCAAGATCCTTCACACATCCTACATGTCATTCAAATCTCAATTCAAATGCATCTAATCTAAACAATGCTTCTATAATTTACCCCTGCTGACTCTGTACAACATTTTCTTATTCTTTTTTCTTCCTAGTATTTAATATCACTGAACTCAGTGTGTGTGTGTATGTGTGTGAGAATTGTCCTTTTCTACTCTCTAGAATTTAAGTTCTGTGAGATCAGGAGCTTTAATTTGTTCACTGCCAGGGTCAACACTTCAGCACCCAGGACAATGCCAACCATAATTTCAAATTCTGGAGAAGGTCTTTAAAGAGTGCAAGTATCTAGACATGATGAGGATGGAAGCCATGTTTAAATTATTCAACCAACAAACATAAATCAAGTCCCAGTGCTTTGAGGACACTCATTCATTCAAGCTACATTGAAGGGAAGCTTTGTGTGAGGTAGTGTGGCACTCTATGCATAAAAAAGCCAAAATGGAGAGGCTGGGAGATGCAAGACACCTCTCGAGGTCTACAATGTTAGTTATCACCTAAAAGGAGAAGGCTAAGATCATTTGATTTATTTAGAGTGATATCATTCCAATCAATAAGCTCACTATCTTTCCCACCTTACAAAGACAGAGCTCCACAGATCCTCAATGACACTCTTGACCAACCTTCACTTTAGGTGGCATGAAAGTTATATTTTCAGAGCATATCACTTTAATTCTATTGCCTAATCAAGCAGATCTGACGGAGAAGATGTGAGATTTAACACTGATCAGAGCTGCCCTGACTCGAGTTTCACTAGAGAACCATTCAAGTTTGAGAAGTGAGCTGAGCTAGATTCTTATAAATCATGAATATATGAATAAAGGGGGCAATGGGACAAGCTATTAAGAGTAAAAAAAAAAAAACAAACAAACCTGTTTCTCCTTTTATCTTCCTATTGTTATTTTGAAGGAAAAGGGGAGGGGAAGGTATCAGTCAATTGGATTTGTGCTTTTTGTTGAGAAAATAGTCAATTTTTTTTTCAATTTCAATGAAGTAAATATTGAAACATGATAAACTCAAGAAAGTGCTGACAGATTTTCCAGCACTTCTTATGTCAACTTTTCTAGTTTTTAACCTGATTGCGAAGAAAGTCATGGAAAATTTTAGGGATAAGGGATATTATGCCAAAATAATTTATTCCCCCTATATTTATGAAGTGAAAAAGAGCAATGCTAGGTTCAATGGAGATAGTAACTATAAAAACAAACTATTTTGCTTTTCAAGATTTCAGTACCTAGTGTCAGTATAATAACTATAATCCAAGGTAGAGTTTAATAAATGCCATAAAAGAAGCAGAACCATTTTAGCCTGGGTGGTGCTTGATTTGAGACTTAGAAACTGGAAGGATTTTTAAAAGGTAAAAACAGCATCCCAGGAAGAGCTAAACTGCATGGGAAAAGGTGTGGAGAAAAGGCAGCTGATTGGAATATGTGTGGGGAGGTACTGAAATTGGTCCATTAGCTGAGAGACAGGTACCTGACAAGTAGCAGTGACAGAAGGCAAGGCCAACAAGGTAATAAGAGACAATTACAGAAGGCTCAGGATGGCAATGGGCCACCAGTAATAATGGACAGACTGTGCGATGCGACAGTTCAGAACCCCTGGACTGCATTTGGTTCCCTCCCATTCCCATTCCTGTCCAGCTTGGAGGCAAACGAAGCTGCATCCAAAAATAAGTATCATCTTCAAATATGTTTGTGGCAAAGATCTTAGCTCTAACCACATGTGTTAAATCCAATAGCAAAATTATAAAGGGGAAAAGGAAGTAATATGTGTGCCAACATGGAGGTGAATTTAGTTCAACAGGAGATCCCTGTCTCAAAAATGCCCTCATCTGGACTTGGTTCAAACCCCCAAGGCTGGCCTGAAGTAGCCTTGGCTGACAGCGGACACAAATATGAAACTAAAAGGGTGGAGACTACTGGCTTGAATAAAGGCAACCTAGGTTCTCATCTTGTGTTTTCTATTAAATAAATTATTCCGATGGTCCTATCTGAGCACTGGAAATCCCTTCTTCACCCAGACTCTTGCTTTTCTCATCTGTGAACAAGGAGCTTTGAGTAGACAGAGTAGGCATCTTTTAACTCTAATAATCTGATTTCATATGCTGCAAGGCACAGCACAGAGTCTACATAGGCAGACTCTACAACCACCGCAGGATGGACATGGAATTAAAATGGCCTTTTCTTTATCATGATCCCATTGCCACTGTTCATTATCAAAAGGCTCCCTACTTTCCTTTGTAGTTTTCCTAAAATTATACCTTTATCTGTTCCTTCTCTCCCAGTCTATATATCACTGAAATATCCTGCTGAAGTGAAGTCGCTCAGTCGTGTCCGACTCTTTGCGACCCCATGGACTGTAGCCTACCAGGCTCCTCCCTCCGATGGGATTCTCCAGGCAAGAGTACTGGAGTGGGTTGCCATTTCCTTCTCTAGGGGATCTTCCCGACCCATGGATCGAGCCCGGGTCTCCAGCATTCCAGGCAGATGCTTTTAACCTCTGAGCCACCAGGGAAGCCCACTTGTGTTTTTATCGGATGGAGCTTCTAGTCCTGGATCTTACAAATAATATTCATTCAATAAATATTTGTAGAGTGAAAGAATGAATGGTCAGAATTTTTGAGTAACATAGCAGATTATATTTCCAGAAAAATCTTGGATGAATATTAACAATAAATATCAAGGAAAATTACACAGTGTTGCTCTGATTATTATTATTATTTACTTCTGGATATACCTTAGGCAACTGACTCCAAAAGAAGTAACTGTCCCATGGAAAAATCAGAAAATCACTCAGCAATAATGCATGTCCATGCCTGATTGGGATTCCTAGCTAAACTCTTTATCCACAGATTCATGAATCAAAGAAGGATGAACCCTGAGGATCTCACTTCCAGGCTTGCTTTTTACACTCACAAACCTATTAAAGAGGCCGATTACATCTCGCCTGTCTCAGTGCCACTGGTGATTCTGGCATTAAGAGTCATTCAGCACTGAAAATTACTTGTTGGTAAGTAATTACACACACTGCACTTCCTAAGTCCTCTAACAACTATTTAATACTTGGAAAGTTACATAGTTCACAGAAAAACCACACCACTGAGTTAGGTGTTTGCAATAAACAGCTTCCAACACGCATTCCACATAACACAAGGTGGATGTAAACTAAATGACTTCCTATTGTATACTGTTCATGTCACGGGTGTAAAATTTTAAGAGTTTCCATCTTCAGAATTAAAAAAAAAAAAAAAAAGGAAACAGGAAAAAAAAAAGCCCCTAATTTAACACATCATCTTTAAGAATAAATGAGGTTACAAATCTACATTTGGAAGAACAGAATCCAGTCCATATGCACCAGATACCATTTTTTTTCAAATTCAAACTCCGGATTTCAAAATGTATACTCTCTCTATATACTGAGGTAACAGCTTGTCAGAGAAATGTGGCAAGCAACAGCAGGACTAGCACAGCAGATGGGTAGTATTTTTATACTGGCTTTTAAGTGATAATGTGAGTTTACATAGGGTCATCCTAAATATTGTTTAAGTGCAGGGAATGACTTGAGTCACTGTCTAACCTTGAGTAGGCTGTTTTGCTTTCAGTTTTTGTCTAAATTTGCTGCCGTCAAGCCTTCATCGAGAGAAATCTATCTTTTCTTTGGAATAAGAGCTGCACAAATATCTCAGAAATCCTCTTTTCCGATTCTTGTATATGTTTTAGTTTGACATTAGGAACACAAGGAAGAAAACAGCTATGATAACTTCTCTAGTTATCAGGGGACTAATTTAGTCTCTGCTGATCGGTCACAAATGATATGGGTCCTGGGAAGGAAAACAGAAAGCACTAGACGGTGGTTGGGGATCCTGACATTTCCTTTCCTCTCTCCCCTGTGAACTGGCTTCACAGCAGCTCTGAGCCTCAGTATCAATACCTGGAAGCTATGCTCGTCAATAACTGTTGTACAGGGTTGCTGGGGTGAGAGGTGTCAAAAAACAAAAGAAGCACCCACCAAGGCTTTCAAGGTTCACACCCTTCCCTTGTGCCTGAATCTAGCTCACTTTATGAAAAAGTGGAGGGAACAGTCTTGCTGACCTTCAAATTAAATTTCAAAAGGCTTTATGGATTTTTAAACAATCTTAAGTAGTCAGAACAAAAATATCACATGGTTCATTCACAAATAATGTACATCAGTCTTAAGAAAGCCTTAGGATGATAACTTTTATCAGTACCATTTCAGTGTGGCAAACCCAAGGGACAATAGCTAGAAACAGTGGTTTCCTTTAAAGTGAGACTTCTCAAATAGAGATGTATAGGGTGGAAGAGTTTAGAGTGGAGGTTTTAGGACTTTGGCAAGGTATTAGCTACTAGTTCCTTTGAACTGGGACCCCCAATATAATACCATCAGGATGTAAGTACCCAGGAAGCAGGTATTTTTGACTATTGTGTTCAATACTGTATTCCCAGTGCCCAGAAGAGAGACACTCAAAAATATGTATTAAATTCAATAGATAAAAAACCCATTCCTTCTTCCCTGCTGAAAAATCATTGGCCGAAACAGATCCGTGAGGTACACTCTTTTTCCCAAATAAGAAAATATTTGTTCAGAATTAAGCATCTTATCCAAGTTTACACATCCAGAGAGTGTCTGAAGCAGGATGTCACCCCGGTTTACAGTTGCCTATTCCTTCTCTTAAGCCAGGCTGCCTTGATGAATCTTCAAAGCTGAAAAGCATAGGTCAAATCATTTGACCAAAGATGAGGCTGTGAATCATTTTGATCTTCAAGTCCCATCCCTTTAAGGATGGGTTAACAATGTAATACACTTCAGAGAGTTACTGGCTCAAAAGAGATCAAATTGTAAGTGAGCAAATGGTGAAATATGAATGTGTTCTCAGGTCTCTTGGGTACAAGCCGGAATATGCGACATTGCTTTGTAAGTTTTATAACACTAGAGAAATATTAATAATTGCTGACTTTAGGAGTCTCGGTTTATAAGCTTCTTTAGTCAGGGCACTTACTGAGATATTCATGAATGAACTGGCCAACATTTGATAAATAGTGCCTGGCAAAGTTGGCATTCTGAGATTGAATGATTGGAAAAATGAATAAGAATGATAAAATCTTAGTGGAATTAATGTAAATGACTGCATTTCTGATAAAACATTAACTATGGAATTATAGGATGGGTCAGATATTTCCAAATAAGACAGAGGTTAAGATAAAATTATACACGGATGCAAAATTGATAGGTTTCCACTTACTTCTTCAACAAAACTAGTCCTTGTTGCAAAGGGAAAGACAAGTTGGCCTCAAGACATGTATTTTTAAAATTTTATTTAGGGACAAAATAATATGCTAGCTATATTTAGAAAGGAAATTATAATTTTCTAATAAAACAGTAACTACTCAAACATGAATTGTAGGAGCTATGATGAAATAAAGTGCTTTACCAGAACCTTTCTTTCTTTTGTCCTAAAGTCCGACCCTTCACATTATCTGGAAATTTTACATTTTCTAGAACTTAACAATATTCAGCACAGACAAAGGGCTTGTAATATTTACAATAGTATTCAACACACACAATTCCATTAAAATGACAGTTTGATAGGTCAAACCAGGCACACAGTAACAAAATCTGAATTTGAGAGGAATCAGAAAAAAGAAAAACCCTGCACAATTCTCAAGCAACCCTTTATCGCAATCAGTCTTAGAGCTCCACAAATCTAGACAGCGGTTCTCCAAAGGCATAGGAGTAGGAAGATAGATTCCTCCAGGGGGCTTAATTCACTGGAGGTGGTTTTAGTGGTCACAGTGGCTGCATGTGTGGTGAGGTGCTACTGGCATTTAGTGGGTGAGACCAAGAATGTCATTGTGCTGCTGTGCACGAGACATTTTCAAACACTGAGGGACTCTCTTGCCCTAAGTGTGAATAACATCAGCTGAAAAGTACTAGACTATGCCCTAATTTACTCCTCAGCCTTCCATAAGTTTCATCTTTGGTAACATTTCTGTGGCTATTCTGCTGGTTCATTTGATGTGTCAACTTGACTGGGCTAAGGGATGCCCAAGTAGCTACTAAAATATTATTTCTGGGTTTGTCTATGAACGTGTCTCTGGATCCAATTAACATTTGAATCAGTAGACCAGAAGACTGGCCCTCACCAGTGTGGGTGGACCTCATCCAATCCACTGAGGGCCCGAGTGGATTAAAAGGTGGAGAAAGGGCCCCTTCTCTCTCTGCTGACCTGGGACGTCCATTTCCTTGGCCCTCCAGTATCAGTGCTCCAGGCTTCTCAGGCTTCTGGACTCAGACCAGGACTTAAGCCATCAGTTTCCTCCCCACCCCCAAGCCCATTCCCCTCCACTCTGGATTCTGACTTAATTATACCAACACCTTTCCTGGTTCTCTAGCATTCAGACTGTGGGACTTCTCAGTCTCCGTAATTGCTTGAGCCAATTCCTATAAATTATATGGATAGCCTGTTGGTTCTGTTTTTCTGGAAAATCCTAATATACTTTTCACTTGAAAAAAATCAATCATTGACCAAAAAGAACACTAACATAACTGACAAAACAGAAGATACTAAAAGGCTTAAAATTAGAGATTTTAATTTTTTCATAAACTAGAGGACATAGCCAGCGGGTCAATGGATCTCTCTCAGACATACCATTTCTCTTTCTCGAATGAAAAAGATAAGTAAAATTTTTAAAAATTGTTTTGATAAGGCCACTGAGAATATAAAAGTGTTAGAATACATAGGCCTAGAACGTCAGTTTTAATAAAAGCGGACATCTTGATAAATCAAAGAAATAGGTCAGCTTGAAACATGTGTGATTTTCTTTGTTCATTCATTCAAATAAGGTTATGGAACACCTTCTAGGTTTTATGCATTTAGCAGCATACCAACATGAGTCACTAAAAAGTTCATTTTCATGGAGTCTGCCATCTAAGAAGGGTGCTAAGACATGTAAGCATGAGATGAAAACTTTCATTACAGGTGTATGATCAAGGGTAAGAGGAATTCAGAGTGGGGCCTTCACTCGTAGCTCAAGGATCTGAAAAGGCTCACAGGCCAGGTGACACCTGAAGACGAAATGTTCCTCTTCTATCACCTATGCTCACCCTCTGAGCATGGTATGTGGTAGTGATGCACAGCTTATAATGGATCGAGTGTGCAAACCAGGTATCGTTTGATGGTATAAATGCTACAGTCAATTTAATTACGCTGCTGCTAAGTTGCTTCAGTCGCGTCCAACTCTGTGTGACCCCAGAGATGGCAGCCCACCAGGCTCCCCCGTCCCTGGGATTCTCCAGGCAAGAACACTGGAGTGGGCTGCCATTTCCTTCTCCAATGCATGAAAGTGAAAAGTGAAAGTGAAGTTGCTCAGTCGTGTCCGACTGTTAGCGACCCCATGGACTGCAGCCCACCAGGCTCCTTTGTCCATGGGATTTTCCAGGCAAGAGTACTGGAGTGGGGTGCCATTGCCTTCTCCGCAATTTTATTAGAGTACCTTATAAAAGCACTATCCCCAATTACAGAATTCCAAAAGTCATCCTGAAGACACAGATGACAATATTTGCCTTTTTCCCACTTATGATAGTTTTGTACATTGAATCAGAAAACAAGGTTATGGCATTGTGTTCTGAAAACGCCTGAAATATTGGTCATGTGTACATATGCCACATGCAATAGCCATGTTACTTACAGCTTTAAGCAGTAACATGTGTGATGCTTAATGGGACAAAGTAAGGGGGAGAAGAGCAAAAACTTGTTTAAAGAACTTATCTTTAATTTATTAGGAGCAAAGGGATTTAGAAGGAAAAAAAAAAAGGTGTCTCCTGTGGAAACACTTCATTTAGTTAACAGCTTGAAATCTTCACTGAGGATAATCTTTAATGTGAAGTTCCCCAGCCTCTTTTTGGAGTCTGTATACTACAATTAAAGGAAATATGAAGCCCACCAGCCAGAGACACCAGGGCCTTTTAACCATGCAGAACTGAGAGGCCTGAACTTGAAACAAGAGTGGGACATTCACACACAGGGTCATGCTCAGACAGAGACAATTTCCACTAATTTTCATCCCACTCCCAACACTTGTCCTAGGTTCTTTCTCCTATCTTGCTTCTGCTTTCCCTATGTTTTTTGTTTCGTTTTGTTTTTCAGAGGACTTATACTGGCTTCTGTTCCATTTGACAACACCTTGTCAATTAGATGCATTCCATTCAGTTCAGAAGTTCATTAAATTCAGATAACTCACCATTCTTGCAAGCTGACTGATGCTTATTAATGTAACATGCGAAATGGGTAATTCACCAGGGAATGTGAGCTTTTCTTTGCTTTGCTGAGATACTTAGAACAATGCAGTCTGTGTGGAATTCTTCAGGGACTTAATATTATTTACATATTTAAAGAATCCTTGAAAGTCCCATGCCTTTGAAAAATTGAGGACTGTGTGCACTGTGCAAAGATAAATTAGATAGAGACAATATGATGACTCATGGCCGTAAATAGCTTTAACTTTTGTGTCTATGTTGTGGGGGGTGAAGAAGGAAAGGGAACAGGCGAGAGGCAATAAGAAGTTCTTAATGTAATTAAATGTTGGGTTTTTCAAATGATGTTTGAGATTATTAACAGCTACAAAAATAAATTTAAATAGTGCATGCAATTTTCAGAGTTAATTTTGCCTATGTGTTTTGTCATTAACTGGGCGTTTTCAGAAGAATAAATAAATAAACATAAATGAAACAAATTTTCATTGATCTATCAGTCCTCGGTCACATAACCTTGTCAGCAGGAAAGATTTCCAAGTTACATGGAACTGAAAGAACTGGAACTCAGAGAAGAGCATATATCCACCACTCAAATCTTTAAAATTTGATGATGAGCGGAAGGCCAGTGACAGCATCTCACTTGAGAACAAGTAAAACTAAGCAGTGTAGCCTCAAGAAAAATTGTTTAAATGCCTACCACCCACTGGGCACTCTTAGAGTCTCTGAGATAAATCCCTTTCTCTTTGGGAATTTACAGTTTCGGAAGAAATAAACAAGTACCATGTGTGTGTAATTGAGAGCCATTATTTAAATATTTCTAATATTCCATATATAATCAGAAAATTGAGCTGATGGTTCTCCTTCTCTTCCTTTCTCTCCCCTCTCTCTCTCTTTGTTGACACTAACAGCGGGTGTTGAAATGTCATCATGAGTGTACAAGTTTGTGTGTGTGCGTGTGTGTGTGTGTTAGTCGCTCAGTCGTGTTCGACTCTTTATGACCCCCATAGATTGTAGCCCACGAGGCTTGTCTGTCCATGGAATTCTCCGGGCAAGAATATTGGAGTGGATTGCCATTCCCTTCTTCAGAGGAACTTCCCAACCCAGGAATCGAACCCTGGTCTCCTGCATGGCAGGCAGATTCTTTACCATTTGAGCTACAGTAATGGTCAATAATTCTACTTTAGAGTTAAGAGAGAAATCAAGCACTCAGTGAATTTCTCTCTTTAAGAAAGTATGCAAAACCACTAGACCATTCAGCTATGACCTAAATCAAATCCCTTATGATTATACAGTGGAAGTGAGAAACAGACTCAAGGGATTAGATCTGATAGACAGAGTGCCTGATGAACTATGGAATGAGGTTTGTGACATTGTACAGGAGATAGGGATCAAGACCATCCCCATGGAAAAGAAATGCAAAAAAGCAAAATGGCTGTCTGAGGAGGTCTTACAAATAGCTGTGAAACAAAGAAAAGTGAATAGCAAAGGAGAAAAGGAAAGATATACCATTTGAATGCAGAGTTTCAAAGAATAGCAAGGAGAGATAAGAAAGCCTTCCTCAGTGATCAGTGCAAAGAAATAGAGGAAAAGAACAGAATGGGAAAGACTAGAGATCTCTTCAAGAAAATTAGAGATACCAAGGGAACATTTCATGCAAAGATGGGCTCAATAAAGGACAGAAATGGTATGCACCTAACAGAAGCAGGAGATACTAAGAAGAGGTGGCAAGAATACACAGAAGAACTGTACAAAAAAGATCTTCACGACCCAGATAATGATGGTATCATCACTCATCTAGAGCCAGACATCCTGGAATGTGAAGCCAAGTGGGCTTTAAGAAGCATCAATATGAACAAAGCTAGTGGAGGTGATGGAATTCCAGTTGAGTTATTTCAAATCCTAAAAGATGATGCTGTGAAAGTGCTGCACTCAATATGCCAGCAAATTTGGAAAACTCAGCAGTGGCCACAGGACTGGAAAAGGTCAGTTTTCATTCCAATCCCTAAGAAAGTCAATGCCAAAAAATGTTCAAACTACCACAAAATTGTATTCATCTCACACGCTAGTAAAGTAATGTTCAAAATTCCCCAAGCTACTAAAGTAATGTTCAAAACTCTTCAATAATACATGAACTGTGTACTTCTAGATGTTCAAGCTGGTTTTAGAAAAGGCAGAGGAGCCAGAGATCAAATTGCCAACATCTTCTGGATCATGGAAAAAGCAAGAGAGTTTCAAAGGAATATCTATTTCTGCTTTACTGATTATGCCAAAGCCTTTGACTGTGTGGATCACAATAAACTGTGGAAAATTCTGAAAGAGATGGGAATACCAGACCACCTGACCTGCCTCTTGAGAAACCTGTATGCAGGTCAGGAAGCAACAGTTAGAACTGGACATGGAACAACAGACTGGTTCCAAATAGGAAAAGGAGTATGTCAAGGTTGTATATTGTCACCCTGCTTATTTAACTTATATGCAGAGTACATCATGAGAAATGCTGTGCTGGATGAAGCACAAGCTGGAATCAAGATTGCCAGAAGAAATATAAATAACCTCAGATATACAGATGACACCACCCTTATGGAGAAAGTGAAGAAGAACTATAGAGCCTCTTGATGAAAGTGAAAGAAGAGAGTGAAAACGTTGGCTTAAAGCTCAACATTCAGAAAACTAAGATCATGGCATCTGGTCCCATCACTTCATGGCAAATAGATGGAGAAACAGTGGCTGACTTTATTTTTCTGGGCTCCAAAATCACTGCAGATGGTGACTGCAGCCATAAAATTAAAAGATGCTTGCTCCTTGGAAGAGAAGCTATGACCAACCTAAACAGCATATTAAAAAGCAGAGACTTTGTCAACAAAGGTCTGTCTAGTCAAGGCTATGGTTTTTCCAGTAGTCATGTATGGAGGTGAGAGTTGGATCATAAAGAAAGCTGAGCACCAAAAAATTGATGTTTTTGAACTGTGGTGTTGGAGAAGACTCTTGAGAGTCCCTTGGACTGCAAGGAAATCCAACCAGTCCATCCTAAAGGAGATTAGTCCTGAGTGTTCATTGGAAGGACTGATGTTGAAGCTGAAACTTCAATACTTTGGCTACCTGATATGAAGAGCTGACTCATTTGAAAAGACCCTGATGCTGGGAAAGATTGAAGGTGGGGGGAGAAGGAGACGACAAAGGATGAGATGGTTGGATGGCATCTCTGACTCAATGGACATGAGTTTGGGTGGACTCCAGGAGTTGGTGATGGACATGAAGGCCTGGCGTGCTGCAGTCAATGAGGTTACAAAGAGTCAGACATGATTGAGTGAATGCACTGAGCTGAACATTTATTAAATATCTAGATTACATTTGTTAACATAGATGTATACAGGCTGCCAGCTTTGTGGTCATAAGAGCACCTTGTATTTCTTCTAATACCATTAAAAATTTCCAAGTCATTTTCTATCATTTCTGTTGCAATTTTCAAGGCTAAGTCTTGCGTGGAAATAGGGCCCTAGAGGATCATCAAGTAACTCTTTTGACTCAAAGGCAAACATAATCAGCCTAAAACACCAGGTCAGCATTGGAGTCAGCAGCAAGGAAGGACTTCATCGTCACAGTTTTCAGATTTTGGAAGGAGAAGGGCTAAAGTTCCCCAAAGTAAGAGATGCTGAAACATCAAAAACACATATAGATGGCATACTCATATCCTTTGCATTGTTAATCTACTGAAAATGTCTAAAATTCATGAATCCTCAGATAGAAAGCATGGCTTTATGGAAAAACAAAACAAAACAAAACAAAACAAAAATATGGAGCAGTACAAATGCCAGGGAGAAGCAGTTAAATGTTATTTGCAAAGTAGGACAGGAAGATTGGAGAAGGGTGAAGCAGAAAAAGGATATTGTTTGTTTTACACTTATTAGTTCCACTAGACTGGTTAAACTAGAAGAATGTATTATTTAAATTTTTTAAGAAAGAGAAAAAGCTGAGAAATATGGAGCATCTAAATGACAAGATTGCACAGCAAAGGAAACCATAAACAAAACAAAATGAGAACTGATGGAATGGGAGAAAATAATTACAAATGATGTGATGGAAGAGGGAATAATTTCCTAAATATACAGTTCATACAGCTCAATATAAAAAATAAAAAATTTGGCAGAAGACCTAAATAGACATTTTTCCAAAGACATAAAGATGGCCAAGATGAAAGAATTCTAAACTTCACCAGAGAAATGCAAATCAAGACTACTCACATGTAATAGGATGGTCACTGTTAAAAAGTTGACAAATAATAAATGCTGGAGAGGGTGAAGATAAAAGGAGAATTCTCCTACAATGTCAGTTGGAACATAAATTAGTTCAGCCATTATGGAAAAGCATATGGAGGTTCTTTAAAAGACTAAAAATAGAGCTACCATGTGATTGAGCAATCCCACTCCTGTGATACATCTGGAAAAGATGAAAACTTTAATTTGAAAATATACATGCATTGAAATGTTCATAGCAGCACTATTTAAAATAGCCAAGGTGCAAAAGCAACCTATTAATAAATGTCCACCAACAGATGAATGGATTAAGAAGATGTGATACACACAATGGAATATTACTCAGCCATTAAAATGAATGAAACAATGCCATTAGCAGCAACATGGATGGACCTAGAGAGTATCATACCAAGTGAAGAATATAAGGCAGAGTCCAGTAGTCATGTATGGATGTGAGAGTTGGACTGTGAAGAAACCTGAGTGCTGAACAATTGATGCTTTTGAACTGTGGTGTTGGAGAAGACTCTTGAGAGTCCCTTGGACTGCAAGGAGATCCAACCAGTCCATTCTGAAGGAGATCAGCCCTGGAATTTCTTTGGAAGGAATGATGCTGAAGCTGAAACTCCAGTACTTTGGCCACCTCATGCAAAGAGTTGACTCATTGGAAAAGACCCTGATGCTGGGAGGGATTGAGGGCAAGAGGAGAAGGGGACGACCGAGGATGAAATGGTTGGATGGCATCATGGACTCGATGGATGTGAGTTTGAGTAAACTCCGGGAGTTGGTGATGGACAGGGAGGCCTGGCGTGCTGTGATTCATGGGGTCGCAAAGAGTAGGACACAACTGAGTGACTGAATGGAACTGAACTAAAGACAAATATCAACATGATATCACATATGTAGAATCTAAGAAAATGATACAAATGAACTTATTTATAAAACAGTAATCTACTCACAGCCATAGAAAATAAATTTATAGTTACCAATGGGTAAGGGGGAGAGGGATAAATTAGGAGCATGGTATTAACAGATACATACTACAATACATAAAATAGATAAACAACGATGACCCACTGTATAGCATGAGGAACTATACCCAGTATTTTGTAATAACTTAAAATGGAAAAGAATCTGAAAAGTATATATATATATAATATACATATACATATACAAACAAATATATAACTGAATCACCTCGCTGTTTACCTGAAACTAAAACAACATTGTCAATCAACTGTAATTTGACAACAAGAAAATTATGATAAACATCACCTAATTATTTATCATCAGTCACTGTGCTGATTAATAAATATATAAGGTGTGAAAGTGTTGGTCATTTAGTCATGTCCGACTCTTTGCCACCCCATGGACTGTAGCCCGCCAGGCTCCTATAACCATGGAATTTCCCAGGCGAGAATACTAGCGTGGGTTGCCATTCCCTTCTCCAGGGAATCTTCTTGACCGAGGGATCAAACCCAGATCTCCTGCATTGCAAGCAGGTTCTTTACTGTTTGAGCCATATAAGATAACCCCAAGGAGGTCAAAGTTTAGTAGGAATATTAAGATATCATCCTGCCAGGTGCACCATTATATGTTTTTATGGCACTCTTCAGTTTACAGAGCATATTCTCACAGGGCTGTAAGAGAGGTTCTGTAACATGCTGTGGGCATACAGAGGGAGAAATTATTTCCATCTGGAGGAATCTGTGAAGCTGTCATAGAGGTGGTATTTTTGAGCTTGGCTAATCTAGATTATTTTTTTTTAAAGAGCATTCTTCACAGAGAAACAATTTGATTAAAGCAGAGAAATGGATGGCATTGGTTAGTATGCATAAGGACCGACTCTTAGAACATTGGGTAAACTGCGGGGGTTGCGAAGAAAAAATTGGAAAAGATAATGGAGAGATAACAACAAAAAGCCTATGGACATGAGGCTCTGGCAGACAGGCTTCCTTCCATTGTTGTGGGAACCTATTCAAAGTGAAATTAATGAGCAGCAAAGTAACTAAAGCAAAATGAAAAAGCATATAAAATAAAAAGTTAGTAGCAGTAAGGCTAAATTTATATCAGCCTGTGATCAATGACTGAGGAAGGCCAAGTGTTGCAACTAACATCAGGGCAAGCAGTTTGGAAGTTAAAGTTGTAATAGCACTCACCAAATTCTTTGACATTTTATACCATTTTTTGTTTTTTTGTTTTTTTGTTTTTTTTTTACCCAGATCAAAGTAAAACAACTGTAAATAAGTATCCTATGCACTTTGTTTTGGGGTGTACATTCTTTGACAGCTCTGGGAAACTAATACATCACTAGAGAATGAAGGAGAATGCGCACCCTGGAGCGGACAGAGCAGAAAATAACTGAATTCAGATATGATATTCTGGGACAACTTAAAGCCTGCAAACAATTAGGCAACTAATAAAATATCCAAAAACTTGCAAAACATCCCATGGAAATGGGCCAACTCAGACTCTACTTGGAAAGCCCTGTGAGAAAGTGGGAATCTGGCATTATCTTCAAAGGAGGTAACAGAATCTCCTTTGAACAGCTCCTGAATGTGTGGTTAGCTCGAAGCAGGATCGTGTGGTAGAAAGCATAGGTGGTGGTGTGATATCAGAAAGCCTGGTCTTGAATTTCTCACTTCATATTTTACTGGTTCTGGGATCTTGACATTTATTGGTTCTGAGATCTTGAGAAAGTCTCTTCCCCAGTCTCCTCACCCCTTTCCTCAGGGTTGCTGTGAACCTCCAAGGTCAATGTTAGTAATTTGTCATTATCACTAATATTCCCTCCAGTGGAGAGTTTGCTTGGAACCTCCATTCCAAATGGAGAAAACGAGCTTGATTTGCTCGATCTCAAGCCTAAGAATAAGGGCTCCAAAACCTCTACACATTTAACTACTAGAAATGGCTCACTGGCCAGTACACGTGGTCTGATGTCATTGGCTGTAATTTGGGAAAAAACAGAAGCTTAGCCACGAGGCCTTGGCAGGTGAGCAAAAAGGTTGTCGCTGTTTTTTCCCCCAACACTTTGTTTTTAAATGTAATTGTTTGTTTGCTTTTCTTGAGTCTGCACAATCTGTTCTTTGATTTGCGATCTCAAACAGTTTGCTACTGCTTCACGGCTTTGAAGATCAGCTTCAAGAAACGACACCAACGAGCTGTCACAGACAGTGAGCATTAAAGCTGCCAGTATTTGCAGGCACCACCATAGGAAGGAGTCCTCAAGTGTGTATTCAGGACCCTCATGTAGAGGCCTGGTAGCACCTGGGTATTCCTTGGCATGGGGCTTCTTACATCAAAGTGTTTTCTAAGTGTGAGAGTTTTACTGCTTGTTATTTGGGCAAAGAAACATCAACATCATAGGTTGATGTCTTCTGAAGTCACAGTTAATAGGTGCACAGAGTAAATTTTGCCTGAAAAGTTCAGACCAATGTCAGGATTATCTAAGATAAATAAATTTGTAGTTGAGCCAACTCTCTCTAACTGCTAGTGGATATCTTTCTCAATTCTTTGAGAAGAACTCATTTCAACTACTAGTTTCCTAAGGCTAGAAACAACCTCCATGGTGCTCTATTCAAGCCTCAATCTCTGCTTCCTTTGATGAATCCCCATGGCAATCTTCCAGCTTCTCCAGAGATGGAAATCTCACTACTTTCAAAAGTAATGGGGCCTTCTTTCAGACAGCCATGCAATGGTCTTCCTGTCACTGAGCTAATCTATGTTTCTTCCATGTACCTTTCACTTATCACTATTACATAGTGATGCTTATTAAGTGATCTCCCCAATTCTCTCTGCCAGCTTTGCCTTATTCATTTTGTAAAACCTATCTCAAACCTCATTTCTTCTAGAAGCTCAGCAGGACTATTCGACCCTTTTCAGATATCTCTTCCCTCATCTCAAACCTGATGATGCTTTCCAAGCTAGTAGGAACTCGATCTTCTTTTCTGGACCTTCTTACCCTGAAGAGAGGAACATGGGCATATTTTAGACCTACACGGATATTACGTAACTGGACCATGCAGATGTGTCAGTGAAAGGGATAGTACATCAAACCCTTTAATGCAGAACAAAACATAAGCTTAGGAACACTGCATTTTGCATCTTCTGTTCCTAGCTTACTTCCCAATGATATTCATGCCTTCACCCAATGAATAACTTCCACCATTTTATTTTACACATATATATGGGTTTTTTTTTTTTTTTTCAGATAAATTATGTCTCCTCCTACCCAACTCCAGAGTTAATGTCCCCTTCTACTGGAAGCCATCCCAACGCTCTGAAATCCCTAGACTGGAACTATTATTATGAGTCTGTTCTCTCAGGATGATGAGGATTATTTTCTCCCTGCTGGTATAACCAAGTTGAAGCGATCATCCTGTCCTCCCCACTAACTGATTAAAGGGACAGCAGGTGGGCGTGATCTAAAGCTCATCTGTAAAGGGATCTTGGTACTTGTGGATGTAGATTCTCCCATTCTCAGCCACTAATTCAGGCAGGGGCTGGCTAAGCTTTTGGAGACCATGAAGAAACCCAGCAGGACTGAGAAATATTGATGGATTTCATCATTTTGCTGAGTGCAGTGCTTAAGCATGTAGTTATTTGCAGAAAATTGCAGAAAATTGCTCCATTTGGTATTGTCATTGATTTGTGGAAACATGTGGAGTTTGTGTGTATGTGTGTGTGTGTATATACACAATTCAGAGAGAGAGAGTTTGACTGTTTGCATTTTGAGGGTTTGCTGATTTTCACCCTACAGTCTATGGGAATTTGAAGTAAAACATGGCTACATTAATAAGGAGTGCCATTTTTAAGCCATACTAACAAACATAGGTAGATTTAATCTCCAGAATTCCCCACGTCCCTAAGTGCACATAGCTTGGACATGAATATGAGCAAACTCCAGGAGACAGTGGAGGACAGAGGAGCCTGGCATGCTGTAGTCCATGCGGTTACAAAGAATCCAACATGACTTAGAGACTGAACAATAGCTAAGTGTACTCATACTAATTCCTCTATCAGGAATGCCACTCTCCTAAAACTCCCTATTGTGAGGTCATTAATTGTCCAAGCTCAGTGGGTAAGACCCTATCAACACCACTTTCCTCTTGAACCTCCTCTCAACTTCCAAAGGACATTGCTCCTCTTCATGGACCTTAATATACTCTAGTTTCTAATCCACTTGTATATCGGTACAAATTGATTGGATTTATCTTTTGCATAAACCACAATATTCTTTCTAGTTCTAGGCACATTATGAGGTCCTCAGAAAACTTAGCATAACTTTTATTTGTAAAGTATAAAATAGGGGTCGTGGACATTTAATAAAGCAAGCAATGAAATACCTTATTGAGTCTAAGCTCACAGAGGACAGGGGCTGCTTGTTGGTATGGTAACCTCACACTCCTTTCCAGCACCAGGCAATGGCAATAGTGGCAAATCACTAACTGAGCTCAGTTTATAAGCCTGAGGACAGATACAATAGGACAATCAACTAAAGACATATCAGTTTATAACTAAAATCCAAGAGGAGATGCTATGCAACTGCTGACTGTCATTTCTTAATTAGTGAGAAAATAGGCAAGGTTAAAATATATATAAAACAAAAGCCAACAAAGAAAATAGATTTATTTCATAAACCAAATGATTGGTGACTGTATATATGACCATGATTGGTTGCATCGGGGCAGGTGCTTTAGAAATGTCTATCTTTTTTTTTTTCTTTTGGATGCGCTGGGTCTTCCTTGCTGCACACGGGCTTTCTCTAAATGTGGCCGGTGGGGGCTACTCTCTCGTTGCTGCAATACGCAGGCTTCTCATTGCAGTGGCTTCTCGTTGACAAGGCAAGTGCTCCAGGATGCGTGGGCTTCGGTAGCTGCACTCAGTAGTTGTGGTGCATGGGCATATTTGTCCTCTGGCATGTGGGATCTTAGTTCCCAAACCAGGGATCAAACTCAGGTCCCCTGCATTGCAAGGTGGATAGGGAAGTCTCTAGAAATGTCTATCTTTGCAGACTCTGTTATCTTTCACCATCACGTTCCTTCTTCAAGTTAGACCATCACTTATGAACAAGTGACTTTAGTCCAAGACTTTCTCTGTAACTCATTTTCCAGAAATCAGGAATTCATGCTTTCATAAAAATAGTGATCTAAGTGGAGGTTAGGCTTCAAGGCTAGTCCAAAAATTCTATTAAACTTGTGATTATAAGAATCATATTTTCTGAACCCAAAATAGAGAGATGGTATGAAAAGTTCAAGGAGAAGAGAAAAATAATGATAATAACAACAATAACTAAACCTTGCAGTGTCAAGGACTGTCCTAAGAACCTATCATGTGCTCACTTAATCCTGACAACAGCCCCCTTAGGAGAGTCCTGGCCCAGAGAAGTTGTGAGAAGTGCTTAAGGTCCAGGCTAGTAAGTTAAGCAGCAAGGTTGGAATCCTTACAGGCTCATTCCAGAACCCATCTCTTAACCTCTCTGCTTTATGACTTCTGATTAAGAAAAAACGGGCTGAAAGCTCCACTTATTTTTCCCAGGACTACACTTGTCAGGGTAAGAATTTGCAGTAGAGTCTGTTCCTTTAGCTGTGAAGGATCAGAGGGAAAAGAGACATTTATAATATACATTTATAATACAGGGTTAGAGGTTTCCATGACCCCAGTTGGACTACTAAAGAGAAAGAGAGGTTTGGGGGGTGAAGAGCTTGAACATTTGAAGCTAGAGATCTAAGGAGATGACTGAGCACATAAATGTAAAAGGAGCCTCTGGAATAGGACCTGGCAAGGAGAGTGGACACAAGGATGGAGGCCCATGACGACCAGACTGTAAGCAACAGAGCTTGGCGAATGGTGGGAGTTGCGGCTCCTTTCTCTTCTCTCACCTCCCAGGAGGTGCTGGGATTTCACCAGACTCCCCACTCTGTCCAAAGCTCCCTTAGTTGAAGGAGGGAAATGTGACATGAGAAGGTGCACCTGGTGCAGAGGGCCTATGAGCTGGTATCAGCAACAAAGAAAGGAAAAAGGAGAAAAGACAGCAGAGAAAACTCCAAGCGAACTGAGAATGAGAGAATTCAATGACAATCTAAGGAGAATGGCCATACTTACACAGGAGCAGTGCATACAGAGTCCCAAACATGGGTACTTCAACCAGCAGCATGTACAGTAATGCCAGGTGCCACAAAATTTCTTGTCAATGTCTGAAATAAAGCAGGTTACTCTAGGGCAGGCAAAGTCAAAGGCCCTTTTCTCTCATCTTTCAGACCAATTACAAGTTCCAGGGAATATTTGTGGACTTAAGTCAGGGAAGTTTGACTCAGGGGGGACAGTCTTGTGGCTTTCAAACCAGAAAAAGTCAAGTCAGGTCTGATTTACTGTTTACAAGTAATGGAAATTTGAACAAGTAACTTATCTGTCCTGATCAGCCCTCAGTTCTTAATAACATGTAGAAAATTATTATAATCAACTTCCGTTATAAAGACAAATTATGGATGAATAATATGTCATCAACTGTGATACAGTTACTAGCATACCAAATTATTTCAAGGTAGAATTGAAGCTACTAGAAATAAAATCTTTATTTCTACCACTGATCAACTACCAAGGCCTATCCTTCCAAGCCTGTGATATCTTTCCCAGAATTCCAAGAAGGCAGGCCGCCCCTAGTCTATGCCTCCTCTCTGCCTCTCTATTTTATCTCCCATACAGCATCTATCACTGGGAGAAGCATTTGCTGATTTGCATGTCCCTCTTTGCTAACAGACTGGGAGCTCAGATTGTGTTGTATTTGCCTGAATATCCAGCATCTGGCAGAAATTCCTGAAACATGCAATATCCTTAGAACAAATTGGTAGGAGATGAAGAATTATACTGTATAGATTTCTTATCCATCCTTTCTAAGATTGGACTTTTTAATCTTTCTTTTTTTTTCTCTTCTTAATCATTCTGAGTTTTATTCAGAGTCAGGACCACAGGTTGCATAAACGGAAAAGTATGATTAGGGACATTAGTTTGTCCTCTGCTTTCCTGTAGAGATTCATAAGTTTCCCTAGATTGGCAAACTTCTTCTGTAAAGAGCCAGATAGTAAATATTGTAGGGTTTGTGGGCCATTTGGTCTCTATCTTAACTACACAACTCTTCTGTGCAGAGAGAAATCAGCTCCAGACAGCACAAACAAATGGGTATGACTGAGTTCTGATAAATATTTACAAACACAAGTAGTGGACCAGATTTGGCCCACGAGCCACAGTCTGACCCTTGTCCTAGATACATAACTCAAATCTTTTTTCCTACTACTTCCAGCAGTTCCAAGTCACTCAGATAATGTGAAACACTATGTATCAAATGTCTTATTGCTTCAACAACCAATCCTAAATTGCAACCAAGTGTGTAACACTTGTGAAAACGCTTGTGTCTTGATTTTCAGTCTTTAATCTGACAGCACCTGATATATGTCCACTGAAACCCAACCACAAGGATGGAAGATAACAGAAAAGACAAACAGTGCAACCAATGTGCACGTCTCTTGGCTAAGATGAGCAGAAATAAAGATGTAGTCACAATGGCAAGCACCCAGGGTTAGAAACAATGTCTCAGTGACCGAAGAAGAATGTATGGCCCCCTTTACCCTAATACAGTGTCCAACATGGAATGAATACAGGGTAAACACCCAAAAGACAGATGATGGGGAAACGTGATTCTGGCCCACAGGCATTATTCTCAACAGGAACTGCTAGATTTTCTAATGATATCAACTTCAAGAAGTTCTATATGTCTTTTTCTTTAACTCTTTCATGGATTCATAACACTTACTCAGTTGTTTTTGTCTCCATTACCAAATAACAAGTTACTTCCTAGCCAAATTCTGTATCTCTATCAGCATATAGCAAAACATCTGTCATATTGAGGGCATTAACTTTAGTAGAATATATGAATGGGTGGGTAGACTGATAGATGGATAAGTGGATAGATGGTTTCAGAGCACCAGTCAGACTATCAAGTGAGGAATTTGTCTGAATATGAAACATATCATTAGGTGGTAAACTGATAGATAGACAGATAAGTTATAAATAGTAAATGACTACAGAGATAAAGAAAAAGGACAAGGCAAAAGTGAAATTCATAATTATTACCTATGGCTGAGGCAAATTCCTTCAGGAAGAATTCGTCAAAGTCTCCTTTGTGCTGCTTTGGTATCCTGCTCATTACACCTAGTTCACAAATGTGGAAACAGCAATTGACACATCTGTCTCCGTTCCTCGATGATGAGCTCTCTGTGGATAGGACTCATAGCTGACTCAGGAATTGATTGCTCCTCTCTGTCTCAGAAGCTGCTTCATTTCTTCTGTGGCCCACTGATCTAGGAAAAGCCTTCAAAGCTCTCTGAAGAGAGAGCTTTTGGATGCCTTTCAGGGAACATGGGAGTTTTGCTGTCACCTCAATACTAAAAAGATGGTCTTTATGTAGGTTGCAATTTCACCTGTGGTTATCACCTCACAGGCAGCTGGGTTTCACTGCAGGAGCTCTGAGTTCTCACAGGGTCAAGTCCAGTCTGGGACTTCCCAAGTGGCTCAGTGGTAAAGAAACTGCCTGCAATGCAGGAGATGCAGGTTTGATCCCTGGGTCAGGAGGATCCTCTGAAGAAGAGAATGGCAACCCACTCCAGTATTCTTGCCTGAGAATCCCACGGACAGAAGAGACTGGCGGGTTACAGTCCATTGGATTGCAAAGAGTCGGATGCGACCGAGTGTGCACACATTCAAGTCCAGTCTCCTTTGGAGTGGTTAAGATGAGGGCTGGTTTGGTTACAAATGTTAAAAGTAGAAAAGCATTAAATCAAAGTGCCCCAACTGTCATCTAAACCTGGAGGCCACTCTGGCAAATAGCCCCATCCCCACTTCCTTCAAGGATGCTCTCTTTTTTTGGCTTGAGTAGTGACAAAGTAACAATAGTCTGGATCAGGGATCATCGTTCACCTGTAAATGGTACTGTCACAGCTAGATGCATTGGAAGTTTAAAGCTATTTTAACTTTAGGGTTTGGGGAACTCTAATTAGCTTTTCATTGTCATTTTGTAATGTAAAATTTCCTTTGTTGAATTTACTTAAAATATGGAATATCCTTGATACAAAGAGAACATTCCTGCTATTAAGCTGGACATGGCAATGAAATAGCACTTTGACAAGGCAACAGGATGATAAAAACATTGTGTAGCAAACACTTCACATGCCAGAATTAGAATCAAGCAAACACTCTTTTCCTATCCTAAAGCACAGAAAAGAGGGAAGACGTTTTCAGAGAAAGAAAACATATTTTTTTTTTGACATGTGCATCTTAGGTTGGTTACAAGAGGTAAGAGACAGACATAACCTAGCAACGTGCTGGCCTGAACTGGCTAATAATAAAATAGAAAAGGGAAAAAAACTAAACCCCAGTGTCAGACCCACCTCAGGTGGAAATTTTCTTGGTACTTGACCACCAAAGTCTACAGTGAACTCTGGAGAAATCCGCCAGCCTCAGGAACACTGAAAACAAACAACTAATGAGGATATCATTTATGTAAAATAACGGTACCCTGCAGAAAATGGTTCTCGAAGCATGGGGGCTAGAGAGAGCAATGGAAGGGAAGGGGGAAAAGAAAAGAGTAGGACAAGAAGACAAAGTTTTCACTGCAGTGGGTCAAAGCTGATATCTTGATGAGAGCTGAGTTGGGCCTACAGTTATCTCATGGTTCCCTTCCCATTCATATTCCTTGTTGAATATTCATTATCTGAAAAGAAGGATGCCACAAGTCAGTCATGAGCACTCTCCAGGATCTATCTTCCCATCCTGATTTGGCATTAGGTGAATCCCTGCTGGCTCAGTGCATTCTCAGGGGCCTGGCTCATCACCTATACAGTAGAAATAAGGCACTGTCCTCTGTGAGATCATGCCGGTATTAGAAATAAGCCAACGTCCTTTGTCTAGCTTGCACAGTCTCTATAGAAATAAACATGTAGGTCATTTTATCCAAGTAATTCTTAGGGAAAGAGTAATCTGAAGTTGATGGCATCGTGTGCTAAGATCAACGCAGAGTGCCAGTTTATTACTGGAACACGAGAGAAGTCCAATTCAAATTTTCCTCCTTTTGTAGTACTCTATTGTCTATGAAGCATTTTCTCACTGAGTCTCACATTTAAACCTCACCGTAGCAGAATGAAACAGACAGGACAAATAGAAATACCCTGGATTTCCACATCAAAACACTGAAACCCAGTGAGACCAAATAACTAGAGTCCTATCTTCTGACCGCAGGCCCTGTGTTCTGGCCACAGACTGTGTGGCTCCATTCACCAGTGTTGCTCAGCCTTAATTATGAAAGAGTAACACTTTTTGAGAAGTGAATAATATGCTAGAGTAGCCAAGGCAGAGCAGAAAAGGATCCGTCAGGACGACAGTGATACGTTCGGGAAACGACCGGCAGTGACCCTTTTCTTGAAAGAATGTGCTTGAGAGAAATTTGGGTGCTCAGATGGTCTCTATTAAATCCTTGTGGCCAAAGTGGAGGCAAAACGCTTGCTCTGAGGACTCAAGTGAACACACACTTTGTCTCATGCCCACACGTCTTTTATTATCTTTTACGGATCCAAAGGGGGATGGGGATGGGGATGGCAGAGAAAGGCTTCTCTTAGCCTTGGAAGAGCCTCAGTAGCAGCTGTGTCCTGCGGTGTAAACACACCAAATTAAACAAAAACGAAGAGAGGGCAAGAGAAAAGGAGCAAGTGAATCGAGTCTTCTCTTCTGTTTACACTTCCTGACAAATATTTTGTCACTAATGAAAGATCCATTCACGAAGCCCTATCTTCTAATTAGATGCTTCCAACCAGATCCTGCAGCAGAAGCCCCTTAGTCAGACCAGGCCAGGTCCCCTGATACAAAGCACTGGATGGAGATCACAGTTAGGGTCCCGAGGTAGGCAGTGGCCTGCACAGGACAGATACAGAGCTGTCATGGTGGGGCTGGGGGTGGGAAGGGCACTGTGCTCATCTCCAAGTGGGGATACACACGGAAATCCAAGACTAAAGAGCTCCAAATAGCAGTTCTAACTGCATAACAGGAGGAATGAGGGGATGGAAGGAAGTTTTTGCAGAGCATCCATTACAGGCTAAGCATTAAGCCAGGCACTGACATGCTACCTCAGCTAATACGGGCTGACACCCTGCTTGGCGTGCATTATTCACACTGAGGTTCAGGAAGGGGAAGCAACCTAGCTCTACAGAAATGTCCAGGAAGTGGCACTGAGATTTGTACTGAGATCACAATGATCCCAGAGATTTGGTCCTTTTCCAGCTGCCTGAGGATTTCCTGGGTTTATGTTTCTAACTCACAGCACAATGTAATATCCAGAAGACATGGGCTTTGTTTCCACCTCAGGAACAATTTAGCCACCTTCTACCAAGTGAGGGCATCAGACAAGAAGATTTCTAAGGAAAATTTCAGATCTGATAAGGTAAAAATTCTAGGGAACTCTAGGGGCTTTCTGCACCTAAATGTGGCAAGCTACCAGTGGTTTTGAGGTCACGCTTCACATGGCAGCTAACCGTGGGTGGGTCTACTTCATATCCTTACCTTTATAAGCTAAAAGCTACCTCACTTCTGTGGGCTTCAACTGCCTCATCAGTAACACAGAGACAATAACAACCCTGCTTAACTAACTCAAATTTGCAGGGAGGATCAAATGAGTTTACAGTACTTTATATACAGAGTCACTCTGTAAATATTATCAGCACTCCAGCTCTTCCAAGAGTTAGCTTATAGGATTCCAGAAGTGCCTCAGTATGTAAGACACTGTGAAAGGTTCTAAGGCATTGCTGTTCCAGATGATGGACTGAGCTTCTAATGGCCCTGTTGGCCACTCCCTTGGGTAAATTCTACAGGAACATGGAGGGCAGATAGACATTAGGATTCTAAAGTGAATGACTGAAGCTATACAGTATTTTTCATCCTCATAATGCCTTATCATAGCAACAATATCATTGTTTCCTCACAAAAATCCTCTACTTAAAAGAAAGAATATTTTCTCAGCAGGTGAGGGGACAAATATAATCCAAAGGCATATCAGAAATGATTTAGTTTTACCTCTTTGTTTAAATTTAGGAAATCTGAAACCCAAGTTTCAGGAGATACAAACAAATGTAAAAGATATAAAGATGTTTGGTACTTAACATTTACCTAATGGCTAGATATTTCTATTTTCTGCCAATCTTGCTTAGAACTGTATTCATTCTTTTGATCTAAATTATTTAAAGATTTTTTTTGGTGGAGGGGGGATTCTTTTCCTTTTTTGTTGTTCAAAGAAAGATATTTGATATTGGTAAAGGAAGCACACAAAACATTTCTTCCAAACGTACTATCCTTTAGGAGATATTTTCTTATGACCGAGGAAAGAAGGGCTCAGTAAGTTTCTCTGAAGCTACACTCAATTACAAGGGACCACACAGCAAAACTGACTGAGAAAGAATGGATCCAGTTTTCTACACAATAGCTATTTATGGGCACCCATCACCAGGAGGAGAAGGGGACGACAGAGGATGAGATGGCTGGATGGCATCACTGACTTGATGGACATGAGTTTGAGTGAACTCCAGGAGTTGGTGATGGACAGGGAGGCCTGGCGTGCTGTGATTCATGGGGTTGCAAAGAGTCGGACATGACTGAGTGCCTGAACTGAACTGAACTGAACCACCTATAAGAAGAAAATGACACTGCATTCCATCTGTGAGTCCACACCTCAAGGAAAGCATCTATTTTGAGTCATATGTTCCTTAACAGGGATGAGGGCAATATTCTGAATACATATGTGGTCCTCAAAATCATATTAATAAAGAATCATTAAGAATAGGTAATGGTCACCCAGATGAAGAGACACTGAAAGCACAAGTGAGTATTGTCTTCAGTATACTAAAAAATTAAAAAAGCCAGGTAGACAGGCATGCTCTTCCTTCCTTCTTCCAATATCAGAGGAAATGTTCCAGAGCTTAGAAGGGACCAGAACTTAGAGATTTTTCAGCTTAATAAAAGCAGAATAGATCCATTCAAAGATGGGATGAACTGTTTTGGAAGGTAATAAGCATCTTATCACTGAGAACAATTGAGTTTATGGTAACTAAAACAACTATACAGTATGTGTCAAACTGGGCTAGCTGTTGACATGTATTTTCTCATTTATTCTTTACCACAATCCTATAGGCATATGCTTTCAATACCATTTTTGCAAACGAGAATGATAAAGTTTAACATCACATAGTTAATAGAGGGAAAGAAAAATTTTGAGCCAAGTTCTGCCTCATTTCAAAATATACACTAACCTCTTCCTGTTCCTTTCCTTCTCTGCTCCCTAGACCAGGCCACAACCACCTAGGAATGGATCTTTCCAATAAATATAAGATTTAGAAGAACTGATTTTCCTTTTGTTGAAGTAATTGAATCTGTCAGTTTTATGCCATCCATCACCCATAATGTATGGCGATTCCTTCCAACTGTTGAGTCCCTGAGTGAAAGACACCATCATGCCATATGGCAAAACTTCACAGATGAAGCCACATACCCCGGATCCTTAACATAAAAAGTTAACCTCCTAAAAGGAGACCTTAACAAACACTGCATGAGGGCATTTATTCCATTTCTTAGTCAGGCACTGTGTGTGGCTGAAGGAAAGTTGTTGACTACTAAATGCTAACCAAACATCTTATTTTTAGAAGAATATTTAGTTCCATCTTTATAGTGTCTGGACTTGTAACTACCCATTTCTCTAACATTAAGCTGAGCCACACAAGAAAATTGCTACAGTGATAGTATTTCCAGGGCACACTGAGTCACTGTCCAGTGTCTAAAATGGGAAATAAATAATTGGTGAAGATTTGTTGGCACAGTGAGGAGGAGGATACTCTACGGTTGGTATTCTGTAGTAAACCTCAGGGTATAATGTAGGGGAAATGATCTATTCCCCCCAAAGGGGGTTGCTAACTTTAAAAAGAAAAAAAATAGTTCAGGCTTAGGAATAAGACAGTAAGAGTGGGCAAAGGCTAGTATCACCAATAATTATCAAGCTTAACTGCTGTAAAAGCAAAGATGTGGTTTGCTCCTGACAGTAACAGGCCTTTTGGGGAGAATGAATGATCAGGGTCACCCGACCCAGCAACCAGCCAAGAGCGAGGCCAAGGTTCAAAGCCTTCCACATTCAGATCCCAGGCCACACAGAAAGAAAAGAGTTCTATCAGAATAGGACAAATGTCACAGCTATTGTGGGAGGTTGCCCTGTCCCCATGTGAATTAACAGAAGCCTTGTGTCTGTACTCCATCCATCCGAAACTTTCCTTTGCTGCCAACTTTACCTCAAAAGGGAAAAGAAGAAGAAGAGAAACAAAACAAGCCCAACTGATTATACAGGCAATGGTAATGTACCTGTCTTCACAGCAGCCAACACTATTTTGATCAAACCTAAGCTTCTTTTAAGATCGTTCTCCAACAAATAATTCTCTTCAATTTTCATCTTTTCATAGGTGAAGAAAAAGGAAAGGATAAAAGAAACAAACAAAACTCAAAATACTATTTACTCTCCCAGCAGAGCAGCATGGTGTAAACAGAAATAATAGTTATGCTCCTGGTTTCTGAACCCTCACAGGGTTGCTGTAGAAAATAATTTTAATGGAGAGCCAGAGAGTCTTGCAAAACACATAACGAAGCCATAATAAAATGGGATACTTATCCTGCTGCTCCGATTAGACCACTTCCATTCAATGGTTGTAACTAATGGCTTGTTTTTCCTCTGGTATTAGGAGCCCTATTACTGTGCTGAACATAACATACCTCATTTTGTTTTCCTAGCCATGCTTGTCTCTTTCACTGATGACTGCAATTCGATATTTATGAAATCACATAAAAATAATGTATAATCTTCCCTATGACTCCCTCCCAAATTGTATAAAATTATTCAGAGGACAATAGATTAATGTACACTCCAATGCATGTGCCCTTTTTTTCCTAACCACTTCTAACTGACAGTCTCTATCCCTCGCTCGCTCGCTCTCTCTCTCTCTGGCTGGAGAACACACTGTACTTTGGAGATAATTGACTGTGGAATATGATGATGTTTATTCAAAAACAGGTCACACAGACTGCAATTTGAGAGTCTTCCTTTATCCTCCTTACTTATTCTCATCCAAGGGAAACGCATAATACCGTTTCCTGCAAATCAGAAATATGGAGTCTTAATTACTTCTTCAGATTTAACCTACTGAGCAAGAATCCACTGCAAATGTACCCACCTCCTTGGAGACCGGCAAGGTTTAGAAAACACTTTCGATTACTCACGCGGAACAAACTGGGATGAGATAGACGGTGCACTTATATTATTTTAATAGTCTGTTCTACTGTTTCCAAATCAGCACATTATGGCATTTAGACTGTGTTTTCTCAGGAATTTCACAAATGGACAGTAACAGCTGGGTGGGAAGGTGTTGTATGGTAGGGGAATCTGGGGCTGTCAATAACCTGGGGCCACGGTATGGACATGAAGACCGGTCCTTGACCTGACGGTAGAACTTTTCCTCCTGTCTACTGCCAGCACGTTCTGACTAATTCAAGTAAAAATATGCAGTTGTCCAAAAGGCAATGGGAATTCTGTCACTGAGGGTGTACCTGTGTAAATCATTGATTCTGTACCAAGAAGCAATCATGTTGAACTGGTTAAATTTCACCCTAAGGAGACTTTCATGGGGATCTGGTTCTCTATCTGTAATCCATTCAAATTTCATGTTAAAGATCTAGGCCAGACAGGGGGTAGAGCAGGTGACTAGTAGCACATTGTGTCCTCCACCCGCGACACCCACTCCCCACAAGTCTATTACTTCCCCGCCGCATCGCCTTGTAGTCCAATGCAGGCCTGTGTTTAGGAAATGGGGGCGTGTGCGTGTGCTCAGTCGTGTCCGACTCTGTGACTCCATGGACTCGTGTGACTCCTGCAGGCTCTTCTGTCCATGGGATTTTCCCAGCAAGAATACTGGAGTAGGTTGCCATTTCTCCCTCCAGAGGATCTTCTTGACCTACAGATTGAACCTGAAGATTCCTTACCACTGAGCCACTAGGGAAGCACTTACTTAGAAAATGGGGGCAGATCACAATCACAGTGACTTCATTCACTGAAGTCATTTAATAAATGTTTATCATGTCCCAGATGCTCAGAAATATGATAGATCTAGACATATAAACCTGGAGTTCAGTTAAATGAAGTTTAAGAGCTATGGATTAATTTGTCATTTGACATATCATTATTGATATGTCCTTGGGATCTACTTAGAAAAGTTATCAATAAATTTGTGAGCTAAATACTAAGCATCTTGCTTCATAGGCTCTTTAGGAATTTGTAAAGAGAAAGGAGTCCAATCACCTTGTTTTGTAAAAGTGAGAAAAGAAGAGATAAATGACTCATCTAAAATGACTTATGGATTATTAACTGGAGCTACCACCTAGGATTTCTGATGCAGTAAAGTTTGCTTTCCTATATCCAACATTACTTCATTTTTAAAAATCAGCTTAGTCACTTAGATCTGGTATTGACTTAACAAATGTTTACTGAGTGTTTACTGTGCCATCTGAGGGTTTCTAAGTCGAGGAATAAATGTTCATTATTTCAAGGGAAGTACACATTGTTTTATCCCCCGAGGCCTTCTCTCATTTCCCATGGCATCAGATTTCAAAATAAAGAACTTCTGGATTCCAATATATGAGCAAAGGCACATGGGATGTTGGTGTACTGAGGCCATTTCCAGCCCCTGCCTATGTGGAGGGGAGCACCCCAGGGACTCCAGCAGTGGTGTCTGTATTTCCCTTGAACGCACATGTTCAGCTTGCATGTGGTTCAGAACGCCCTCTCTGAGCATGTCAAAACAGTCTGACAAAGCCTGCTCTCACCATATTGGTGGGGGGCTAGAACCAAACGTGCTGGGAACCTTTTGAGAACAAGTTGTCTTATGAGATGCATACTCCACAATTCAAATGAAAGCACTAGAGAAACACATCCAGACTCTGTTTGGGTAGATGCAATGCAGGCTTTCTAAACTGTCACTACTGATGGCCAAGAAGCACAGTTAAAACAGAGAACCTTTCTAACAACCCAGAATATGAGATTACAGATTTCTGAAAGCTCAGAATATGAAGAAATTTATCCTTTCTTTTTCCAGCTGTCTATGAATTATTGGGGCTTCCCTGGAGGCTCAATGGTAAAGAATGTGCCTGTGATACAGGAGACACAGGTTCAGTCCTTGGATCAGGAAGATCCCCTGGAGAAGGAAACGGCAACCCACTCCAGTATACATTCCTTGGAGAAACCCATGGACAGAGAAGCCTGGCAAGCTAGTCCATGGGTCATAAGAGTCAGACATGGCTTAGCAACTAAAATAGCATCACTATGGAATCAATGCTGAACACTGACCTTCATAGTTTAAGCATAAAATTTTAACACAGAGCCTGTGAAACTTGCAACCAGGAATAAGAATAATTTCAATCCAGCTGCAGATTCTCTGTTATGTCCCAGGTTAGGAGGATGGAGTGGTCATGGAGAACCAGAACTAAGTGGTAGGCTGGGAGACCTCGAGCTAGCCTCCATTCTATCTTCTATGCCTACAAGGCATTGAGCACAGGGCTCTAAGCATTACTTTCTTTGTCATTTCCTACCTGACTGACATCTTCAGGAGCAGGGACTGGATCTTCTCTATCTCAGATAGGCAGCGCCTAGCACAGGTTTGAGCATTCTCTGGCATTACGTTTCTTTGGGATTGGAATGAAGACTGACCTTTTCCAGTACTGTGGCCACTGCTGAGTTTTCCAAATTTGCTGGCATATTGAGTGCAGCACTTTCACAGCATCATCTTTTAGAATTTGAAATAGCTCAACTGGAATTCCATCACTTCCACTAGCTTTGTTCGTAGTGATGCTTCCTAAGGCCCACATGACTTCACATTCCAGGATGTCCAACTCTAGGTGAGTGATCACACCTTCGTGATTATCTGGGTCATGAAGATCTTTTTTGTACAGTTTTACTGTGGATTCTTGCCACCTCTTCTTAATATCTTCTGCTTCTGTTAAGTCCATACCATTTCTGTCCTTTATCGAGCCCATCTTTGCATAAAATATTCCCTTCGTATCTCTAATTTCTTGAAGAGATCTCTAGTGTTTTCCATTCTATTGCTTTCCTCTTTTTCCTTGCATTGATCGCTGAGGAAGGCTTTCTTATCTCTCCTTGCTGTTGTTTAGACCTCTGCATTCAAATGGGTATATCTTTCCATTTCTCCTTTGCTTTTCATTTATCTTCTTTTTCAGCTATTTGTAAGGCCTCCTCAGTCAGCCATTTTGCTTTTTTGCATTTCTTTTTCTTGGTCATCTCACACACTAGTAAAGTAATACTCAAAATTCTCCAAGCCAGGCTTCATAATATGTGAACCTTGAACTTCCAGATGTTCAAGCTGGTTTTAGAAAAGGCAGAGGAACCAGGGATCAAATTGCCAACATCTGCCGGATCATGGAAAAAGCAAGAGAGTTCCAGAAAAAAACATTTATTTCTTTCTGCTTTATTGACTATGCCAAAGCCTTTGACTGTGTGGATCACAACAAACTGTGGAAAATTCTGAAAGAGATGGGAATACCAGACCACCTGACCTGCCTCTTGAGAAACCCGTATACAGGTCAGGAAGCAACAGTTAGAACTGGACATGGAACAACAGACTGGTTCCAAATAGGAAAAGAAGTACATCAAGGCTGTATGTTGTCACCTTGTTTATTTAACTTATATGCAGAGTACATCATGAGAAACGCTGGGCTGTAGGAAGCACAAGCTGGAATCAAGATTGCTGGGAGAAATATCAATAACCTCAGATATGCAGATGATACCACCCTTATGGCAGAAAGTGGAGAAGAACTAAAGAGCCTCTTGATGAAAGTGAAAGAGAGTGAAAAAGTTGGCTTAAAGCTCAACATTCAGAAAACTAAGATCATGGCATCTGGTCCCATCACTTCATGGAAAATAGATGGGGAAACAGTGGAAACAGTGGCTGACTTTATTTTTCTGGGTTCCAAAATCACTGTGGATGGTGATTGCAGCCATGAAATTAAAGGACGCTTACCACTTGGAAGGAAAACTATGACCAACCTAGACAGCATATGAAAAAGCAGAGACATTACTTTGCCAACAAAGGTCTGTCTAGTCAAGGCTATGGTTTTTCCAGTAGTCATATATGGATGTGAGAGTTGGACTATAAAGAAAGCTGAGCACTGAAGAGTTGATGCTTTTGAACTGTGGTGTTGGAGAAGACTCTTGAGAGTCCCTTGGACTGCAAGGAGATCCAACCAGTCCATCTTAAAGGAGATCAGTCCTGGGTGTTCATTGGAGGGACTGATGTTGAAGCTGAAACTCCAACACTTTGGCCACCTGATGCAGAGAGCTGAGTCATTTGAAAAGACCCTGATGCTGGGAAAGGTTGAGGGCAGGTGGAGAAGGGGACGACAGAGGATGAGATGGTTGGATGGCATCACTGACTCAATGGACATGGGTTTGGGTGGACTCTGGGAGTTAGTGATGGACACGGAGGCCTGGCGTGCTGCAGTTCATGGGGTCGCAAGGAGTCGGACATGACTGAGCGACTGAACTGAACTGAGCACAGGTTTGACACCTGGTAAGCGTGCACTTAACCTGCACACTCAATCAAAGTGTGCAGAGTAAGTGACAGAAACAAAGGCTTGAACTCGATGTTACATAAACCCTTCTCTAGCACTCAAGTTTAGTTCAGCCAAGAAAACATAAGGGTGGTTGCTTGAACGTCTGAGAAAAAGGATGATATAAGGAAGAAAGTTTTGATTCCAGAATCTGAGGCAGTAAGAGCTTCTGGGAACTTGCTTTTTATTAAGGTTTATGGAATTACACTTTATATGGAACATTTTCATTCAGCCTTTTCTACAGATCCCCTTAAAATATATCTTGTGCTGAATCACCAGACTGACTGAAACAGGTAGTACAGTTCTGGCCTAATCAAGCTATGCAGTTTATCTGATAGTTCCATGGCAGACAGAATGTCTGGAACAGAGCAAAAAATGAGATCACAAAGTAAAAAAGCTTCAAATTAATTCTCATGACCAAAAGCAAAAAAAGAGAAAAAGAAGTATGCAGTATCACATTATATAATACTTCGATGAAACATCAGTCAGACAGACCCGTAATAGTTTGAAGAATTATTGTATGAGAGATATACAGATAGTTTTCAATTATATCCCTGCCATTTTAATTGTAAATATTGTGACTGCATTACTTGCCATTTGTCAGAAGACTGATTGATTCTTTTTATTGGCATATTTCTCTCACCCCACTCAATTTTATTTTAATATACTCACACCATTAGAATAAGTTATCTGAGGAAAAAAATCAGCACAGAGAGCAAAATTATGTGAAATCTAAATGTGTTCAAGACAAGTGTGTTCATTCACTTAAACAGAAGAGTAGTCTTTGTACGCAGGCCTGTGTGCTCAGCTGCTTCAGTTGTGTCTCTTTTCAGCCCCATGGACTGTAGCCTGCCAGGTTCCTCTGTCCATGAGATTCTCCCAGGAAGAATACTGGAGTGGGTTGGCATGCCCTCCTCCAGGGGATCTTCTAGACCCTGGGATCAAACCAGCATCTCCTGGGTCTCCTGCATTGTATGCGGATTCTTTACCACTGAGCCACTGGGAAAGCCCAGTCTTTGTATAATCTTTTCTATTATTATACCTAAAAACTCAGTACACAGATAGTCATTCCCACTGGAGAGTAATATTAATAGTGCTCACAAGACTTCTATCTGTCATCATGATCCCTTACAATACCAGGCACGTTAGCAGCAGATTCATCAATACCTTTACTCCTGAAATTACACTCTAAGAAGAGTTGTGGAAGTCGTGGCAAATCAATACAACATTTACTGAATGTGCATTCTGTGCAAAGAACTGTGTTTCTGCAGTGAAGCGGGAGGCAACCTTCTATGGGTTCTGTTTAGATGGACTGATGCTACCAGCCATCAGCCACCAAGATATTGTGTACTTTACTACAGGGATGATAGGGAAGAAAAGGGATGTCCCTTACTCTCATGAGACTCACAATCTAGTATGTTGATTGCAAAATGCTGTTTCTCACAAAGATTAAAATAACCAACAGATCTATATGACTTGACAGAATCAAGCAAAGATGACTGAACATTCAAATATCCCTACTGGTTTCTACTGGTTCTGTCCCCAGGTCACACTGAGTGATTCTGGACCAACTTTTTGCCTCAGATAGTCTGTGAATGAGACATTTTTCTAGACTTTTCTCCCTCCGGGCCATGAAAAATTCATAAAGAAGGCCATGCCTAGACTGTCTCCTATGGGAGTGAGAAAAGCCGCTGGAATAACCAAGGCAAACGAACAAATGGGGCTGGGGTGGGGGAGGGTAAGATAATACAAGCAAATCCTAAATATCGGAGAGAGCTAAAGAACAGCGAGAGAAACAAACAGCCAGACAAACATGGAGCATCAACACTGCCACCAAATATCACTGGAGAATGACTTGGGTTTGATCCATGGGTCGGGAAGATCCCATCACTGGAGAATATACTCTATTTGTCCCTGGGTGCTAGAATTGAAACATGGGGTCTTTGTGAAAGTGCTGTTTGAAGTCTATTTCTGGTGAAGTGGACAAAGCTATTATCTTAATTCCTTCAGATGCTGTCACAGAAATGACCTAAGGGATCCCACAACAAAGATGTGATCAGATGTTCTGAACCTTGAACATGGCATCAAACTTTGAAGGGCATTTCAGAAAAGCATGGAGATTGGCCACCACATCAGGGATTGCCCCTTATTTCATTTGTCTTGACCATGTAGCCAAATAAAACTTTAAATGTTACAGATACAGAAAATGTCCTGTAAAGGTGCAGCTATATGCAGCTTCAGTTGTCTGGAAGGTCCTTTTGTATCACCAGTACAAATCCCAGCCATTCTTTAGGCCAGATCAAATGCTGCTTCCTGATTACTCAGGCTTAATGTGAGCCTAAATAATTTGATACCAGTAGATTTTATCTTTAAAAGCTCTGGTTGTGTGCATGCGTGCTAAGTTGCTTCAGTGGTGACCCTATGGGCTGTAGCCTGCCAGATTCCTCTCTCCATGGGATTCTCCAGGCAAGAATACTGTAGTGGGTTGCCATGATCTTCTCCAGGAGATCTTCCTGACCCAGGGATTGAACCACGTCTCTTACTTTTGCTGCACAGGCAGGTGGATTTTTACCACTTGTGCCGCCTGGGAAGCCCAATAGCTTTGGTTATCCATCACTTAATACCTCTGCTGTAGACACCATCATATATGTCTTGCCCCTCCCAACATGGGGTCTGGAATATGGTATGCACAGAATAAATACGGAAGGAGAGAAGGAAGGAGGAAGGGAAGGAATAATGCTTCCCAAGCAAATACCCAGAGTAGAAGATATACTTTTAAACAAACATGGATTGACAAGAAAAAAAAAAAAGTTTCAGCCCTCTCAATTCCTTTGGCTCCTTCTAAGATCCTGGGGGACCCAAGCAGTGTGCTCCCTGCTGCCTCTTCCCATTCTGACTGTCTTGTTACATACTCACATGGGACACTGTTGGAATGGTGTCAGGAAATTGGGAGTTTGGTGAGGGGAGACTGAGTTTTGGCTACAGTTAGTTCAGTGAAGTGGGATACATTTACATGGTTTGCTGTCACTACAAAGCGTGCATAAGGTATCGGCAATTATCATGGTTAGGAATGACTAGTTGGCATACTTTCAATGCCCCTGGGCCCACTACTTGCCTAGCTTTGGGACTCTGGGATGTGGAGCCAGAAACCCTGTGACAAGGATGTGTCCTACAACATCTAGCATGTGGATAATACAGGCAGAAAAGAGAAACAGGGTGTGACGTGTATGGAGCATAAAACTAAATCAGCTGAAAGTTCTACCAATTGTCAGACGAATAAAAGTAAACACACACAAAAGGAAGACTACTCAGCGCTCAGTGATGCAAAATGAGACGCTTTCTCTTATAAGGACTGTGCTCACGATGTACTAGAAGCAATTTTAAATGCGCCACTGACTTCATTTTCTTTTTCGATGTGGATTTCACAAAATAGAATTTATCAGTGTATGAACTTACAGCAATAGTACAAGTATTTTTGCAACAGCTTTCAAATAAAAGAAACTTTATATCAGTTTCCCCAAAGTTGACAATCATCTGAAGTGTTGGGATATTACCAATGAAAGTTATACAGATTAAAGGAAGTTTTCCAAACTTTTAATCATAATAATAAAATAAATTTTTATCAACTATTTAAGAGGAAAGAGTAAAATATTTTTCTATTCTCTCAATAGGAAAAAAAAAAAAGTATGGTTAGGTTGTATGGAGAGGTGACCAGAGAGCATGCAGCCAAAAAAATGAAAGAAAAAGTCATGGACAATTAATTAATTAAAATGATATTTTTCTGGATTTTGTGATGTTTGTTAGATTTCATAGATTTTTAAAAATCAATTTATGCTTTATTAGCTTTTCTCATTTGAAATAAATATTCATTTTTTTGCATAATTGTTTTGGGATGAGTTACATCCATCCCAAATTCAGATGCCGAAAGGCCCTAGCGCTATAGAATGTGATTATATTTGGAAACAGGGCCTTCAAAGAGAAACTTAAGTTAAAATGGGATTGTTAGGTTGGCTTAGGGGCTTCCCACGTGGTGCTAGTGGTACAGAACCCATCCACCATTGCAGGAGACATAACAGACACAGGTTCAGTTCTTGGATCTGAAAGATCCTCTGGAGAAGGGAGGGCAACCCACTCCAGTATTCTTGCCTGGAGAATCCCATGGACAGAGGAGGCTGGCGGGCTACAGTCCATGGGATGGTAAAGGGTCAAACATGACTGAAGTGACTTAGCATGCATGCACAGGCTGGCATAATTCAATATGGCTGATATCCCTGTAGGAAGAGGAGATCACGACACAGATACACACAGAGGAAAGACTAAGTGAAGACATAAGGAAACATCCATCTATAAACCAAGGGGAGAGGTCTCAGAAGAAGCCAACCCTGTTAGCACTCTGACCTCAGAATTCCAGCCTCCTGAAACAGGAGAAAATACATTTCTGTTGATTAAGCCACTCAGCCCTAGCAAACTCATGCAATAATTTTCTGGTCATAATTTTGTACTTTTTGAAAAAGTCTCCCCAAAGTGATATGCCTCAAAGCTTTATGCCCCATAGAATCTGAATATATCTCAACACATACACACACACACACACTCTGTAACTTCACTATTCACTGTTGGGTGTATTAACTACAGAGTGAAAGCCAAGGCTGTTTTGTTGGAAATCCTTACTTTTTGCACATACTTCTTTATAAAAACTTTTCATCTTAAACAGTTGTTTATATTGTAACTACCAAGTGGTGAATAGGATTCAGTCATTTAATCAAAAGGTTCATTTGGCTTCTGAGATTTGTCCAATCAGCCCATTATCTACAGACCCTTCTCAGAGGGAGTACTGAAGAACACCTAGATATCACTAGATATCAGTCCACATCTTTTATTCCTGTCCTGTTTAGTGAATTTCCTGTCTTTCGGTCTCAATGTTAAATGACTGCAGGGGGCATTCTATAAACAGAAAAGCTAGGAATTGAAATTCCTTTTAGTTCCATGTTACATGATTTGGATTTTATAGACAAGGGGACAAGAATTTTATGATTTATATAGTGTGCAAAACTGGGGAAGTGACTTCTTTAAAATCATGTCATCATCTGTAAAAGAGGATAACAGTTTACACTTTGTCCATCTTGACAAGTTTTGTTTTGTTTTCAGGAACAAATGAGACAATGGATATGAGAATGTATTACATTAAAAAATTCACTGTTACTTTATCTGAAGAAATTATAAAGGACCTATTAATGGACATGTAGGGTTGATCTTGACCTACCAACTCTAGAAATTTAAGGATTGTGTTTAGATCCTACCTGTGAGACCTTGGACAATCATTCTCTGGGTCTTAATTTCTTATAAAAAGACAAGATGACTTCTTGGGAAAACAAAGGAATACATTTCCTTTCTGACAGCCTAAAATTCTAAGAACTCCCGATCACTGAGAACATTTCTGTGGTGATTATTATGTTCCAGAAGACTACTGGGAAGGCTCATTTTCATTTCTAGGACTTCATTTTGACACTGTAATTGGTTAAGTCTAGAAAGAAAACCAGACTTCTATTTTTAATAGAGAATGCTAACATTTAGCATGGGTATAAGCATGGAACCTGAGGATATAAAATGGAAAACAATGACTCACCTAAAAAACATTAAATTAAAAAAAAAAACACCAACAACGTCTTGCTAAAGGAAAGGGTCCTTTATGAACATGACCCATGCAGTTAAAAAAAAGAAAAAAGGAAAGTACGCAGCAGCACACACTTGTGCTTGCCTCCCTATTGATGGCCTGGCACTAGAACCCATAGAACCGCCGCAGAGAGCCAAACAGTCCTGAGCGCTGCACGTGATCAAGTTCACACTTCCACGGTTCACTAGGTAAGGCTTTGAAACAAACCTGGCCTAGGCTCACTCATCTGGCATTTCTCCCACAGGAATGCAAATCAGTGTTCTACCCAAGGATTTCAAGAATGACAGTTCAGGATTTTTATTGATTGATTTAATCCCTCTCAGGATGGACTCATTTGAAATCAATAGCAAATGTCACGAGTCAATGGGATATTCACTTTGCCTGACTTTCTACTTTGGGTATAAATTGGCTGAATTTTACAGATTATTTTAACTTTTTCTTCCCCTTTACTCTTTGCTGATTAGCTCTCCAATGACAATGTCAATTACTTGTGCCAGTGTATAAAACAATGTTATCCCTGGCATTTTGCAAGCAGTTCCCATGTTTGGGGGAAATTATATCACACTTGAAAAGCTGGCATTCTTGGTTTTGTTTCAAGTCCTTCCTTCTCACATGGACACACTGTGCTGATGTCACACACTGACTCTGAGGAGGCCTTCATCTTCATGCATCTTCATGCGATTTGTCCTGCATCTCTCGGAGCTCAGTAGTACTTTTCTCACTGAAGTTCAAGGCTATCGGCTAGATTCTTGTCTATGCTATTCCATTTAGCTCCATTCTGTAGCCCGCCCGTCACACCCCTAACACTGATGCTTCATGAGTGCCTGGCAGGTCAGACTGGTAGATGAGAAATGAAGAGATGAACTTATGTCATCTGTTAGAAAAATTATTACAAACCTTTCCTAGCAGGTAATATCCTAATAAACTAGATGCTAAGAAAAGGTATCCTTAGCAGATTAACATGTGGGTTCTACACAAGATCAGAAGAAAGCTTGATTTAAGGCTTAAGGTGGGGCTGCCACATACCAGGGAGGACTTCTGTTTACATCCTTTTATAGAGAATTTGTGTAGTATCATGGCTAAGAGCTTGTCATGTGGTCTTGGGCAATCTAATCACTCTCTATCTTAATTTCCCACTTAGTAAAAAACCAGGGTATCAACACTTTTCTTTTATACTTCCTGCCAGGACTAAATGAGCCAATGCACATGAAAGGATCACAAAGAGAAACAATAACTCATCTTGGGTGACATCTGGCATTCATACCTGAAAGCAGGTTTTAAAACTTCAGAACACATAGACATTTGGCCACACTAGACTTTTAAGCATAAAGTTTCTCAAGTGATTAGCATGTACTTGCTAAGGGGTCGTAAGTAGGTAAAAATCACTATTGTTAATATACATCATGTATGAGTTATTACTTACCAACTAACTTTGACAAGAAACAAAAGGTTATGTTACAGAGTTCATTATGCATGCTTGTCTTTTGTTGTTAATTTTTTAAAGAAAATTATTGAAACACAGTTGGGTTACAATATTGTCTTAGTTTCAGGTGTCCAACAAAGTGGTCAGTTATATATATATATGTAAAAATATATTATTTTTCTACATTTTATCTTCCATTATAGGCTATTATTGATACCAATGTGTAGAGTTCACTGCACTATCTATACAGCACATGCTTGTCTTTAAGCTATCACACGTAAAGATACAGGTTGTGAGCCAGCCTTTATAAATTGATCTTATGGTTAGAGGTAAATGGCTAGAAAAATGGAGAATCAGAATGGCAGTTATTTAATACTGAAATAAATTTAAATTAAGCAAGAACTTTTGATTCTACAGCCATTAGAGGCTCTGGACAATTATACAATCTAATCTTGCCTACTTTTCAACCCCTCATTCCTACTGATTCAGAACTAATAGAGATCACATCCTAACTGAAGCCTTCCAAAACTTAAGACAGCTACCTCTTTTGAAGATCACTAGAACTTTCTCAGGGCCTTTCTTTTAGCATTTACAATTCCTGTGAACTATTTATCCTTAAGTATCTGATTGTGGAGGAAAATGCTCTATTCTCTAAACAAGTGGGGATGTTAGCTCTTTGTGTGTGTGTGTGTGTGTGTGTGTGTGTGTGTGTGTGTGTGTGTGTGTGTGTGTGTGTGTGATACTTACTGGGGCTCCCCTGGTGGCAGAGTGGTCAAGAATCCGCCTGCCAATGCAGGAGACGTGGGTTTGATCCTTGGATAGGGAAGATCCTCTGGAGGAGGAAATGGCAACCCACTCCAGTATTCTTGCCTGGGAAATCTCATGGACAGAGGAGCCTGGAGGGCTACAGTCCATGGGGTCACAAACAGTTGGACAAGACTTAGAGACTAAACAACAACAAAGTACTTCATGCTGATCAATAGGAAGGTAGCAGCGGTCAGAGGCTGCCCAAGTGCCACTTAAAGAAAAAAAATTAAAAATATATATATATATAGCAGTGCCATAGTAGATCTTTACAGGGAAGTAATTAAAACCAGAAGATTTTGAAAAACAGTCTAGTTCGTCTCCCAAATGTCTTGAACTACCTACCATGGCTTTCATTCCTACTTGTGTGGGGAAAACTTGCCCTGCCACTTGTGAGAGAGTAAGGTGTGTCTTTGATACTTCTACTTCTCATTCAATAACCATATTCTTCTAACTGCCCTTACAGCTAGAGCCTGTGAGTCTGTTTAAATAGACAACTGTAAGAATCTGGAGCTATAAACTCTATACTCACAAAGTGGCCCATACCGTCACATTTCTTGACATAAAGCTCTTCTGTTTGCAAATAAGAAAGCTTATAAGCCCGTCTTTTCAATAGTTTTAAGGGAACCACAGAAGCAGCAGAATAGAACAAATATTCCAACATCTACTTTGATCCTACACAGTGGCTGGGGCTATCTCAAAACAAAACCAGACCTATTGCTCCCTTGCCGAAAGTCTCCATTGGACTTCCACTTCTCTTAGAATAATGACAAACTCCTTAGCATGGTCCATAAGATCTGGACCTTATTCACCTTTCTCACCTCATTTTACTCATTCTCCTTGATCAGTTTCCCTGGCTTTCCTTCTATTCCTGTAAATGCCAAGCTGAGAGGGTTCATCCTTGTTGTTGTCTGCTGGGAATTTTCCTCACAAAGATAGATCGTACAAGAGCTGGCCCCTGTGCATTTTTCAGGTTTAGGCTCAAAGGTCATTTCTTCAATGTCTTTCCTGAGCTGGCTACCTAAACTAGCCATGCTTTATCCCGTTATTAAAATATTTTATCCAGAGCAAGTTGTTGTTGTTGTTCAGTCACTAAGTTGTGTCTGACTCTGTGACCCATGGACTGTAGCCTACAAGGCTCTGTCGAAGGGATCTCCCAGGCAAAAATATTGGAGTGAGTTGCCATTTCCTACTTCAGGGGATCTTCCTGACCCAGAGATTGACCCATGTCTCCTGCAATGGAAGCTAGATTCTTTACCACTGTGCCACCTGGGAAGTGGATATTCAGAGCACCTATCACTGTCTAAAATTATGTCTTACTGCTTCTCTTCTAAAAACATTACTAGAATGTAAGCTTTAAGAGGAACAAATTTATTTTCCTCTTTCTGACTCTAACCCAGCACTAAAAATAGAGGTTGAGTAATTTTTTAGTGAGTAAATGTACAAATGAAGCCATGTGTTTTGTCATCCAATAAAGATGACCTCATTGGCTTTAACTCTTAACTTTGTTTATATTAATGAAAATTTATAAAAGAAAGGGCTTCTGAATTAAGAAAACTATTTGATATCTCCAAGATTCAGTTTTTGTCTGAAAAATGAAAATAATAACACTATCTACCGGAAAGTGTTACTGAGAAGATGGCATGAGCTAATCCATGGAAAGTGCTTAGCACAGAACCTAATAAAAATATCTTATCAATATTAGCAGCTATTGATCCATATGGCTTTAAAATATTTAAAACCATCTATCACTTAAGCTTTCTAGTTACCCTCCTTTATTCTAAGTCTTTCCAATATAACAATAACATTTCAAATAGGTGTGGTATTTATAATCAAAAAGAGTACTTGCCCATCTGTCGTCACATAGGACATTCCTTGTAGTTTGGAACTCAAACCTCAGACTTGACTGGATCTATATCAGGATCTATCAGGATCTATCTACCATGTCAACACTATCATGGAGCTAAAAAGAGGGCTGGGGAGCTTAGGTAGTAGAAGGCAAGTGGGATGGGGAAAACACATTAATCATACATTAATGGGGGAATCATACATTAGTGGGTGCCATATATTTGAACACAGTATGTTCAATGGTAATAAATATTACAGGGGAAATGAAGTCAAGGTGAAAGGGACACCTAGAGCCAGGGGAGGGATTTTAGGGTGGTCAGGGAGGACTTCCCCAGCAAAGGAACCTTAGAGTGGAGTTTCTCAGGAGGTGAGAGAACAGGCCGAGTGGCTATCTGGGGAAAGGCATTTCAGGCAGAAGGCACAAGCAAGGGAGTGTGGCTGAATTTCAAACAACACGTTATTTACAAAACCAGGTGCCAGGTGAGATTGGCCCATGGGTTGCAGTTGGCTGGGCCCTCATCCAAGTTCCCCACCTGCCTTCTTTAACTCTTCTCTGGTTCTCTGCTGGCCACTAGCAATTTCCCTATCTCTGCAGATATTACAGCCTCAGTTATCTCATAGAGACTGCTCAATACTTTCTGTCCTTTCGATGGGACGAGTAGCAGGATTAAAAATAAGGTTTCTTCCGGTAAAGATTATTGTTGTTGTTTTTTGCTGCTAAGTGGTGTCCGATTCTTTTGCCACCACATGGACCGTAGCCCACCAGCTCCTCTGTTCATGAGATTTCCCAGGCAAGAATACTGGAGTGGGTTTTCATTTCCTTCTTCAGGGGATATTCCTGACCCAGGGGTTGAACCCATGTCTCCTGCTTGGCAGGCAGATTCTTTACCACTGAGCCACATGGTAAAGATTATAAGTATCATCTTTATAGTAATTCTGTCCAAATTCATGGTAAAGATTGCGTGCATGTACCATGAAATATATATTTAGCTAGCAAATCCATGAAGAATACAAAGCATACCTCTACTCTCTTATCGCTTTTCATAATAGTCCCTAAAGATACACCCTAAATAAGCAAGGGGTCTATGTTTGAGCAATCAATGTACCAAACATTTATAAAGACAATAAAAGGGGCTTGTTATCTGGAACTTATATTTAGTATATAGTTTCACCTCGTGGACTCTTAATATAATGTTGACTGAACCCTGGGTTTCAAATGTTAAATAAGCTATTAATATGTCCCAGAAATACAAATCTAAAGTTTTAATCCCTAAACTGTTGGGCCCAAGGAATATTTGATGTTTGGATTTGTACAGTGAGCTGACAGAGGTAAACACAGGCAGCTATGAATGGAGTCAAGTGTCATGGAGTGGAAAGAACACACTGGGGCTGGCAGTCAGTGACCTAAGAGCTCATCCTTCCTGACACTGGCTGTTGGTATGATACTAGGGTGTTGGTATACTTACTAGGTAAGTTGCCTCCAGATCTCTTACATAGTTTTCCCCACATATCAAAGTGCCTGGTAAATTGTGTAAGGGGTTATAAAAATGCTCGATGTGGTTGATCTTTCTAGTCCTGAATTCTCCATTTCTTTATTTCTCAATAAGAAAAAAGCAATGACTTCCTTTTAATTAGCAATTTACCCTCCTTTAAGGTTCCCACAGGGACAACCCTATAGTACAACCACACTTGGCCAAAACCTATGGATCGAGAGCCTGGATGGATAAACCAACTCATGCCCCAGTGAGTGAAGGTCACTCAGTCATGTCTGATTCTTCACAATACCATAGACTATACACTCCATGGAATTCTCCAGGCCAGAATACTAGAGTGGGTAGCCTTTCCCTTCAGGGGGATATTCCCAACCCAGGGATCAAACCCAGGTCTCCTGAATTGCAGGCAGATTCTTTACCAGCTGAGCCCCAAGGGAAGCCCCAGGAAGGGGTCATTTAATGCTCTGACCCCAATCTGTTAAAAAAAAATGCTACACATTATTATCATATTTACGTTATTATTAAGTTGTTATATTTAAGTAAGTAAACTTCTGAAATAAACTATATTACATTTTCTAAAGAACATTCCCAGAATTCCAAGGATGAAATACAGCAAACATCATATTATTTGCTAAGAGTGAATCTGAAAGTTGTTTTCTAGGTTCCAGAAAATCAAAGAACTAACATAACAAGTAAATATTTCTAGGGAAGTAGCATTTTTGGGAAGTCAACTATTTGACTTTCACTTTGGGATATTTCCTGATACTCTGTGTGTAAAATCTGTCAAAATTTTTATGCTTACCACTAATTATTATACATTGATAGTGGTCAAGCCTCTTTGCTTGCTGGGGAAGGGAACAACTGTATTTTCTTCTCTGAAATAGGACAGTATGAGTATTTGCAGCTGGCCAAGAAGGAAAGGAGATTTCTAGATGGACAAATTAGTGATTCCATATGCAAAATGAAGTGCATTCTCTTTCCCTTAAATACAAAATATTACACATTACTAAAGACATTTATTAAAACTATCTAATTTTCCAAAAAGATTAGGGACCTAGGATATCTTCAAACCATATGATACCACTTATATGTGAATCAAACAAAAATGGTACAAATGAACTTACTTACAAAATAGTGTCACAGATGTAGAAAACAGATTTCTGGTTAGCAAGGAAGAAAGAGAGGCAGGGATAAATTGAGAGACTGGGATTAACATATATACACTACTATATATAAAATAGGTTACTAATACATGAACTGACAACTTCCAGATGTACCAGCTGGGTTTTAAAGAGACAGAGGAAACAGAGAACAAATTGCCAACATTTGTTGGATCATGGGGAAAGCAAGGGACTTCCAGAAAAAACATCTGCTTCACTGACTATGCTAAAGCCTTTCACTGTGTGGATCACAACAAACTATGGAAAATTCTTAAAAAGATGGGACTACCAGACCACCTTACTTGTCTCCTGAGAAACCTGTATGTGGGTCAAGAAGTGACAGTTAGAACCAGACATGGAATAGACTGCTTCAAAATTGGGACAGGAGTACAACAAGGCTCTATATTGTCACATTGCTTATTTAACTTAGATGGAGCACATTGTGTGAAATACCAGGCTGGATGAATCACAAAATAGAATCAAGATTGCTGAAAAAAATATCAACAACCTTAGACATGCAGATGATGCCACTCTAATGGCAGAAATTGAAGAACTAACGAGTCTCTTGATGAAGGTGAAAGAGGAGAGTGAACAAGCTGGTTTAAAACAACATTCAAAAAACTAAGGTCATGGCATCCAGTCTCATCATTTCATTACAAATAGAAGGAGAAAATGTGGAAGTAGTGACAGATTTTATCTTCTTGGTCTCCAAAATCACTGTGGATGGTGAGTGCAGCCATGAAATTCAAAGATGCTTGCTCCTTGGAAGGAAAGCTATGAGAAACTGAGACAGCATATTAAAAAGAGATGTCACTTTGCTGACAAAGGCAAATATAGGCAAAGCTATGACTTTTCTACTAGTTATATATGGATGTGAATTGGACTATAAAGAAGGCTGAGTGGTGTAGAATTGATGCTTTCAAACCGCGGTGCTGGAGAAGCCTCTTGAGAGTTCTCTGGAGTGCAAGGAGATCAAACTAGTCAATCCTAAAGGAAATCAACCCAGAATATTCATTGGAAGGGCTGATGCTGAAGCAGAAGCTCCAATACTTTGGCCACCTGACGAGAAGAGTCAACTCATTGGAAAAGACCCTGATGCTGGGACAGATGGAAGGGAACAAAAAGAGAAGGAAGCAACAGAGGGTGAGATGGTTAGACAGTATCACCAACTTAATGGACATGAATTTGAGCAAACTCCAGGAGACTGTGGAGGACAGAGGAGCCTGGTGTGCTGAGTCCACGAGGTTGTAGAGTCAGACATGACTTAGTGACTGAACAATAGCAACAACAACAATAGCACTGTATAGCACAGGGAACTCTATTCAATACTCTCTAATGACCTATATGGGAAGAGTCTTAAAAAGAATGGATATATGAATACACACAACTGATTCACTTTGGTGTACAGCAGAAACTTATACAATATTGTAAAACAACTATACTCTAATAAAAATGAATCTAAAAAAATTAAAAAACCATTGATGATAGCATCCAGAATAAGAAATAATTTAACAAAATATGAGTAAAACAATAATATATTGTTGAGAAAACTTAATAAAAGCATAAATGAGAGATATACCATGCTCACAGTTTGGAAGACTCAGTATTAAGATATCAGCTCTTCTCAAATTGATCTATAGGTTCAACATGATCTCAACTGAAATCACAACAAGCAATTTTGTGGAAATCGACAAGCTGAAGCTAAAATTTATACAGAGATGGAAAAGACTTGGAATAGTCAAAACACTTTTGAAAGAGAATAAAGATGCAAAGCTTGTATTTCCAGATTTCAAAATATTTTATAAAAGTCAGAGATGAAGACTGTGTGGCATTGGCTTAAGGATAGATAGATAAGTTTATAGGATAGAACAACTGACTCACACATTTGTGATCAATTGATTTTTGTCAAAGGTGTCAAGGTATTTCAATGGAAGAAAGAGTCTTTTCAACAACTCATGCTGGAAAAAGTGTATATACCAATGGGGGGTGACCTTAGACCCCTATCTCACACAGTACACAAAAATCAACTTTGAAGTGAATTGTAGCCCTGAATTTACCTGAAAAAAAATATATGAAAAAAATTTAAAAAGCACAGAAAAAACTGACTGTGACCATGAGGAGGCAAAAATATCTAAAGACACAAAAAGCATACACTGTAGAAAATAAAAGTGATAAACTGACTTTCATTAAAATTAAATACTTCTGCTCCTAGGAAACAACATGAAGAAAATGAAAAGTAAAGTTACAGACTGGGATATTGGCAATGCATATATCTAAGGATTCTTATTCACAATATAAAATGTACTGTTACAATGAAAAGACACAAAGCAATTAAAATGTAGGCAAAAAAATGGGATAACACTTCACAAAAGAAGATATACAAATGGCCAACAAGTGCATGAATAACAAGTGTTCCACATCATTAATCAAAAGTAAAATGTAAATATAAACCTCAATCAGATATATCTATAGAGCATGAAAATAGCTAAAATTAAGAAGGCTCACAATACCAAGTATTTCTAGGGTTAGGGAGCAACTGGCCCTCTTATACATCCTCGGTGAGATTGTAAAATGTTACATTCAGGAAAATAGTTTGGCATTCTCTTACAAAGTTAAATAGTTTCCACATGATCCAGCAATAACTCTACTAGGTATTTATCAAAGAAAAACTTATGTTCATATAAAGGTTTGTACATGAATGCTCATAGCAGCTTTTCTCATAATTTAAAATAGAAAAAAAAAATGCCTCCAAACAAATGAATGGGTAAATAAAATTAGCATATCCATACAATGGATGCATATACAAATAAAGCTCAAAAAATTATGAGTAAAAACAGTCTAGATGCAAGACTGTATACTATTAATGTATGATTTTATTTATATGGGATTCTAGCAAAGGTAAAAATAATCCATGAATGTATGATTTTATTTGTATGGAATTCTAGCAAAGGTAAAAATAATACATGTTAGAAAGCATAAAGGTTGCTGGGGCTGAAGGTAAAGGGGACTGACTGCAAGTGGGCCTGAGAAGCCTCCATGGTGAAGTAGAAATGTTCTCTATCTTGACTCTGATGCACTCAGGCGCATACATTTTATCGCATATAATTTGAACCCCAAAGAGATAACTAAAGCATCCAAATCAACAAATTCTATAGACATTTGGCAAATGCAGAAAGTAAAACACACGATGAACATAAAAGCATAAACACATGTATTCCAGAAGGAGTGTAAAATATGAGCATAATTGTGGACAGGAGAAACTGCATGGCTACTTTAGATATTAAGCTGCTGATGTGACATGTGTGTTACTGAGTTTGCCTAAGCTGATTTGGTGGTGTAGGTTTGGATTTTGAGATTTTGATGACCAGTCTACTATGTTCTAAAGCAGGGCTTACTCCTTATTTTACTAGGACATAGGACACTTCTTCAAGCATCTTCATTGTACTGTCTTAGTTATTCAGTAGGACACAGTGTTCAGATACCATCTGATTTTTATCCTCTAAATCTTAGGTAGGTGGGGCTTCCCAGATGGCTCTAGTGATAAAGAACCCAGTTACCAATGCAGAAGACATGAGAATCACAGGTTTGATCCCTGAGTTGGGAAGATCCGCTGGAGAAGGGCATGGCAACCCACTCCAGTACTCTTGCCTGGAGAAACTCACTGATAAAGGAGTCTGGCTGGCAACAGTCCATGAGGTCACAAAGGACTGAAGCAACTTAGCACGCATGCATAGGCTGGTGGAAGACAAGTACATAAATGACTCTAGTACAGTAAAAGTGTGGAACTTTCCATGAGAGAGTAAAAACTGCACAGCTTAATTTTAGAAAGAAAAAACTTCACAAAAGAGATGACCACTTTAGCTCAGTCTTAATGGGTCACATTGAATATGAAAATATTTAATTTGCAGGGAGGTTTGGGAAGGCATTCAAGAAAGAAGGTGCTCCATGACAAAAGCTACCAAGATGAGAAATATCTAGGCAGGTAATTTCTTAGCTGGAAGCTGGGGTGCTTAAAGGAGGAGATAAAACTGGAATCTCAGCTGGAGTTTCAATTCATCCCATAACTGGCTTGGAACTTCTGACGTTTTTTAAAAAAAGGCAGTTAGTGACAAGCGCAGAGCTGAGGAGTAGAAACAGCAGTCTGGTAGCATGTCTAGAATGGATGAATGTGGAGTGAGACTAGAGGCCGTGCGTGCACGCGTGCACACCCAGGCATCTCTGACTCTTTTGCAACCCCTTGGGTGGTAGCCCACCAGGCTCCTCTGTCCATGGCATTTCCCAGGCGAGAATACTGGAGTGGGTTGCCATTCCCTTCTCCAGGGGATCTTCCTGACCCAGGGGTTGAACCGTGTCTCTGAGTAGAGGTAGAGACACCCATTAAGAGACCATTTCAACGGCTCAGGTGGGACAACTGAACCAGGAGAGGAGCAAGGAGGATCTCAATAAGAAAGTAGAATTGAGACATTGTGAAGGTGGAAACACTGGGACAAACTGTACCTGGGTGATGACGAAGAGGAAGCATAGTCCCACAATGCCAAGGCTGGGTGCCCATCAGGGGTTCAACCAGTGCTTCCCCCTCCAGCTGTTAACCTCGTGACACAGCACCACGACTGTCAGAGCCCACTGACGTGTCCGCCCATCAGGAGGGCCACAGCAGAGCCACACACGGCGGCTGGAGATGCTGATGCGGCACTCGCTGCACCCGAACACCAAAACAGCCGCCACAGTTTACCAGGTGGAAAACCAAGAGGACAGCCTTCCAAAAACCTAATTGGGAATTGTGGCTCATCCAGGAATTTGGCATATGAACTTAGGTGAGTGGCTCTCCTTACTGAGCTTTTGAATCCCCATCAGTAAAAGAGAGACAAACACCTCTATCTGTGCTTGTCACTCATGTTTTTCTGCGAGATCCATGAAACATTTTGGAAATGGAAAAGCCCTGTGTAAAGAGGAATTACTAATATTACAGTCACTGTCCTCTACAAGCAGTCTCCTCCATCCTCAGCTTTATACAGATCCAAGTATTACTAGCATCTGACCCGAAACCTGTATCTGTATCCATCCCTCTCCATATCCTATCTCTTTTTTTGTTTCTCTGATCCTGGAATTGTGTGATATTTAGAAAGAGGATTACCCTAAAGCTTTCTCCCAAATGCCACCAAGTCTCTGCCAGACACCCAATCTATACCACCTTCTCTTTTCCACAATGAAAGGAAATTTAAATATTTTGATGTTATTTGAATATTTGAAATGCTACTATGGCAACATTCTCAGATACTTTCTTAATCTCAACAATTCCCAGGTCTTGGGGGCCTGTCAACACTGATCCCTGAAATTCATTACCTTCACTCTCCTCTCTGAAGCATTAAATATCTCCTAGTTTCAAACACTAAATAAACAGCAGTGATCTGTTCTGACTCTGAATAAACCAACACAAAACTTTGTGTTGGATTTATTGAAATGTAGTTTGCTGATCTCCAAGTTCTCCCCGTCCTGAAAGATTTTCCAAGGAAATTTTACCAGATGATTTCAGAATGTAACCTAACCCCCACATTAGGTGGGCCTCCACAGCTTTCCCGAGATGCATAGTACCAGCACTCTTCATATTATGGAGCAAATGCTGAGTGCCAAAGAACTGATGTTTTCAAACTATGGTGCAGGAGAAGACTCTTGAAAGTTCCTTGGACAGCAAGGAGACCAAACCAGTCAATCCTAAAGAAAATCAACTCTGAATATTCTCTGGAAGGAGTGATGCTAAAGCTGAAGCTCCAATACTTTGGCCACCTGATGTGAAGAGCTGACTCACTGGAAAAGGCCCTGATGCTGGGAAGGATTGAGGGCAAGAGAAGAAGGGGGTGACAGAGGATGAGATGCTTGGATGGCATCATCGACTCAATGGACATGAGTTGAGCAAACCCTGGGAAATAAGGACAGGGAAGCCTGCCTGCAGTTCATGGGGTTGCAAAGAGTTGGGACACAACTGAGCAACTGAACAACAATAACAATCTGTCTCTTCACCAGAGCCAAGGCTGTCATAGATTAGGTTTATGACAAGGAAGTGGAAGCTCGAGGTCCTGGCTCTGGGGCTTTCAAGCTGACTCACCTCACATGAAAATTAGAGAAAATATGCATCGCATCTCACAGGAATGGGAAGCTAACACACAGGAAAAAAGTTCCGTGAACAACACAGCAACTCACAGATATAAGCTTTTATAAAACGGCAAAGAGAAGAGATTCCACTGTGACTTTAAGAGGATTTCCAGTGAGAAGGGAACATTTCTCTCTTAAAACAAACAAAAAAACACTTGCTTATAACAATATTTTTCAAGGAACTCAGCTCAGATGGTCCAGGAAACACATTATGGTCTACTGTAGCATGCAAATTCATTGCTCAGCACATTATGGAAACACAAATATAATCACGATCTCCTAAGCCTTGCAGGTTCTGATTTGGGCTTCTCCTTCTTTTTTTCCTTTCTTTTTCTTTTCCTTTTCTTTCCTATTTTCTCCTTCCTTTCATCTACCTCCTCTTTTATATTATACCATGGTATGGAGAAATTAAAGTAGCTTTTCTCTAACATAAAGGAGCTTTTCTCTAACATAAATGTGATTTATTTCATTTTTAAAAATCTTTTTCCTTAATGGGTTAAATGCCAAATCCTTAAGAACTTCTCGAGGTAACAAAAGATAATTGTTTTAAGCCACAGAGGTATATTTTCCATCAGTGCCTAACTAAAAAAATTGGAAATAAATGAAAGCCCATGTAAAAGCTGAATCCAAGTCCTCACTTGGCAATTATTCAGCCCTTGGAAATTTCCAGGCTCTTTGCAATCATTAATTAATTAGTGAAGATGACATTCCACTTTACTGAGGCTGAGAGCGTGACATAAAAAGGTCTAGAGGCTTTCCTCAAGCTGAAAGAAGAATGTCAAGGGAGGAACTGGGATTAGAGTTAGGAGCTCATTTCTCAAGCCAAGAGTCAGATCGCTTAGCCAAGCCCAGTCACTATTTGAGACAATAGGGTCCTCTATGAACAGGTGCAGTTGAATACAGTAGTGTTCTGCTCAAAGATCAACTGTGAAAGAGACCACCCCTTCATCCATCAATGCCCTCCAACACACACAGACAATATCTGTAGCTTCATCAGCCTCTTTCCCATTTCCCCAAACAAAGACAGATGGCTAAGTATCAACCTCTAATCACTCTCCTTAATAATCACTGCAAAAAGTACATGATTTGATTTTCATTTTTAAATGTACAGTATGATGTTAAAACATATGAGATTGTTGAAAAACAAATATTTCAGATTTTTTTTTTGTTAACAACAAGAAATCTACTGATATCCAGGATCTTCAATAATGGAATAGATCACCTTGAATAATTATCTTATTCCAATAAGGAAAATAAAGTTTCAAGCTTTCTGGAGAGTGGTTAATAGAAATTCATTCAAGTAAGTTGATGAAGACAGGACCAAATAACCAGTGATGTGTCTGGACCTAATAGTTTAGCTCCAGGTCTTGCAGTGGGCGCGGATTCTTTTTCCTACTCCACTGGATTGCGTCCAGATTGCCAAGAGACACGGTGGGAAAACAGGAAACTTGAATTTGGGTTCAGTACTTCTCACCAGGTCATTCTCTCCACCTAGACATACTTTTGCTCTGTCTCATGTCTGTTTCCCCAGGTTGGGTAATAGGATCATTAAACAACTCAGGCCTGAGTCTCCTGCCCTTAGGATGATCACCCAGTAATCCCATTACAGTCAGGGTGTTTCAGACAGGACAAAACTGCATAGCTATTTGACCTTAAACAGTGAAGGCCATTGTCTCAACCTAAACTTTCAATCTTCTATAGGAGAATTTGTTGTGGTTGTCCCAAAGTGAGGTAAAGTTGAATAACCTCATTTTTTTCTGAACAGGTCACTTCAGGGCCAGGAGGGATGAAAACAAATATACTGCAATGTTAACAAAGGGCAAGGCTGCCCAGGTTGGCTATTTTGGGCAATATTAAAAAAAAAAAAAAAAAAACAAAAACCAGAAAACCCTTAATAACATTTCTTTTCATAAAGAGATTTTTCAAAAGAAAGCCTGTCCAAGAGTACTGTCTCAAAAGCACTTAACACTTTTGCTTGGAGTGTTTATGATGGAAAATGATCATGGCTGGTTTACTTCCGTGTAATGGGCATTCATAAGATAGATGGATACCTCTAGCTATCCTCAGCCCTCACCTGCTAGGAAGGATTCCTTACCCCTAAGGAACCTAAAATCCATCTGCACCAGAGCTGATGCTTTCATATAAGAATAGTGATTGAATAAACTCCCTGGAAGAGTGAGGACCTCACTAATTTTTGTTATAATGTTGAAAATACAAATGGATATGTCTCAAAATTGACAATCTCAAATGTGTAAAGGGTTAAATATATATGATACAAACTTCCAGCCACCCAGGTTACCAATGAACTTCTATTTAATCCAGGCTTCTCCAATTTCTGATTTCTCACAGTTCTGACTAAAGGGAAGGGAAAGCTTGGTTTTAACACAATGGCTGTAAAGTAGATTTGTTTCTCCATCTCACTCCTTCCAAGTAACTCTCCTTGGTTCCTCTTTTCATAATGAGAGGAAACATCATCATGTTGGTTCCAGCAGTCAAGAAAAACCCAAGCTGTAGGTGAGTAGGTGTGTACAGTATTATACGTTGCTTATTCATAAGAAGTTCATAACTAAACACACTGACTTAAAACTAATACAAGCTTGAAATTAAATCAAACAATAAATAAGAGAACTGTCATAAAGAAATTTTTTAAGTTGCCTAAAAGAATTAAAGGTTGGAGTGTAATATTTTTCCTGGAGGATCACTGATGTAGATAAACAAGGGCCACTATATTGCAGCCCCCTCCCAAAGAAAATGAGACAAGGAATCTTATTACCTTAGCCTCAGCTGTCTCCTGGGCCCTTATCCACTTGTTCTTCCCTAGCAGTCACTGTGGCACCAACTTCGCCTGGGTTGTGACCACCTTCACAAGAGCCCAATATGATAGCAGTTCATCTTGTGTTGCCCTGAGCACCTCTCACCTCCACACCTAGGGATTCCCTATCCCTGCTAAGACATCAGATGCTTCAGATCTATTTAGTGACCAAGTAAATGCAACATCTAACTGTGAGGAAGTCTCTAACCCACGGTAGAAGGCTTTGATCAACAGGAAACAAGAGCGGGAAAATAAATTAGTTTTCCTTCTTTCCCATGGAAGAGATTATCTTAAGCTGCTATGGTTCATATGGTCTTTTGGAAGCTGGTCCTTCAAAACTGAACAGTTAGTGGTACTTGATACTTAACAGAAGTCATATTGATAATACTCTCCCATATCCCCAAATAGGATCTCCCCATTTTCCTGCCTCTATCCAAGCACTTCCTTCAGACTGTACTTTCTAATGAAATAAAAGTAGAACATATATTAATACTTTTGCCTTAGGCTCTGCTTTCTGGGGAAGGCAGGCCGAGAAAGGTATCCTTTTATTCCCACCAATATGTTAATAAGTTTCCTACCTTTGGTTGCAGCGGTGGTACACAGGGGGCTGGAACAGGATCTGTGATATAGGTCTTCTTGGGACCAGCAACTGGATACATCCCAGCAGGGTTCTGGTTCCCAGGGCCAGAAGGAGTATACCCTTGTTCCCGCTTCCAGGTATTTGGATGGCCTTGTTGACCATAAGAAGGATCAGAGTCATTTTTGCCCCCATAGCCAGGCCCTACTGCACAATACGGTTCATAATAGCGTCCTTGGTTGGGAGCATACCCATAGCCAGGCTCAGGCTGAAGTCCTGGTGGTGGAACATATGCATAATCCATGCCTCCCCGTGTAGAAGGAGGTGGACCTTGCCCAGAGATAGGAACTGGTTGAGTGTGATAACCTTGGGCCCCTGGCCCTGAACCATAAAACTGTCCTGGTGAAGGAGCAGCCATGTAATGGGAGCTGGGCTGGGCTGACTTCACCTGCACATTGAAGGTAGGTCTTGAAGGGGTGGATGCTGTAGTGTAAGAAGCTGGGACAGGCTGAGGCTGGGGTTTTAGTGTTCCAATTGGAGCCACAGGGATTGGTCCAGCCTGGGGTGCAGGCTGTGGCTTCAGTGTAGACTTCTTAGTTGCTGTCAGAGGGGGTTGGTTTGGTATGACCATTCTCTTATGTCCTGTGACAGGGGTGGAGACTGGAGGAGAAGCTGTTGAACTAGTAGTGCCCTAAAGCAGGAGAGAGAAAAGGAAAAAAAAAAAAAAAAGACAAAGATTACGGCTAATGCAAAATAAATATACATAAATAAATATCAATAAATGTTATTATATTTTTGTATTAACTCTGAAAAACATAAAGAAGGCATGGCTCCTGCCATCTAAAAGTTCACAGACTAACACAAAAATCAATTGTGCTTCTGTGCAATGAACAATCCAGAAAAGAAACTAAGGAAACAATTCCACTTATAATAACATCAGAAAGAAAGAAAAAAATTAAAAAACTTAGGAAAAAAAAAAAACTTAACCAAAGAGGTGAAAGAATTACACATTGAAAAGCATAAAATACTGCTAATAAATTAAAGAAGACACAACTAAATGGAAAGACATGCAGTCTTCATGGATTGAAAGACAATATTGTAAATACATTAATACTATCCATAGTAATCTATAGATTTAATGTAATCCCTATAAAAATTCCAACTGAACTTTTCTGAAAAATGGAATCACAAGAGACTGAATAGCCAAAACAACCTTAAAAGAAGACTGAAGTTCCCACATGCAACTTCAAAATTTATTACAAAATTATAATAAGCAAACAATGTTCTACTGGCATAAAGACAAACATAGACCAATGAGATAGAACAGAGAACCCAGAAATGAACCCTTGCATACACAGTCTCTTGACTTTTGACTTGGGTGCCAAGATCATTTGATGGGGAAAGGACAGTTTTTACAATAAGTGGTGCTGGGAATACCGGACATCCGCATGCAAAAGAATGAAGCTGCACCCTTACTTTACACCATATACAAAGAATAACCCCAAATCAAAATGTAAGAGATAAAGCTCTTTTTTAAAAAAATAGAGGAAAAAAATTATGACAGTGGACCTGGTAATGACTTTTTAAGATACATACTGAAATATCAGAGCCAAGAGAAAATAAATTGAACAATGTGATCTCAAACAAACTGCCCAAAGCCTTGATCACCATCAAGTGCAATACTAGAAAAAGAGAGGGGAAGGGCTAAAGAGAGGAAACAAAAATAAAAGTGAGAAGCATTGAGAGGAATAAACATATACCCCTGGCACAATCAAAGAAATACTAAATTTAGGATCAGATTCCTGTTAAGAGTGATTTACTAAAGATAACACAAAAGCAGCCTTCTCCTCCCTTTATATCTTCTATTTCTATTGCAGTCATTTGTTCAATTCAAAAATATTTGCTGAATATCCTAAAAAGGACCTAAGAGCACAAAGATTAAGAGACCTTTTGCTTAACTGTGAGATGTCTTGGTTAGTCTGGGAATAAGTAAAGGCTTAGAAAAGGTCTGAAAATTCAAACATTCATCCTGAGGCACTGATCTATTAGGGATCTGTAAACATGCCAGTAACAGAATTTTAATTTTGCTCTTCCCTATTATGATTAGATTTGTTAATACAAAAATGAATAACTACACCCTATTTTGGTTGCTCATTAATCTCCAAATAAATTCCAATATGTATAAGAAGACTCCTTTGTATTATTCTAGTGTCGTTTATTCACACCAAGCCATTAGAGAGATATACATGGCAGGGGTGCAGATGCTGCTAACTGCTTTCTCATACACACTTCCCTTCTCCATTACTCAAAAGATTTCAGTTTTTTTAAGAGCAGTAATATGCTCACACTTCCCTAGAACTTTGCATGCAGGAGTTGCCATGTGATGCACCTCTGGCTAATGAGATGTATGCAAAGCATTTCTGGAAAAACTAGAGCTCTCCTGACATAGCATCATCCTTTCTTAGTTTTCCCCTTTCTTCCTTCCCTCCTGGGATGTGGCTGTGAGGCTGGAGATGGTACAGCTATCCTATTCTCACCATAATATCCAAGTAGATCTATTTAGATATATGGCTTTCTGAGGATAGCTTTATGATGATCTCAGCTAGAGATAAAGATTAAAACAATCCCAGGGACATTTGATTAACATATAGTGGTTCTCAGCTGGAAAGGGAATCACCTAGTGACCAGGGAGAGATCAGAAATGTGTGGCAATGCCTTTCATTGTCACAGTGATTAGGGGATGCTATTTTCATTGAGCAGGTAGAAGGTGAAAACACATCAGTGTTAAACTAAAGCGGACAACAGTGCCCCGTCAACAGATACTAAAAAACTCTTGAGTCACATTTCTTCCAGGAACCTGATTGTGATGTCCCCAGCTATCAACCGTGGAGGGTCACTGGTCCTTTCTAGGATCTTTCTTCTACAACACTCGTTTCTATTCACAATCAACTGCTCCCCGGCACGTCGGTCCTCTTGAATGTACAGGATGACAGTTCTGACTCTGCTTGCCCCAGACTATCATTTCGTCCCTAATGGCTTCTCTATACCCAAATAGACCTATATACACAGGACATTTATAAATCAGTTCCTTGGAAGGGGCTGGTTTCTGTGTGCTAGCATTTTTATTGGGTTCTGACTGTGACAGCTATCTTTTCCTATCATTTGTGATTTGTCTCAGTTGTAGTTTCCCAGAGATTTTGTAATCTTAGATTTAGTTTTCTGTTAAATTATAAGAAACTGTTGAATAGAGTTATCTTTTTTCCCCTTTTTGATAGCCTCTCATAGGGCCAATTTGCCATCTCCTTTTGTAATTTAAGTAACATGAAAATTCTTGTCATGGTGGAGTAGCATTTCCCTCTCTAGGAGGGTGGTCCCAATAGTACCCAATAGAAGATGTTATTTCCACATTAAGCAATTTGTTAAAATACATATCATGAAAAAACAGGCTTCCCTGGTGGCTCAGAGGTTAAAGCGTCTCCCCCCAGTGCGGGACACCCGGGTTCGATCCCTGGGTTTGATCCCTGGGTTGGGAAGATCCCCTGGAGAAGGAAATGGCAACCCACTCCAGTATTCTTGCCTGGAGAATCCCATGGACAGAGGATCCTGGTGGGCTATAGCCCATGGGGTGGCAAAGAGTCAGACACGACTGAGCAACTTCACTTTCACTTTCTTTCATGAAAAAACTCCAAAATAAATACTCAGTAAGATCCTGATATTCTGAAGAAGAGAGTACAGAAGATTCAGTTTGAACCTAAAAACATGCAAGGTTAGATTTTTTTAGTCAACCATGTCAATCTTAAAAAACTGTCTGCATGAATGGAATTGAATATAAGAACGAATAAAGCTTTTCTTTTCTTTGATGACTCAAGATCAGCAGAAACCCAGAGTTCCTATTTTAAACACTTTACAAATTCAACTATAAATGGAGACAGTGACGGAGCAACTGGGTTAATGGCAGGCATACTCTACACCGCAGCTGGAAAGGAGTCTGCCCCCAAAACAGACACTTAACAGTCACATACTTTGAAGATGAAAACCAGTCATATTTATAAAGTAAACAACAAAGAATTAATCCTAATCCTTAGAAGCAAGTTTTTTCAACCAATTTCTCTTCTTTCTTGGTGAACATGCACACATTTGCATACACATACACTGCTTAAAGATTCCTAAAGACTTTGAAGGAAGGCATCAGGGCACAATTTCAGGAGCCATTGCCTTCTTCTAGGAAACAGCTCACTAGATGAGAAGGATTCTCAAAACAATATTATAAATTCTGCTGTGTATGTGCCGGCATGTTTCTGAGTGTTTTCTATCTCATAGATACGTGTGTGAAAATAGCACACTTAGCTATAATTTTTTTTTCATTTGCAATTTAAAACTCTTTACCTCATTGGAGGTGGAAGGGGGTAAAGAACAGGAATCATTTTAAAGCATATTTATTTATGTTCTTTATGGTAAAAGAGAGCTATGGCAACACTTTCCTTGCCCACATATTCAATTAAATACATAGCGAATCTTTTCTACTTACTGGATTAGACACTTCCAAATATTTATTTTTGGCATTTCTTTTTCTTTTTTTGCAGGAATTCTTGAAGTTTTACCATGATTTAACATTTTAATTTTGAAAATCATGCACATTTTAAAGATCACACACATATATATTTTTTCCCTGAGGCTCGAATCTCTGTAGCAGTCTTCTAATATGGTTATTTGTCCATCAGTCATTTTCTAGGCTTCTTCAACATGGAAAGCTTGGCAAGGTTAATGGAAAGAGAGTAGTATCCCAGGATGAAGAGGGCATGTCTACATGCCCCCCCAGGAGTTTGTAGTCTGGAGGAAGGACTGCTAAATAATCAATAACTGGTGAATGGATGTCTCCACTACCAGAAAGAACTGGCTGTGGCCGCGAGATAAGAACAGACAAGGGGTTATAAGTGCACATCTTGTGCCCACCTTTGGGAGCAAGCCCTCAACTTCCTTTATGCCCAAAGTGGAATAACAACTAACATTCCTCTACCCCTCTCACCCATGACCCACCCATTCCCTAAACACACCCCCGCATGTGTACATGTGCGCACACGCTTCTAATCTACTCTATGACCATGCCTTCTACATTGTTCATTTCAGTTCAGTTCAGTCACTCAGTTGTTTCCAACTCTTTGCGACCCCATGAATTGCAGCACGCCAGGCCTCCCTGTCCATCACCAACTCCCGGAGTTCACTCAGACTCAAGTCCATCGAGTCAGTGATGCCATCCAGCCATCTCATCCTCTGTTGTCCCCTTCTCCTCCTGCTCCCAATCCCTCCCAGCATCAGAGTCTTTTCCAATGAGTCAGCTCTTCACATGAGGTGGCCAAAGTATTGGAGTTTCAGCTTTAGCATCATTCCTTCCAAAGAAATCCCAGGGCTGATCTCCTTTAGGATGGACTGGTTGGATCTCCTTGCAGTCCAAGGGACTCTCAAGAGTCTTCTCCAACACCACAGTTCAAAAGCATCAATTCTTCGGTGCTCAGCTTTCTTTACAGTCCAACTCTCACATCCATACATGACTACTGGAAAAACCATAGCCTTGACTAGATGGACCTTTGTTGGCAAAGTGATGTCTCTGCTTTTGAATATGCTATGTAGGTTGGTCATAACTTTCCTTCCAAGGAGTAAGCGTCTTTTAATTTCAAGTCCATTAGATGCAAAATATTCAGAACATGAAAGACTATTTCCATCCCCTCATTCTTACTGGACTTATTTCTCCACTGATCTCCAGTAGCATATTGGGCACCTACCCACCTGGGGAGTTCCTCTTTCAGTATCCTATCATTTTGCCTTTTCATATTGTTCATGGGGTTCTCAAGGCAAGAATACTGAAGTGGTTTGCCATTCCATTCTCCAGTGGACCACATTCTGTCAGACCTTTCCACCATGACCTGCCCATCTTGGGTGGCCCCACATGGCATTGCTTAGTTTCATTGAGTTACACAAGGCTGTGGTCCATGTGATCAGATTGACAAGTTTTCTGTGATTATGGTTTCAGTGTGTCTGCCCTCTGATGCCCTCTCGCAACACCTACCGTCTTATTTGGGTTTCTCTTACCTTGGACATGGGGTATCTCTTTACAGCTGCTCCAGCAAAGCACCGCCGCTGCTCCTTACCTTGGACAAGGGGTATGTCTTCTACATAAGCCCTTAATATCTCTGGCATCCCTGTGCTTTACCCTAGTCTCACTTTCTCTCTCTGAGTTCTGGCTTTCATCATCACTTTTCAGAGCTCTTTATAGTCATGATCTAACTTTATTTCTCTCCCATATCTCCTCAGTACTGTCACAGTGATATTACCTCTAATGTGAATACTTGATCCTGACTCTCTATTCATCTATATTTGCAAATGACTCTGCCTCATGTTGAACTCTTTTTATTATTCTCTCTCCCTTTTTAAATACACTGTATAAGGACTCTACAATCTAGCCCTTGCCTTTCTGTCCAGCCACCTCCCTATTTCCACCATCACTCACAGTATACATCCAATATTAGGCTTATGTAGAGATAAGAATAGACCATACACTCATGTGTCTACTCATATCTGTTAGCCAGGACCTCCTCCTACAATCTATGACTTGTTCTTTATAACTCTCCACTATGTTTCTCCTTTGTCGCTCAGACACAGCCATCTTCTGCTTGGCAGTTGCTACTAATTCTTCAAGTCTCTGATCAAGTGGTGCCTCTTCTGTAATGTCTTTTCAGAAGTCTAGAGATCTTCATTCAACAGTTACTATGTATTCACCCCTGTACCAGATTATAAACTGCTGGGGAACGGGGAGGCATCCTAAAATACTATCCTCTTCCCAATAGCTCACAGAGATTAACATGTTGATGATATTCACAAAATGCTTAATAGAAACATAAAAATGTGAAAAGACATAAAAATCATCTGGAAGGACTTCTATGGTACTTTAGTCATAGCCACAATGGGCTTAGTATGCTGCTGCTGCTAAGTTGCTTCAGTCGTGTCCAACTCCTAGCGACCCCATGGACCGCAGCTTTGTATGTGATATGAGCTCGCTCAGTTGTGTCCGACTCTTTGCGACCCCATGGACTGTAGCCCACCAAGCTCTTCCATCCATGGGATTCTCCAGGCAAGGATACTGGAGTGGGTTGCCATTTCCTTCTCAAGGGGAACTTCCTGACCCAGGGATCAAACCCGGGTCTCCTGCCTTGCATGTAGGTGCTTTACCATCTGAGCCACTGGGGAAGCCCCAGCTTTGTATAGACCTCCATTAAAGCAATTACCTTACAGTGTTTTAATAACTGACTTGCTTTTTCTATAAGTTGGGAAGAAGTCAAACTGCAAGCTGAAAGTGAAAGTGTTAGTCACTCAGTAGTGTCCGACTTTTTGTGACCCCATAGACTATAGCCTGCCAGGCTTCTCTGTACATGGGATTCTCCAGGTAAGAATACTGGAGTGGCTTGCCATTCTCTTCTCCAGGGGATCTTCATGACCCAGGGATTGAACCCGGGTCTCTCACATTCAGGCAGATTCTTTACCATCTGAGCCACCAGGTAAAATCAAATTATCATGGCCACAGATAGAAATTTGTCTTCTGTAATAAAGAGGGCACTCAAGAACGGCCATGTCTATTCAACAGTGATAGCAAAGACCCAGCCTCTTTATAGCTTTCTGCCAGAAGTACTTTTCCAATATTTTTATAAAAGTGCTACTGACAACTTGAGTCAACATGTTGCCCAATGGCCCCTGAATAATGATCCTTTTTATCTAACATAGGACCTCCTCTCCTCTCTATTAAATCTCTCCAGAATTATGCCCACAACTTGAAATACCTTCTCTGTATGAACACTCTCCTGAATTTCTATCTGCAGAACCCATCTATACTTGAAATAGCAGGTCCAAATATTCAACTGCCTATTTCATGTGTTTACTTGGATGTCTCAGACACTCTTCAGCCTCAAGATGTTAAAAACTGTTTCAGCATCTTCCTTGAATCTGCTTTTCATGCCTTTCATTTGGTTTTCTTGTCCATTCTGGTGTTTTCCAAATGAGAACACTAGGAGTCATTCTTGACCCTCTCCCTCACATCCCATTCAAGCATCAAATCCTGGTGATCCTATTCCCTAAATAGGCAACATCTACATTTCACCATTTCCTCTACTGTAAGCCAACTCCAAGACACTACACCACCTCTCACAAGGACTTATCCAACAGCACTCACTCTGGTCTCCCAGAGGCTATGCTTGTTCCCCTTTAATGAATCCTTCATTCTGTAGGAAGAGTTAAGTAAGAATGGGATGTGCATGCTCAGTTATGTTCGTGTGACTCCATGGACTATGGCCCACCATAGTGCTGGAATGTGCTGGAATTTTCCAGACAAGAATACTGGAGTGGGTTGCCATTTCCTACTCCAGAGGATCTTCCTGACTCAGGGATCAGACTCTCCTTTCTGGCATCTCCTTCACTGACAGGCAGATTCTTAACCACTATTGTCACCTGTAAGAGGGTACAGTGGTTTGGTGGTTTAGTTGCTAAGTCATGTCTGACTGATTGCAACCCCATGGACTATAGCCTGCCAGGCTCCTCTGTCCATGGGATTCTCTGGGCAAGAACACTGAATGGATTGCCATTTGCTTCTCCAGGGGATCTTCCCAACCCAGGAATCGAACCTGGGTCTCCTGATGCAGGCAGATTCTTTACCAATTGAGATACAAGGGAAGCCCGTAGATGGTATAGGAAGAGTGATTTCTCCCACATGCAGATCTAATCACATTACTTTCCTGCTGAAAAGTCTTCAGTACTTTAGTGGAGTGATTTGCACCTAGTCTATCTCTTCTGCCTCTCCTTGAGAGGTCAATGTCATGTCACTCTCTGACACTGACTTCCTTTCATAGTTGACATGCCAGACTCTCTGCCATCTCATGGATTATATCTCTGTGCTTCCCCACCTCTCTCTGGATTCTATATTGAGCTAATTTCTAAGAACCCTTGAAGTCTCAGCCTGAGTAGCAGTCCCCTCAGTGAACCATTGCCCAAATCCTCTGACACAGTGAGCACTGTATCTCTCTTCTACACGTAGCACGCTTGTGTATGTCTCTTTTCATAGGGTTAGAGACAGTCCCTTTTTACTGCTGCTTCTCATTGTCTTTTTCATATCATAGCACATAATAGGCATTTAACGAGTACTTGAATAAATGAATAATGGTCTCCCAAGAAAAATTCATTTCTCTTGTCAGATTACAAAAAAAAAAAAAAAGCAAAATATAAGGTACCTCATTTCTTTTATTACTTGACAATCAAGGAATTCTCATATGTTTAATGCATGCTTAATTACAGTAACCTCATTAGTCTCTTCTTCCCTCTAAATAATTTAAGGACTTTACTATTGGAATTTATTAATTACTACTATTTTTCAAAGCAGCATCTGAAGTGCTTATTTTCATTTTAATGGTCAGATTATATATATATGTAAGTTTTACTTGATATTCACGCAAATCCCCTACAGAAATAGTCAAGTGGCAAATTTTAAATAATTGTACCATGGAAAGAAAGAAACTAAAACATTTAAAAATAATCTTAACACATATTGAAAGGAAACATATTTTGAATTAACTATCAAATAACTATAATACCCCAATCCCGTAAAATTTAAATAATCCAAAGTATCTATTCAGCAAAATTTTACTGAAATTCCACTATGCGTTAGGCACTGAGCTAGTTGCTAAAGCCACAAGAAGACAAAAGGAATCAAAGTTGCTGCACTAAATAATTCTTCATTCAAATTTTTTACAAAAATGTTTGTAGTGAGCAAAAATGACTTCTATTTGGAATGAAAACTTTCTAAGGTAACAGAAAGAGAAAATATATAAAAGCTAAAGTCTGACATATACACAGCAACATAAAACTCAAATCCCCTTCCTTAAATTTGGTTCTAGGTATTATAAACACATGAAAATGCGCTTAAGATGTTAAATGAAAATGTAAATGTTAAATGAAAAATACAGAATGTGAAATCAATCATATGTACAATACAACTGAGGCTACACAGAATGGTATTTCCATATGGGCAAGGACTAGACAAACTATGGAAAGAGTGATGGTTGATTTGTTAGAAGATAGGGTTACAAATATTTCAGCTTCACTTTTCTTTTCATGACAGTTGTGTAAAGTTATTTGAACAAAACCTAGTGGCCATTTGTCACTTGGAGCTATGTATTTCGTCCATGTATCTTTGTGGCAGGAAAAACAATCTAAAATACCAACTGGTATTTTTTAAAAGATATAATAATAGTAAACACTTATAAAGCATTTACTCTGTGTACACATTTTGTATCCAAAGCAGTTTATACTTACTCCTTACAGGTACCCTTGGGACAGAATCTATTACTTATCCTTAGTTTCCAGGTGAAGATACTGAAGCATATGTATCTGAAACATGTATTTATACAAGGTTACAAAGCTAGCAAATGGCAGTCATAGGATTCAACCCAGGCAGCCTAGTTCTGTTCTATAGTTTGAAGTTTTAAAAACCATGCCACCTCTCTTCCCCGATGGCTCATGGGGTAAAGAATCCACCTGCCATGCAGAAGACACAGGCGACGTGGATTCGATCCTTGGGTCAGGAAGATCCCCTGCAGAAGGAAACGGCAACCAGCTCTAATATTCTTGCCTGGAAAATCCTATGGAGAAGGCTGGTGGCCTACAGTTCAAAGGGTTGCAAAGGGTTGGACACAACTGAGCAACTAAACACTATTATCATTCTTGGGTAAATAAAAAGTAAAATAAACCACATATGAGAAATTCATGTAAACAAACACAGAGGCCTTCTCAGTCTATGTGGGTTCAGAAAAATATTTCTGTGGAGAAGAAAACTAATGGAGTAAATGGTACAACAGACAGCAAGTGATATTTAGCATTGTTATCTGGGGAACAACAGAGGGACATGAACTGTATAAAATAAGAGTCCATGGTGTCAGGCAGCTGCTGTACTGCGTCAGTTGATTACTGCTGTGTGGAAAATGGATCAGAGGTTCCTCTTCTGACTTTAAAGCTATGCTCATTTTTGGGGGGCGGGGGGGGTGGGGCAAACACGATGAAGCCAAATGAAGGATTTTTACAGGCCAATTGTACTGCAGGAGGTGCATTTTCCAACTTCCATTCTCAGTTAAGGATACTGGCAGATAGAAATGCCCTAGAGGATGATCAATTAAATTGAAGGGTCCTGCAAATAAAATTCAGGATCAAAAAAATCCCAGCTTTGCCACTATTTAGAGCTGAGTGACACTGGAAAATTCATACTGTTTTCCCAGACTGACTCTAGCTGAACAACAAACAAGATCTAGGAATACTGTCATTTTATCCTCCTTTTCAAATGAGTAGTCTATCTTATTCTTCAAATAAAAGTCATTCTATAACAGCCCCCAAAAAAGGAGCTTCACTGCTCAAGACACAGACTTGAGGGGAGTATGCTCATGTCTCTTTTCCTTCTAATACTATCCTTATACAAAAGAAGTCATAAGGACATTCAAAACCCAGTGATGCCAAGAGTAAATTCTGAATATTTGCAATGAGTTTTACTGGCCAAAAAGAGCTTGATCTTATCACTAAAATTTTACACCAAGTAGGTACTTAATAAATCATGACGGGATAAATCAATGGACAGACCTGGTGTCTGAGTTTACATAGTGCAAGAAAAAAAAAAAAAAAAGAAACCCAAGCTTACCTATTTCAGTTATAATGCCATGCATCCCTCCCTTTTTTTTTTGGTACTTGTTTTTTGCTCAAGAAAAATTACTTACCATTTTCTCCAAGCCCTTAATATAGAAAATGACTTAATTTTGCATCTTGAGTCCCCTCACTGATTGCCTTCCAGTATTCAGGCTTTAATATCCATGGTTGCATTCCTTGCTCATTCCAGTCATACACTTTTCACTTGCTAGATAACCCCATCAGATAGAAAACAATCCAACAGACTAAGAGTACAATGTATGAATATGCTTCTATATATCCAGAAGTACTTTTCAAGTCTGACTGCACAACAGAATCACTGAATGCTCTATAAACACAAAGTGTCTTTCACTTAGAGCTTTTTAGATATAAATTATCTTAGCCCTATTCCTTGGGGAGTGAAATCTGGAAATTAAAAAGGGGAGGAATAAATGATTTTCTGTTGCAACCAGAGTTGAGAACCACCTATTTAGGTTAAAGCAGAATAGGGAATTATACCTGGAGTTGGGGGCTATGTGTGATGGGAGGGCATTATCCCAACTGTCTTCAAAGGGCTATGTTCATATAATTCAGACTTAGGGACCAAGGTAATATTTATTTCTGTAAACTTCTTATGGGCAATTTGAGAGCTAATTTAGTGATATGTATCAGAAGTCCTAACAAAAGCCAACCTTTCAATTTTAAGAATTTAACCAAAAGAAATAATCATAGATGGTTAAACCTTCAGTTTCAAGATATGTTCCTGGCAATGTAATTTATAAAAATAACATATTATGTGCAACTTAAATAATCAGTACTTGGGGACTGGTTAAATAAATGATGGAACATTCCTATAATGAAATATTGTATTATTAAAATGTTTCAAAACATATCAACAATCTAGCAACTCCACTTCTGGATATCTACCCCAAAGAACTCAAAACAGGGAAGGACTCTAATCAAGTATCTGTATACTCGTGTTCATAGCAGAATTATTCATAATATCCAAAAATGTGAGAGCAACCAAAGTGTCCACTGACAGATGAATGAATAAACAAAATGCAGTATAAACATAGATGTTGTAATACTCAGCTTAAAAGAAGAAAGAAATTCTGAAACAGCTAAAACGGGAATGAATCATGAAAACATTCGGCTAAGATGAAATAAGCCAGTTAAAGAGGATATATACAGTATGAATCCAATGATATACGATACCGAAAGTCATGAAATTCACAAAGACAAAGCAAAATGTGGTTAACAAGGAGGTCAGGGGAGAGGAGGCATGTTGAGTAACTTTTTAACTGATGCGCATTTTCAGTCTGGGAAAGTAAAAAAGTTATAAACGTGGATTACGATTGCACAAGTATGTGAATATACTTAGTGCCACCTAAATGAATCTTTACCATGATTAAGGTGGTGAATTTTGTTACGTGTCTATTACTAGAACAGGAAAACAAAAAGATGATGGGAAAGAGGCAGAGAAACAGAAAGAAAAAAAAGAAAAGAAAAAGAAAGTTATACATTTAAAAAACACATTAGGGAACACTGTTTTATCAATATATACATCTATCTATACCTCTCATATACACATACACACACACAAACACACACACACACACACACACACACACACACACACACAGAGCTAGAAGGATCTATTCCCAAAATGATAATAGCAGTTATTTTAAGGGGATGATTTTAGAATATATACTTTTCTAGCACAATCATATATTGTGAAAGATATAGATCTTTCTCTGATGTGTGTATATATTCACACATACATATACATAAAAATATAGATTTTGAATAATATGTATGAAATAAATAGATTATTTTAAAATTTAATACACACCAAAAATATTGTAGTATCCCAACTTCTGTGTGTGTGTTCAGAGTAAAAAAGGAAGGGACATAGGTAAAAATTTTAAATGATTTTAAAATACTTTTAAAAGGTTAAAATGGCATCAGCTGATGCAATTAACAGAAGCTTTTATTTTCATCTTTCTGTATTTTCTACATTAAAGAAAAAATTACCTCATGTGTGGTAACTGAAAACTGGTGAATGGTTAAAATGATCTCAAAGATTACTTTTGAAATTAAAATCACAGGATTTTAATCAGGTTCAGTGAGTTCAAAACAGTGCTACCAATACAGGGACATTATTAATATAATTTTCATTCATTGATGGACTCTTAAAACACACAGATACACACACACACACACACACACACACATACACACACATACTGCCTGACACGTCCTCCAGAGAGTTCTTGTCAGAGAGACATAAAGACGTCCCACTTACATCATTGTATCAGCCCTTGCTCATTTCACAGTTTAGTGCTTTGGCTTTGAGAACGTGTATTGACAGCTAGAGAGGGGATATTCTTAATACCTTCAGGAGGCTGAAACCGCAAAAACAGTATGCTATGGTATTGTACTCCAGATCAGATTTTGTCTTTGAAACTTCTCCACTTAATTAATTCTCACGGAATTCTGAATGGGTATAAGATACTTTGAAGACAAACTGCTCCCTGGATGTTGAAGACATGGATGCCAGTACGTCAACTTGATTTCCCAGAAATAAAATTAAGGCAATTGGGAGCACCAAGATTGTGCCTGAAGTCTTCTTTTCTTAAACCCTAATTATTCAACAGAGAAAAGCAATGACCCAGGGGAGGCCCTGCACTCATTCATTCATAAAACTAGCATATCATCATATGAACACCTAGAAATCCAGTATTTTAGGGAGTTTTTCCCCTGAATAACCATCAAATGAGATGGTATGTCATTAATATTGGAGAGTCTCTGAGGCTTCAATTTATATAAATACCCATAGAATACAGAACACTTAGTCCCTAAGATGCATGGGATTAGCACTGGAAAAAAAGGCATTGTGGTGAGGGTTAATTCAATCTGAGTGCGTTCTATAATCTAGGGATGTGGCAAGAGGAGGATCTACTTAAAAGCGACCTCATAACACCAAGTCATTGCTTCAAGGGCCTATGTGCTTTTCTCCAGTCAGGCCAGGAGTTTACCATAAAGTGCCTGGTGTTGAACTAACAGGTCAAGAAAGAATAAAATACAATCTCTGTGAGAATACGCTAGTGAGGGTGCATAATTATATGACTGGTAAAACTCGAAGTTGAAACAATTTCTCTTGTGGGTAAACTGGCAATGAAAAGCTATCAAAATGACTGTAACTTACACTGATAGTATATTTAAAAATAAATTATTAGGAGATGGTGGAGAAAATCATGGTGCATTGTTCTGATGGAATGTTATGCAGCTGGTAAGCAAGGGAATAGGTATTCAAAATAATGGTCTATAGTCAATTTTAAGGTTATAAGTATTTCAAAGGATATAGGTATTTTTAAATGTCTTACTGATCGCTAATACACTTTCTATGCTGCAATCAGAATATTCCTAAAATCTAAATTGATTGCCTTCTTTTACTAAATCTCCCAAAGGGTCTCATTGCTCTTAGGATGAAGTTCTTTTTTTGTTTGTTTCCTGATAGAGTCATCACTTTGCTTCTTAATCTACTCTCCATTCCCTCCTCCAAAACTTGAGGCTCCAGCCATTCTGCAGTTACCCGACTTGAATGCTTTCCAATATGCCCCACTTCCCAACTCCTAACCGGTATTCATCCTTGAGGTTTTAAATAAATGACACTCTAGAAAGCCAGTCCTGAGTATCCATGTCTTGATAAGTGTCCACAGTGGTGTCCTTTTAAAACACTGTACTTTGCTTAATGATAGCACTTGTCCACTGATTTGCCATTCCATTTTTAAATTTTTTAATAATTAATTAATTTGGGGGTGTGTACCCTGCAATGGGAGCACAGAGTCTTAACCACTGGACACCAGAGAAGTCCTTCAATTAACGTCTTTAATACTCTCTTTTCCTCTTTGCTTCACACAGGCAAGGACTTTTTCTTGTTCAACATTATATGCTTCAGTTCACTTCAGTTCAGTCTGGTTGCGAAGCCATCTCTGACTGTTTGTGACCTCATGGACTGCAGCACACCAGGCCTCCCTGTCCATCACCAACTCCCAGACTTTACTCAAACACATGCCCATTGAGTCGGTGATGCCATCCAACCATCTTATCCTCTGTCGTCCCCTTCTCTTCCCACCTTCAATCTTTCCCAGCATCAGGGTCTTTTCAAATGAGTCAGCTCTTCGCAGCATGTGGCCAAAGTATTGGAGTTAAACCTTCAACATTAGTCCTTCCAATGAATATTCAAGACTGATTTCCTTTAGGATGACTGGTTGGATCTCCTTGAGGTCCAAGGGACTCTTCAGAGTCTTCTCCAACACCACAGTTTAAAAGCATTAATTCTTTGGTGCTCAGCTTTCTTTATCGTCCAACTCTCACATCCATACATGACTGGAAAAACCATAGCTTTGACTAGACGGGCCTTTGGTGGCAAAGCAATGTCTCTGCTTTTTAATATGCTGTCTAGGTTGGTCATAACTTTTCTTCCAAGGAGCAAGCGTCTTTTAATTGCATGGCTACAGTCACCATTTGCAGTGATTTTGGAGCCCCCAGAAATAAAGTCTCTTACTGTTTCTACTATTTCCCCATCTATTTGCATGAAGTGGTGGGACCAGATGCCATGATTTAGTTTTCTGTATGCTGAGCTTTAAGCCAACTATTTCAATCTCCTCTTTCACTTTTATCAAGAGACTGTTTCGTTCTACATCACTTTCTGCCATAAAGGATATGCTTAGAGTCCAGCAAACACACTCCATATGTATTTATTCAGTGAATGAAATCATTTTAAGAAAGCATTATTGACAAAATCTACAAAGAGATATTCAATGAAATAAAACAAGAATAGCAGTAGTTGGCTAAATGACCACCCCTCCACACTATTTTTGGAGAAGGAAATGGAAACTCACTCCAGTGTTCTTGCCTGGAGAATCCCAGGGATGGTGGATCCTGGTGGGCTGCCATCTATGGGGTCGCACAGAGTTGGACATGACTGAAGTGACTTAGCAGCAGCAGCAGCTACACTATTTTACTTTCCCCAAAAGCTTTGTGAAGCCAAACCTGTAATTATTTATCCAAAAAGTATTTAACCATGATAGAGAGTTGTGTAATTCAATCTAATTTTTAAAAACTATTCAGAAGAACTGAAGAAGAAAAGATATTCATGACCCAGATAATCACGATGGTGTGATCACTCACCTAGAGCTAGATATTCTGGAATGTGAAGTCAAGTGGGCCTTGGAAAGCATCACTGTGAACAAAGCCAATGGAGGTGATGGAATTCCAGTTGAGCTATTTCAAATCCTGAAAGATGATGCTGTGAAAGTGCTGCACTCAATATGCCAGCAAATTTGGAAAACTCAGCAGTGGCCACAGGACTGGAAAAGGTCAGTTTTCATTCCAATCCCTAAGAAAGGCAATGCTAAAGAATGCTCAAACTATCACACAATTGCGCTCATCTCACACACTAGTAAAGTAATGCTCAAAATTCTCTAAGCCAGGCTTCAGCAATATATGAAGCATGAACTTCCAGATGTTCAAGCTGGTTTTAGAAATGGCAGAGAAACCAGAGATCAAATTGCCAACAGCTGCCGGATCATGGAAAAAGCAAGGGAGTTCCAGAAAAACATCTATTTCTGCTTTACTGACTATGCCAAAGCCTTTGACTTGTGGATCACAATAAACTGCAGAAAATTCTGAAACAGATGGGAATACCAGACCATCTGACCTGCCTCTGAGAAACCTATATGCAGATCAGGAAGCAACAGTTAGAAGTGGACATGGAACAACAGACTGGTTCCAAATATACGTCAAGGCTGTATATTGTCAACCTGCTTATTTAACTTCTATGCAGAGTACATCATGAGAAACGCTGGGCTGGAAGAAGCACAAGCTGGAATCAAGATTGCTGGGAGAAATATCAATAACCTCAGATAGAAGATGACACCACCCTTATGGCAGAAAGTGAAGAGGAGCTAAAAAGCCTCTTGATGAAAGTAAAAGAGTAGAGTGAAAAAGTTGGCTTAAAGCTCAACATTCAGAAAACTAAGATCATGGCATCTGGTCATGGCATCTATCACTTCATGGGAAATAGATGGGGAAACAGTGGAAACAGTGTCAGACTTTATTTTGGGGGGCTCCAAAATCACAGCAGATGGTGATTGCAGTCATGAAATTAAAAGACGTTTACTCCTTGGAAGGAAAGTTATGACCAACCTGGATAGCATATTCAAAAGCAGAGACATTACTTTGCCAACTAAGGTCCGTCTAGTCAAGGCTATGGTTTTTCCTGTGGTCACATATGGATGTGAGAGTTGGACTGTGAAGAAAGCTGAGTGCTGAAGAATTGATGCTTTTGAACTGTGATGTTGGAGAAGACCCTTGAGAGTCCCTTGGACTGCAAGGAGATCCAACCAGTCCATCCTAAAGGAGATCAGTTCTGGGTGTTCATTGGATGGACTGATGTTGAAGTTGAACCTCCAATACTTTGGCCACCTCATCCGAAGAGTTGACTCATTGGAAAAGACCCTGATGCTGGGAGGGATTGGAGACAGGAGGAGAAGGGGACGACAGAGGATGAGATGGCTGGATGGCATCACCGACTTGATGGACATGACTCTGGGTAAACTCCGGGAGTTGGTGATGGACAGGGAGGCCTGGCGTGCTGTGATTCATGGGGTCGCAAAGAGTTGGACACGACTGAGCGACGGAACTGAACTGAACTGAAATGATGCTGAATTACTTTATGTACTTTAGATTTCTTAGCTGTAGATAATAGGAAATATGGTTAGCTTGGTTCAACAGCTCTTTTTTTACAATCAACTACTACAATAGAACCAACCATTCCAGTCTATTATTGCTACTCAGAAGCCATCAAGAGACAAAAAAGGTAAAAGAATGCGATCCCTTCTCTCAAGTCCTACACAGGTTTCTCATTGCTGAAATTTGCCTGTGGAGTGAAGTTAAAATGTGGCCAACTTTGAAAGGCAGTCTGAAGAGAGTAATCTGGTGCAGATATAGACACAAAGGCATTTTTGAGAAAGAAAAAATAAAGTTGACTTATTTTTATATCACTGGAGTTTCAGCTTTAGCATCATTCCTTCCAAAGAAATCCCAGGGTTGATCTCCTTCAGAATGGACTGCTTGGATCTCCTTGCAGTCCAAGGGACTCTCAAGAGTCTTCTCCAACACCACAGTTCAAAAGCATCAATTCTTCGGCGCTCAGCCTTCTTCACAGTCCAGCTCTCACATCCATACATGACTACTGGAAAAACCATAGCCTTGACTAGACGGACCTTAGTCGGCAAAGTAATGTCTCTGCTTTTGAAATATACTATCTAGGTTGGTTATAACTTTTCTTCCAAGGAGTAAGCATCTTTTAATTTCATGGCTGCAATCACCAGTACTATGGCCACCTCATGTGAAGAGCTGACTCATTGGAAAAGACTTTGATGCTGGGAGGGATTGGGGGCAGGAGAAGAAGGGGATGACAGAGGATGAGATGGCTGGATAGCATCACTGACTCAATGGATGCGAGTCTGAGTGAGCTTCAGGAGTTGGTGATGGACAGGGAGGCCTGGCATGCTGCGATTCATGGGTTCACAGAGTCGGACACGACTGAGCAACTGAACTGAAATATTCTTCACAGAATCACAGAGTATTAGAGCTGAAAGGAATTTATAGGTCATAAATTTCTACCTTCTCCTCAAGGACACTAGGCTTGGGAACAATTCATCCAATGTGATAAAGCCTTGAGAGATCAGAATTAGAATTCAGATTTTCTAAGACCACTGATGGAACTCCAATGCCAGCATTCCTGCCATTACACCAGAATTCCCAGACTTAGTAACAAGCCTACCAAAACGAAACAAAACCCAATTTTGTTTTTTATCAAAAAGTGAACCTCAGTACCTAGACACTGGGCAGCACTGCCTGGAAACCACCCATAAGGCTCAATGGGGACAGGTTGGGTTGCTGTGCTTTCATACAGGAGTTTCCAAAATAGTAGTGGAATTCACTGAGGGAAGCCACCAATGTGAGCAAGTGACTATATTTGCTTCAATGGAAACAAACAGACCTTTTTCACATATGTCTTAGGGAGTTTGGGTGACCAAAAGTAGAGAAAAAGAATAGGCGCTGTGTTACAATCCTCAGACAATACGGTAAGCAAAAATATGCTAAGTCCTATCAAATATTTCAGATAAAATGCTTCAAGGACGCTATAGTTACAGCATATTAGGCTCATAGCACAGTCACTAGATGGTTGCTCAGTATTTTTTTCTCCCTTTAGAGAAAACATACTTTTTAAAAATGATCACTATATTCTTATTATTATTTTAAAATGATCACTATATCCTTATTATTTGAATCTGCATCATCTGCTTTATCTATTATATGAGAAAATGAAGTTTCTCTTCCCCTAACATATTTGTTCCCAGAAATGGAGGCTGTTTGTCCACTTACTGTAGATGGATAAAAGGGCTGAATCACAGAAGGGTATAATTTCGAAGGAGAGAGCACTTTTGCCACATAGTAGGAGAAAGGGTGGAAAATGTTTTTATAAAAGGCGACTACTAGAGACAAATAAGAGCTCTATTCACCAAACCTGTACATATCCCTTTATACTTGTAAAACAAGCTATGAAAGCACATAATGACTAACTGCAGCAAAATTACTCACATTCTAGCTTTGCATAATCACTAAAATGGTTCTGGTTTTTTAACCCTCCCCCCTCAACAATTCTGCACTCTTAAAAAAAATTTTTTTTCAACCACAGCACAAATGGTTATAGCAAACGAGTGTACCAGGCACATCTGCTGTTTCAGAAAGAATTCACTCTCCCGTGCCAAACCCATGTCTATCGGAAGAAATAAAAATAAATTGCGAGCAGGTTCAGCAAATGCCCAGATAAATCCTGCGATGACCGCATGGGGTAGATTCAGTTCTGTTCATTGGTAGGACCAAAAAGGGGAGGCGATGGTGGTGCTGATCTGGAAGCAAAGGCTTGTCCCACGCCTGTCTGCGTCAGTCACTCAACAGGAGTTAAGGTAGGTCCCTTCTTGCTTTCTCTGGACAACTATTTAGGTAAGAGGATTGAGTTTCACAACCTCAGAAGTGAAGGGAAATTGGCACAATGTTTTGCAATATACGGACAGTCTGCTTAAACACACCAATGGCAAGAATAATAGTCTTAGTGTGAATGGGCCCCCAAACCACCCTTTGCTATTTTGTCCATTTATATTTTTAAAAATATTTACAGATAGAGTTCATTTGATATTTTAGATCATGCACTGCAGTAAACGTGCTAGACTGTGAAGTAATAAAGAACCCATTATTTCTTCTAGACAGACACTGTCAGTTGGAAATCTGAAGATGGCTTATGGGAGGGACCACCATTATTTTTGCCATGGCACATGGTGACCAAGCTCTCTTGATGAGCAAAGGAATGGTGGCTGGGCAAGGTCAGAGTATGGGCACCACTTTTGGAACCTTCCAATAGGTGAAATCCTACAAATGGCTGACAGAGGTCAATCATCTGGGGCCTCATTTCTTCAGTGGAACTTCCTTCTGAAAGAGTTATGTCATCCTTCTTTTCTTTGGGGGTTGAAACAAATTCACTTATGCTGTTCTCTGAGTCTCAATTTTCTCCTTATAAGATAAGAGGATTTGCACAGAAGAATTCAAAACTGCCTGGTTGCATAGAGCATCTCAGGAAAGCCTTGATTCCATAAACTATGATACCTGAGGTCTTCTGGAATGGCGAATAAACTAAGACACTTCTCATGCTGGTGCTGTTTGCAACATTTGCTTTGATGAAGCTCAAGACCTATATATATTACAGTATGCTAACCCTCTTATCTGGAGAAGGAAATGACAACCCACTCAGTACTCTTGCCTGGAAAATCCCACAGACAGAGGAAGGAGCCTGGTAAGCTACAATCCATGGGGTCACAAAGAGTCGGACATGACTGAGCGACTTCACTCACTCACTCCTATGTTATAATGTTACAAGAAAATAAAAGAACGTAATGTAAACTTCTATGTATAGCATGATTTAATTCCAATATCTGATTAAGAAAAAACACTTTGTGGTTATTATTTTTAAAAAATTAAGCATTTTGTCCTTTCTCCTCTTTCATTTTAGTTTACAAACTGAACATGGGTACTTATATTTAAGATACAATAGCTTTTTTTTACAGAGAAAAAGAATCCTAGATTCAAATATCTTTTCCTTTCAGAAAAAACATTGTATCTTCCCAAGCCACCCAATAGCAAAGAAATACATTAGTTGCCTCTAAATACATGACTTTAGAATTTTTTAAAAATGGTGTCATTCATACAGTCATCAACCATTAACTGACCACCTTGTAAATACCAGGAATTTTGCCAACTGCTGGGTAACAAGTTATGGTTTCTAGCCTCAGTGAATTCAATGATAGGGGAAACAGGCAGAAAACCAGTGGAAACTTTTCAGATTTCCAAAATTCTGACAAACTCTACTTGAAGACACTACTCTACTGCAACCCACTCATTTCTTAAACATAGAGCTGAGTTTTAGCCAGCCAAATAGCACTGTCTTAAGAGGCCAAGGACCAAGGTCCTTCATTCTACTCTCTAACTACTGGAAGACGTTAGGCAAGTTGCTATCGTCTATGTTTCTCAGTTCCTTTCCCCTTAAGGTGCTGGCTAAACATGTTTCTTTTCTAAACATCACATAGGCAGCTGAATTCAAATATCTTCCTGTTTAAACATCTAGCCTACTCTTCTCTGATACACTATGTATGTCAGATAAATATCTAGGTAATTCTCATGCACTCTCAAGATTGAGAACTGCGGTGCTAAATAAGTTGAGAGTAGGGATGACCTTCTAATATTCACCTATCCATCCTTTCATAAAACTTCGAAAACTGTAGCATAAAGATTAAGACACAGTAGGCTATCAAAACATTACCAAGGAACCAATGCATTAATAAATACTTTCAAATATAAAGTAAGGATGAACATGTCCCCCATTTTCTTAATTCTGTTGTTTAGTTTGTGTGTGTGTGAAGTCTGTGTGTGTGAACTTTGTGAGTGCTAGGTGTCATCTGTATCACTATTTGGTGATTTAAAAAAAGTAAAGTTGTAGAAATAAAAAAGGGAAAATTACCACAAATGATCCCAGGCATCAGAGATGTAATCTATAGAGCTTCTCATTTTATGGCTAGATTTCTTTACTCAATATCCCAGTCATTTAAAACTACAAAACATACAATTTCCCAGAAATACTGTGTATAGATGGCAGGTTGTGGCACTATTTAAGATTTTACTTTACTATTATAAAAAGATAATTTAACTTTGATTATTTATTCTTGTGTCACTCAATCCTTTTTTCAAAGATGTTTGAACAAAACAATGCCATTCACTCTGCTTGGACTTGTGAATGAGTGTGCTACATGAATCTTCAGGTAAGTTGCAGTTTCTTCATAGAAGCAGTAATACTCATTGTAGAAAATAAGGGGAATATTAAAAAAATTAATAAAGAAAATGAAAAACCTTAGTGACAGTAAACTTCTGGTGAATTGCCAAGCTTTATTTTCCCTATGCATTTAAATGTATGTTTGTGTATTTTGTTTTCATGCATATTTGAGTACGTCTGTGTGTGTGTGCACATGTGTGTGGCTGGTATAGATGTTAGTGTTTAAATGTGAACCCTGTTTATTATGCAGTTTTATATCTTACATTTTCTTTTAGCATATCATAAATGACAAATTTAAAAATGCTTCAGAAAAACTGTTTACAGTGTGGTAAGCAAGTAGTCAATCTGCTTTAACAGATATGAACACTCAGACACAATCCTCTCCTATTTAGCATACATGCTTAATTGTGAAACCAAGAGCAGGAGGGTGGAAAGCATTAAGATTTTCCCACTGTCCTGAATTATGCTATATTTTCTTGACAACGTAGTTTGTTTCTGATAACAAAGGTTTGAGGAGATGGAATGGTTTATCAAAACACTAAGCATGCACTTCTAACAAAACGTCAACTCCCCACCCACTCACTTCTCATGTATATCAGATGATCTTTCAATCAGCCACACTGCTGCTGCTAAGTCACTTCAGTCGTGTCCGACTCTGTGCGACCGCATAGACGGCAGCCCACCAGGCTCCCCCGTCCCTGGGATTCTCCAGGCAAGAACACTGGAGTGGGTTGCCATTTCCTTCTCCAATGCATGAAAGTGAAAAGTGAAAGGGAAGTCGCTCAGTTGTGTCCAACTCTTAGCGATCCCATGGACTGCAACCTACCAGGCTCCTCCACCCATGGGATTTTCCAGGCAAGAGTACTGGAGTGGGGTGCCACTGCCTTCTCCGAATCAGCCACACTATACACACGTAATTCAGATTCACAACAAATATCTCAGTGTTAAACCCACTGATATTGAATTACAAAACCCTGTTGTCTCAAGACATTTGATATTTGGCATGGAGCATTTAAGAGCATTCACTAATTATTATTTTATTACCATCATGATCATTACATTCCTTCTATCTGTATAACAGGTGGGCTTCCCTGGTAGCTCAGCTGGTAAAGAATCTGCCTGCAATGCAGGAGACCCCAGTTTGATTCCTGGGTTGCAAAGTTCCCCTGGAGAAGGGAGAGGCTATCCACTTCAGTACTCTTGAGCTTCCCAGGTGGCGCAGGCAGTAAAGAATCTTCCTACAAGGCAGGAAACCTAGGTTCCATCCCTGTGTTGGGAAGATCCACTAGAGGAGGGCATGGCAACCCACTCCAGTATTCTTGCCTGGAGAATCCCCACGGACAGCAGAGTCTGGCAGACTATAATAATCCACGGGGTCACAAAGAGTTGAACATGACTGAGCGACTAAGCACAGCACATCTGTATAACAGGTAGATTGTTATGAAGCCACATGAAGACTGACATGACCAAGGCTGTGTTGCAGAAATATTCATCTAGAAGCCATATGTTTATGAAGGACATAAAGGAAGACAGAGGAGAAGCTATGACAATGTTCCAGGCAAGAAATGAGAGGCCCAAATGAGGGACAAAGTTTGAAAGTACTAACTAGAGAGCTCATACCTGTCCATATTCTGTCCCAGCAGATCTTTTTCCAGCATCTTTTATTTTGTACAATGTTGCTTCCAAATATGAATAGGTATGGAGAAAATGGGACCCACTGGTGTGGCAGATTTGATGGAAACCAAGAAAATATAATTCAAATGATCACTGTTCAGACACCTCGGGTGTCAGAACAGAGAGAAACAGGATCATGGAATAAGGTTGCTAAAACTGAAGGTCTGAAGTCTGGTAGTCAAAATAAATGATATTATTTACATTAAGTAGTTTATGATTCCTTTAAGAGAGTGGGTGATTTGTTTATTTTAGGAAATACAAGTATTACAGTAGTCATATATTTGTCTTAACAGACGGTTAGAAAATTCTGTGGGGCAGCACAACATATATGTCCAAATGTCCTAAATGATTTGTGCTCATTTGCTCAGTAGTGTCCAATTCTTTGTGACCCCAAGGACTGTAGCCCTCCAGGCTTCTCTGTCCATGGGATTTTCTGGCAAGAATACCGGAGTGGGTTGCCATTTCCTCCTCCAGGGGAATCTTCTGGATCCAGGGATCAAACCTGCATCTCCTTGGTCTCCTGCCTTGACAGGTGGATTTTCTTTTTTTTTAAACTAGAAAGCCACCTGGGAAGCCCCTAAATAATCAGACTGCAGCCAAAATCCAAAATCCAAAGATACAATCTTGCCTCTGATTTGGAATGTTATCTGTTTGTAAAGATTCCTATATATTATAAACCCTCACGGGGGAGGAGGAAAAAACGAATTCAGTTCAGTTGAGTTCAGTTGCTCAGTTGTGTCCGACTCTCTGTGTCCCTGTGGACTGTAGCACGCCAG